>NC_139479.1:43838894-44498079 GCF_008360975.1 Lichenostomus cassidix | reverse complement strand
TGTAAATTTTATCTTGCAACCACTTCATGAAAAGTACAGAAACTGACATGGCAACAAGGCAAGAAGCTCTCAAGTGTAATACAGAATCCTTCTCCTCTAGCACAAGGAATCCCAAAGACTTTCCTGCATACAGAACAGCTTCTACAGTGCATGAGGAGAGAGTGGCAATGGAACCGTACTGGGAAGGCTTCCCAGCAGTGGCATACAAGGTTCATGTCCACTGCATGAGACTTGACATAGCTAAAAATTGACCTGTAAAGATCTATGTCTTTAAATATTAGTGTGTGTATTTACTGGCTGTATTGCATTTTGGAAATGCTTAATGGTGTGTTGGGTCACATGAATTGATAATACACTTGCATAGATATCAAGACTATTTGTGGATCACACTTACGAAAGTTATCAGGATAAAGAAAAACTAAACAAGATTTCTTTGCCACTTAAAAAAAAAAATCAACAGAAGGAAGTCAGACTGTTCAATTGACCTCTACATCCATTTTGTGTTTCAAGGAATATTATGAGCGTTAATGTTGGCAGGTTTTGTGAATGAACGTCACCCATTATATCTTCAGCACCCCATGTGGCACTTTGTTATACACTGGTTGTTCCAATCACATTGCAAGTAATATTTTTCTTCCCCTATAGCTCATACACAAGTATTAATATAGCACTATATAAAAAAAAAGGTTGATATTGCATGAAATTGTAAATCACCAGGGCAACAGGGAACTCTTCACAACTTTACAGTGTAGATTTTCCATTTCAGAAGCTCTAAAAAATATTACTTTTGCAGAAATAACCATGAAGCTGGGAGCAAAAAAGAAAACAGTATTTTCAAATCCAGTTAGAAGATGTGAATCAAACTACTGTTAAGACATTTCAGTGTTATGTGCATGTCTGTTTATATATTTCTCAGAATTTAATGTGGGTTTTTTACAGTTAAAAGAGTGAATATCTTCAAATGAAATTTATTCAAAGTTTACAAAACACAAGGACCAATATTAATATCTTGCCACATTGCTGTTTTGCCGGTAATGGAAGATTGTTTCCACTAAAACATTCCTTGCTAAATCTCAAAATTTAAAACTTTAAACATTTATATTTTCTAAATGTTTTATGTCAGATACTTTGAATGATCTGATCTCACTAATGTTACATTTGTTGCATAAGATTTTTAAACTAGGTAATTTCTTTGTGGATCTGGAATAAAATTTACATATGATCATATTTCCAGGAGAGTCTGCAAACTTGTTAGATAATTTCTACCATGTCATAAATCTTCACTAATCTTACAGGTCTTCGGATGTACCCAGTACACACATGAACAGACTAAGCAGAAGAAGAATGAGTAGAATGCCTGGAGTATAGGGTAGAACACATACACCCAGGACAGGCATGAGATTCATTGCTCTGTATCATTTATTTAGCATTACACAGCCTGTTAACCACTATCTTGAATGAAAATCCTGCAGGCAGATAAGAACAGAAGTCTTTATGCACTGCTTTTAATCAAGTTGTATTCCATGGGCTGTTATAGAGAAAGGGCATGGAAAGTTATGTCAGACAGTGATAGGAATTTTCTGAATGCAGTAGTGATCCTTGAGGTTTTGGGCGGGGAACAGAGAGGCTGTGATTTTACTTTCTTTAACGAAAATTAGAAACTCATTAATAAAAAAAAGTACATCTGCATGCAATATATACAATAATATATTTTAGTAAGATTGCAAGAAGTCGAAGGACCGATAGTAATTCAAGCAAAACATTCATATCATTATTGTTTTATCCTAGAAGGCTCATTGTTTATTTTTTCCTCCAGCTCTTTGACACAGCAGATGCAGAATTTCTTCTGAGTGTTAGCCTAGGAAGCATTTTGAAAAGAAAAATGGAGACATAATTTCTAATAACCTGAAATCCTCACAGGTTTTTTTTTGGGTTTTTTTTTTTCTTTTTTTTTATTCTGAAGAGTGTGGAAAAAATAGTATGTTCTTCTCCCTTTTTTTCAGTATGGTTCTGCATCCAGCTAAAAAGTGGTGAACTTGTTTGGCCCAAGCCACACATCTTCCCTGCTTCAATTTGATTCTTTCTTGGAGGTTGTTCCCAGTGACTTCCATCACACCAGAGCTGATGTATTTCCACAGTTAGAGATTGTCAGAGACATTTGCAATATCATTGTTTTGCTGCTTGTACTCAACTAATAAAAAGTCTTGGATAAGATTGTGACATCAAATAGAGAATACACTAGAGCTTTTCTAAATCAGAATAATAGATAGTGAAACTGCTGGAGAATGACAAGGGGAAAACCTTTATTAATGCAACTAATAGAAGTGACAAAACAACAACATGGAATATTCTCAGAGGTTTTGTCATTCTAAAATCCCAAGCAAATATACTCTGTAGGAGTCATCACCCTCTTAAAAACCTCCAACAGTAATAAACTCTCTTTTCTGAAAGATTTGGGACAAACTATGCTTGTCTAACACAAGGCCTTCAGGGAATCCTTTTGGCAGGGGTTCAAGGGCATCACTTCTGAAGAGCTCTACAGACATTAGAATAAAAAATTATCCACATATACCATGCTAAAAAAAGACCAGTAGGACATCAGTCTAGTTAAAAGTCCAAGGACATGTTCCTCTAGAATTCCCCAGGGTGTCAGAGGAAAGAGTATCTCTGCACATCATTGCAGATTCTTCATAATTACTGCAGGGATATTACCAGGAGAACTGCTGCAGGGAACAAAAAGCCTTTGGGTCGCATATATTATTCCCCTGATTATATCAATGTGACATACTGTTGTACAGACCATTCTGTTGTAGGTTGTCTGTAAAAAAATGAAGTACTATGAAAATGAAAATTTGGATATATGGAATGATTTTCAAATGTACTATAATATGGATCTGAGGGAGCAGTTTGCATAATGAGTCTCAGAAATAATGAACCTCATTGCTCTTTATCCACAGGATCTGTAGAGCAAAGACTAGGCTATCTTGTAGCCAAGAAATGTATTAAAACACAACATAAAAAATACATTATATTACCAAAAGATAGATTGTGGTGGATCACACTGGAAGTATGGATGTTCTGGTCATCCAGAGGGAAAATCTTGTCCTTCAGGCTTCAGCTTCCTAGGTGTGGAAAGTAATATTCATTGTCAGCTTTTGGATTGAAAATTGATTTCCAGCTGCTTCATGCAGCACTGTATATCTGCTTTTTCTTTAGTTAAAATCACAAAGAAGTAAGGACAATAGTTCTGCACCAGGATGAGTTCGTTCTGTCGTATAAGTGCTTCTTTCTAAATCTCCACCTGTCTGTAACTATTGGCTCAAAGACAGTGTCTAGAGCTGAGACAGTGTCTGTGAGTATAAATTCACACACAGACTCCCAGGCCCTGGCCCAAGTGTGAAACCCATCAGGAAGAGTCAGGGAGCAGCTCTTCAGAGAACCTTTGGGACTGGGGATGGGTCGCACTTAGAGGTATAGGACACATTATGTGATGCAGAGTATGAGCATTTTGGGATAGCACAACATTTACTGTGGGATGCTTAGAAGAAGTGAAGGGTGGGAATTTGAGGGAAGTAGTAGCTTTACATAACACCAAAAAAAGGAATGTGGAGCAATAAGCTGATAAAAGGGTTGATTCCATGTAAACCCATGGCTGTTTGTGTGGCAGTGCTCTGCTTCTCATCAGCACAGTCTGCCCTGTCTTATAAAATGCTATTTCTAACTCCTTTTGCAGTGGATGGATTCTTGCTCAGTGTTGAGGGGAAAAGGAGGGACAGAGTCTGAGCGATGCGCAGGTCAACAGGCCATGGAGTCACAGTGCCTGGAACTGGAGACAGCAGAGTGGACTAATGTGCCAACAGCTGGAGTGGGACCTTAGTGTCATAGGGATCCATGTGTCCATGCTGCCAGGAACAGGAGCAAGTGCAGCTGCGTAGGTGAGTGTGTGATCACTAGCAAACATCAAGTCAGAATATTCAAGCAGATGAAGTGACCTGGGAGCCCAGGCTATGTCTCTTTTGGAAGAGACTTTTAGCATCTATGTGTTTGAGAATGCTGCAAGACATTCTCCCTTTTTTCAGAAGGTAGTGTGAAGTTTGGTTAACATTTTATTTAGGTAACATCATTCAATCCCAGGGTTTTTTTCCCCCTTGAATATGTGTTCCTTAGAGGCATCCAGAATGGCTTTAAAATCAATATACATAAACCCAGGATAAAATTATTTGTCTAAGTGACAGTACATCCAAGTATTGAGATTTTTGACAAATCCTGAATAAGGAGCACTGTGTGATTTACACACATTGGAGACCTACTTGTTCTGATTGAGAGTACTGAGGGCTAATTGAGAGCAGAGTGACAAGCATGAAATCCAGGGAGTGTGCTGGAGTTCATTGCTTTCTTGAAGTCAAGTGTTAATAAAAGTTAAATTATCCGCAGTAAAATATGTTTTGTTCTTTCTTTGTGCTTGTTCAGAATGTGCTCATTCAGAAGCCATTATGTTCAACTATCAGATTTATTTGTGATTCAGAGAATTTCTTGCAGCCTAACATGCATTTCCTAAAAAATTTCCTAAGAGATTAAACCATGGAAATAATTAAAACATTTAAAATAATATTTAATATTTAAAATAACTTCTGTATGACACTTACATTGAAAAAAGCTGAGCTCATAAGAGAAACCTTCATGCAGCATAGCATTTTGCTTCCTAGTTGCATCAGCTGGGACTTATCTGTGATTTATATATAAACATTTTATTCAAATTCCCCATAGAGAAAAAAAGGACCAAACAACTTGTCATGGTTTGACCCTGGCCAAATGCCAGGCACCTATGACATCTGCTCTCTCTGCTCTCTCTCCTGCCACAGCTGTGCAGTAAAGAGGAAAAAAGTAACATACACACCAGACTCATGAGTTGAGATAAGGGACCAGTGGGAGTACACAGTGAGAAAGGGCAAATAAAGGATAAAACCCAAAGCTGCAAAGTGATTTATTAACCTACCAGAGTCGGAGGACAAATAAGCTCTTAAGACACTGTTTCTTCACTCATCCCCCTCCCTCCCTCTTAAGACACAATTTTTCTGCTCACCTCCCTCCTTCCAACCAACAGCTCGGGGTGGGGGGGGTGAGGGTGCAGAAGGGTAAATGGGTTTTTCTTTGGTCAATACATCAGGGAATGGAGTCCTCTACTTAGCCATGGGGTACCTCCGACGGGAGACAGTCCTCTGCAAACTTCTTTGGTGTGGGTCCAATCTCATGAGCATCATCCCACCTGAATTCTGCAACATGAGTCCTCTTGTCCATAAGGTGCAGACTCTCCCAAGCTGAGGCCAGGCTGTTTCCATCCCAGGAGCAAGGCCTTTCTCTCCCTTGCAAGGCCTTTGCAGCTTTAACGCTTTATATGAGACTCCCACTGAATCACAGCTTCTTCCAGGCATACACCTGCTCCTCTGGCATGGGCACCTCCCCACAGGCAGTGAGTGGATGTCTGCAACCCCGTGGACTCCATGGCCTGCAGGGGCACCCATGGTCTTCACCACGGCTAGCAAAGGGTTTTCAGCTCTGGCGCCTGGAGCACCTCCTCCCCCACCTTCCCCACTTACCTGGGTGTCTTCATGTTGTTTTCCCCTCACACATTCTCACCTCCTCCTCCTTCTCTAGCTAAAAAGAAGTGCATGCTCACATTGTTTCAATTTCCTCTTAAATATGTTTTCGCAGAGGCATAACTAACATCTCTAATTGGCCCAGACTTGGCTGGCAGCATGTCTATCACTCTCAGAGCCATCTGAGTTTGGCTCTACTGGACATGGTGAAAAACTTCCAGACACTTCACAAAGGACACACAGGAGCCATCTTTGTGCCTCTCCCCACCCCTCAGACACTTCCTCAGGCCTACCACAAGAGCTTTTGAAGAGTTTAAATTTCTCTTAGATGCTAAAGAGATATTGCTGATGTTCTGGGCTAAGCAAAACCAACACAGAATTAGATAGATTTTAAGCATTGCTCAAAATAACCTTGCTTATCTTAATTTCTTAAAATCCAGATTTTTTTTTTTTTTTTGGTAGCGACAAACCACTGAAATCCTGATGGTTTTGGGGGTTTTTCCCCTGTAATAAAATGGTTTGAAGTGTTATTAATATTTTTATTTGTGAACTCTTCATGTTGATATAGACAACAGGATATACACACTGTATATTACGTACTGGATGATCCAAATCTATCTGTATGAACTTTAATCAAGTCAAATTTTTCTGCAGACCCATGAATTTCTGTAATATTATATATTTCTTTACACTAGCTTTGTTTCCTTTCCAACATGATGCTACCAAGGGAAAACATTTGTATCTATAACATCCAAAATTTCTCCTTAAAAGCAGTACTCTAGTTCTTTAGAAAGCTAGCCTTATCATGTTTCCAATACTGCTGATGCCTAAATAATGACTTCTTTTAAGTTTAGATCCTGTGAAGACCCCAAAAGAGCAAGGGAGTACTTGTGTGGATCTAAGTAATGAATACTTCAGTATAAAGAAAACTTCTTAACAAATTTCAACCATAAATAAAACTACTATATAGAAAATATAAAGTACAATTCTCCAGTAAAATATTCAGTGCAATATGGCGGGTGTTTGTCATTGGCTCCTATCTGAATGAAATGTCTTTCCTATAAACATTACTGCATCAGCATGAAGTTAGAGAAATGTTAGAAGTAATTATTTATGACAATATACCTTGTAATTAAAACCTTTTGACTACAAGAGTAATATTGCAGTTTATTTTTTATTTTTATTACTGCATATATATCTATATATATGCAAAAGGGAATATTGGCTGAATTTAATATAAGAGCAGTCAATGGATATAATGTAGAACAGACATCTGAATATCCAATGAGGTGGAATATTGTTTTGAGATTATAAAGCACAAAATTCTTCTATCCAGATCATTTTAGAGGAGAATTAAGTGGGCAACCAAAATAAACAGGTTCAGGCCTGTTCCCATGCTCTGTTGATTATTGTACCTCTGACAGCTGAACAATATCTGAATAACTCCCTTCAGATTAATGGTAAAGAATATTTTTGATTTCTTTTTTTCCCCTTCCTTGCTATGAAGCCAAAGTGTCAAGTATTAGTAAATGTCTTCATTCGGAGCTGGATGTGGTCAAGAGATTTCACTTGAGTTGTTGGAGGTCCCTACATGGAAATTATCTATGGTGCTGGAAACTGTAATATGAAAGTCAGAGGTGAGTCTATGGTGTGAATGCTGTTTTGCAGCTATCAGATCTGCAAGATATTTAAAGTATAAAGTGAGAGAAAATGAAAGTTGTTTAGGAGCCATGAGGAAGCAACAGAGGCATTTATGCTTCTGAAAAGTTCACTGTAAACACTTTCATTGTTTATGTTGTTATTTTTCTCTTTTGTTCTGCACAGTGTTAAGCTCTCAGGGAAGATTTTTCAAAGATTGCAGAATACAGGGCCTTTTTGAATTAGAAATAGATGACAACAGCTTTGAATCTCAAAGTGTCAATAGCAAGAAAAAGTGAAGAGGCATATTTCAAGGATAATAGTAGTTTAGATGAAGCTATCAAAAACATGAAGCTGTAAAATACAGTGAGAGCTGCTGGTTCTAGGCCATCCATTCTTCAAAGTGATAAGACTTACCTCTGAAAAATGTCATGTCAGTTCCCAGGTGATGTCAAAGAATGGATACATTTAGATCCTCTAGCAAAGTGGTTGCCCACTTTTTCCATGTTGGACCTTTAAGCATCATAGGTTTTTTAATTTACTTAATTATTTCCCTAAAAAATATTTACTTTCTTGAAATATTATTTCAGCAGTTCTAACCTATTCAGAAGAGTTTACATTCAGAGTCTACTATTCATGCTCCTGGTTCTCAGGTTATCTGTGCTCAGCCACAATATTTATAAGATTATATAATTTGCATGAATTACCATCATCACATCAGTCAAAACTTAAACTCCTTTTCCTCCTTTGTCTCTTGTAGTTAATGCTCTGTGTAGTTGTGCCAATATGAAAAGCTATGATAAGTTTCTTCTCCTGTGGTGGTGACCCAGTTCCCTTGGTTGACATGACACAGGGGCAAAAATATAGTTCAATTATTTTGCTGATTGCTTGCTTCACAGTTATAGTAGGACCAAATATGAAATTATCTCTTCTTCTATAAGAAGATGCCTATTAATTCTTTAGTTACGTAAGACTAAAGCTATGTCCTTACTCTGTCTACAGAGAGGAGGAAAGAATTTAGGTTTCAAAAGGCCAAATAACTTATGATCCTAGGATTCATTATTTTCCCCTGAGATTCAAGCCCCTAAGCACATAAATCACTTTTAAAATGTTATGCTAAGTTATACTCTGGTCCTCTGAGATAAGAAAGGTAAGATGCATGGAAAAAAAGTATTTGGAAAATGCAGTTTCAACCACCTAAAGGAACCAAAAAGAAACAGTAGGATGTTTTTCTGTGACTCAGTTGCATTAAATACTAGTCCTTCTAGCATTTGGATAATATTTCTGCAACAAAACAGTGGTGGATTGCTTGGTAGTATCTCAAATTTCATGACAAGTAGGAGCTTACTAGTCACGCTTTGCATCATTATCATATATATTACATTTTGTAATGACATGCTGACATAAAAATATATGGATTGGAGGCTTTAGCAGTGCAATTATTACCAGCTTTTGACAAAAACAAACCAACTAAATAAAATCTACACCTGGAATAAGGTGCATATAAGAAGATACCGTAACTAATGAAGGATAAAATGTTAAAAATATCTGTTTCATGAGATTTATTTTGCTTTTATAAGGTAAGCTGATCCACAGAGAGTGTGTGCCCTCTGAAGAAAAATGGAAGTGCAACACTTGAATAATAAATGTTGGTTTACTTAAGGACCTAGAGGGGCAAAAAAGGTAAAGATACTTAATTCATTGTAGTGATCCATCCTCAAACTAGGTTATACTGGAGTTTTATATCAACCTTTGACTGCAACTTTTGAAAATAGTAGGTATAAGACTGAGAACCCTGCAGCTGCAATTCTTTCCTGAGGCTGTTCTTATAAGGGAGGTCTTACCAAGCTTACTATTATCCCTACATTTTGCCTACAAGCACAGCCTCAGTGCTGTGTGGAATTTGATGTGGATAATGATATATCAAGTTTTAGCTGCTGTTTCCTATATTATTTTTTTAATATTTAACAGTGATTTTACATAAACTTGGAGGCTGGAATATTAAAAAAGTATCCCATAAAACACAAATTCCATATATTCATCCGGAATATGTCCTAAGGATTTTTATTTTTTTTTTAATAAAGGGGATTTAAATATTGAGCTACTTAAAAACACACCTTAACTATGTTCATTTATATAGTCTCTATTAAAAATATTTTCCAGAATAAGTAGCCTTCTTTATCTTTAGGAACTATTTGTATTTTTCCATTTTTAATACTTTTTACATAGATACAACTTGTCCAAGGGGAAAGAAAATAACCAGAAGTCAGGATATATAGCTCTGCAGTGATTCACTATAGTTGTCTTCAGTTTTATTTTAGGTGATGTGTCTTCATAAATTCAAAGAGTTAGCCTCGGAGTTCATCTTTCATTTCCCTGGAAACCAGAGCATTGTGGATACGTACTTGGCTCTGACCCAGAGCTGAGTCATAAGCAGTTTTGGCATTTGTGAGAGAGTCCAAGATCTCTCTTGAAGTTAGCAGCACAAATTTAATTCTGTGTATATCCTTCACAAGTCACTTCTGACAGGATTGTTCTCATGTAGCCCAGGGATCTAAGTGATATGTCTAAATTAGAGCTGGCTTTTACTGCTCTGTCTCTTGAAGTGAATGCAAAGAGAAAGAAAAGCCAGGAGAGGAATGATAGTTTCAAACAGATGGGCAATCATGTCTATGTCTGTGTTTAAAACACTGGGCTCTTGATTTCACCTGTGTGCTGCCTTTGTGTAGAGAGGAGATGTAGATTTGTACTTCCCTTTGTGATGGCAGAGCCCTTAGGGATTAGGAAGAGCAACAAGGACACCAAATTTCTGCATGTACTGTGGACCTACATGTGCTGCTTCTAGATGCAGTGCATTGTACTCCTCAGTGAAACAGAGAAACCTCTCTCCTAACATAGGCATTTTACTGGGGCCCAAATGGCTGAGTGTGTAACATAAATATGCTTGCATTTTACTTTCCTTGTCTGCAAAATGAAGATACTGTATTTATTCATAATATGATTTATGAAGCAAATTAAAGTTTTCATTCAAGAAAATCCCACTTCTGTTCATCCACATATTAACTGGATAGCTACCAAAAAGTATAGCTACCAAACACATTAAAAATGCTCTGAATTTATGATCTTGTCAGTGATTATCTAATAAATTGGCTGTTTACCTGCAAAAACAAGATGAAAACTAAGAGATGGTTAGAATTACTCATGAGTATTTTTGGATTCCCAGGCAGCAGAATGCTATATTTACCTGAAGCTTTCTTCATTTATCCTGAGCACTCAAAGTAACAATAACACTTCTTTGCTCTTTGTGCTATGGTATTTTACATATGAATCAGTTTTCAAATATATTTATGTACAAAATTATTTCCAATATAATATTTGGTAAAATATTACCAAAAGTGTATTGTGGTCATCATAGTTATTGTGAATGAACAACTCACTTTTCATTACTCATATGAGGCTTTTTTAAATTGCATGCTCAATTTCAACAGTATTTGAAAAAGAAAATGTCCTTGTGAATTAAGTTTGGATTCACTGATACATCTTGCAGTTCTTTTATTCAGTGGAGCAGACCAGTCCTTTTTGTTTGTTTGTTTATTATCTACATAGCTTTGGAGCAAATTTATTATGGGATGTCTGAAGTTCCTTAGTGAATCTCAAGGTAATCTCACCTCTAATGCTTTTATATAGTAGCTATTTAATCTTCTTTATGGAGAGGACAGAATGACCTTATTCTTTACTTTTTCTAATAAAACTTCTTACGGTTGAGAATTTCAATGAGGTTAAAAATGAATTTTGTTTTACTGAAAAAAACCCCATGGAAATGTCTCTGAAGCAGGAAGAGCCTTTTCTTCCTAAACTTTAATTGAAAAAATAAGAAAAAAAAATGTTTTAATGATTGATCTCTTGCCATTCTATGATAATTTTCTGGCAATGATTGGCCTATAATGCAGGAAAATATAATTATCACTTCCACTTAATTCAGGGGTATTAAAAACAAAAGTATATATAGTAAGGCTGCAATGTGGAAATATGTCCTAAAATCTGTTTTCAGCAAATTGTTTTATTCACTGAGTTTAGTGGCTTAGCATTTTGTCCAGTTTTTCTTTTAAAATGAAAGATACTGTCAACATTCATATTAAATTTTTTCTGCAAACAGATAAAAAAGCTCTATTTTGTCAATGTTTTAAAAATAAAGAATGATTTGAAGGAAAGTCCTTACAAACTGAAAAATATATTTAAGATGATTCACCACTGTCTTTTTGACAGAAAAAATAACAACTTTGGTTACTGCTTCAACTTCAGCAAAAGTGGCATGAATGGATAGATTAATCTGTACAGTGGGCCAGAGCATGCCAGAATTTTAAACATCATGTAATTTATCTTAAGTAACAGCATATTTAGATTAGAAGTACTTGTGCAACTTTATATACAGTTGTCACTATCCAAACAAATTGGTTTGATCAGCAGTAGTCCAGTTCACTTCTTTGGAGCTCTGAAAATTTAGTTACAATGGACGTGCCTCCCCATATTTGTTTATCTCTTTTTTTGGGGGGGGGGGAAGGGGTGGAGAATACACACAGAAAGGATGGATAGAAATAACAGTAATAAAACTAACTGTCATCTTCAGTGAAAGTCAAAACCTGTGCAATTTTGTAAATACTGAATTTTGGAACAGTGCATGAGGAAGAGCCCAGTACCCCCACTCCTCCTGTTCATTCTTTAATTTCAGGAAGATTTTATTTTTCCCTGCCGTGGTGTACAAAACTGAAGGAATATGTCACTTTTTGGTGAGTAGTATGTTACACAAATAAGTGATAATCTTACCCTACAATATTTCAAAGACCCCTACAACAACGCTTATTCTTTAACATATTATTCTACTTGATTTTCACACCTGCTTTATAAAATAGATACAAGATGATTTTTAGGGGTTTAATGAAATACTGTCTTTTAACTACTTATGGCACCTTTCTACACTGTACTGCACTTTATACACTACTGCAAGAAGAACAGGTGGCAGATCTGTTTAGATCTATCAAAATCATAGATCTCTTTAGTCTGTCATGGAAAAACATACACAGATATCCTGAGATCACTGATATTTCCAAATGCTTAGTTAAAGATGGCAATGTTAAAACTAGAACAAAAATATGTAAAAAAATTCCAGTTGGTGACATTCACCATTCTTTTAAAAGCACATCAAACTTCAGCTTAGAGAGGAGTAAAATTCTGAAATCCCCTTCACCTTCAAGTCCCTCAGAAATATTGCAATGCTATTTTAATCAATATTAATAGGACATTATGGATGTGTGGACAAAATTAACCAGATAACTGTTAATTCAATAATTAAACATAGTCAGCGATTGAATGTGTTTATACAACTATCCCCTTCATCTCATCAGTTCATATTTTTTCATAATTTTTTGAGGAATTTACCACTGCTTTAGAGGATTTTACCACTCCTAGACGAAACATTAGATTTCAAGTTCATTTGTACAGTGAGTAAAAACAAAAACCATGAAGGAAACGTATGAATTATGTAAAGTTTCCCAGTTTGAAAGTTGTTTCATCATCACATAAGTCCTATTTATGCTACAGTGACTGAACTATCTTCAGATAACAACCAAACAACTGTTTGTAATGATAAATATGGGTAAAAGACCTTTTTCAGGGTTTTTTTATGTGCATATATTTGGTTTCTTAAAAATTTCTTTGACATTTGAGATTTTTCAGAATTGATTAAGCATACTAAACCACTGATACTGAGTCTCCAGAAAAACATGGTATTGAGTTTGGATGAAAGGAATTTATCTCTTGACATGAATTAACATTACTAGAATGTGTAAATGAGTAGCAAGTGGAAAGTCTTATCTCTGTAGTTGTTCTAATTAGGCAGTAACATTTAACATCAGAAGAATCTGAGACAGTAGAAAAGACAATTGAACTTGTTATTGTCTTGTAAACATGAACATTAACAAGTTTGTTGACAAATTTTAGAGTGATTCTAAGCAAAGTTTTCTGTAGTCATTTGGAATATGTCAATAATATTGCAGCTCAACTAGTATAAGTATCTGTTGGGTGTTGGTTAAAATTTTAAGATTATAACTAGCCAACAATAAAACCTTTGATCTTCAGTTTCATAAGGTTAGTTCCCCTTTGACCATGAGATTCTGGGTGAATACTGAGAAACACCTAACAACAAGGTCAGCAGAAGTTTGTACATTCTACTGGTGAATTATAGTCATAGAATAAAAAGCCACATAAACACAGTCATTATTTGGTGGGGGAAGGGTTGGAAACTGAATGGTGGTATTCTTGACCCCTTGAAATTAATTAGGGTCATTTCATTCACTTTTGTGACCTGAAAATTAACCAGTGACTTAGTACCATATCAGAAATTTGCAGTCTTGACCCAGTGATTTTGACAGGGCTTTAGCAGATTTTAATATATGCAGAAAGTTTTCATCTTTTTGTTGCAAGGGTATAGGAGAGGTGTTTCATTGCCTTTTTCCTCCTCACTTTTCCTACTCCTTATGTGACCCATAAGTCCACAAATGATATCAAAAGAGATTTAAGGAAGATGAAATATAAGACAGGTGTTAAAGAAGAATGTAATGTTAAGATAGAGGTTGACAGTGCCTTAACCTTCTATTGATCAGAGTGGGAGAAGGGAAAAGCTAAAAATCAAACACAAGTGTATGAAGAGGAGAGAAGAGAGGGAAAGATTGAACATATAAGTTAGATCCTATTTTCTTCATAAATTAGTGGATTCCAATGTCTTTTAAAAAATAGGTGTCTAAGTATTGCAATCTTCTTGCATTTGCATTGCTATATCCTTAGAAATAAAACGAATGAACCCAGTTTATTACAGAAGTTTGCCACAAGTGTGAAGCAAGCAAGCATGTTTGTGTTTTTCTTCAAGTGCTTATGTGAAACTAATCATTATATTTAATTGTATCTGTGGCTCACTACGAGGTTACCAGGACCAAGAAAAAGAGATATACGTAAAAATTGAATCTATGTCATCTGAGTTAAATAACCATCTTTCAAGATATCTCTTTAATTTCATGATATTTTTTTCAAAATTATGCTGAACATTACAATCTGAATCAATGGTATTTAAGTCTTTAATATTCTTACCTACTGGAGCATTTCCAGTTCTTAAACCAGTAATAATTTTCAATGTAACAGTATACTCTATTTGCAGAGGATTTTTTTTTAAATTTTTCTTTCATTTTTTCTATTCCATCTTAAACCATCACTGCCATCTCTGAACTTTAATCCTTGCATTTTATCTTTCATTTTACAGTATTGGATATAGAAAAAGTTTCTCAGATAAAATTTAAAGATTGAAGTCAGAAACTGCCTAGACTTTCATGATTTCTTTATCTGTTGCCTAAGGACAGATGTATTGTGCAGCATGCAGTCTGCTGAGAAACTTAGTTAATGTTTAATAGAATAAATTCCACTGGATAGTAAAATAATCCTTATTTACTGTGGTGTCTATGGAGTTATGGGGGAAAAAATACAGTAAAACTCTCTACTGGTCTTCCAAATTGAGTTTGCTAAATTCATGAATGGCAAGAGACAGAAATTAGTGCTTCAAAATAACTACGTAATCTTGTGTTCCTATGTCTACGATATGAACAATGGAGGGTGCACTCGAGCCTACTGTCTGTGTCATTAATGAAGATATTAAAGAGCATTGGTCCCAATATGGACCCCTGAGGGACATCACTAGTCACCAGTCTCCAGCTGGACATTGAGTCATTGGCCACTACCCTCCGGATGCAACCAACAATTCAATTCCTTACCCATCAAAGAACTCCATCAAATCCATCTTTCTCCAATCTAGAGAGACTGATGGTGTTCAGGGCTGTGTCAAAGGCACCACAGAAATCTAGCTAGCTGACATCCATAGTTCTTATGTTGTTCACTGATGTAGTCACTCCAGTCAACTAGACTGGTCAGGCAGGACTTGCCCGCGGTGAAGCCTAAGCACCTCCCCGTCCTCCATATGCCTTAGCACAGCTCCTAGGAGGATCTCTAACATGATCTCAGGCACAGAAGTGAGGCTGAAAGGTCAGTAGTTCCCAGGGTCCTCCTTCATATCCTTTTTAAACATGGGTACAATGCTTACCTTTTTCCAGTTACCTGGGACTTCATCTGACATGACTTTTCAAATATGATGGAGAATTACTTGGAAACTGCATCAGTCAGATTTCTCAGGACGCTGGGATCCATCTCATCAGGTCCCACAGACTTATGTATCTTCAGATTCCTCAGGTGGTCGTTTGCCTGATCTTCTCTATTCTCTGAAGGCACATTTTTTTTTTTAACTGAATGTTTAGTTCTTTTTAAGACAATGCCCTATCTTGATACATCAGTATCTGTGGTGCCAGGGACTGGAGCATGTGTAGGTGAGTGAATGAATGTGTGAACACCAGTGAAAATCAATCTGGTCTTGCCACCAAGCAGGTCACAGATGTGAATTTCTCTTACAATGGGAGAGAACTTGCTCTTCCAGTCCTTTTCTTGTGATCCATCCACTCAAGGGATGTGGGAAGAGAGGTTGCCAGTGAACCTAAGGCAAAAGATGTTGAGTATCTCAGCCTTCTTCCCATCAGCTGTTACGTTTGCCAGTCGTGCTCACCAGAGGCATATATGCTTTTTTTGGCTTCCTTTTCTGGCTGACAGACCTGTAGAAGCCCTTCTTGTTACTCTTTGCATCACTTGTCCAGTTCTGTTCCAGCCATGCCTTGGCATTCCTGACCCCAATCCCTACACAACTGAGCTGTGTCCTCATGGTCTTTCCAGGATACCTGTATCTGCTTCCACTGCCTGTGCTATCCCTCTTGCCCTTCAGTTTACTCAGCAGGTCTCAACTCAGTCAAGACAGTCCTTGCCTTCCTTTCTTGATTTATGACACCTGGGGATTTCAACTCAATGGAAAATGCTCCTAAACATCTGCCAAGTCTTTTCTCCTTCCTTATTCCTGAGGGCAATTTCCCAAGGTGTCCTGTTGACTAACTGTTAAACAGCTGGCGTTCTGCTTCTCTGAAATTCTTTACTCTGAAGATTTTATCCTTCACCTGACACACGTCCTTCAAGACTGCAAGCTCCTCTAGTGCATGATCACTGAAGGCCAGGCTGCCTCCAGTCTTAACGTTGATTAGCTCAATTGTGTGTGTGGCCAACTGGTCTAGTAATACATCCCCCTCTTGTGAGTGCATACAGGAGTCTCCTGGCTTTCCTAAAGCTCTCTGTATTATTTTTCCAGCAGATATTGGTGTGGTTGAAGTCCTCCAGCAGGACAAGAGCCTGCAAGTGCTATGCCTCTTGTGGCTGGAGCAAGGAAGTGGCCTGTAGTAGACACCAAACACCATTTTCCCTTTGACACCCAGTGTCTAATTCTTACTTTCAACCGGCTCATGGCTATTTTCAGAGTCATCTCTGCATTCTATCCATTAATTGATGTAAAGGGCAACCTATCCACCTCTTCTTCCTCTTCTGCCCCTTCTGAACAGGTTGTAGCCATCAATAGCCACACTTCAGTCATGTAATTTATCCCACTACTTTTCAGCAATGGCAGCTAGGTTGTAGCTTTCTAGCAGCATTTTCTAGCAGCATTCTGGCTTCCATCTCCTCCTGTTTGTTGTCCATGGTGTGATGCAGCTGACTACAAATATGAGTGGTCTCAGAGACAAATAATAAAGAAAAAAAACCTATACATAAACACATTTTAAAGTGAGAAAAAACATCACTTATGTGGAAGACATGAGACAAGTTTAGCTAGTCATAAGTTTGTACAATCAAGATTATGAATAGAGGCATCCTTCTGCATGCTGGAGTAGAGTACACCATTCTCACCATTTCTAGTGTAATAATGCCTTGCAGAACTGACCCAGGGATTTTTCTCAGAATGCTTTAGATATATACATCATCTTTCTGGCAAGATAAATTTTCTACTTGGCTATGTTGTCTGTTTGTTCTCAGTATACTAATTGAAAAACAAAATAAAACAAAATGAAAAAGTTTACTAGTCTGTAAAAGAATTGAAAATTATAAAAGCTCCACTAACATATAAAGGAACGTATAAAGGAAGGACTTAAAAGTTTTGCAGGAGATAATCTATTTTTTGTGAGACCAGAAGGAATCATATTTCAGTGGCACTGGTAGCAGACAGCTCAGGAGATGTAAATAAATGGAGATTTTCCTGTTGCACTTTTCAGTGCTTTTAAAGCGCAGGCTGGAAACCCCTAACCCACAAATTTGCTACTCATCTTGCATAAACACATATTCAGATTTGACACGTGCATGTACACTTACATTTTTCTTCTTTATGTGAAAGATCAACAAAATTCAGGTAGAATAAGTAGCAACAAACCTGACTCTGAACAACACAGGTTCTTGCACTCCATGTAGCATTTCTGGCTCATTTTAATTCTATGCAGCTTCATTTATATGTAGGAAATGCAGATCCTTCCATCCAAACTCTCTTTCCACATCAGTGCTGGAAAAAATTAAGTCCGGAACCTGTAAATCTGGATTTTTTTAACTCAATTTCCTTTTTTTTCTCTCTCTTTTTTTTTTTTTTTTCCCTGTAGAGAAGTATTAGATATTAGAGCACTTGAAGTCCTGAAGAGACCTGCTCTATGTAGAGTAAAAGGGTGATTTCCTCTGTACATGGGCATTAACAAAACTCAATGCAAAACAATTGAAACTCAATCCTAAGCATGAAATGCAGCTTCCTTGTGGAGATGATGGTAGAACAGCTATGTTATTCTCTCTCAAACATTGGTTATTCTGAGTCTTACTTGATTACCTCTCGTGTTCTCCTGGGCTGTTATCAGTCCCTGTACAGACCTATGCACTACTGAGATAAAAGTCTTCTTCTTTCACTCTTTGGTCTATGTGTCTAAGCGTCTCTGTATATGAAATTTTAATTTTCAATTTCAGGAAGGTGTTAGGATGATATTAAGTTACTTGATATGAATTTTTCTCTAGATAGCATAAACCCCAATTTTTTTCTTCTCAACCTATAATAGTATGAATTTAAAGTGATTCTCATGTTATTATGACATTATAGTGTTTTCATGTACATAACTTAAAGATGAGTAAATGTCAAGTTTTATCGTATCAAAATAGACTAGAATGTCAGGACATTGGTTTTTTTTTTCTTTTTCTTTTAACATCCATGCTGCTCCATCACTCAAGATTTATGATTCTATTTTAGCATGAGCTTATTTCTAGTCCATAGTCATTGTTATTGGCTGGATTTCCAAAATCCTTACTATTAATTCAACCATTGTGGAACACATATGATTTATTTTTATGTAATCTATAGGCCTAGAGGTTAGAATGAATTTTCCACTTATGTTCATCCATGACCTGAAATTGCACTTTGTATTTTAAAATACATGGTGTCTGAATCTTTAACAGTATTTAATTTACTCCGATATTGTAATGACTTCCTGTACAGATCATCTCTCCTTCAGTATCTTGATAGCTGTATATCAACTAGACTAGTTCAGTCTTTCAGATCAATGTCTTGTTAATTGAATTGCTTTCACATAGGGAAATCTATTACTCGGAACTTTCATGGGACCCACTGTGTTCTTTGGCCCAGAATTCATCTCACATGGCCAAATTTATGACAGCATGTAAATTGCACATTTTTTGCTTCTTGATTTGTTTTGTGTTTATTGTGGGTTGTTTTCACCACTGAAATACACAGTGTACTAAAAGACTCTCCTGTGTCAAATATGTTACATTAAAAGCTGTAATTAAATAGCATATGGAGTTACATTTCATATTTTATTATAGCTATATAGGTAAATGCTTCCTTTAAAAATGAGCCAAACAAACCCCATTGATCCTATGTGTACTATAGAGGCCTTCTATATGGCCAGGTCTATCAGTTCTTGTCTATAAACTCAACAGTATCAACACAGTTCAGAACCTTCCCTAAAATTAGAGGGATGTGAAAGTTCTCTGTGTGCTTTTCCTTCTGCCTTTATACTGTTCTTGCAGCCTTGGAAAGTGACTGACCTTGAAGTGGTTTCTTTCTATTGTCTTTGCGTTGCTTAAAATATAAGCAATCCAGCACCTACTACTGTTAAGAGCAGGCATCATCTATTATCTCTCACTGGGGTGAAACAAAGTTCTTTTCAAACAAATACAAGCACAACAATAAACACAAAACCAGAAAGTTAAGGGGCATGCTAGAGACATGGAAAATTAGCCCTTAGCATATTTGCAACTCGTAAATCAACAGCACTTTGAAGTAAAGCAAAACAGTTTAACAGAAATGAGAAGTGTGTCAGAGACATCAAAAATAAGCTCCATTTAATTAATAGAAATCTGAAGTGTTCTGTTATTAAAAGAGAAAAAAAAAACAACGTGGTAATGCAACACTACTTTAAATACGTGGAAATCACAAAATTCAAAATATTACTTTGCCTCTTAATTTAAAACACAGGGAGACAGATTTTATAACATCAAATGCAACTATAATAGTGTGATGACAAGCGCCATTTTTGAACACTAACTTGTCATATTGGCAAAAGGAAACCAAATTAATTTATTACTCACCAATATTTTTAATATTTTCTTTAAGTTGAAGAAAGTTCTGGATCAAAGTTCTCATCAAACAGAAGAGAGCTTAATTAAAGTGAAGATTTTAAATATGAAGTAGTGTGAGATTTTTGACTCAAATATTATGAAATAAATAATTTAGTTAATTATCTCTTCCCAAGCTCTAGAATTACCTTAGATTATAGGGTCTCCTCACTGACATACTGCTCAAATACTGCTGACATACTGCTCAAATACTTAAAACTCTGATTTATCCATCTAGCCAAATGCATAGGATCAGTGGAATTGTTGTTTTTCTGAAATAGAAATTAGAGTTGCTAAATTTTGGTAACATTGATCTAAAATGTTTCCGACTATGTTGAACTATCTTAATTTCTAGTGCATGGAGTACAAAGTAAAATAATTAGAAGCCCTTCATCTGAACCTATGGTAGGTAGCCAAGCAGTGTTATACTGTTGAGCTGACAGTTCACTGAAAGGCACTTTTTATTTTATTTCACCAATTCCCTTATGGTCATTACATGATTTCCTGGACATTAATTTGACTAGTTTGTTTCACTAAATCAGCAGAAAAATAATCTAGGAAAAAAAGGAAAAGAAAATGTCAAGCAAATACATTTCCACTCATCATTGATAAACTGAATCAGTCTCATGCCTGATAACACAAGCAAAGGCTGCATATTATTGCTAGCCAGGATGTAAAATTATTTTTCAAATATGTCTTGCTTACAACGTCTGAATTTATGTCAGGATCTATATACAAATGTTACATAACCGATTTTTAAAAATACAATTTTTCTGTTAGTGATTAAAATAGAGCTTCACAGAATTATAGAGCAAATTGCATTTTGAACATATATTGACACTACAGAGCATGGAAATAAGCCAGGGAAAAGAAAAAAAAACAAACCGTGAGAATTGGAACAGACTGGTTTTAGTAAATTTGCAGTAAAATAAGAATGGAAAAAAATAAACAAGAACAGCATTTCTATTTATTCTTTCTGAGTATTATGTGTGCCAAGGAGTGCAGTAATACAGTGAAAGTATCTGATAAAAATTAAGGTAGCTTTAGAAAGGAAAGAAAATGGGAAGACTGAAAATGAGAAAATAAAGTAAAAACTAATAGTAATATAATATTGAAAATGAAAATTTGGATTAAATTGAAGGACAATAAATTTTTGAACTAAAAAGCAACAAATAAAGGACATTAACACTAGGCTTAATTATATTTATGATATCACTCATGACAGGTATTCTCTTTTGAAAAATGAAACTAGATAGCAATTTTTCTTTGAAATGTATTATGACTTTTCTCACCCTCAAAAATAGCATAAGGAAACAAATAAATGTGTTCTTACAACAAAATGTATCTTAATTTTGTTAATTCTGTGTAATTTAAATGGTGACCTTTTCATGAAGAGAAAATTAATGGATACAGATACTTGAACGGTTCCACAACTTTTCTTATGTCTGTACTCCAATATTTGTATTTATTTTTTTTCCCATGGGAATGAAAATTGTTATCTATTCTGAGCTGTACCTTCCCTAAGATTCCACATATAGACTGGGTATTTCCTCCCCTCCAAAAAATGCAAGTTATTCCAGAGGACTTGGAAAGAAGGTGACAGAAAATGGGACAAAATACTCCTTTATTAGCTAACAAGTTTTTAGGAATGCTTCTTGTTTTCTCTACTCTGAAAAATTATCAGCAGTAAGTAATTAAGAAATTCTGAATGCACACACTGAAATCATAATCTCTCTTACAATCAAGTAATATTTTGTATCCTTAATAGTAAAATTCCATTTTTTAGGGAAGAGAATGCCAGAGGGAAGTTCAATGCTGTATAAGGTAGTATCAGTACTAGGATCACTAGAATACTACATGAGCAAGGATGTTTATTTTGCTCGTAATATTACCTTTCCTGCTTTCACAAAGTCAAAAATTAAAATCTCCATGGGCAGCTCTCCTTTAACAGTTACAGTCTTAGGAAAGGTCCATGATTTCTCCCCCAAAGCTAAGGTAGATAGATAAAACCCAAGTAAAAAATAAAGTGTAACGAAGAAAACTCAAAAACTTTAGGTGACAGAAAACATGATTCCATTGTTTGTGTATTTAAAATGTTTGAATAATTCCTTTAGAACTCTGCAACCTGATGCTTCTCAAGTTAAAAGAATTAAGCTCAGAAGCTTCTTAAGAAATTCTTGAAAAATGAAATGGTCTGTGGTCTTATACAGACAAGTTTAAGAAGAGATTGTCATGAATAAAATAGTCTGTAGATGAAAGTGAATAAAAAACATAAAGGTTGAAATTGCTTATGCAGTAACCAATAGAGAGAAAGACAGAAATAACTGAAGACTGTGAAGTTAAGAGAACTGACAAAATATTCAGTTAAAGACAAAAACAAGCAGCCTTCTAAGCTGTAGTACAAAAATTGTAGGAACTAGAGATGTACTTTTGTAAACAAAACATGAAGCCATGAGCTGGTTGGGAAAAAAGACTATTTTTCATGCTCTCTCTCACTGCAAGAAAAACATTCACAAATCAAATACATCACCTTGCTGTGCTAGCAGTCTTTGAGAGCACATCAGATAGGCTGGCGAGTTTGCTTTGCAGGCAGACTTTCCAAGGTTCATCCATCTCGAAGATTAATAAAGCCCGCTGTGACAGCCATTACAATGTAGTAAGGCTGTATTTGCAGTCAGGTATTGCCTCTCAAGTTTTATATTCAAATCTTAAACTGATTAGTCACATTAGGTTTTAAGTCCCAGCTCTGATGTATATTTACGGATTACTGATCTGTAGAAGGTTTTCTACAGCAAAAACAGCAATGCAGTTTTCATTTGAAATCTGCTTCTGCACTAAATGAAAAAATGTTTCTGTACAGCTACTACCTGACCACATTTCAAAAGTCAGTGAGATTTGGTTTTTGCTTTATGGCTTATTTCCTTTTTCTATGGAATTTTTAATCTATATGAAAAATATTTTGATTACAGTTGATACTGTCAATATACTAGTAATGGATGTTGTCAGCTGTTTAGTGTTTTCCTTCCTTTCTAAAATCCACTTTTGAATTTATAATAGAAATATGGCTATGACAAATGGCTGAATGGCTGAGCCTAGAAGGCCCGTGTGAAGCATGATTTTTCTTTTGTTTTGTTTTCTATACAATATAGGGATAAGGGAACAAAAATAAGGAGATCTGGACAGAACATAGATGCCTGCAGTCACAGACACATAAATGTCTGGGTAGAACAAAACACCTGTTTTTCTGGCAGGTGTGTGGGTCGGAGATGCAGGTATGGTTTCTGGGAGAAGATACCAGAGTCCAATTCCTGTTGGCCCCAAGATGGACCTGCCACTGACCACAGCTAAGCCAACCAGCAAAAGTGGTAGAACCCCTATAATAACAGATATAAGAAAGGGGGAAAAATGGCTTCACAACAGCTGAGAGAGAGGAGTGAAAAATGTGAGAGAAAGAGCCCCACAGACACCACGGTCTGTGAAGAAGGAGGGGGAGGATTTGGACGAGGTGCACATTCCCCTGCAGCCCATGGTGAAGCAGACTGTCCCAAAGAAGCCCCAGGAAGACTATGGTGCAGCAGAGATCTACCCTACAGCCTGAAGAGTACAAAATGCCAGAGCAGGCAGATATGTCCTGAAAACAGATGCAGTCTGTGGAAAGCCCATGTGGAGAGCAGGTTCCTAGCAGGAACTGATGACCATGGAGAAGATCCTGTTTTGGACAAGTGAGGACTGGGAGAAGGTGGCTTTAGATTTGTTCTTTATTCTCAATACACTACTGTGTTTAATTTGTAATAAATTAAATTAGTTTCCCCAAGTTCAGTCTCCTTTGCCTGTGAGAGAATGGCTTGCTAGGCATCTGGCAGCCAGCCCGGGTCAATCCAGTGCAGACAGTAAACCATGCCAGGGCAGAAATCACTTGGTCCCACTGTGGATCTAACAAATGTAGTCAAAACCCACAAAATATGTTGGAAAAATCCCGGATTTCCTCACTTTGAGATTCTTTTCCTCCAAGAGGTTAGGCTTGGAATTTGTGTCTCAATTATGTAAGAGGGAACCAAAATGTTGGCACAAATGGACCTCATTCCAAAGAATTCAGAATATTTTCAAATAAATCTGAGTGCAATTTCGCCAAACAGAAATCTTAGTCAAGTCAATATTCTTCAGGCATTAAAACTTAGGGCTATCAAGGAAAGCAGGAAAAGTAATCAATTAGTATGGTAATATTTTTACCAGTTTTAACAGGCTTAGTAATCAGACAATATGGTAATATTTTTACCAGTTTTAACATGCTTGTGAGAAGGGTCTTTCGTCCTTGCTTGCATTTATTTCAAGATAATTGTATATTTGGATTATAAGTGCATTAACTAGATACTGATCATGCTGAGAAGTTTAGTTGCAAAACTACTGTTATCTCGGTAAATTTATTAAAATAACTTATTCACTGAGTATTCATTTTAGAAGGAAGACAGGAATACTGAGAGAAAGTTTTATATTGCAAAGCTCAAATGGAGTGATATAGAAAGGTTAACATTATGACTTTATCAGCTATTACAGTATTCAAGGAAATTTAAATTTCCCATTTCTAACAAGTCTTTTGAACATTCTTAGAATATTTAGTGGAGCGTTATCTATGAATAGGTTCTGCTTTAATTTATTACAAAATTATTGCTTTAAAAATTCTGCAAATATCTTGTGACAGATTTGTTAGATGCACTTGAAACCCAAGATATTTGGATCATCAGCACAACTTTCTCATGCTTCTACTCCATCATTGTAATATTTTCATCTTGCATAATTTCAATGCTAGAACACCTTATTACAAATTTGAATAATTTCTCAGCATTCTCCTAAGAGCTTGTGATACTTAATGCATTCGAAGCTTGATGCCAGTAAGTTATTCACTGGAATATTAGCAGAGAACAAGTAAAAATCACACAGTTCCTAAAGGAAATTTTAAAACTTGAGTGAATGCACATTTTTAACAGTGTTTGGCATTAGAGTCACAAAATATTGGCCTAATTAATAACTGTCTATGTATCTATTATGGGATTGCTAAAGGGTGATAAGTTACAGCTTTCTTAGTTGAGAAGTTATGAATGAACCCTGTGTAATTTTTCCCCAAGTATTCATTTCACTTTGCCTCAAAATGAAAAGCGTGGTACTGAAATGTATACAAGATGCCCTCTTTCACCAATTATGATTAATCTTTGCAATAGTTTACTACATCTGCTATTGCAGTTTACTTCATTCCATAATTTTATAATTTTTTTTCTGTTTCATGAACTTAGCTTTGCTGTGCAAAGAGACATCCAGAAGATCCTCTTGCAATTATTTTTTATTTGACAGTGTCAAGAATATGTGGCTGAATAAAAATTGTAATAAAGGTTCAGTGACAGAATAAAGATTCACAGAATTTTTAGGGTTGGAAGGGACCTCTGAAGATCATCTTGTCAAACCCCTCTGCCAAGGCAGGATCACCTAGAACAGGTTACACATGAATGTTTCCAGGTTGGTTTTGAAATCTCCAGAAGAGGAAATTCCATGACCTCCCTGAAGAGCCAGTTCCAGTGCTCTGCCACACTCAGTACAAAAAAATTCTTCCTCATGTTAAGGTGAAACCTCTTGGGTTTTATTTTATAGCTATTGATTCTCATCCTGCCTCTGGACACGACTGAAGAGTCTGGCACCATCCTCTTGGTACACACCCTTTACATATTTATATTCATGGTTGAGATCCCCTCTCAGCTCCTTCAGTGTGTCCTCATAGAAGAGTCGTTCTGGATCCCTCATCACCCTTGCTGCCTCCACTGGACCATCTCCAGTAGCTCCTTGTCTCTGTTGTACTGAGGACAACTGGACAAAGCACTCCAGATGTGGCCTCACTGAAGCTGAGAAGAGGGCAGGATCATTTCCCTCAACTTTCTGGCCACACCTTTCTGATCACCCCAGGATACTATTGGCCTCAAGGGCACACTGCAGGCTCATTTCAACTTGTCAACTTGTTATTCAGAGATGTATTTTCCAGGTGTCCTACTAAAACAGGGCTGTTTAATTGAGTAAGGTCAGATGATAAAGCTGATATTCAAAGAAACAGCGGCTTCAAGTCAGTTGCTTGTGTGTAGGAACTGAAAGCCATTTGAGAAACTTCAGTTAAGCTGGCTCACATAAGCCCAACCCTGCAAATTCGGGAAGATACAGACCTTATGCAGGTCTTCTGTCATATTTGCCAGCCACAAAGCAAAGCACTAGATAAACTAGCCTGTCTCAAATATCAGCAGAAACAACTTTAACATAACTAAAAAAGGTTCAATAAATAGAACTTTTTTTTCTATCACTGGGAAGACAATAACTGAAGAGTGAAATGGGAGTCTATTCTGGAAGGGCGCTTTTATGAAGACTACTCTTGTAACAAAGCATACTTATTATAAAGATAGGACTTTTGGGGGGGCTTTTTAAACAAAAACTTACACAATTGAAGTCTTTGTAGTGATTAAAATTGCAGTTAACTGCAGTTAAATGTTACCAGAAAAGAGAATTCAGACTAATAGCACAGAATGCAACTCTCTTAGACTCAAATTATAGAGAGATATTACAAACCACCACGGCTTAACGACTTAGCTCACTTTCAGTAATTATCTGTTCCTAGCCACTTCTGCACTGAAAACAAAGTGTTATTCTAAGTTTTTTTTAAAGTTTGCTTTTTTATCTTATGTTACAGTTTTAGTGTGTTTTACTTCTAAATGCACCCAGCTCCTGTGATTTTGCTGAAGATCAGTTAACTGACTGGAACTTTATACATGGTGGCAGGGTGAGGAGGGAGGTTTTGGAGCGTAAGTGCCACTTGCCTTTTTACTGTTTGCACTGGCAGCAACATTGATTAGAGAATGCTAGTGGAATGAAGCTTCAAAGTATTTTTCTTTTTTTTTTTTAATCACACTCTTATTCTTTTTTGTAGTAACTTCTTACATTTTCAAAATATCTAGAGGTTGTGAAAGATGAACCAACAAATGTGACCATGAGTTAATCACAAATGCACTGAAAAAGACAAGAACATTTAACTGCATTTTTGTTAGCACCAGTTAGATAGCATCAGCAGAGGCAATATAGCCACTTTCTGTACCAGTAATAAAGCAAAGGGAATAGGAAAAATTGCAATGATGTACCTCCTCAGAATAGCTGTCTTTGCAATGGTGCTTTAATTGTATAAGTGTTCATGGTTGAAGTTTTGCTAAAGGAGATTTTCAACAAAAAACTGTGTGAGTCGTCATTGTTGTTTTGTTCTCTATTTGTTTTGGTTTCTCTTTCTGTATCTGTCTATCTAGGCAATTGAATAAATAAATGCATAAATAAATAAATAAATAAATGCCACTACAACATTACTCATCTTTCTCAAAAGTGTAAGCACACATAATAGTGTCCTTCAAGATATTTTTGAAAACCTTCACCTTAAGCATTCTGTTAAAGAGAATGTACTCAAAGAAGAAAGTTATCCACTGAGGATTCATAGAATATACAACTAAAGTAAATTTTGTATTTTCAGAAAATAACGTAACTGTGGGTGAAAGTAGGATGAGTTAAGTACAAAGTCCCTAATTTCTGTTTTAAATGGTTATCTATCCTTCCTTTATGTTTGTCTGACAAATATATACTTCAAAAATATGCATATATTAGTGAAGTACTTGGCACAATAGTGGAGAAAACCTTTTGCTAGATCATAATTTTTTTTAAGTTCCCATCTGCCACACATTTCTAAAAATGTAGATACCAAGGTATCTTATTCTTGGTTTATATACTGACACAGAAAAAAAATACAATTTTAGATTAGAAAGGCCACAGGTTATGCACTAGATTACAAAATTACACATATAGCCATGCAGAAAGACCAACTGAAGGTATATTTAAGTATTTCAGTTTTCTGAAGTAACATAATTACTATCGTAATGTAAATTTGTAGATGGAATCAGAGAATCAATTAGTTTGGAAAAGATCCCTGAGATCATCAGGTCCAACCTTTGACTGAACACCACCTTGCAAACCAGACCATGGCACTGAGTGTCACACCCAGTCAGTGTGTTTAGGCACAATGGCACTGACAGAACAGTGTAAAGCATATGTGAAATAAAACAAAAAGGGTCTGTATGGAGGACAACATTTCAAACAGGTTTCCTTTCAAGGGAACAGGAATTCATGTAATGAAAACAGTTAGCTGAACTTCCATTAGTATTTAGCTAAAAATTTGTTACATTTTCACTGACTGAAATAGTGTACCATTGCCCTCTGAGAAAATTTAAAATGCTTTATTTGTGTCCAAATTAAGATATATCACCACTAATAATTGTCATTCAGCTTGTAACTGCTGGTACAATCAGAACCATTTGTGTAATTAGCCTTAATCAAAGATTTTGTCATAGGATTTGTGTTCATGCCTATGAGATATGACAGTGGAGTGTAAAAGACTGAACTGGGCAATGTTGAAATTTATTTACTGAACTCCATCAACTCTGAGGCAGTTTACTGGGGAGCTGGTTTACTATTGTTCACAACCAGATCTCTAAATCTTAGTAGGTATACCTGTAACCATTTACTTCAGGTGGAAACAGGCGATGTTTACGTACTTTATCTAAATTTTTAAACATTTCTTTATTTCTGATCTTAGTTATCTGATGAATTTTACAGATAGGATTCTTTTTATATAGTTTAAGTCATCCATAATTTAGTCATCTATATCTGTCTCTAAATTATGGAAAGTCTTTTCTGCTTGTCTTAGGTCATTATTTTACAACTGAAAGAACAGCCACTCTATCTGTCTAGCAGTCATTCACACTGTCTCCTTCCATTAACTATATTGAGTACCAAGAGGAGCTGCTCGATTCACATACTTAACTTTTAGGTGGCTAAAATTAGATTAGACAAGTCAGTCTGCAGAATAACTTACATTTCTCTCATTTGAAGTGTCTTGAACCTTGTCACATCAGCATAGTACTTATATTTGCAGTAATCTAAAATCTACGTGTAGACAGACAAGTTGAAAGAAGGGAACATATTTCAAAAGTTGCAGTTATCTATCCTATTATGGAAAGAAATTAGAAAAAACATGAAAAATTGGGAATCCTCTCATTCAACTAGTTGGCTGGTTAAGAATCCTGTCAAGATGCAGAAGCATTTTCTAACAGAGTATCTGCTCTCCTCTAAAAGTAGGAAATAAGGAGAGCCTTCTATGGATTATGGAAAAACATAACTTAGGGAGTAAATATTTTCAAATTATGACACAAAAGTCAGGGTATCATAATTCATCACGAAGCTGAGGTATCTTTATCCCTCAGACAGGCAATCCAAAATAATTGGGGTCCTGTTTTCTTGGGTTTGACTTTTCCCCCATATGTTAATTGCTCAGAAATTATTATCTTGATTTTCAAGAACTGTTCTGATGTGATCTTGATTTGACCAGAAAGTAATTACCGGAATGTAAGATCTCTTATTCTGAAAAATGGCTGTTAAACTTTGCAGTGATGGGGCAGTACCACGGGCTTTTGCATACTGCTTGAGTGCTGTACTGAATTCAACACAGAACCAGTACATAGTCACTACAGTAAACCAGTAAATATTTGTCAGGTTGCTTTAGTATGCAGTAGTGGGAAATTCACCTTCCATTCTCTCTTTTTTATTTTTAATATAATAATATAGAAAAATGCAGCCATGAATCATGCTTAGGTCACTTTCAAGTTGACAGGTTGTTTTAGATGATGTAAATCATGCATTTTCAGCACGTAACAACTACTCTAGACCCTGGTGCTATGTAGTAACAAACAACATTTTTGGCTGCAGCACTGCTGCCAATACACTAGCCCTTATACTTTAGTCACATAGAAATTGGACTCTGAATAATAGTCCTTCAAACTTGTTCTGGTTATTTTTTTTCTTCATAGCAGTCCATACAGTGTTGAGTTTAGGATTTGAAAACACTCCACTGTTCTGAATATTATTGAGCAGTCAAGGCTTTTCCTTTTTCCCGTGTTATCCCCCACACTGATCAGGCTGAGTTGAGTGTTGTTTTGCTGCCTGTGATCTTCTTCTCCTCCTTTGATCAAGATATCTTTATCTCAAACCCATCAGTTTTCTTGCTTTTTCTCTTCCTATTCCTTCTCTGACCCTCTTGGGATGGTGAGGGGAGTAAGTGAACAGGTAAGTGGTGCTTTGCTTTCAGGATTGGTTAATTCACCAAAGAACTGAATCCCCTAGCAAGTGGACAAGGGAGAAAAATTATATACAACACTTGCTGCTATTAAGCTTTCCTGACTAAGTTACTTCCTGCACAACTGAGGGGTTTTTGACCAGTAATTGTGATTTTTCTAATATTTTATTTTTCCCTAATTATATCTTGTTCTTCTATTATTTAAATAAGAATATGCTAAACCATCTGACATTTCTAATAATACAAGTTGCTGAATTGTCAGCTTATAATAAGCAGAATGATAAAACTATTTTTGCAACTGCTGTATATATTATTAGTACTCAGTTCATTGCTGATCTTGTTTAACACGCCTTTTTATCACAACTCTCAGAATAAAAAATCCATTAATATTATTGTTAATAAGAATATTTCATTATGTACTTCAGAAATTTATGATTTAGCCCATTTGTGGAGTCTTTTTCAAAGAACAGAATGCTAAGAAAAAAAGTCTTATAATTCTCAGGCTTTCTTAATTCACAAAAGAAATAAAATCATGACACTGAATTACAACGTATTTTTGCAATGAAATGAGTCACAGTGGTATACACTATTTTGGGTAGTTACTGGATGATTCTGAAGTGTGGAGCAGCAATGGTTGTATGGGGTTGCAGATTCGAGGTGAACTTATCTGGACAGAAATCAAGACTTAGGAATGGTCATCTAGTGGCATTTTAGATACCCTACAGAATAAGAAACACCTATGGTGTGTATAGTGCAGGAACTACAGGATATGTGTGCCCTTTAGGATGGTAGGATACCATAGGCCATGCAGGATACAGTAGGGAAAATCAAATGGTGCTTAACACTTGACTACTCCTGGAGAGTGACACTCATTGCTGATAACTGTCTGCATGTGTTCAAACTGCCTGAGATCTCATTAGGGTCAGCAGATATCCCTGTGCTGTATATTTTCTTTGGAACTGAGCCTGAAATTGAATTAACAAGTGACTCTATAGAAGATGAGGCTGTAGTGCTAGAGCTCACTTTCTGAGTCTCTCTTGTTTGACATTGCAGATGGACCCTCAAAATCGACCAGTTTTGTGTTGGAAAAAAAAAAAAAAGCATTCAGCACATAGTTGATCTAATGAGGTACTTGAAATCTGAGTTATTTACATTAATTTCATCCAGTTAGAATACAGAACCCAAATTCTTCTCCAGGGTAAAGCAGCTGACAAATGTGCTTTGAAAGAACAAAGTAAGAATCACCTGTTACAAAAGACAATCCACATTTTTTGGTTAGCAGCATGTACCTGAACTACTGGCTTTCCCTGAGGAAATAAAAGGATGGATTACTGTTGTCAGATATATGTAGCCATTTACTGGCTCATTTATCACAAACCTTTGTTTCCCTTGAAGTCACTGAAAAAGGTTTTCTTTATTTAAGATGAAAACACTGATCCCAGACTAATGAAAAATGTCACGGTGTCACTGACCAAATTGCTGCATCTAGAATGTATGCATTTCCCTAATCAGTATGGGCTCTCACCAGTCTCTTTCCTCTTTTTCTCAATGAAGTTTATGAACTGTTATTTGTTTTTTCTGATGCATACACACCAAAATTGATTTTTTTCTCAAAAATCTAATTATATAATATTGACATGGAGTAGTTTTAAGATGAGAGTGGCTATTTTGAGTTTCATATTTGAGCACAGATTATGGTAGATACCTACTACGAAGAATAATCCTAATCAAAATAGAGAAAATCAATGGATAATGTAATTATTATGATAGTTTACAAAAATAAATAGATCTAAATCCAGTCTGTGCCTTTATGAAACATTGCCAAACTCTATTAAGGGAAATAATGATGTGGGATTCCCAGCTATAAACCTGCAGATCAGAAAGCACAGTAGATGCTAAAGTAGAAAGAGTTCTTATTTCATGTCTCCAGATTTACCTCTTCAGCTGATGAGGTTATTTAAAATTTACAAGACAATTTAATTTAAAAGAATTTCAATGGAAAACAAGCCAGAAATATTTAAAAAATGCTTCATAAAAATTTAAAAATATAATTAATCCATTTATGCAGCAACATATTTTTCCAGCTGTTGCTAAAATGAAGTTTTTTACATTCCTGAAACTGATTTCTAATATTATTTTTCTTTTGATTCCTCAAAACCAATAGTACATTAAATTTTATTTTCCTGCTATTTCTTCTATTTAATTTGTCACCCTGATTGTTCCATTTTTCTGAATGGATTGTATTTCCTACCCAGTCTATAAGCACTATTCGTACTTCCATACTTACTGCATTCTTCAAGTAATAGCTCTGTACTCCTCCAAGTATCTTCCAAACCATCTTTCAGGATAGCATATGCTTATCCTTGATCACATTAATTACATAAGGACTTTTTTTTTTTTCATTTCTCTACACAGACTGCCAAAAGAGTTTATGATATCAGACTAAGTTTGAGAGATTCAAATTTCAGTCAGGATGTCTTTTCTGTTTCCAACAAAGCATCTGAAATTATAATAAATCCTTATGGAAGCAGTAATCATGAATGAAACAGGCAACAGTTAAGAATAAGAGTCTGAAACATCTCCACAGGCCAGTAGTTCACTATTTTAATGGGACAGTGAAAAAGAAAGTACTAGAGGTCAGGACAGTTAAAAAAAAGTCTCACTGGAGTGAAAAAAATATTCGGTTTTTTTCCCCATAAATAATTAAAATCAGCAACAAAAGTAGCAATTTTCTGGATTGTCTAGTGCAAAAATACTGCACTGATTAAAAATGTATATCTTTCTAGGATCTGGAATTGTTTGGGGGGGGATTGAGGCAAAACCCCTTTTAATGTGATTTCATGCAGTTACACTGAAGCATTGGGAAGGGATTTTTTCATCTTGATACATAAAGCTCACTGACTAGAACATATTCATGATGTTCTGAGTTAAGCCAGAAGCAATGATATAATAGTCTTCCCAAAATTTGTGTAAATAGCAAAATTAAAAAAATAAAAAGCCAAACTAGTTCAACTGCTCTCTCTATGATATGAGAACCTGGTTTAGTTACGGACTTGGGCTCTAACTCTATGCCAAAATTTGAGACAGCAAAAATTTTCACCTGAATGTTCTGAAGATGTCAGTCATCTGGATGTACTTATATATGTAAAATTTCATACATCAAGGTTTTGGGCCCCATGGTGACTGCTAAACCCATTGCTCCAGTTAGTTTGCTCAAAAGGACAATTTCTTTTCACTGCCTTAGCAGAATTGCTTACTTGCCCATTTATTTTCACTTTTGTCTCATTTTTCAAAGCCTGGGGCATACTCAATATGTACTTAATTATTAAAAACATTACTCCAAAAGCATTCTCAGACTGGATGATGAAAGTGGAGGCCAGAAGTTTGAAATCAAAATTGAAGTTAGCAAAGAAGTTATCTGTGTCTGTGAGAGTGGTGGAAGTTAGTAGTGCTCTGCTTAAAGCAGGCACATGTGCTGCTGATGGTTAAGCAGTGTCCTGCAGTAGTGGGAAAATGTAGCTCCAGCGTGGAATTTATTCCAGCCATCTGCAAAAACTTTACTCTGTGCAAGCTTCATCCTGGAAAAAAATTATTCCGCAATACTTTTTTTCACAATCTGCAAGAATTATGTTTCTCTTTTCACTCTAAATTTATTTGAAAAAATCCTTCATCAGGTCATTGATGCATCATGAGAGAATATCAGCATTATTACCCCACTGTAATGACCTTTATCCCTGGAAAATCCAAAAGAAAACAGCAAGGCCTAATCTTAACCTGTGAATACATAGCAACATTTATGAATACCTGAAAGACATTTTGATATAAATTAACACACAATATTAAAAACAATTAATGCTAATAGAACCTCATAATAACAAAAAAAATCGTAATAAAGTGGTTCAGAACAGAACTTTAGAATTAGAGTAAGTGAGAGTAAACAGAAATAATTGCATGATTTGAAGGTATCAATTCTGCATTACCTTGTTTCCTTCTAAGGAGGTAATTAAAGCTATATTTCAGGAATATTACCAGAAAAGAAAAAATTGCAAATTCTGTAGCATTTAAGTCTGAAATCAAATGATAAGCAACCTCATTTGTCATCTTGAAAAAAAAGAACCCCAGAAGAAGCAGTATAATTAATTTACATATTCTTATAATGTTTTTCAAAGAGCACTGCTGAAAACCTTCTGAAAACCTAGATAGCAATCACATTACCTTTGACATCTTTTAGACATTGGGTTTTATTGCAGGTAAAGATGGAGAGTGCTAAATTTATCTTCTTTATGGTTAGTGATAGCCTAAATAAAGTTTGGGTGTTTTACAGAAAGGCTTTTTTCATTTCTGCATAGTTTTATCAGAAGTACCTGGATTGTAGTTAAAAAAAAAAAAAAAAGAAGAAAGAAAAGCAGAAACCTCAGAAAAGCAGAAACCCATGGTTTGCTTGAGGAAATAATAAAGATGATGAGGGAAATAGCAGTTCTTTGTAGTAAGTACCAATTAGATTGAATATGTGCAGCACAACATTAAAAAGAGAACATTTTCTTCCATTTGAGATGAAACGTTTACTTTTGGCAAAGAAAGAATGCAAAAAGGAACAGTTAGAATATAATCAAAAAGGATGAAACATCTGGTCATAAAATTTTCCCATAAAGTACAGTGTGTTATGTCCTGTACTTTAGACAAGGTATGGAATTTATTTGCAACAGAAATAGTTTAGTATATGTGCCATACTGTGAAGGTGATATGTCTACTGTAAATTTTTGGGCTATTTCTCAATATATTGAATCAGTGGACAGCATGACCATATAGGAAGTCAAAAAGGTACAAAATGGGATGTTTTGTACCTTTAGACCTTCACTGCATGAACGTATTGTCCTTGCATTGCATTTGTGCATCTACTAAAAATGAAGCCATTATATTAATTCCCATGCCATCTTATTCTGGAAATATTATTGCAAAGATACAGAAAACAAAAAGATGGAAAATGCAGAGAATAATGAACAAAAAATTCACGTGTCAATACTAATGGAAATAGGCTGGATTGTGGGTACTTTTGTACCGTATTTTCACTGAATGAAGAATAACTTAAAAATCCTTCACTTGGTGAATTTTACAGATACCATTTTCCTCTCACTAACATCATTGCATTTATACAGATGCCATCCTTTTTATAGGAACACCCACAGCACATTCAGTTTTTGGCATTGTAGTTTTTAATGCTTTCTGAAAAATAATACTGGAGAGAGTATTGTACACACAATGTACAAGAAATGGAAAAAAAAATGTTTTGTTCTTCCATGCACAATGTATTACTGATAGGTAAGAGATGTTATTCATTACCTAGACAGAGAAGCAAAACTGTAATGTCTTATTATTATTTAACAAAACTCTAATGTCTTATTATTATTTGGAAATCACAAAACCACTGACACTAACCAGAAGAGTATTTTAATCATGATCTGGCATTAGATCAGTCCTTAAAAGAATAACCTCTTCTTCACTAAGTAACAACTAGCAAGGTCAGGTTGCTTAATTAATTCAGGAATAATGTTTGTGCATTATAAACCTTGAAGAGTATACATTATAAAGTATTTTGGACTATTCTCTGTTGAAATTATTAGTATTTAATGAAATAATTTTTTTTTTCCGTTATCCTTAAGTGGATTTTTTGCCCTAATTCTAGATTCAGTTATAACTTAACAGAATAAGTGGATTTTTCTTCCAGTAGTTCTTATAAGAAAAAAAAAAAAAGGATTATTAGGATTATTATGCTGGATTATTAGGGAGTTCTGCCCAGTGACAACAACACATCTACCTGAATAGAAATGGCTATGTTTCTTTCTTGACAAATTTTCTTTCAAGTATGTTGCAAAATATTTGGCGTGATTCAATTTATAGAAAATGGGAAATGACTATGTACAAGATTAGCCAATTAACTCAAATAAACGGCAAATTTTGTGATCATTTCTGATGGGAAAAGTAAATGCAAAATAAATGCTGATAATGCCCGAATTTGGTCTGGGGAATATTAACCTGCATTATAAGTTAGACATAGAGATAATTTTTTCTCTATCTTTGATCAAAACTTCCAGTTTTAAGAAAACCAAAATGCTTTCAAACTACCAAATAAATATGCATATAACCAAATTAGAATACCAAACCAAAAATTGTCAAATTATTATGTATATCATTATATAATTCACACATGGAATTATTGAGAACAATTCTAATTTCTTCAGTGACAAATATCACTTCTAACTTCCTGCTGAGGCAACCAGGAGCTCAATTGAATGTAGAAAATATAAAATTAATCAGGGTTGAATACATCTGTAAAATATAATTTCAATAATGAAAATAAAAGGAACTATGGAAAAGAGTACTGAGTGGGGAAGGAATTATAAGTAAAATTTAAATTTTTCTTTCACATTGAATTACAAATTTTTTTTGTGGCAAAATGGAATACTGATTACAAACATTTTTAGAGCACTAGAGCAGATTGTACAAAGGAATCTTTCCCTCCTCAGAAATACAGAATATGAAATTTAAGCTTTGTGCTGCCAATTGCCATTTTAACACTTTCACTGTGAAGCGAATAACTGTTCTGAAAAACATAACGGAAAACCAAAAAACCCACGCAAAACACCACCATCACCACATAAACAACAGCAGCAGCAGAAACATGACATAGCAGAAGTCAACAGTAAGTACCTAAAGTCCTGTACCTTGTTGATAACATTGCTAATGGAAAGGTATGAAAAATGACACACCAGGACAAATAACCTGATAAATGCAAATAATGTAGTAGGCTTCAAAGACTAGAGAAATGGAGAAGGGAATATTGAAAGGAATGGGGAAAGTTTATTTTTTGGGGAAGTACTGTTAGGGCAAGTGGATGTCTCTAGAAAACTATTATGAAAGACCTAGAATACATCAAATAATAAACCTAAAATTCTAGTGCTTTTATTACATTTCAAATCCAGTTTTACAATTTCAAACTTGTCTTTCTACTATTATATCTTCAGTCAAGGCAAGGTTATCCTCACACTTTTTTCTGAGTCCCTGATCCTTCAAAAGATTTTTGCTGAGTGCTTACTTGTACTCTTCTGTGTTTTCCTGAAAGACCTGAACTGAAATCAAGTCATCAAGAACCATAAAGATATTTTGAGATTTGTAAATAAAGTTTTATCAAACAAAGGTTTAATAAAATAAATTGAAGGATGTTATCTGATATCTTCTTTCCTGTTTCCCATTTCAGACTGTTCTGCAGATCACAATCTTGTCAGATCCTTAGACTATGAAAACATAGATGATAACCCACCTAAATAAAAGAGAATCTTTCCACTGACCTTGATGAACTTTGAATCGCTTCTGTACTTCATTCTTACATGATCTTTCTGTATCATAGAGCTAATATCAATTGCTGACACTATAAAGTATTTCCAGTGTGTTAAATTAGATTGCATGAAACAAACCACGCCACAATATCTTTCCAATTCTCTTTCCAGTTTCTTACTTTGCAGTTGTAATAGCATTTTTCTTTGTTTTTGTTGTTACTCTCTCTATGGGAGTGTTTCTCCTCCACGTACACTTTTCCGTGTTATTTTCCGTGTAGCCTTCATTTCTTGCCAAAATCTGACATTCTGTCAGCATTACATAACATATTTATCTCTGTCCAATTTAAGTCCTGTACTATACAACACTACATCTGTGAACACTGATCTGGAATGACAGATAGTTCCACTGAAAATGTCTGCATTTCAGATATTTCAGACTTGATGGAACCATTTGTGATGTATTTATGAGTGCAGAACTTTTTGTGCTTGAATTAATGTAGCGAAAATAAGCAATGTTTCAATTAGTTATTTTATGTTTATTTTCCTTTTTGAATGCCTGTCATTCACTTCTATCTGCTTGTTAACATATTAAATAATTTCCTTTTTGTTTCTGGAAATTATAAGGAAATGAAAAAAACATTATGTTCAGAAAACAAGTATACTGCTTATTCTCCCCTACTGATCATATACAGCATCTAGCAATTTCCTAGTAAAGCTCCTGTTTTCTTAGTTTAGACTTATTAATAGTTACTTCTTATATGGAGAATATTTTTTTTTATTTAAATCCAATAAAATGAAATTTTAACCCATTAAAACTTTATTTGTTATTTTTTATTTTCCAGCATAATTTTAAGAAATAGTAAACAGCAATTTTATCAATAAAAACCTAAGAACATAATAAAAAGAAACATAAATATTGATAGCATAGGTTTTTTCACAAGGCAGTCTTCTCTTTTAGAATTTCTTTAGCTTGCAGTATATATCTTCAACTTACTACATCAATTAGATTAATTAGAACTGATAGCAGAAAAGGCCTTGACGTTGTGTAAGCACTGTTCAGCAAGAGCTAAAACATCCCTGTGTTATTAATGTTAAAATTTCCAGCACAAAACTGAAACATTACCCCATACTAGCTACTATGAAGAAAATAAACACTGTCCCTTGCAAAATTAATATAGGGGGCTGTTTTTGCAGTACTCTCATGTGGATGAGGACTTTGGAGACCATAGGCATAATCCTCACTACCAACCTCTTTAGACTCAAAGAGATCCTCCAGTACTAATTCAAAGACTGTGCATCAGGGACTGACTATCTGTTGTTTAACTTATTCTGAACTTGCAGCTTTTCTGCATGTGTTTAGTAACTGCTTTTTGGAAGAATCTGTGGCCACTGAACATGTGCAGAAAGATACTTGACACAAACTTCCCAACGCAAACGACAAAAAAACCCAAAATTAAAATCTCCATAGTCTTCCACAAGTATTTTATATGGAAAAATTACTTTAGCAAATCCAGGAAGTGTGAACAGGCACAAATTGTTAAATCTTTGGGTGAAAGAAACAGAAAGAATAAATATTAGAAAAAAAATTAAAAAACTCAAAACACCAAAACTAATTCTGTTGAGGCGAAAGTAAGGCTTTCAGCAAAAATATGACGAAGAACAAAGTTGTAACAGTGACCCTATGTATTAGAAGCCATTTGGAAATGCACTTTAATAAATGCTCTGAGAAGCAGTAGTTTCTTTAGTATTCTACTCCTTGTCATATCATCTAATCCTGAATCCAGTTTTTCTGCAAATATTAGATTTTGCTTCAAACAAGTAGATTATTTAGGCTTAGGACCTCAGTGAAGATTAAGAGGGCTTGAGCTTAATCAGCTGTAATGACATGACTAAAACAAACACTTAAGTTTAACAGTTTAGTTGGGAAGTCTGTACACGGGCTCTTTTCAGACCATAGAGAACAGGTGTCCTTTATAATTTTTTTGAAGAGAAGTACATTCTTTAGCAATAGCGGACACTTAAAATGTATTGGTTTCTCAGTAGCCTTTCACTGTGAGCATTGTATTCCAATACACAATACTTTTATTGATGACAAAAAAACTCTATGCCCTTCTTTTTTTATTAAGAAACCCCACCCAACCCCCTCCCCCCAAAAAAAAAATCCAAAAAAACACACAAAAGGGAGACAAAAAACCCGAAAAAATCACAAAACAAAACAAAAAAAACCCACATCCCCAAAACCAACAAAAAACCACAACAAAACAAACAAAAAAACCCAAACCAACAAACCAAAAAACTCCAAAGAAACCCCCCAAAAAACCAAATCCCAAAAAAACCCAGCAAAAAACCAAATCCTAACAACAAACAAACAACCCACCCTCCACTATTACCAAACCACAATGATAGCAGATATTAATCTAGTTTTCAAACAAATTGAAAGACCAATCATGGGAAAATAGTTATTTTAGAGAATAGTACAAATTAGATTCAAGGTCTTACAGAGTTTTATAATGAAATTCAGTTTGTGTGGAAACAAAAATTAAACAAAACTGAGCAGTTGAGTCACACCTAAAAACCCTACAGCTATGTAAGGCTGGAATTTAGTGTTTAGAACCCTTGTGGAAAACATGAAGCAGAAAAAGAAACAAATATATTTGCAGGTCATGCACAAACCAGATAGGTCATTACATCCAATTTCATAAAAATGGCCAAAACCACAACAAATTCCTTTACATAAATATATGAAAATAGATAAAGCTGTTTCCTTCTGGATGCCTTCTGAAGTGACTAAGATGGATTTCAGTGTTAACTTTCATGTCTAGTGTCACGAAAATGATGGACAGCTCAAATTATCCAACACCTAATTATGCCACATCTTGCAAATTTTGACATATAATGATGACAACTGCAGTAGAAAATCTGAATACTTCCCCACCACACCTCAAATTGCTTTCAGGATCTTTTGTTCCTTTTAGTCCTATTGGAAAACAGATATGAAACTACATTGTTCTGGCAGTAGGAATATGCACCTATTTCGCAGTCTAAATTTATCTGTAACTGGGAGTAGCAAAGTATTTTAGTGTAAATTTTTAGTTCTCTCCAAAGTGTTTACTCCTTGGATTTCTCCAACACATTTATGAGCAGCAGTCATTGTCTCAGCATTTAAATGGTGGGTTTTCCATACCTCTGATCATACAAATTGCATTTCTTTACCTCAGCTCCACAACGACCTTTAAGCATGTATGATTACACTGTCATGTTTCAAGTGACTCTGCTCAACATTATGAATATTTCCGAATCTCTGAAATTCCTAACATTCATTTTTTATTGTTCACTTTGTTTTGCTTTCTCCATGGCTGTGTCACAGGGGCAGTTCAAAGTCATCCTTTAGCTGGGGTATATACCCATGTCCATTTTTACCACAGAATCCTTTAATTACAGGTGTTGACCTTGAATTTGGTATTGTTAAATTTCTTCCTACCTCAGTAGTTTCAGCCTTCAAATTATTTTTTTTCCGTATTATCTCTTAATCATCCTTTTTATTGACAAACTCTTTAGCAGTGAGATCTACTCAGGTGAGCTTAGAGTCTGAACTAACCAGCAAACCCCCTTGGGTTTAAAGAAACCTTTTGGTTAGAGTGACAGAAAATCGTCCCCCCGACAAGCTTTGAGGCTATCGCCATGAATATGGGCCAGCAATCAGATGTATTGGCTTCTGAAGTTCTCCTCCTTTTTATCCCATGTTTAGTTAATAGCTAGAAAGTTCTTTACCTGCAGTGTTATAATTGGTTTTTAAAGTTCTCTATCTGCCCCCCTTCCACTCCTATTCCCCAGTTTATCTGTCAGTTCTGTATTCCCCGTGCTCCTACTGGTTATCCTCTCAGAACCCCTCCCATCTTTCCATCCCTCTTAACCCCATGTGCGCTTCCGTTCGGCGCTCTCTGCTCTTCGGAACTCAGGTCTATCATCCCCCACGTTCCGTCCCGGACCCAGCTGCCTTCTCCTCCCCGCTGTCCCACCAATAAACCCTGGATTCTAAAAGCTGAGAGACTGCATTTCCTTTATTCGCCGAGGCTCCTATTATCCTGTCTTCGAGAAGCCAGTCCGAGCTCGGGCTCTCCGCGTTCTGGATCCGCTCCGCCCACGGTAGCATGGTAGGCACACAGGGGGAATCTCTTTTAGTGGGGTTTTGGGGTTCCCCTGCCTCCCCAGAGCGAGAAAACCTCAAAACTCTTTCTATGACTTTGCATCATCAGCATTTTTTGTCAGCACCTCTTTGTTTTCTGTGCCAAGGCCAAGTGGAAATGTTAAGCAAGATTTTCCCTAGACTTGTCCTTTAAGAGCATGACTGAATTTCATACAGCAGAATCCAGTTTTTTAATTGAGCCATTATTGTTCATCTAGGTAATAATTCATAATAATAATTTAAAAGATAATCTTTGAAAAAGGGATGACTGTGTTTATACACAACAAATATGCCCACGAGATGCATATGAAAATCTCTAAACATTTTCTAGGTAATACATAAATGAATATTTGAAGTTACTCCTTATTTGCATTTAATCAAAAAAAGATGGTGATTTGAAAATGAGAAAAAAAAATCATAAAAATTCTGAATAATAAAAAGAATGAATTGACAGGATAGATTTTTGGGGGGAAAAAACCTAACCAAGAAAGCAAAACAAAAACTCAGTTGCAACCATAAACTGGTTACAGTATACAATAAACCATCTGTAAAATATGATAACTCTGCAATAAAACAATAGTTATTGAAAACTTTCAGAGTTCACTATAACATTATGAAATAATAGAAAAAATATATATAAAACTTTAATTTTAAACCTGTCTTCCATGAAATTGTACAAGTAAATGTTAGAAAACGTAGTTTTCCAGCAAAACTCATGCTAACCGAACAGAGTTGAGCAAGGCTTCAGTATTCCCAGGCCTCAGTAAAATTCTGACAAGCTGCAGTGGTTGTTTGCCTGAGAATGTTTTGTGGGAAGAATGCCATGAGAAAGATTAGGAGTCAGGAGTGTTATGAGAAAAGAATAAGGGAGTTAGCAGGAGGATCCCTGGGTGTGTGAGAACAGCTGCAGGTGTGTGTGTGTATCTATGAATAGAAACTTCTGTAACAGTATATAAGTCTCTCGTTTAGCATAATAAAATTGGAGCTTACTTTATATCTCATATTGAGACTGCCTGTGAGTTTCCCTTGCGCCGCATCTCGTTAAATGGTGACCTCCGACGTGATACGGAGCAGCAAGATTTACAACCTACGACTACGGACCCTGACAACGGAGTTTTACGACCCTGCTTGGGAGAGCGGCGCGAACGGAGAGGTGCTTGGGGAGTGCGGCCTCAGCGTGTCGAGTCTTCGTCCGAATTGGAGAAGGTCGGAAGACACAGGTGAAATAATACCTGCCTACCGTGAGGGCTATACTTCGGTAAACTGCACAACTCTGGCAATTGCGAGCCTCGATCGAGTGCTTAGACGGTGTTGACCAGGACCCTGAAAACCAGCTGGACCCAAAATGGAATCAGAGGTAGCCCAAATTTTATTGTTATGCTTTTTAGAAAAGCACGAACTCAGTAGCCTGTTATATTTGGCTGGCCTGATGGCAGTAGGACAAGCTTATGGATTTTTTATAAATCCTATTACAGTATTCAGTGTAACAGAATGGTTGAATTACGGAGTTGTTTTGCTTTTGGACTGTGATAAAATTGCAAGAAAGCTTGGCAAATCATGGAGTAAAGTTGTAGCCTGCTTACAAATACATGCCACAGAGCAAAACCTTACGTGGCTCACGGCGCAGGACATAGTACCCGCATTAAGCAGAGAAAAGCCTGTGAATTACTGTGCCGCTTTTGATATGCGTAATACTTCGGCAGCCGCGGCACAGCTGCCAGGGAAACCCCCCCCGCCAGGGAGGGGGGGGGAGAGACTGCTGATAGCCGAGAATTCAAAGTTGCTCGATTGGATGAAAAATCTGTTCCTGTCTCAATATATCATAGAGTATGGTAATGTTACAACGAAAAACATCTTAGCTGCTTTGTTTGAGAGAGTCACTGTTGAACTTTTGCCAGAACAACCGAATATTTTGTTAGAACGAACTCCGATATCACGGGTAAAGAAACAGAGTAACCAAAAATCATTCCGATGTTACCGATGTGGGAGGGGGAACATATAAAAAAAAAGATCTGCAATGAAAAAACTTGGTGTTCCCGCTGTAACAAAGATACTCACAGTACAGAAGCTTGCAAAAACAAAAAGAACAAACAGAAAGACCCAGGAGCAGCGGCGGCCCCTACCCTGCGGCATGCCTGTGGAGGAAGTTACTCCAACTGTGGCTTCCAGCCAAATGACAACCAGAGCGGAAGTCCCAGAGGGTGCCCCGGTGGGCGGAGTCACAAGCCATCCACGCCTCCTTCACTGCCCCAACTGTGACGTCTGTGGGGAAACTCTAAACTCTACACCTCCCCAAAGATGAGGAAATGATTGACAGCTTCAGCAGCGAACCAGAACTAACCAACAGCGTTGCCAGCAGAAACAGCAGTTTGATACAAGATAGAGTTGTTTCTTTTGTAATCATGGAGAACTTTTAAGAATTTCAAAGATGCGAATCTTCTTCAATGCTCTGAACTAGAGATCCTTCATCTCCCGCTCGGGAATCACGTCCATGTCGTTCCCCATGGTGGCAGCGATCCTGCCCCGCTCTCTAGCTTCAGAAACAAATCTTTGAACACGTTCTCCAGCTGTTTTCTCCAAAACCTCTAATTATTCGCTTTGCAGGGTGAAACATCCATTGCCACGTATTGACCAACAGGCCAAAACCTATTTCTAGCAATTTACTAATAAAGAAGCATTGTAACAAGATATTATCCTGATAAAAAAATAATAACACCTTGAATACTAAAAGCTTTGAACGAAAGTTGAATTTTGCTAAAGCATTTGTGTGTATGTGTGAATGTTGTAGGCCTACTGAGAGTGTTTGTTTTTTGAATGCTTTAATGTGTAAATGAAAGCTGTGATTGATGAGAGTGTGATTTTGATTTCTTGAGAGTTTTAAGGTGTGAATGAAAACCTGTGAGTGAAGTTATGCTGAATAGTTTAAATTACCTGTTAAGTATCTTCTGATTAAGCATAGATTCTGTTAAAGTTAAGTAATAGTGGATTTAAATTCTATTAAGTTGTAAGTTCTGTTAAAGTTAAAATTCTGTTAAGTAATATTAAGTGATGTTAATTTTAAATTCTGTTAAGTTTAAATCTTGTTAGAGTTAAGTTGTTAAGATAATATCAATTTTAAATTCCATTATAGTTAAGTCCTAATTGTTGGTTTAAGATAAGAGTTATTAAGATTAAGTTTTATTCATTTTTAGTGATATTAATTTTAAGTTTTAAATTTGTTAGTTTATATTATTATTCACAAAAGCTTTGCAGTTTTATCTTTCTTAGTTAAAGTCAAGTAATAATATCTACTATTTTCAAATATTTCATCTCACCTTATATAGCTATCTACAAAAATAGTAACATGTTAAGATACTCTCCTTATTGATATTAATCAAAGCTTGTTTATAAGATGTTCTAAGAAAACCCTTCCACTTAGCACCTAAGCTCTGGCCAAGCTTTGGTTCTAACTGGCTGGGAAACATGCCATGAGTCCAAAGTGTTTGCACCAAAATGTGATCAAATAATTTTCATTTACCAAATTGAATTTATAAAAGTTAAACCTTCTTCCAAGTAAACTTAGAGTCCTTGTCCGGAAAAGGTTCTCTAAGCTTTACCTGTGAAGTGAATGTTTTCAACAATGATAATTTCTAGACCATGGCAACATATCTAACTAGTGAAATTTCCTTAAGTAACTTTATAACAATTCTAATAATAACAATTACTTATAGCAAAGCAAATTAATCTGATAACAAGACAATGTCTGTTCTCACAAGAGAAATGGGGGAATTGTTGGAAAACGTAGTTTTCCAGCAAAACTCATGCTAACCGAACAGAGTTGAGCAAGGCTTCAGTATTCCCAGGCCTCAGTAAAATTCTGACAAGCTGCAGTGGTTGTTTGCCTGAGAATGTTTTGTGGGAAGAATGCCATGAGAAAGATTAGGAGTCAGGAGTGTTATGAGAAAAGAATAAGGGAGTTAGCAGGAGGATCCCTGGGTGTGTGAGAACAGCTGCAGGTGTGTGTGTGTATCTATGAATAGAAACTTCTGTAACAGTATATAAGTCTCTCGTTTAGCAAAATAAAATTGGAGCTTACTTTATATCTCATATTGAGACTGCCTGTGAGTTTCCCTCGCGCCGCATCTTGTTAAGTAAACATTGTGTATCTCAATTTATAAAAAAGAAAGACTCTCGGTCATCTCGTACCATATTTACAATAATTTTCAGTTCTCTAAAGGATCAGATAATCTCCACTGTATTACAGAATATCCAAATTTAGAGACTGAAAGCAGATGTAAAATGTAGTGTCTAGAGCAGTATTTCAACTTCAACTAGTACTTTGATAAGTATGTTTTGGATATTAATGGAGTTTATCATTATAGTTCTCTTGGACTTATTTCTGGTAGCTCCATTTTTTTAAATGTAACTACAATCAAGGAAGATCGTGACAGTTTTTTTTCCTTTTTTCAAAATGTTTTAAAACTTTGTACATCCTTAATTTATGAAGAATCTTGTCACATACTTGGTTGTCTCTCAAAATTAACATTGACTTCAACTGAGTTATTCTTACGTGTAAAACTTTATATATAATTGCTTCTTAGTTGCTTTCAGGAAATTAGAATGATTCTTCTGACATTTTAAAGTACAGAGTCTCTTTAAACATCCTCACTCAAAATTTTTACAAATATACCTTGGGGTTTTGGCACTTACAATGAGCATTTGTATGAATAGGGATACTTGCTAGAAGACAAGCTAGCAAGCTTTCTGCTAAATAGCAATTTTGACATTGCTATTAAACACGTTCTCAGATGCACGCATCCATTTAGTGTTGAAAGCATTGTGTTGATTGAAACAAAAGTCAGTGGAAAAAGTATTTAGAAGTGTCCTGCAAGTATATGGATATATTAATACTCCAGGATAAAAATCTTCAATAGATTTTAAAATTAAAAAAATTCTTTTACATTTTCTTTTTGGCACAGATTTTTTTTCAACATTGATTTCACCTTACAAGGATTTTTTTATTAATACATGAACAGTATTCCTATAAACAAAATTTATAGAAACTCTCATTAAAAAAATGCATTGAAAATTAATTTAAATACATCTTTTCTGTACAATTTTAAGTCTGGGTCATGTCCTGGCCACGCTGCTTCTTGTCTTGTGTACCTGCTAACTGACAGGGTATTGAAAACAAAAAAGTTCTTGGCTTAGGGTAAAGACTCAGCAAAAATTAAAGTATCAGTTTCTTATCAACATTATTCTTGCACTGAATCCAAAGCACAGCACTGTAACAGCCACTAGCAAAAAGATTGACTCTATACCAGCCAAACCCAGGACATATGGATGCCAAAAGATTAAATGATTTGCCTTGTTGTGCCAGTTTATTAAAAAAAAAAAAAATCAAAATAGCAACTACAACAAAACACCCTACCAAACAAAAAAAAAAGCCCCAAAAAACCTACCAAAAACCCAAACCCAAGCCAAACTAATTAAAAAAATTACTTAAAAATACATAGAAATATTAAATAAAAATCTAATTGCCTAATAATGATTTAGGGATTAAAATCTTCAATATTTGAGCTCTGCTATCCTTGTTATCAGGTCTTTCAGGGTCATGGGGAGTTTTACATTGCTAACATCAAGCTCTGAACAAGGGCTCAAGTAACTGAAAAACCAGAAAGAACAGCAACCTAAACCCATTGATTTCTTTATTCATAATTCGTAACGCAAATAAAAATGTATTAGCATATATAATGCAATCACAACATCCTAGAAAAACTGCAAGTATAAAATTGCTTCAGAAGGTGGTTGGTTGGCTGGTCAGTCGGTGCTGTACGTCGTTATGACTTCAGAATATTTTGCATTTGCTTTGTGTAAGTACAGAATATGTTGTGGATGAAAAGTAGCTGCTGAGGAAAGAAAAAGTCTGGGGCTACTCTATGCTATCAGTTGAAATCAATTAAATTATCTTTGTTGAAAAAAGTAAAATATTATATATGATACATAAAGGATGTGAAGTAGCCCTCTCCCCAACCTGGCTTCAGCAGGTCTGAGCTGGATTATCATGTCTAAATTTGCCACTTCAGGACAGATACAGATGAATAGAAAGGGATTAGAAAAGATTTTACAAAATGTGAGTGAAAAGAGATCGGGTGAATCCCTGTTATTCAGTCTGTGATGAACATTAAAGCAACTTTCAGGTCTGTAAAGAGCTGCTGCAAAAAGAAAAAGAGCACTTTCTTTTCCATATTTCTGCTGGACAATGCAAAAAAAAAAAAAAAAAGAATATGTTTAAATTAAAGCAAAGCATATTCATGCTAGAAAGTATTACGAAGTTTAAAACAGCAGGCTCAAATGAAGATGTTTGGTCAGAGTCCTAGGGTCTTAAAGAACATGTGGAGGAAAAAGTGCTACGAGTATTAAAAGTGTGCTTTATTGATCTCACGGTTAGGGCCCAAAAAGATTAGATAATTTCCTAAATTCCTTTCTAATTTTATTCCTTGAAAGCTTGTTTCAAGAAATAGCATATTCAGACTTTCAAAACAAGCTGTTTCACAGAACGGTTGGTTTGTTTTGGGATGCTGTGTCTTTTGGTGTTTTAAAAGCTTAGCGGTTTGTCTCTCTCTATTCATTTATTATGAGCAATGAGTCACAATGATACTTTGAGCAACCAGCTTGGAAATTAGCTGTTAAGGAACTTGTAGAATTTTTCACTGACATTTTGATACTACAGCAAAAGATTCAAAATGCTTGATTTATTTTAGCAGCTTTAACATGAGTTCTACAATCAAATAATTCTCTCTCAGAGTTATTAAATATCCTGAGTCAGAAGAGACCTACAAGCGTACCCAGTCGTATTCCTGACTCCACAAGGGCAGTCTAAAACTCAAACCTTATATACACAAGAGCGTTGTTGAAATGCTTCTTGAACACCAACAGGTTTGGGACTGTGATCACTTCCCTAGGGAACCTTTTGCATTGTTTGTCCTCCCTCTTAGGGAGGAATTTTTTTTCTTAAAATCCAGTCTGAACTTTCTCTGGTAGAGCTTTGAGTCATTCCCTTTCATCCTAATACCAGGCACCAGAAAGATGAGATCACCTTCCGCTCTGAGATTGTTCTTGTGAAAAGTATCACAGAAATATTAATTACCATCAGTAATGGTATCAACATTCAAAAGAAATTAAACCTAAAAACCAGTGCTCTAAAACTGAACAATACTCACCGAAAAAGAAAAAAGTTATACAAATTGAACTGATAAAAAAAAAATAATCTCCATAATTGTTTTGTAAGAAGACGACTTCCAAGTGCCTTGGAAACACAAAAAGCCCCACAACCAGACAACAAACAAAAAACCCTCTGTTTATTTCTGAGCTTCAGAGTATTTCTTTAAGAATTTAAGTGTTACTGAAAACTTTAAAGCAATGACACAGTTTAACCTCATCTAATTCATGCAAAACATTATCTAATTTAATTCAGGAAAATCTTTTGTTCTGTGTCTTTATTTGTCTAGATCTGTCAGTATCCATTGCTATTTTAAGAGTCTAAACCAATACAATTAAAAGATTCCCGGTTTGAACTATATTATTTTTTCATTCTCTACATAAATTGAAAATAAAGGACATGCAAATTTAAAGCCACGCCCTTTTGAATGGAAAACATATCCCATTGTTCAGAACAGGTCCCACACTTTCAGGGGTTTTTTTTTGTTCCCAGTGATGGTGCTGTAAGTTATACTTTCATCATTCAGAAATACAGTTCTCAAAATATACCTTTAACTTGCTATTAAGTGACCAATCCAGCAATTTAAGTAATTTTCTACACACCTTAGTCTACACAGACCTACTTGTAAGATAACACCAGGGGATATTTCCAGGTTGTAATGCCTTAGGGATGTGGAAATTATCAATCACTATTCTGACAAACGCATCTCATTATTTACTTAATATTTGTTGAAATTCTTTGTTGATTGTTGATTTTATAGGATAATCACAGTTCCTGTTCCAGCTATATCATTAAACACTAGCTAAAGTTGGAAATAATGCAGACAAAGTGCTGTAAAGTCTGTCCAAGTAAATTGTTTACCTTAGTTTCAGAGGACAGAAGATCAATATCACTGTCCTATAGTTCTGAAGATTTAGTTTGTTTATAGTAATTCATGACAAGTATGCACTACTTTCCAAAGAAGCAATTAACCAAAACTTACTATGTGTTTGGTTGTTTTATAAGTATTTTAAACACCAGACAAGCTTTTAGGTATTGAAAGACAAATCTTCTATTACTGCAGTTGAAAAACCTACACTGGGAAAAAAAAAAATCGTTTACGTTAAAACATTTATTACCAAAGTAGCTCCTGGTATGAGCTTTTAGAAAAGCTGTGTCTGAGTGGGAGCAATAGTTTTGACTGGCTAAAAACATGCCCAGCAAGTGTAACTGCAAATATGCCTTCTGTTTTTGCTTTTTCTGAAAGGCAGAGTTATTTCTGGAAGTGATTTACCTTGTAACTTGAATAAGTGTGGCATTCTCTTTTATTCCCACTGAGAAAACAACATTTCACAGTGTACTTGTAAACAAGAGCATGGTTCAGCACATGTAACTTAGACTGTTTATTTCCTGACACTGAACTGTGTACGTTTAACTTTCTTTGAATGCAATCTTTATATGAATTACAGTACAGTAAAATGTTATATAAATGTCTTATCACTTTGTCAGATGAGAACATGTATTAAAAAACTGATCTAAATGACCACTTATCTGAGTTATTAATTATGAAGCCTTTAATTTGGCAATTAAACTTTTCCCTTATCTATTTTTAATTGGTTAATGCTGAACTTCAGAAATTACATTTGACCTGTTTTTTCACCCTGTGAACTCAAGCTATTTGAAATGTAGCACTCGACCAATACATGCTATTAAGTCTTACCTCTGAAAGAATATTCAAAATATGCAAGTGCATGTGTGTGTGTATATAAACACCAGAAATATTAAATCATAGCTGAATTAACAGAAGAATGTCCATAGATAACACATAAATGACCCACTGTGCCTATTTCACTAAAAATAGTATTTGTGAAATATTTTGCCAGCAGTGGGTATTCCATAAGAAAATGTCAGTTTCTCAGACTCAGCCTTCTCAAATAAATACACAGTCCCCATTCCCCTGAAATTTTCAGATGGGAGATATCTCAGCCCAAACATTACATTTTTATTTAAGGTCAGAGATAACTTTTCCCCAGAAGTTTTGTCCCTTAGAGAAATATTTTGAATTCAGTACAAGTTTTTTTCCATGAAAATCTCTATTCAGAAAGATATACCATCAATCTCATTTCTATATAGACCTAGAGAGAAACTGGAATCCATGAGATTCCACAGATGTTTTTTTTAGAGCACTCACCTGAACCTGGGGACCTCTTGATCCTATAAGTTGCAAGAGAGGCTGTACCATGTTTTCCACATGCTCTACCAAAGCTGTACCTCCTGAAGTTTAAAGCCACTTTCTCCTTTTGAAAGGCAATTTCTCCACCTCTTTGTTTTTCAATAATTTAGCATTACTGGGGAAGTGAAAAGTCTAAAAATCTTTAATGACTCTCATAAAATAACAAAAACTACATGCAAATACTAACCCCCCCATATTTTACAGTACTCTGGTCTCATTATGCCATCCATGCTATTGCTTTTTATCACTATATTTCCAAATAGAAATATACACTGCGATGTATTTTATCTCATCAGTTCAACCTGATGTAGCATGAAAGACAAAGTGCACAAGGTATATGTTTTCTTACATATTTCTGGAAGCTTAAAATAAATTATTAAATGTAAATTCATACTTATTTTTTTTAATTAAAAATATAATAAACTGCTCAGAACAGGGGTTTTTTGGTTCAAATGATGCTTTAACTTGTTTTCAACAGTAAAAAATGTATTCCTCAAAACAGATAATTATCTGCATCTTATTTTTTGCTTATATTTTAAATAAATCCCCTGAAGAGGAAATGAACACACAGCATTTTTATCTATTTGTATTGTAAGCAAAGGAAGAGATGAAGAGAATTGGATAGCTACAAGTAAATGTACACAATAGAAGTAAATTTAATATACTGTAACTCTTGGTATTTTCTTACAACAAAATTGTTGAAGAAAATTCTTACTTCCTTAGCATTCTAAACATAGCTCTCTCCTGAGGACCTGGACTTGTCTCTCATGAATTATTCAGGCTGTAAAACAAGAGCTAGAGACCTATAGCAACTGCATCCAAGAAAGAGACATACTGAAGTTTTAAAATTTCTATGTGGCAGCAGCTGGGAATAGTTCTGTTTGTATGAATGTTGTCAGGATTGCTAGTGCTAGCAATACTAATTTTTCTCATAAAAGAGCTAGAAAAAAAATTGTGATCTCTTTGCACTGGTCTAAAACAAAAGGCCTACATTTCTTACCCTCTTAGAAAAGATTGCGTAAACTAGAAAATATGTCATGTTTTATAAATTAATTAATTTACACCTAAAAATACTTAGTTATTTCTTCATAGGACATTCTGAAATGAAACAATTCGTCTTTATTTTTCATACAATTAAAATGTAGAGACAATAAGGAGTATAAGTACAAAAATATTTGTTGATTCAAACATTTACACATGTAAGGATATAGATCTACCATATTAGTCAAAGAAATAAGGGTTATTTTTAAAATTTAACTCACCCACCATAGGCTTTGAAAATAAAAATATGAATCAGTGGTATACTATCAGAATAATTTAAGTATTATCAGAACCTCATCAGCGTGTTAGGTATTAAAACCCCCTCATTCATGCGATCTCAAAGAGATAGTGTCACTCTGTCTATGTTTATGTTAATAAACCTCTGAGTGTTTGTGAGTTGCTAAGTATAGTACTTGTCCCAGCCTGCACCACAGCTCCATCTCAGGGTGAAAAAAGGTGCAAACCAGTTTCTTATAATTTTGCATTACCCATCTTGCCTGAAAGAAAAACCTAGAAGTAACAGATCATAGCAATTTAAATGCAGTTTAAACATGATTCAGATGGTCAGCTGAGATTCTGGTAACATGAATAAATTATAACTATGAATATATGATTCAAAAATGCAAGACACCAGAATGTAATTTAGTAGTACTATAAAAATGTAAGGGTATGTCTACATAATCTGTTGCAGAAAGTTTCAAGTGATTTCTGCCTATGCTGAAGCTGACTAAGCTTTTGGCAGTAGCACAGCACTAAGTCCAAACTAATAAATCCTTCTGATTCATGGCTCAAGTTAGTACCACTATAATGTAGATACACAAATTCCCTTTAGCCTCGAGCAGGGGCAGCTTCTGCTTTCCAAAGGTGATGCAGATTTACACTGAAAGCATATTATGCATGAAAACATTGAAATAGTCTCTAATTACAGAATGAAAATGAGGGATGAAGGGAAGGTATTTTGAGTGTATATAGGTGTCATGTGAATTTGTGCACTCACAAAGCTTTTAAACTTAAGCTGTTAGAAAGAAGAAGAAGGAAACTGTTTAGGTGCATGTGGCTGGACGGAATACAATTTACAGTGGCACAGAACTCCTCAGTTTTCATATATCTGAAAGAAAATGCATTGTTTGTCCCTTGTGCTTCTCCAATAATGTCATTCTGTTATTGATTTTTTTGTTTTATTTTTCCTTATAAAACCATCAATGTCAACCTTGTATTAAGAAAAATCAAGTTTTGTCCTACAGATAATGGCACTTACTGTGTTAGAAAAGGTTAGGCTTTACTGCAAATGACAACTATAACTTCTCTGAAGTCCTTTCTTTGTCCTATACATTAATGTGCATGTAGAGTAAAAAGAATTATGTTTCAGCACTTTGAAACCCCATTGACTAGTATCTTTTCCATTTATGGCACAAAACATTGGAGTGTGAAAAAAAACTGATTAAGAAACATGGAAAAACATAAAATCTAGGTACTTAAAGGCTTCATTTATCACAATACATGTACAAGTTAAAAGATAAGCAGGGAAGACTGAAAAAATGCAGCTATTCACCATTACAAAACACTCAGACCTTAGCTATGCAGATAATGGTAAAGCAAGTTTTTTTGGAAATAATTAATAGAGAAAGTCATGCTTTGTTGTAGCATGGCAATTGAAAAACTATTAGCCTTAAAAGCTCTAGGGATTCCTTGAAGTGAGTAATATTGTGTTTAGTTATATTATAGAGCACTCAGAGCTGAGCCTCTATATTGAGCTTGTTTATGGTATATTAGTTGTCCTTTCACATCACCTCAGGGGGAAAAAATATCTATAACAAAATGGAGAATCTTAAAGTAGATGCTTGCTTACCAACAAAAGCCTATCTCCAATTTCTGGTGGCTAAAAGTGGTTCCAGTTTCATAAATTCTAGAACAATTTTGGTGTCTCTTCTATTTATCTATGCCTACTCACATCAGAAAGAATGGAAAAAGATTGGTACTTTTAAACTATCAGAGAACAATAAAATGAAGAAGTAATATTAAGTTGCATACACATTTATCAGTCTCTTTCTTAATCCTTAGTTAACCAGATCAATTCCTAGACCTGTGAAAAGAGAGTCTCAAGACTCCTTTATTTTCCTAGAGACTGGCTACATCAATGAAAAACTCTTCATTGGTGCTGCACTCCACTGTCAGTATTTGAAAACCATCCCAGCACTAATAGGAGATCAGTCTCTAAGCTTTTCGACCTCATAAAGTTTTGGTAAGCCAGTTGAGTCAAACATTTACAGCCTAGGAAGACTAAACTTGTGCTGTGATGGGGAAATGTAACAACCAGCCAGCACAAAATGCCGAAACTAACTCAAGCAATTCAGAAATAGATTGAAGCCTGTTCTTGGAGTGAACAAAGTGCTCTTCCATCTGCTTGACTAATCAGATTGGATGCCTGGAATGCAGAAGACACTTATTGAGACAATAATCGACTGGAGCTGAAACAAATATTGGACCCCTATACGTGGATTTTTACAGTACTCCTTTAGAATACACTGAATTAATGTAGTTGAAGCTATGTCCCTGTTATATTTTAATATTCATTATGTCTTGAATATAATAATAGGGATTCCATCGCATGATGGAGAAGTCATATCCAGATTCCAAAGAGAAATAAAATCAACAAAGGAGACTTAATACACAAACTTAAAATATCATAAGATACATATCTATTTCTATAAAAACAATCCTGGCTATGAGGACAAACAGCACAGTACCTCTTGTGTGTTCCTGCCTAAAAACACTTTTTCTGTCAAAAAATAGGGCAGCCTCCTCTCTGTTTCTTTTAAGAATACTTTCTGTCATGTAGCATCCTGGGATTCATGCTTCAATGCTGTGTTAGAAAGCACCACCTGGTACTGGCCAAACTATTTCAGGATGCATTCTAGCAGTCATGTAGCAGCTCTTCATATTTTTCCTGGCTCCGTGTACATTCCTAGTACAGACACTCTACTGAGTGTTTGGGAAGAAGTGGAACATATGGGTTCAAGACTGTTCTACATGGAACAAAAAAAATTACTTGATTTTGTTTTCCCAGGTTTTAGGTAAGTGCTTCGCGTACTGATGCATTGGGAGGTGCTGTAAGGTTCTTCTACTATTTTGTTGGGGAAAAGAGAGCAAGGTAGAGGGAAAAGGATAATTAAGTTCAAAAAAATGAAAATATCTATAGGTTTTATGTCAATATCAATAAAGAAAAAAGAATACCAAATTTGCCAATTTCACTGCCTGTCTGCTCATAATATTGATGTACAGAACAAGGGAATTTATTTTCAATAAACTGAACAATTAAAGAACTCTGATCTTATAAAGTTGAACAGCAATTTTAGCAAGATACATTTTGAGAGCAGACCTAAAATTTCTTCCTCCTCTCTCTCTCTTTGTTGATCTCTGATGTGCTACAAAAACTCTTTTGAATACCTATATCTTAATTACTTTGAAAAAATTACATGAGAATATTTGTACAGAATCATAGAACTATGATTTGAGTTGGAAGGGGCCTTAAATAGCACCCGGTTCCAAACCACTTGCCATAGTTAGGAACACCTATCTCTAGACCCTGTTGATCAAAGTCCTGTCACACCTGTCCTGGAACACTGCTAAGGCTGGGGCATCCACAACACCTCTGGGAACACCACAGGGTTCCAGTGCCCTGCCACCCTCACATCAAGTACAGCTCAGGACTTTGTTTCTTTGCGGTGCTAAAGTGCTTTACTGTGCTGGACTTACAGCCATTGTTATGTTTGTCAAGTCCTTTCCATCAGCCTGAAAAAATCTTAAAAGCTTCCATTTTTTGCAAGTGAAATTAAAGCTGGAAAAATTAATATCTATAGTTTGTGCTCTGGTATGCATTTTATTGTGTCCTGTAATTCTACAGCCTTCAAAGGGACTTCTACTAGAGTTTAGGTTATGTATGGTGCATAGACATACCAACCCAGTTATGCAAATTTTCTTTACTTATCGTACAGAAAAAAACAAGTGTGTATATCTGACCATTGATATCTACAAAGGAAAAAAAAAAAAAGTGGGTCAACTGAACTCAGGCAGGTATTATTGCTAATTATTCGTTTTCTGATGCAAATAATTCTTTGTAGGAAAGTTTCTCCACCAGGGGTCGCACAAAGACTGCTTAAATATCACCTGTTAAACGAATAAAGCTCACATTAGGGCATGAATACTCAACCGAACCACAAAATAGTGCCTCGATCCATAATAAGCAAACTATTTAAACTCCTGGAAATGAGTCACTGCTGCTTGTTGATTGTAAATATAAGTAAAATTCTAATTTTTAATTTTTTTTTAATAATAAAGCATTGAACCACTTTGGAAAAAACATGTCTTGAACTTATTACATTGTCATAAATCATGCTGCATAAATGATATTATTTAATGTCTAATATTAGGAAAAGGTATACTAATATGGAGTCAATGCTGCTTCTAGTAAAACTAAGGGGAAGTCTTTTTCCTCACACGTCTGGAGGAAGCAGATTTAGGTCTTGACAAAGGCCCAAACCAGGGGCTCTTTTTTCACTGCTCTCTGCAGTGGTGTTGCTGTTTCTGCTGTGGAAATGACAAGGCAGCTGTGAACATCCTCACTTCAGGGTGGTGGTGGTGTGTACAAACCATTGTACCAAGGAAGGAACAGCTCATGCATCAGTATTCTGGCTTATTTGCCCCAACACAAGCAGCTTTGCAGAAAAGAATCTGGGAGTTCCAGGGATGCCAATCTGAATGTGAGCCAGAAATGTGACATTGTAACAGAAAGTATTAGTGGTGTCTCGAACTGTATTAGGATGATTGTTGTGGTGGGTCAAGGAAAGTTATTGTTTCCCTCCACTCAGTACTGGTGATGCCACATCTGGAGTCTTGTGGCCAGTTCCAAGCTCCTCAGTACAAGAGAAACATGGACATAATGGACAGAGTCCAGCAAAGGGCCACAAAGGTGACTAAGTGACTGAGGCATCTTTCCTGTGAGAAAGAAATTCATTCCAGAGAGGAGAAAGTTCAGGGGGTTCTATCTCATAAATGTGTAGAAGTACCTGAAGGGAGATTGTAACGAAGACAGAAGACAGAGCCAGACATTCTCAATGGTGCCCCGTGACAGGTCCAGAGGCAATGGGACACACACTGAAACACAGGAAGTTTCCTCTGAACATCAAAACACACTTCTTAACTGGGAGGGTGGTGGAGCACTGGTAACGATTGCCTAGAGAGGCTGGGGAGACATTAAAAATCCATCTGGACACTGTCCTAAGAGTTGGTTTGAACAGTAGGTTTGAACCAGATAACATCCAGGTATCCCGTGGAACTTCAACCATTCTGTGGTTTAGCTGGTCTAATCCATGTGCAAGGATAAATCATGGTAACTTGGCTACTGGCTTTGAAAATACTGGCCTTCCTCTTGGTATGAGATAATAACATAGAAAAGAGCCCTGCCCAAACCTCTGATTTGTAGTGAACATTTTCCCTAATTTTTTGTAAATAATAATATATAATCATGAGCAGAAACAGTTGTGAAAATATCAAGCTTTTCCTGTTTTTTTCATTATAATCCTTATACATTAGTTAATGTGAAAAAAGACTTACAACATCTTCAATATAATTCATGCTCAGTTTTCCTACAAAAAATCATTACTCTCTGTTAAAAGAATGAAGCAAGATAACATAAGCACTTACATGGTACATAGATCAGAAATTAATTTTTTAAAAACATTAATCCAGTATGTATATGAGTTCAGTAAATAGCCTTTGTGCACATGCTATGTATTCACATACACAGACTTTCCAAATAAAACTTTTTTCATGATACTGGTAATTTTCAAGTGTATACAAAAGATTTTTTTTTTGTTTCTGTGCATAAATATAAACATTTGTGTACTTACATGTAAGTACAAGTATTTAGTTAGACATAGTTGCACTTCTTGTATTTGTGACAGATTCTACAGAATGACCTCAATATATACTTGAGAACTGTTCACAAAGACATTTTTCATAAATCTCAGAACCTTCCAAGCTAGACAATATTTCTCCCATAAATTATGATTTTCAGTACTAACAATCTAGATAAAATCTGCACCCATTTTCATTTTAACAACACTTCCTATTAACATAGTCAGAAGTGCTTTCCCATAACATGGTACCATTACATACACCTGTGATAATGTGGTTGGCAACAACAGCTATAATAGCATATTATTGTCTGTGGCACTTGCTTGTATGTGTAAGAAACAGTTTATATTTGATGAGCACTGTACTAGAAATGGGTACAATTTTGGAATACTTCCTTCACAGAGAGGGGCAGACGGTAATTATTAATCCTTTGGATATTAATGAACTTTCTTTTGGCTAAATTACTGTGTTTATTAATAATTCATGAAAATTGGCCAACCCTTTAACAGAGGACATGCAACTGTCTGATAAGCAGATAGTGCCTTTTAATTTTGTCGTAGACTGTTTAATAATTTAAGACAAATGGGATAGAATTTTGCATTAAGCTAATAATGTGCCACTAATAACTGAAGAATCCTAAAAACATATGTTCCTTTTGCCTTGCTTTTGCAGTTCTTGATTAGCTCTGTAACAAAATTAGGTCCTTGGATCATAAAAAATGTCAAGGAGAATAAGTAGAAAAAAAGCCTATTTCTATACTTCCTCGAGCTAATGACACACTAGATTTAAAAGAAATAATGGCCACCTTTCCTATATGATATGTGCACAGAGAACTAAACAATGCCTCATGCAGTGTCCAGAATCTTAATTGCCAGGCACTTCATAGAAAGTCCCAGAAGAGGGAGATGTTTACCCTCAAATAAAGAAGGCTTTTTTTACACCTTCTAGAATTCATTGCATTACTAAGCAGAATAAAGGAATAGTGCCCTTCTTCCTCTTTAAAATAAAATAGGGGTAAGTAGGAAAGTTATTTATTTTTAAACACAGTTCCACAGAATAGCTCCTGTTTCCTCTTCCATTTGGCTTTTCATTTACTGAATATGAGACACATTACTGCTGTCCAAAGTGCGTTTATTTTAACTATATTGTTTGTCTTCTCTTTTTATAGAAATATGACATTGGTTGAACTAATAATCACTAATAATCAATCATGGGCACTAAAAATCAAGCACAGGTAGAAGTGTTCTGTTATTTCAATCTGCATTTGGAGAAAAACCTTTGAAAATATATTTTTTGTGTTGGCAGCATATGCTTCATCCTCACATTAGCCAGAAAGATATAAAATACTTACTACTAAAATTAGACTTTCGAAAATTATCAGATATTAATAGGTTTCAGATAAAGTTTTAAAACACTTTGCCAAGAACCCAGTTATTCCTATATAAAAGGCAAGTGAGATGACCTGAACATTTATAGACCATTTATCCTGATATTGGTCCCAAACATGATAATGCATCTGATGGTGTTTGATGTAATTTATTAATTTTTTTATTAATGATTAGTACTGGTTAAATAAAAATGCTTTCAAACTGATTGGCTATTTTGATAAAAACTAAAATCTGAATGATACTCTTTCTAGTGCTGAAGGATTACCCTTGCACACTTGTGTGCATGCTTCATGATGTGCCCTTTGAGAAAGACGTTGTTGACATGATTGTTATTCTGTATTTTAAAAACCAAATTCTATATTTTAAAAACAGGTATTAGGTATCAACCTGTGATTTGAAATCTGGGGCCATGACATACAGGTATTACTTTCTGTGTTGGTTTCAGTTGGGGTAGAATTAATTTTCTTCACCGTGACTTTATGGGGCTTCATTTTGTATTTGTGATGAACTCAGGTTTGATAATACAGAGATGCTTTTTGTTATTGCTGAGCAGGACTTACACAGAACCAAGGCTTTTTCCACCTTTCACACTGCCATGATGGTGAGGAATTTGGGGGTGCACAGGAGGCTGGGAGGAGGCATAGCCAAGGCAGGGGACCCAACCTGACCAGAAGGATATCCCTGGCCATATGACATCATGCTCAGCATAGAAAGTGGGAAAAGAAGAAGGAGGGTGACATTGGAGTGATGGTGTTTGCCTTCCCAAGACAGCGTTGTGCACAATGGGGCCCTGCTCTCCTGGAGATGGCCAAACACCTGCCTGCCTGTGGGAAGCAGTGAATTACTTCCTTGATTGTTTGTGTGAGTGATTTTTGCTTTCCCTATTAAACTTTCTTTATATCCATATGTTTTCCTGCTTTTACCTTTCCAATTCTGTCCCCTATCCTGCTGGTGGGGGAATGAGTTAGTGGCTATGTGGAGCTTGGCTGCTGGCTGGGGTGAAACTACAACAGTTACCCAGAGTCTCCATGCAATAAAAGATGTGAGATGTGAAACAATGTGAAAATATATGAGTTGCCTTTGAAACCAAGTTAAGTTGATACTGATATGGGTTCTTACATCTAGACCAAGACATTTCCTGCCCAGACTGGAATTGCACTCCAGCCATAAGTGCCTCTTCCTTTCTCCTCAAGAAATGAATGAAATTTAGCCTTTAACATACTATCAAGGACTCTTTTTTCAGGAGCTGAGCAACCATCCTGCGTGGAAAATCAAAATCCAGCACCTACTGCTACCTGTCTTGTCAAGCAATGATTGCTCGCTCATTTAAGGATAGCTTCTGGATCAAGTTCTAGTACTGCTATTAAAGCAAGTCCACTGTGTACCTCAGGATCTACCAGAAAAACGAGACAGTGAAATGTTCCCTCTTACCTGAGGAGTATCCATATTTTACAAGTCACCAGAGTCAGATTCATCTTAACTAACTATAGATATACAGGGTATAAATTGATAATTTGTTGTCTGTATCCTTAGTCATTGCTTTAAGTCCTAAGTTATTCCTTAAAATAGAAGTTGATATTCACCATATTTTTTAAAAGAAATGTCAACTAATCCTACATTACATATAGAGCCTGATTCTGTCAGTGTGTGTTACCACGTCTTGATAAGGTCTTGTCACTTGATCCTCATTCCTCTACAGAAGCAGACAGGCACATTGTGATTAGCCTACAGCTAGTGATGAAGGGTGAAAGGAGGTTTAATGGCTCATTTCTGGATTTTGATCAAATTCAGGAGGAAGCTAATCCAGATTTCCTAATTTGATTTCCTGAGCCAGCAAAGAAGATGATCTCTCTGTTCCCACTAGCCTTTACCAGCTGTTCTGCATATGCTCACAGGCACATGAAATGATAAAGATCTGCACTGTGCAGCCTTCCTTTTCTGATTTCCAGCATTATGCCAATGCATTAATGCTGGTGCAGTTCTGTGAGGATGCAATGTTGTGCTTAGATGTTAAAAATATATATATATTCCTCATAGAATCCTAAAATCTCCAGGAATGGTCAGTGATAATTGATATTTTCAATATGTTATCTTTCTAATAGTAATAGTAAAACCTAGATTCTGCCCTTTTGATATCCTAACATTCATGAACCATTTAGTTCATAGACCAGTTAGCCATCCAGTACGTAAACAGAGCTTTTAAAAAAGAGGGAAAATGACTTTTTACAAGGGCAGACACTGATAGAAAAGGAGGGAACAGTTTTGATCTAAAAAATGAGAGATTAGATTAGATATTAGGAAGAAATTCTTTACTTAGAGGGTAGTGAGGTACTGGAACAGTGAATTTGTGGATGACCCATCCCTGGGTTGTGGTTAAAAGTCAGGCCCTGAACAACCTCATCTAAGGGGTGGTATCCCTGTCTATGGCAGGGGGATTGGAAAAAGATTATATTTAATGTGTCTTTCAACCAAAGCTATGCTATGATTCTATGTTTCTATGGAGTTAAACCCTAAGAATCTTCTTGTCTCCTGCCACTGAAGGCAATATGATGAGTTTTATGTGCAGAGGATTTGGGGGTTTGTTCTCTAACTCTATAGAAATCTGTGCAAAATGTTTTATTCAAGGAATTTCTTTGGGCTGCATTATCATACAGAGTCAAATAATAATCACAGTGATCCTATCCAGCGGTAGAATACCTCAAATTGGTTTTGCAACCCAGTTTTAAAAGCATGTTTAACATCTTTTAGAAAGCAAATGTGCTTTTTGTTTGTCATCAAAAAATAATCTAATTTTAATGCTGTTATTATTCATATTACTATTTATACTAAGTTCCTTTTTTTTTCCTTTTTTCATTATTTTCAGAAAATGTCTCAAATTAAATGTGTTCAATTAAATTAAAAATACATGATTGAAGAATGAAATACTAAAATTCATGACACATCCTGGCTAAGTTAAAAACAATACAACAACCAAGTTCTAATCTATACCTCTGTTAAGGAATTAAAATTTGACTCAAGTAATATGCATTTTTTTAGCCTTTTTATATGCACATATTTGAATGCAGATACAATTTTTTTTTTCATCCAATCCTAATATTTTTGTCTGAAATGATGTTAGTAAATATTTTGTGGTCTTGTAGTATGTAGAATAATGAAAGGATTTCTTTTGTGGCATTATGCTGTACTACACTATTAGAGCATTATGAAAACATGTGAAAAAAGTAGTCATATTCATATTATGTATTACTTGCTCCTGAGGAGGCTCTGCATTGTTTCGAAATAAGATACAGTTTTCTGGAACACCACTGTGACAAAATGTTCTGTCTCAGAGACTACCCATTGTCTTTTCCGCTTAGGACTATAAAAATGGGATTTGTTTGCCTTATGCTTGGGGATATGTGGGATGGGAAAAACCTCACACTAAATGCCTAAGTCAGGTTAGTATCAGTCACATGGTGATGATTAGTACCTTAGAGAATGTAGAGTGGAATCTGGAGTGGTTTCTGTTCAAGTAACTGTGATATAAAAATGCGGCTTCTATAAAATCAGCATTACTTCTGTGTTAGAAAACACACATGTACTTTTGGTTTGTTGAAGCTAAGATAACATTTTCTTTTGGTCTGAGTCACTGTGAATACCACAACTTCTGATAAGGCCTTGAAGAAATTTAGGTCAAAGGTTTCAAATTGCCATTCTTGTTTCTATCCAAAATTAATTTCTTGACTGTGCACCAGGGAAAGCAGACTGATCTTCCTCAGTCTAAGATCACTTGCTGATTAGGACATCACATAGTATATTACAGGAAAGGAAGGCCTGACCTGAGGCCAAGTCCGGAGAAAGATGTTGAAAGAAGAAAGCTTTCAAGCTTAAAGTCCCATGTACAGACAGTGTAAAACCCTAGAAACTGAATTTGGTATCAGATTGGCTTGAAACTTAATGTCTTTGTTCAGGAATTTAAGATTGAATATGTTAGTGGAAATTTTTAAGATTTGCAAGAAAACACCGTTTGTGTCCTTTACTATTAGTCTGAAAAAAACCTGAATGAATTCCAGAGACTAGTTGCTTAATGCAGGGGAGCTCTCCCTTGCATTGTAAATCATGGGGGTTTTGTCCTAAAAGCAAGATATCCGGTAAAGAAGCTGTAAACCATGAGAATCACACACCATGTTGGCATAAGATGTGTAGGCTCAGAGACCTGATATAACACAGAGTGGAGAAGTAATGGTATTATGACACAGCAGATCACCTTCTCCTATTATGTGGAGAAAAACAGCCTGTCTTTATCTTCCTAAGTCTGTGTTCATTGAAAATTTTTCACAGGATAAGATAACTCTATTGCATTTTTATAGAATAAAAAACTTATCTGACTTGTTATCTATGAATTTTTTTAAGTTTCTATTTTCTCTTGCTCACACCTCCAATTATTACAATCAAAAATATTAAATTTAGCTTATTGGTAAAAAAAAACCCCAGAAATAAACTTCCTTGCATTTTCTTCATCATTGTAGACTTTTTCTCTTTGAAATGAGTTTCCAAATTTCATAGAATTATTACTCAGTTTTCAGACAATTAGGTAATTGAGCTCACTTGTTTCTCCTTGGTCACTGGTGTATTCCAAGAAATATTGTAAATGTCAAGCTAGCATTATCTTTGTTTTTTCCAGGTCCATTTATATCCTGACTCTTTTTTCAATTTGCCAATTTTTTTCATCTCATGCATCCCCTCAATATCTGCTTGTGTACTGCAATAGCAGCTGTGCTTCAGGACCACAAGCTTTCTCATAACAGCATCTTGTCACCTCCAGAAGAGACCTCAGTAGTAGAAGCTGAAAACAAAAAAAAAAAAAGCAACAAGCCACTCTATTAATCCCCTCCATAAGCTAGGCAAGAGAAAGAAAATATAACAAAAGACTCATAGGACAAGGTAAGGACAGGAAGAGATCACTCCCAAGTTACCATCATGGGCAAAGCAGACCTGACTTGGGGAAATTAGTTTAATTTATTACCAATCAAATCAGAATAGGGTATGAGGGCTTAAAAACACCTTGACCTTATCCCTCCCTTCTTCCTAGACTCAATTTCTGTCACAATTTTCTCTATCTTCTCCCTTCCAAGTGGTGCAAGGGGATGTGGAATGGGTAGTGAGGTCACTTCATCGCACGTTGTGTCTGCCATTGTTTTCTCCTCAGCTGCAGGACTCCTCATACTTTTCCCCAGCTCTGTTGTGGGGTCCCTCCCATGGCAGACAGTTCTCCATGAACTTTTCCAATAAAGCCCTTCCCACAGGCTGCAGTTCTTCACAAACTGCTCCAATGTAGGTGCCTTCCAGAGGGTGCAGTCCTTCCGGAACAGACTGCTCCTATGTGGTTCCCCTGTGGGGTCCCAAGTCCTGCTAGCAAACCTGATCCAGTATGGGCTCCTCTTGCCACAAGTCCACAGGCTGTGCCAGGAACCTGTTGCGGTGTGGGCTTCCCAAGGGATCACAGCCTCCTTTGGGCATCCCCTTGCTCTAGCATTGGGTGCTCCACAGGCTGCAGGTGGATCTCTGCTCTGCCATGGATCTCCATAGGCTGCAGGGGCACAGCTGCCTCACCATGATCTGCACCATGGGCTGTAGAAGAATAGCTGTCACCTGAAGCACCCTCTTCCCTCCTTCTTCACTGACCTTGCTTTCCACAGAGTTGTTTCTCTCATATATTCTCCCTCCTAGCTCCAGCTGAAAATGTTGCTCTTCAGTAAATCTTTCCCCTTGTTAATACGTCGTCACAGATGTGTTACCACTATCTCTTGTCCTTGGCCAGCTGTGGGCCTGTCTTGGAGCTGCATTGGCTCCATTGGACATGAGGGAAAGCTTCTGGCAGCTTCTCAGAGAAGCCAGCCCTGTTGCCTTCTGTTATCAAAATCTTGCCATGCAAACCCAATAAAAGTAGAAACAAAGCAGCAGCTAACCAATTTGTACAAACATGGTTTTTGTACTTCTCACAGCTAGAGCATCTGCTTTGCTGTTTCCTTTACTTTGCCCCTCCTGACCATGTCCTGCAGTTATATATGAATCACTAGAAAATTAGTCAGATGTTCACCAACACTGCAGAGTCCCCACCAAACTGTTCATTAACCTGGTAGGTAAATGGCTACATTTATTATCATCTGAGCCCAGCTGATGATATCTGGTGGAATTCGTGCAGATCTAATCCAAAGGCTTTTAATTTTCTAAACCTGGGTTTCAAATTTTTGTTTCTCGGTGTTTTTACAAACCATCCTAGAGGTGTAAACTAGATAATAAATAGCCTTTAATAAACAACACAATTGTTTAAAAATCTTTGTGTATCACAAAATGTTATGGCACAGTCAAGCTAATTTTTGAAAACTTACAGGAACAAGATATAACTTTAAACATGTAGATATTCTTTCTTAAGAGGAGCTCAATTTTTCTTGCTATAGCAGTAAGAAAATCCTTTTGAAGAGCTGCGACAGGTAAGATAAGTAAAAAAAGTCACGACATTTTTTGTTTCATATTATCCTGAACACTGCCAGATTAAAAGTAATCAGTGATGTATCTTGTGTAAGTTTTTTCCTGACCAAAACCATTTCCTTTTATTACTTTATCAGCTTTAATAAACATTTGATTTTGTCTGTAAGCACATCCATGGATGCCAAGAACAAGGAGACCAGTGTGCAAATTTTCACCTGTGTTAATTCATGATAGTTCTAAAAGCTTGACCACAGATGTTTGAATTGAAATGGTGATGGGACTGAAAACTCTGTGACTGTGAAAAAATTCTTGGGGTTGAGGAGCAGCCAGGTTAATTAATATCCTTGGGGTGTGTAAGAAATAAGTAAGCAAAACCAGCCAGAAACTGAGAAGCTCTAAGCGTAAAGCACTTTTACAAGGAGCCACTAGAAATTTTTAGTTACATGACTTTAGTTAAATTTCTGTTACTGAATCAATTAAACCCCAAACAAACTTTTTAATAACTTCTAAATGTGGAGAGGACAGCTTGTGGAAGTTCAGACTATTTTATTCTTCCTGTTCAAGCGGTGGCACCAGGAGGAATACAAACCAGTTAATGTTATTTTTACTGTAGTTCATTATTGATTTTTATTTTTTTCCTTCAAAATTTTAATTTAATTCAGGCACAAGAGACATTGCTTGAATGTGAGTGCTACAGAACTGGTAGCAATCATTGTGATCGATTCATGCTTTTTCAAGGATACAGAAATGAATCATAAAGCAATCTGTCCCAGACATAAGACTGAAGCATGAGTCTCATTGAATTTGGGAGTTTAAATGGCAGATCAGATTATAATGCAACAAAACACTGAAAGTCATATGAGGGACCCAGAATTATCCCTTGAAATTGAATTTGCTAAGCAAAGAAGTAATGAAGCCTGGACTGAAGCGTATATAGTGCTTATGATACACTGGTCCTGTAGTAACAATGGAAATTCCAAATTACTAAAGAGAAGGGGAATCAGAAAGGTGTTTTCTGAATTCAGATTTGAAGTCAAACAAATAGCAAGACAAAACAAAGGCCATGTGCAATGTTAGACAAAACAACACATCTAGTGTTTTGGAAAAAACAATTACAATAAAGTATGCAAGTATTTTCAAGAACAAGAAGAATTTGTACAGCACAGACATCTACAAATTTTTAGCCCAAATGTAGTATTTACAGCACTGGATAAAGGACTGATTTACACTCTGGAAAGTACAGGAGACTTATACTAGTTGTAAGTGGAACAAGCCAATGTGCTAGAAGGCTACATTGAAGAAAATCAAACATACAAGCATTAATAGCATCACTAAATTCAAGGTTGATAGAGATCTTTTGCACTAAAATGTAAGAATGAAATGTCATTTTAATGACATTTCGGTAGCAAAAGAGGGTTCAAATATGTTAGGGCACAGGTCTCACTAAATAGTTTTATGAATTACTGTGAAAATTAAATAATCTGTGGACCTTCTTTAATAACTCAAAACCCACCAATTAAAGGTCCATATAACAAGCAATTCCAAATATGGGGTGCAAAAAGATAATGTGCAGTACAACATATAGCAAAGACAAACTTTTTTTAATTAGTCATTATGTGACAAAAATACTTAGAACTTATACACAAAAAAAATCTCTTCACCTTTATAGGCTCTAAAATACTAAAATGCCTCATAAAAAGACAGATTTCACATTTTGAAAGAAGGCTGTCTGGAAATATTTTACTTCAGTTGGTAGGAAAACAAGCAAAATTACATGTACTTCCCTGGGAAATACATATCTACTGAGGCGGCTGTCATTTGATTAGCTATTGTTAAAAAGGGATTTCAAGGAATGTGATAACATTTACAATCAAAAGGGATATATTACCATTTCCAGGAAAATGTTTTCAACTGAGTAAGATGGTGAGAAAGTATGCAAAATGCTTTTGAAAAGGGTCACTCTGGGCTTTTTAGTAGGAAATATCCAGAAATATTCGTTTTAAATAGTAAAAAATTATTTTTATTCTAGATGAAGAAAAATTCTCCTTCCTGAGAATAAGAACTAGTAGAATACTAGTGTCTTGCACAGTCTTTAAAAAACAGTTTTCAAAATTACTTAAATAGATGTCTGGAAAAATCTTACCAGAGAGAAGTACAGGTTCATGTCACCAAACATCCAGTGTGGGTTTTACCGTGTGAAAAGCTGACAAAGAGCACCTCTCTTCTTTATGAAGTATCTGCACAGCTATTCTGCAGCACTGAGGCAATGTCATCTAATAGATTATGTGTTATTATAAATCTTTAACATATCTATCTTAAGGTAACTGCCTATGTATTTCAGCTATTGAATTCATGAAAACATCTGTTAGGATTTAGACAAGTACCCTGGTGACAGAGAACTTTGATTTAGACAGTGCATTGCTTATTTTAGAAAATATTCTAGAAGGTATTAACAGCACTTTGTAGGATATGAACTAAAGACTTCTAATGAGCCTAGATTGTGTGCATTTAGTAGGCTGTTTATTTTGAAATAAGCCTACATTTCCTCAGTGGGAAAAAAGTCAGTGCCTTTGAAAGTGTCTCAGTTGAAATCGTGTTCATCCACCACTAAGAAAAGCAAAATTTTGCCTTTGTGCCCTTTCCTTTGGTGGAGGACATAATGAAATAAACACACACCATCCAGTTCTGAGAGCACAGAAAAAAATCTATATAGCCAACCTTTGATTTCACAAGTGGGGTATAATCTCCCATATCTAACATAGCAATATTTTCTGGGGAAAAAAAGGGAATTTCAGCATATAAAGAAAGGTGTAAAAATGCAAGTATGGTTTATTTTTGTAAAAATATATTTTAAAATATATATTTTTCTCAAAATATTTGGTTCTGTAGTGTTTCCACTACTGTAGACTTTGGTTTTGATTGTGTTCTGTCTCATCAGTAAACAACTGATATACCATGTTTACCGGGTAGCGTTCTGATGGTGTTGCCCAGACAATAAAATTGTTTTCAGGGTTGTTTGCTTTGATATTTTTAATCTCGGTTGTTCTTCGTAATTGCTCTCATAACAAAACATTTCACATGTAAATTTACTGTCTTTTTATAGCAGTCTTATTAAAAATTATTATTCCCTCAGTGGGCTGAGACAGCATGGAGGTGACATATGTGTTCTCTAGGGGAAGGAAGGGAACATATGAATGTATGACAAGTTTTTGCTTCAGGAAAATAAATGCATCTTTGTGACAAAAATGAAATTAAATTAATTTTATTTTGGTCTCATTTTGAAGAGGTGTCTTGGAGTGCATTCATGAATACAACACAAAGATACAGTATTAGTCCTTCAGAGATGGCAGCTAGGTTTCTGACTCATCTTCTTTGCACTATGAGTATTAAACTCCAGAATGACAGAATTATATATATATTTTTTTATCCATAAAAATATCAACAATGAGGTTTAACAATACAAAATAGCTTTATTTTTATTTTCATGCATACATATTGCTCTCATAGGTAGCAACATAAATTAAAAAATGAGCTTGGAGATAAAAATAGTTTTCTAAATACTTCCTTGAACTATTTAAAACAAACCGTTTACAAAATGCAAGCCAAGTACTTATATTTCATTACAAAAAGCAGGTTATGCTCAGGAAGAACATTACTTTTTCACGAAATTTTTGCTAAAGCCAAAACAAAGCACAGACAAAGGCTAATGTTTGCAAATTAAGATATACTGTAGATAAATTATAAGAAATTGTCTTCATTTGCCATTTTGTTCATATTCATTCTCAAAAAAAATTAGGATCTTACATCTATTAAAAAGTCAGTCCTTGTAGTGCATTTGTCATGCTAAAGATGATTTGATCTCAAGAGTGACTGTACAAGGAGTCCAAATTTTGCTTATTGAACAAACACATTTTGCCATTTTCCTCTCATAGATGTAGTCATTTTGCACTGAGCCTGCCTACTACAAGGAAATGCCGCTGTTCCTACAGTCTCCAAGTACATCTCATTCTCAGTCAAGATTTAAATCCATTCTCTTAGGCTTTGTTATTTTTGAGAATAAATATTTGATTTCTTACATCCTTTGTAATTTTTCTAAGTCTTCTGAATTGTCTTGACACCAATAAAATAAAATAGGAAAGAAAGAGAGAGAAAGACAGAGAGAGGAGAGAGAGAGAGAGAGAAAGAAAGAGAGAGAGAGAGGAAGGAAGGAAGGAAGCACGGAAGACCATAAAAACAACCAAGCAAAAATTCATTATTTGTAGGCAGAGACTTTTGAGTTTGTATGGTTTTGTCTTGCTTTGCCTTTCTTTAGTTTGCTTTTCCTTCCATACCCTGCGGTAGTCAATGCGTTTAGTCCAAATCCTAAGAATGGAGAAAGCAGTATGGGTACTGTTGAACTCAGAGATGTATGATATCTTGCTTTTGGCTTTGTTTTATGTGTGGTCAGCAGAAACTTATCTGCACACTCGACATATTGTCCTCAAAAGATGAGATCTGCAAAGAAATAGGAGGGGTTCTGCTGCAGTTGTCTGAAAAACAGAGTGTGAAAATCAAGCCAAGAGTAGATGGGAAACTAAAACTGTTCCTGCCTTCCATAGGAGGTCTGCCCAAGGAATAGTGAAGATTTTTTGATATCATTTTATGCCCTAGCACAGGTGATAAATTATACAAGACTAAATCTATAGTACATTTGACATTACACGACAAAAGCAAGTCACCAGTCTACAGGTTTCCAGAGCAAGACATTTTGAGACAGTTAATATGTTAAAACGAAACAAAATATGTCAAGGAGTGAGGTGGACGTCTGTGGTCTCTGCTCAATAGAGAATTAACTACTGAACATGGACCTGAAAAGGTAATCATATCTAATTTAAATTGTATATATCTACTGTTTTCCTGTAATGGAGAGAAAAATTTTGGAACTGTTAGGGAGATTGGTTTTTGCAATCTGGTGATACTGTACTTTTGAACTTTAAGCTTTCAAACACCTATTTAATTTTATAGTTTTTTGGTGGGAGTTCACTGTGTGTTTAACAACAATATTTATGCCTTCTGGAACTCAACTATGTTTGCCTTGTGTACTCACAGTTCTGAAAGTCTGAGTAACTTCAGACATGAGAATAAAACTGCTGAGGTGTTTAGTCATCACTGAGTCACCTTGCTGATGAGGCTGTTCCTCCTGTGCAGGAGTAGTGTGGTGACATGATGTCTGCATTGCCTCGATCCACAGCACAGACAGCAGAGATGAGGACTGCGAGGTCTGACAAGGACTGTGGATCACACTTGTCCCCCACACTGGGAACAAGCAGTGAAAACCTATAGCACTTTCATGAATATAAAAACATGAGTTAAGCAAGCAAAATTCAGCAGTATGTGAGGGAGAAGAAACAAACCTTATTTTTCACTAGTCTTTAATTTTTAATCATTTCAAGTTTGTGTGTGAATTACTGGTTGATTTCAGTGCTGTTAATCTAAGTAAGTAAAACAAACCTAGATTCCAATCTCCTACTGATTGGTTCTCCTAGTTGCTATTTCAGCTGAATTCTATCTCACAAATCTGTCTTCTTCCTGAGATAGAAGAGATTGTGCATGTAGATGTGAAAACAGTGTCTTTTTTACACTTGTAAAAAACAGTACAGTGACATTATACTTCTTAAGGTATTCATAAGAAAAAATACTGTCACGGTCACTTGTTTTAAAGTATAGAGTGCCAGATGGGAAACTTTTTCCCTGCAATTAAAAATGAGAGTACTCAGGTAGTGCCAGGACACAAGAGGTTTCCAAATTTATTAAGCTAAGGTGAAAAGTAGCATCTTGTGAAACAGCTGTGCAACAACAGACTTTATTTGTGAATTCCCCCTTTATTCTGGCTTTAATCAAGACAGTTGTTTCAAATTCTTCTGGGTGCCATAGCCAAAGGGAACTACTTTAGATCCTTGGATTTATTTGGTTTCCACATATTGTGTACCTTTCAATTACATTACTCAAAATATAAACATTCCCAAGGTCAAGTTACAGAATAAAATTATATGAATGCAGTGTCATAAAATGTTAATAGTACTATGTGACTGAACATTCACAGAAAATGGTAAAAAGACTCAGCTGCTGAATGTACTGCATTACTGATGCTAAGCTCCAATACTGGATGGAGGAGTATGTCTATACAGACATACTGCAAAGCCCTTAAGCCCATTTTACATATTAAAACATCCAAAATTTGCATCCATACCACACAGGCTATTGCACATTAAGTCCTTCTTAGCAGCAGATTATTCTCTAGTGCTAACAATCATTTTATTCCTAGTTGACATGCACAGCACTACAGTAATCCTAGCTAATCAAAATTCAATTGTCAAGAGGCAGGAGAAATGTCTTCATGCATATTACACTCCATCAGCTTTCATAATCATAAAGTCATAGAATCATAGAATGGTCTGGTTGGGAAGGCACCTTAGAGACCATCTAGCGCAAACCTCCCCAGTCCTGGGCAGAGACACCTTTTTCTAGACCAGGTCGCTCAAAACCCCATCCAACCTGGCCTTAATCATTTACAGGCATGGGACATTCACAGCTTTTTTGGGTAGTGTGCCAGTGCCTCACCACCCTCACAGTAAAGAATTTATTCCTAAAATCTAATTTAAATCTAGTCTCTTTCAGTTTGAATCCATTCCTCCTTGTATCACTACAAGTCCTTGTAGAAAGGCTTTCTCTATTTCTTTTGTAGGCTCCCTTCATGTACTGAATGGCTGCAATTAGGACTCCCCAAAGCCTTCTCTTGTGCAGGCTGAACAATTCTAATTCTCTTAGACTTTCCTTGTAGGAAATCACTTCAAGTAAGTAAGTCTGAAGTCTTTTAAACTTATTTTACATAAAATCCATCTTCATTTGTGTACCTTGTTATGTGAAACACACTTTTATCTTTAAATGCATTCTCTGATACTGAGGACAGTGAAAGATACCAGAAAGTGTATTACTGGCCCAGCAGGACTTCGTGTCAAGGCAATTTGTGAAAACAGCAAGCCCTCAGTTTCCTCAGTGATCTGCAGTGGATTTACATGACAGTAAAACAGGACTAAGAAACATACTTCTGCTTGTAATCAGAGACTTGAAAGATCAATCTACAGATAAAGGATAACCCCTGAATTTTCCAATTTCACTGTGAAGAGACAGGCAGTAGAAAAGCACCAAAAAACTATAGAGATACACAGATTAAGGAGAATTACAATGGCAGTAGAGCCTCTGGAAGTAATATTAAGAGTCATTTCTAAATTGAAGACAGACAGCTTGACAGATGGAGTTAATGCAAAAGTTTATTAACTGAGTTACTAAGAGCAGTTGTAATGTGCATTCAGCATGAATAGGAGACATTGTCATTCAAGGCACCTCCCCTCCATTTTTTGTTCATCTGGAGCATTCTGTTAAGACTGGGGGCTTCAGGAGGAGGGCATATATTCCCAGAGATCCAAAACATAAGCTCAGATGCCAAATCTAAATTACTTTGAGTCTTGTAAGGAATGCAAGGTAATATTAAGGAATAGTTCTGCAATCTTAAAGCAAGTGGTATATATCCATTGCAATAGAATTGCCACAGAGCTATCTGCTATGTAATTAGATGGATTTGAGTGTTGTCACTGCCACTGAAAAAGCCATAGAATATTGTGTGTTAAAAAAAAGAGGAAAATATAAATTAGCTTTTGAAAATAAAGATCAAACCTTTGAATCTTTTATATCTAACCACATTATTTTCTTGTCTTCCCTCCCCCTAAGGTGGAAGCCTTCATTGAATTAAATAAAAAAAGAAAAAGGATGTGTTCTTGTTTCTGTGGTCTAGTTGGCACAGTAGGGAACTGGTTGCAGTTTCTTAGTTTTATATTATAGTGTGTTCAGCCCTTAATTTTTCCCATGCATCATGCACTGAGAGCTCAAAGCTGCTGTAGGGTTAGTGTTCTGTATCAGCACTGATAATCAGTGTGCAGGAGTTAAACATTCTTTATTTTCAAACTTTTCATTCTTTCCTCCCGTGTAGTTGTCACACTCACACGGCTTCACTTATTTCTGTGAGCTGAATGGGAACACATAAATTTTGAGCATGGCAATCCATGTCTTGACTGACAGTTTTGTACCACCTCACCAGTTCTAAGAGTCAAGGGGAAGAAAATTAAATACTGTGCAGAATTCATTACAAAGGTAATTGTAGACCTGGATAGTAAATTATATCTTAGTTCTGAACGACCACAATCTATTACAGGGTTATTAATTACTATCAGAATGTAAGAATAATTATAGATGACACTTACTGCAGTTATTTGAATGTTTATAAAGACTATGTTTTGCCACAGATTTGGTATGGTGTCTTGGTGATAATATTGCCTTTGCATTTTATGATTTGTATACTGTCATTTACTTCACATGAGGTATATTCATACTCTTTTTTAAATTTTTCCTCCGTTTATTAGGCTATACCTGTATCATTCTATATCAAATGCACTCTACTTTCCAGCTTCCACATCTTTACTTTAAAGGGCAAATTAACTTTATTAAAAGATCTATAAACTTCAGCTTCTAAGGAAATATTTGTCTTAGAAATTTACCGTATTTTTTAAAAAAACAGAATAGATGCATACATGCATGTCTGTCTGTTTTCCTTCCTCCCTTGTCTCCCTCCCTCCCTCCATCTTTCCTCATCTGTCCCCTTCTTTTATTTCTCCCAGATGTCAAGCTGCTTTCTTTTTCTTCCCTTTAGCATATTTTGAAAGACTTGAGGCAAAAGTACAGAGCTATAGACAGGAGAAACCAGTGGTGGAGGAAATATTGACTATCTCAGAACAGCTTTTCCACTTCGTTCTGATTTATTATTTTCTTGTAAGTCTTGCACTGCTTAGCAAGTTTAAGCCATATATTGCAAATCCTTCTCCTTTTCCACTTTGTAAGTCTTCAAGTTGTCTTTAGTTCAAGCACCGACGCCTGAATTAATGAACAATTGTTCTATAGTCAAGAGCATGCATCTCTAACTAAGCTACAGCCACTGCAGACATAAAGGTTGAATTTTGTAATGCAGCTACCTTCTTTATTACAGAAAGATAAGTCAACCTATTGCAGTGAAAAGAATTAAATGTGTTTGCAACAAGAAACCATCTTTAAAAGAGCAGTAGACAGCAACATTTAAAAAGCTAACAAAAGAAAAATCCTTTATAAACAGAAAATGCATTTACATTGTGTTTTTTACAATCTAATGCTGTCTTTAATACACTCAAGAAAAAAAGTCTCAATGAGCAAAATAACCTTGCAGAAAAAGGAAGAGTTATAGCTCAGTATAATATGTACCACAGCATACTGCAGTGTGTTTAGTGCGATTACAGGGGGAAAAAACCCCAAACATAACAGATGACTGCTTTAGTTGTAGACTAGTTATTTCTTTCTGCTGAAACCACAAAAATTATGGTTGCATCATGGGTAAGAATGACTACCAGGAATTTTCATGGTTAACCAGTTGAAAGGAAAGCTACAATCTCACTGAAGCTATGTGTATTGAGCACATAGAATAGTATTCCCCTCCTGTAAAGGCCAGCTCCCAGGGGAGCAGATTGCAGATTTTAGGACAGAATTGTTTTCCCAGAAGTTTTTTTTATTTCCCTTTTTCAGGTTGTTTGGTTTGCTTTTTTTTTTTTTTCCTGGTCAAAATGCTTTAAAAACTGGAAAAACTCAGCTGACTGTTTCCTTCCTAGTGTGAAACTGAGCATATTTCATGTTTTCTTTTGTGTCAGGAGGACATATAGTGGTAGTACAGGGTACAAAGCTCTGTGTGTGAAAGTTGGAGACACATATGGAGTGAAGGGATCCAATTCCTGACCACTTTTCTTTTTTGCCTATCATCTATGGGAGTCTTTCCTGGATTTAACTACCCTCAGGCTTTCTAGATGATTGTCACCTGAAGGCTGTCCTCAAGAGATCCAGAGAGTGACCTGACAGTTAAACAGTCTGGATTATCAGGCAAAATCTTATTGCATGAAATTCTTTTATTTAATGGAGTTGAAATGTTAGTGCTAAGTAGATAAGCAGCAGGGAGCTACCAAAAACACACTGCCTACTTTCTACTTAATAGGTGTTTCTTGCTCAATAGCTGTGCAGCACTTTTTACTGTCTGCAATAGTAGTATATATACCAAGATTCTGCAGGAACACCAGTGTGTAACATGACAGCTGGATTACAATACTTTGCAATATCATACTGAAAACATTGTAAAACTGAACAGTCAAGGAGAAATATCTCAATCTAGTGGTTTTTTTCATTTTTTACAAAAAGTTTTTGAAAGTGGTCCTGTAAGCTCCAGATCATTTGAGAAGCTGTTTGTAGCAAGAAAGAAAAAAAAAAAGTTGAGATTCTTCTCCCATCTTGTTCTTTTAACAAAATAAATAATCTCCTTCTATTTAAGGAAGCCAAATTGCCACTGCAAACACAAATTGTTCTACAAGCAGACCCTTGGAGACCTTGCTCTGGGTTTTAACAACTAACATTTTGAGTTACCCCTAACACTACCCAGTGTTTTGCGGAGTCACATCATCTATATGGTTCACTGAGAACGTATGGGAACAGTGTAGTTTTGATTTTTGTCATGCAAAATTCGATGTATTCTAATTTAAGCTAGGTTAGAGCTCATTTTCTTCCTAGTATCTGGTAAAATGTTACGTTATACATTGAGGATGAGAATCATGTTGATAACACACTGACATTTTAGTTTTTGATACGTGTTGCTTACACTAAATCAAGGACTTTGCTCTGCACACCACCCCACCAGCGAAAAGTCTGGGGAGCACAAGAAGATGGAAGGAGACAGAGACAGAACAGCTGATCCCATCTGACCAAAGGCATATCCTACTACATGGTGTTGTGCTTAGTACATAACCCAGGGAGAAAGCAGCCATGGAGGTTGCTGTTTGAGAACTGGCTGAGCAGCCCTTGGTGGGTGGTGAACAATTGCACTGTGCAACTCGATTTCTCTCAATATTAATGTTATTCTTTCCCCTTCAGGTTCTGTCCTTTTTAAAATGTCTGTATCTCTGCCCCCAAGATTTTATCCTTTTTCCCCAAAATTCTGTCCCCCATCCCACTGAGGCATGGAGCAAATGACTGACTGTGTGGTGTTTAGCTACCTGCCAGGTTTAATCTTGCTAAGATATCAAATAGGATGAAAGAAATACTTTTTTTATTTTAATGCTTAGTTAAACCCTGAAATCTTCTGCAGCTGGGAACAGAAAGTGCAACTGTACAGCAAGTTTATCTTGTAACAAGTTACTGTGTTTGATGCTGGTTGTTTTTTACCTAAGTGATAGACAGGAAATAATTATAATTAAAGTTTTTGCTCACAAATACAATAATAAACATCATAAAATATTTTAGAGTAATTATACCTAATTCTATGTAGGTATGTGGTTTGAAAAGACAAAAAAAAGAAAAAAAGGTCTTTAGACCAAAATAACGCATATGAATAAAACTATATACATTTAAAGCTTTTAAAAAAACTATCTGTAACACTATAACAGCACTTACAAGAAGCTGTCATTTAAAATCCTCTGGTCCTGTCAAAATACTTTGGTAGGGAGAATTATATACTTATTCTTACTTTTCATCTAGGAATAGTAATAGCAGGTTTGGGGTTTTATATATATATATAAACAAGCTCACTAACTGAATACTCCCTACTTCAAGTAAGGGAATAACATTAAAAACCCTCTTGGTTTGTGTTTCCTAGAAAAAGTCTTTAAGCATCAGGTCATAGGTGAGAGGGAAAAGTAAGTTATGGTAACAACAAGATTGGAAAATGTATTTCTACTGTGAAACAAGCAATAAAACAATATAACAGGTATGCTCTTGCTGGTATTTTTAAAGTATGCTAACACAATTTGAAGATGACTTTATGAAGCAGATCCTGGGTGTTTAGACAAGATCTAAGCATGTGTAAAAGAACTGTAATATATATAAAGCATTCTTATATTTTATCTTAACATATGTTATATACATCAAAGATAGGCACTAGTTAAGTACAGATTTACCAATTCGTGATTTATGTACTCTAGTACACCTTTATACACCTAATTTCCTATTCCTGTGTGGTCCAAAGTCTCCTTTTGAAAAATCATTCAGTTGGAGATTCAGCAGATGACATTGTGATGTTAAGGATGTGCAACACCCAAAATGTAGGTACTCAATGCTCAATATGCAGTGCTGATCTAAGTGTCTAGATATAGCTATACACCAAACACAGAAATCCAAATTAGCATTCAAAGCAGCCAGCGTGCTGAGTGCTGGCATATTAAACACCACTGTATGAAACATGACTCTGAAATTTGGAAGCTGAAGCACCTTACTGGGGATTCAGAGCTCTGCTTTCATTCTGAGAGTGAGATGTTACCAAACAGCAGCTCCCTCCTCTCCCATATCTTGTTGCAGGAGCCTTCCTATGGAAGCTGCAAGTCACAAATTGGAGTTTGACAGCAAGCTGTCTCTGATTTCCTTTTCTCAAGGTAATTCTGGACATTCCACGTGAATGATGTTTAACGTCTTGTTCAATAAGTGACCTAATCTTTTAGGAACCTAATTTCAATTACCTTTCACATTAAATATCTTCATTTTGCAAATTGTGGCTTCTGCATTTTTAAAAGGCTATACCTCTCTGGCAGTGAGCCCACATGTTAAAAGTTCTTTCAGGCTTTTTGCACAATGGACGGTATTTCTTCATACTCTCTCACTCCCTAAGCCAGTTTAAAATACATGGTAAGTGGCTTGAGGACTGGGGAAGGAATTGTTCTTACAGCTTTCATTTTTTCAAAGCCCAGTGTCTGATATTGTTTTCGCTTTGGAACTGGATAGTTGTTTTTACTGTTGTGCAGTGCTCTTTCTTTTTATGTGAGCATATGTGCAACAGCTACCGTCTTAATGTGATCTAGGGACTTCCACTGCTCCTGATGTCATCATTCTCTGCAGTTTCGGTGGACTAGGTCTATAGCTAAGGGCTGGAAAAGGCTCATATCCTCTGCCACTGGGCACAAAGGAGAGATATATAATACATGCTTACCACTGCGTTAAACGCACGCTGTAGGTGGCCAATTCCCCTAGCTGCAGTTTTTCTCAGAAGCACTTGAGAATTAAATTATTTATAATTTCCTTAAATGAACTAACAGCTGACATAATCCTTCCTAACCCATCTCATATAATAGAACAATAGCAATCTGTTGTGTTCTTCCCTTTCCATCTGTTTCATGATGTCATTTGTGAACTTTCCCCCGTTCCTAATATGCTCAAGCAAATATTCTTAAAAAAATCCTTTAAAAATCAAACTAATTTTGCTACATTAAAAACATTTTATTATTATTTTAGTGTGTCAGTAAGAGACTTTTAAAATACATTAATTTGTCTGATTTTTTTTTTTAATTAATAGAATGCAATTTTGTTAAGAAAAGAAAGAAAAACAAAAGATGATTCCTTTCATTTTAAAGGTGGTAGACAATGTATAACTTATCTGCCAATCAGCTGGGCTGCAAGTCTGGCCTGAAAAAATTATACCAAGCAGGTAAATAAAGAACAAAAAAAAAACCAAAGCAACTACAATATTCCCAAAAATCCAACCAAATAAAGCAACAGAAAAGCATCCTTGCACTTGTTTTGCTGTTGTTGTTTTTGTTAGGGATGCTGGAATTTATTTTAATTTTGTTTTGTATTTGTTTCTTCCTTTCCTTTTAACACTAGTATAAGCTTTAGCCACCTTTCTACAATTGAAATAAATGTAAAATCCTGTTATTCTGTTTTACCCAAGCAGGTAAGAGGAGATTGCCAAGCTAAGCACACATTAAGACAGTTTGAGCAGAAACTCAGCAGGGTGACTGGGGATTTCTATAGGAGAAAACACAGAGGTGAGAACATTAATCAGTGAGGTGTGTGAAAAACTTCAGAGAAATTGGGAAAAAAGACATCATGATGGTGGCATATGTGGAAGCAATGGTGTACAAAACCTGAGGGCAAAGACATTCAATCAGATCATTGTGGCTTAACAAGTTACTGTTTGTCATCGGAGCACAGGTAATTGTTAGTGACCAAAGAGGGATGACAGAGGGAATCCTATCATTCAGTAAACACCAGAGCAGCATACACAGCTTGTATGATTCAGTTCAAAGCACACTGTCTCCCAAAGTCTCTCTCTATAAAGAGGGAATACACTCATAGGTACAAAAGAGCAATTGAAATACAAAGGCCAAAAATGCTTCACTGTAAATCTGATGCACCTGGAAAACAGCTACAGGCAGCTGGGGGATGAATTTCATAAACTAACTCCATATAATTACAAGAGAGTCAGAGCATCTCACAGACTTACCTCTCTCTTAAATAAATAGATTAAATTAGTATTAACTGTGAGATGATGTGTTTTAGCATAAGCCACACTGAGATCATACCAAAGTAAATTAGTGGACTCCAGCTAAGTATATGAAGGAGGATAATTATTGTGGGCCAGTTAAGTGTAGTAATGGTACCTGGAACATAAGTCATTAAAAAAGGAAAGGAAAAAAGGAAAGGGCTTTATGTTCAAAGCAGTTTAGCTGTCTCAAGGAAAAAAGTAAGTATTTCTCCCTAAGAGGTGGTGATGCAAAGCTTTGTACGTTTATAACCGTTAGTATTTTTATTTTCCTAATTATACTGATGTAGTTAAATCAGTGGTACTTTTCCAATTAATACAAATTTAAAGACTTTATAAGACCTTTTTTATTATTATGCCACAACTAAAGGATGCTTAATTTAGAATATCCTATTCTTATATTAAGATCATAGTTCAGAAACATAACTGAATAATTACATTACAAAACTATTCAAAAGAAGCCTATGGAGAAGAATGTTGATGAGTCAATATCCTTTATTTTCTGGTAATTATAAAGCATGGTAACTAAACAGCATCCCCAGAAAGTAGCCATATCAGAGCTGAAAGCTCAGAAATTCAGCCTCTCTCTTTTTGGCCCATGTATAATGCTTAGAAATTATCATCTTTGCTTATCGATTACTTTCAGAACTCATACTATAAACATAAATTTTGTGATTGATTGTGTCAAATTGACATCTGAAGTACTTGGACTCAATGCCATAATAGAAATGATGTTTTCCTTGTTACTGCTACTGTGAATTTGGTCTATGAAAATACTTCAAATGAGAGTTCTGATGCTCCTCTCAAGTACATATGTGCCTGCAATGATAATATGGGAATTGTTGGAATTATACCTATCTGCATTTGGTTGAAGTGGGATGAATCAGGCTTTACATTTATTTTTACCGTTGATTATTTTCCCTACAGTCCTGGGACAATATCCAGGTGGTACATGGCTATTTAATCAGGGTATGGGCACACGAGAGGAATTATATTGTTATACGTTCTGCAAACATATTAATTGTAAGAAGATACGCTACAGGACAAATTATGGCAAAATACTGCAAAATGACAGATTTAAAATTTCAAATATGAATATTCATGTCCCTCTGTAGTTTCTGTGGGTCTTTTCATATACCTTTGTTTTGTGTTGTTTAGATATGTTGCAAATTAATGAAGACAAAACAACAATGTACAACTAAATAAGTATTTTTGAAACTTCCTTAAAACATGTTTGAAACTTGATAAAATAACGGTATGCATTATTTCCATGTTTCTCGGAATAGACATCTAAAATATAGCTGATATGAAATCTACTGTGTCTGTGAAACAGAAAGTTGAGTGGAATTCATTTCAGCTACATTTAGAAGTCTACTTCTGAGATAGTCAATGCAGGAACCCTTTATAATCAATGCAGATAAAGAGAGTTCTATTCATATGACCTGGTTTAGATGTTGAATTTAGACTGAGATGGATGGTGGTATACAGCTCTGAGAATGATCCAAATAGGCAAAAAATATAATTTTCCATCTATAAAGTGAAAATTGGTTGAGTGATGCAGAAGTTACCTATGCGTATGCTGTAGTTACCTAGATGTGATTAAATGAACTCCACCCAATTCACCTACACTACCCCTTGCTTCATAGAAAATATTGATCTTATATTTTTCCCATTCCAGAAAGAAAAACAACATAACCCTTTTATATCTCAGTGTTGGCCAGAAACCTCAGCTACTGGACTGTAGCACTTCTAACCCAAACTGGTAGTGCTGACCACTGCAGCAAATGGTGTGGATACACAGAACTGTAACTGTGCAAGTTTTTGCATTTCTGTTAAATGTGCTGGATTATCATATTCACTTTGACCAGATGTCCAGGAATCTCAGGTTAAATGAAGATAGATGCCCATTTCACATGAATGTTTTTCTGTAGAAACAAGTCTAAGACAGCCAGTGCCTATGGATGTTCTGGATATTGGAGGTAGTGATCTTAATGGTTGTATGAGGTGATATAATGTGCTGTCAGTTTTTAGCTTGATTTTCAGCATGTACTCATACACATTTCTGCAAGTGACTAAAATGGCTGATTTCAGAAAGGTCACCAGACTGAAGTACAAGCTGCTGTTTCTCAGAAAGGGAAGATGTGTGCAGAGTTGCAGGTCTGTAGTAGGTTAGGGCTGGAAGATGCTTCCTCAGGCAAAATATTGTTGTTTTATGAGGTTAATTTCCTATGTAAAAGAGGATAGTTTTGGACTCAGTTTGGAAGTCAACAGGCATCGGGAAGTCAGGGTAAGTTGATGGCTGGTATTTTTCACACAGGAAAGATATAATTGATGTAGTGTTTTAGGAAAGCTTTGTTGTCTATCAGGACTATTCGTTTGCTGGGCTTCTTGTTTTGCAGGCAACTGCAAGGCTAATTTTCTTCTTCAGAGCACTGCTATCGGACTGGAGATCCCTTCATTTTAGTTAAGTACAATCACTATTCTATTTTTTTTTCTTTTTCTCCTTTTTTTAAACTATTCATTGGCATAAACATTGACTTGACATCATGTTTTAAAAAGTTGACAGAGTATTTGTCTGCATATGAGTTAGCACTCGGCTTTACAGTGGGTAAGGCACATTGAGCTGCCTGACAGTTGGAAAACTGTAAAATTTTACAGCATAACTTCCTGAACATCTCCTTCATTAATGCAGAAATTAAAACAGATATTTAATGTCAGCAGTAAGGGTCAAAATCTAACATTCTTTTATTTACTAACACTAGTTATACTTTACTTTTTTTGACACCTTTTGTACCCATGTTGCAATATCCTTAGGAAAAATCTGATATCACAGAATCTTTATATATCAGAAGTATTTTAATGTTAAAAAAAGTTTACTGATTCTTTAGTCTCCATTTACATTTAGATTCAAACGTGACTTATTTACAAATATTTTTCACTAGGTATTTTTAAGGAATTCCAGAGTTCAAAATGTTCATAGTAGAATGGAAGTAATCATTGGTAATCTCCAAAATACTGGCATTTTAAGACATGAAGTAGTCCAGTCTAATTTTTCATCATGCCTTTGGGTGAAAACAGTAACAATGAAGCAATAGAAAACACTCAAAATTGATTATACATACGAAAAACCTATTGTTTAATACATATGCAGCTCGGATGAATGAGCTTGAAAATTCTTTGGGTCTCCCATGAAAGGCTGAACCATGAATTAACTAAGTCAGATGGAAATTTCCATTAACAGCGTTAGAGCCAGTAATTAATTAATTTCACTTTCCTGGTCTGTCTGCCTCGCCCCTCCTCCCCATTTCATTGAAAGGAGATTGTTCAATCTTGGTTGAAGGCAATCCCTAAAATTCATTCTGTATTAATCATCTGGAATGAGGCCTACAAGTTCCCTTTTCTGGTCAGACAGCCAGTGGTAAATTTCTTGGCTTCCACTCAGAACGCACACAAGAGACATACAAATCTAAAAATATCATATTGTAATCTAAGTAAGTCACACCCCAGAGCATAGTTTTAATTTAAATCATGCTTTATCTACAATCTCATTCTCAACATAACTGTTGCCTCCCAACAGAAAGGAGCAAAATTGTATTAAAAGTACAACTTCTTTTTTCTAAATTTCTATCCAGTTGCTTTTCACTTCTTGAGGCTATGTAAAGAATATGCACCAAAACTGCATAACAATTAGGAGCAATGTTATTGTTTAGCATGTTTTGGGTTGTTTTGTTAAATAAGGAAGAACCATGTCTTCTGCCTTATAAAAGACAGAATGTAACAGTTATTATTCTTTTTCATTTTATGATTTCATTATAATCTCTAAGTCAAAAAATAACACTTCTATAAATTGCCGGGTTTCTATTTGCTAGGTAACCTGCTTGCTAGAAGCAGACTTATTCTTAAACACCAGAAATTCAAAATGCTCTTTCTCTCCCACCCTTTAAAGGCTTTTAAATGACAGAAGTCATAAGAACTTACTCATTCAAATGCTATTAGCATAAATTGATCCTTTTTTTTTGTTCCTAGAGGAATTTCTTATGCAAGAAAATTAGAGGAACCTGATTCAAATATTTCAGAATATACAAAGAAACTCAAATACATATACCTTCTGGAAGAGCATCCTAATTTTTGTGTGCCTGAATATTGCTAGAATATGTACCATTTTTTTTTGGAAGGAGAATTATTTTTACATAATAAATGTTGGTTCTTGTTAGGGCATTAATATGGCAAAATAGCACTCTATATTCAGAGGAGAAGATAAGCTTGCTCTTGCATCTAGCTGCCATTATATTTTGCTTTTACACAGATCTGATTATGAACATTCTCAGCAAATCAAATGAAATAATTCTCATTATCTTTATTAATAATCAGTAACCAGGTTCCCTGATGTTTCTCTTCTTTTGATAAATCTAACAAAACATGTTATTCTGCAGCAGAGCAGAAATTCCCAATCACTAGCTTTCTGAAAGATAAGATATCAAGGACATTAAAAAAAAAATTGTATCTTTACTGAATTAATGTGCAGAAATATATTTTTTTCATGTTACCCATTACCCTATCTCTTTAATCACCACATTTTATACAGTCTCAGATCAGGTTCAAATCCTTCTACTTATCTACAGGCTAGAGATTCTAGGCCTGTAAAGGTTGTCACTGATAAGCATAATATATTAAATAAATCACTTTTCCAGAACCAGTTCTGAAATCTAATACAGGTCGAAATTCTTTGTATAAAATAGCAGCAAAGGTCATATCATGCAAAGGATTTTTTTGGGGTGGGAAGAGTCAGAGACTGAATTTCTGATATTGTTTCAATATCAGAAATCTTCTTTCAAAGAATTGTTTTTCAAATGTCTGCCTTTTTTTAATGTTTTTAACTACTTTATCATCTATTTACCTATGTACCAGTGGAGAGATTTTAATTTATGAGGGGTTCTAGCCTCTTAAAAAGAACAGAAATTACTCTATTAATTCTGATGACCTGGATCAGTTCCTTTTGTTTTGGGCACAATTTTGTTTTGAGCACAATCAGTTCCTTTTGTTTTGGGCAGTAAGTTCTGCAAAAACACAGGAGTAAAAGAAACTTCTTTAAGATTTTAGTACAACACAGAAAATGTTATTTAAACCTAGAAAATCCATAGCCAGAGGAACTGACATCCAGAATAATGAATTACATGAGAACGTTGTTTAAATTTTTTCTTTTTCACTCAGATGAAGACTAAAGTATTTTAGAATCTGTCCCTTCCCCCATCTCTGTCTAGTTCTTAATCTAAACTTTCACTAATGAATTTTCCTAAACTTTTCACTGGCTCCCAGAAGCATTTCTTTTTCTAGGTGTCTATGTGTTTTTCTGAGTACATGTCACCTAGAGTAACCATGTTCTTTTATGAATAATTTTCTGGTTTAGCTTTACATATTTATATTTTCTTCTGTTGTTATATTCATGTATTTGCTGTCACTGCAGAGATGTTTTCTTGTTACTTCTTACTTCTCTTCAATGAAGCGCACATTGTGAGGGATATTTTTCACCTCTGTATTTTCTTCTTTACTGACTTTGCTTCTGACACTGTTACGAGCTGTAAAATGCTGCAGTTGTCACTTCCTTTTCCATGACTGAGCAGACAAAAGATGGGTTTTTGCAGATTGACATGGAAAGTAACAGGGACAGGTCAGAGTTCTTTTCAGATTGAAAATGTTTGTTTCAGTGAGTCTTATCCTTCAGATTCAGTATTTTTCTAGTCTGACTGCAGAAGCTGCCACAGTGTTTCATACTTTCAGTAAATAAAGGTATTAAAAGGATGTGATATCCACTCATATCATAAGCAAATTGACAGTAATTTTTATAACATCCAAATAAAACTTTTGGCAGAATTTGGGACAAGTGAAAGTTATTTCAGAAAGCAATGACTGTTGCAAAGTTTGAGTAACCAGACCTAAACAAATCAATGTCACTGAATCAACTCCTTTGGAACCACTTAACGTTAATGGCATGTATCTACACTTAATGTGAAAAAAGATTGTATTACAGTACTGTAAAAAATGGATTAGGAAAGAATCAAGTTATATCTCTTTTCCAATATTATATTTGTTAGTTAAAAACTTTCAGGAAACCAGGTGGATATACCAGGCCATCTCACAGAATATTAGACTCTCATCTTTGGGCAAGTGAATCATTGCAATAGTTTGTAGAGTCAGTGCTGTCATTAGCCTGTAAAGCTAACTCAGTTCATTTTGAAGTAGCCTCATACTGAACCCAAAACAGCTGTCGGTAATTCAAGGACTAGTTTCATTCAAAACAGCTGTGTGACCTTGGATCAATTTTACTGAGAAAATTGTTGCTAAGGTGTGAAAAAGTCTGTGCTTTAAAACCACAAAAAATAAGAAAAGTAAAAACACAGGCAAAAGGGTACCTGGTGAGAGTTAGCAGCTCAAGAAAGATTCAAGGGTAAAAATATTGACATCAAGATCCTTTCCAGCCCTCCCTCATCAACACAAGAGATCAATTAGAAGACACCAACTCAGCAATATTGAGGGTCATTCCACTGCAAAATGCAACAAAAGCTCACTTTTCCTTATGCAACTGCATGATGAAGATACTATTGATCACTGTAGTAATCTGCTAATCTTAGCAATATGCTGTGTATAGTAGCCAATATATGATTATTTTGTACTCTCAAATACTGTATAATCTATTTCTATAGTATCTTGGCACATGCTAAAAGTTGCCAAAAAAAGAGACTGAATAAGAAAGAGGAAGAATGTTAAAGTAAGAAACTGAGAATATTTGGGAATTGAATTCTAAAATTCCCTTAACATGATGTCTGGAAAATAAGTAAGTAAAAATCAGATATGGTTCTGCTTCTTCTGCAGGAACAAAAAAGGTGGATATTATTTTGCAACACATTAAATTATGCCCTCCATAGGCACCTCTGCCTCCACCTGCCACGTTCTAAGTAGGAAGAACAACCAATTAATGCCTTCAGGGTGAAATACATGAGAGGGTAATTAACACTTTCCAGAGAATTTAGCCCTGGAGGTGATAGCACATTTCACTGTGAGATCTGAACTGTGTCTATATATATGGCTAAGTCTTCCTGTCCAAACAACACATCAATAGTTCTGTAATCAGGAATTCCTCTCTTCAGCCAGAACCTGAACAGTTTTGATATAATACAAAATTAGCACAGCATGAAAAATTAACTACTGTAGCAAAAGTAGCATCAGTGTACCTGTTAGATAAAAATTTAGCCATAGCAATCTGTTTAGGTTTAAAGAGGACATGTCATGTTCTGACTGTTTTCACTCAGACTGAGCTGCAAATTTGTTTTGCAGAAACCAAAAGCCTAACAGTGTCAAACATCACTATCATAAACACAGGGGAAAAAATGGAAGATGAAGGTAAAAATTCCTTCATTTAATGAAGCAGAGATGCAAAGTAAACTTACCTCAGAAGAACCTTGAACACAGCCACATTCACCTCTTTTTTCCTATGCTTCCTAAGCATCTGTTCACAAATTAAATAACTAATGAAAAAGAAATACAGCTCAAGGTTGCACTGAATAGCTGTACCAAAATAATGCATGTCTTACAAAGCATAGATGATGCTAACAACCAGACTAAATCAGCATACCAAAGATGGAAAGGATGGAAAGGCTGAGGATGGAGAGGATATTGAAAGGAAGGTTACCAACAGTCCAGGGATATCCATATTTCCATGCCATGACATGGAAATGAATCCCCTGTCCATGATTATGCTTCAAAGTAGAGAAGGGCAGAAAATTACCCCTTCTCATGAGATCATCTGGCCCATCATTCTGGGATATCCTGCTCTATCATTTTTTGCAAAAGCATTGAGGAGAGTAGAACACATCCAGGAGACAACAAAACAGTTATGGAAACATTATGGATAAATATGTTCCATACAGTTCTGGAGCTCATTTTGTGTCTTTCACTCAGTGCTCACAATATTTGTATGGACTTCATCAGCAATATGAAGTTGGGAATTTATGTTTTTGGGAGAGTCAGAGGTCCCTCAAAGGGAGTTTTGTTGCATTGTATTTTGGCATCTGAGAGGCCTTGCATGGTGGATGAAGACCATCGTAAGAAGGCAGTTGGAGGGTAAATCATTTTGGTTGAAGGACAATTACCAGAAAACAATTCTTCTGTCTTTCTCCTACAAAAGTTATGGCTGGGACAAAACATAATTGTCTTATTTAGGTCTGTACCAGAATTATGGTCTATTTTTCCTGGGGTTTTTGATTCTAAAATATAACTGTTGTACTTTATTTATGACTCAACACATTATTTAGATTCTACCTACCTCCTTCCCTCTTGAAATAGCTAACTAATACAGACAGTCTTCAATTTACTGAGTACTGGAACTGTATTTTTTTTCTATGTTTATTTTACTTTAAAATAACAAACTTTGTCTCAGTTGTAAGGAACTGACCCTGTATTTTCAATATCTTTTGAGGTAATGATAATTCAATGTGAATAAGTTACAGCTTTTTAAAACATGACCTGAACATCTGATAATAACCCTTTTTGGATTTATCTCTTCTTTAAGCAGCAAACAAATCTCACTCAGGAAAGATCTATTCAAAGTGTCTCTGAAATCACAGTATTCCCTTACCAGCCTCATCATTACTGTGTAAATGCTGATGCTTTCTTTTCCTTACTGCAAAATCTAGGAGACTTATGAAATGTAGGTCTTCCCACTTTTACTAAAGTCTTTGAAGTTTAAACCATTTTACAAAACAGCTATAACAGCTCTGTATTATTTTTAATGTCTTATCAGTATCATATTCAATCATGTCATGAAATAATTCTCCCTTTTGCAAGTTATATGGATAGGAAGAGAGAGATTTCTGTTTTGCTGTGTTTTGTTTTATTCCTATTCATTTGGGTATTATTAGATAACTCTAGACTTTCAATATATCTAGTTTATGATAGCAAAAATTAATTGAAATCTTCTAAATTCTATTAAAAGGCAGTGTTGCTTAATTCTGCTGATAATTTTCTTTGTAGAGTTTCTTCCCTTCTTTCATTTATCCAAGTACTAGTTTTCATTTAAGATTTTCTGAGTAAGGACTGGCATTTATGAGTGGAGACAAAAAAAATTTAGGAAGTTTAACCATTCAACAGTATCATTCTATAGAAAATTCCAGTGTTCAGGAAAAATATATTTAAAAATGTTTGCTTTAATTACTATTTTGTATTTTAGTTGTTTTCATCACTTGGAGCTGTAAAATACAGGTGATATTTTTCCAAAATTTTATTAACAATTGAAGTGATTGAATCATATTGAACATTTTTGTCAAGCAGTGTGTAAAGAACTTTCTATGAAAACTGTTGTTTTCATAGAATTATTTTTCATAGAATTATTGTTTCATGAATTATGAGATATCTCCAGGAATTTACAGTTACATTGAGACTAAAACACTGGCAAGACAATCATGGAGTTGTGTGACAGGCTCAGAGACAGTCGAGAGAAAAAATTCAATCTGGGAAGGTTGAACAGAGGTTGCTGAATTATCTGTTTGGAAAGAAGGACAGGATACTGTGCTAACTTTTCAATAATTTGAGTTCTTTCATAATAAGCTTTGCAGCTAAAAATAAAGTTATCCTTATTGCCTAACTGAAGTTAGGGTGGGTTTGGGGTTTTTTTTGGATGGGGGTTTGGTTGGTTGGTTAGTTGGTTGGTTGTGGTTTTTTTGTGGTGGTTTAACACCAGCGGGAAATTAAACTTAGGAAGAACTTGAGAGTAACCAGCCCAGTTATGCAAACTTTTTACCAATTCACCTGGTAGTTAAGTGTAATTTTGGGGGTTGCTGATTACCAGGGACCACCAAAGAGACTCCCAGGACAGAAGAATGCATTCATAAAGGAGAGGGAAAGTGTGTTAATGACTTTGAGGAAATTATTATCATATGTATATTTATTACAGGAAAATCAATAAATATGTATGTAAAATATAGTATATAAACAGGAAATTTTTCTGTACTCAGCATGTATGATATTTTGGAGGTGATATCCCCTCATGCTTCTAGCCAGATAAAGTATACCTGCTTCTTAGTGCAACATTGGTGTTAAGGAGTTTTATTTTTACAGATTTTTTCGTAGTAATGCAGTGTCAGTTTTCCAGCATATCATATCAACCTACATGACTATGTCAGTCTCATACTTTCTAAGTTCAAAGACTTGCCTTCATCATTAAAAGATCTTTAGGCATTTATCTTCTGTAGCACTTTCCAATGTTCCATTGAGTCTCAGTGCTTTTAAAATACTTAACGACCTGTGCCATGGAGTTCTACAGGTTTTAAGGTCTTATAAAGAGTTGTCTCTTTTTGTTTTGAAACTGGCATCCTCATTTGATGTTTCACATTTATTTATCTGGGAAAACATCAGTGCTATTCATGACCTCACAGACTTTTGTCGTATCTCATGTTCATCATTTTTTTGCCTTAAGCTAAAGAATTCCAAACTACTTCATCATTCATCTTTGGTACTAATTCATAGGAGGGATTTTTATGATGTTGTAGTGATGCTTTGTGTTTTGTTTGCAACAGTTTGCCTTTATCTAGAGTACAACTAACAGCCTTTTTTTTCTTTCATAATCACAAAATTATGTCTGATTCTTCCACAGTACTTCACATTTTTCCCTTGTCTTTAGTCTGCTCAATCAGAATCATCAGAAAGCCTTTTCATCTGCTGTTCACACTCACCTTCTTTTATATGTCATTAATGACTACTGAACAAGACAAGTTCTAGCAAAGTTTGTTTTCGAGAACCCAGAACTATCTCCCTCACTATGAAAAATGAAAATTATTCTGGCAATTTTTTCCTAACTTCTAACCAAGTATTTAGTTATCAATAGCTCTATTCTCTTGGGCTACCCACCTTCCTTAAAAGCATTTAGTGATTGCTGAAATCTTTTAGAAATTCCAATTTATCAGTTAGTGCTCTCTTAATCACACATTCTTGCCTCTTTCAAGAATTTGGAAGCAGTCACATTTAAATACTTTTCATAAATGTAGTTTTTAATCATTACTCCATTAAATTCACAGTTTTTACTATTGTGTTGAGAGCCAGAACTGTTTTGAGCAGGTACTGGGTTAGGCTGGGATAGAGTTTATTTTCTTCACAGTAGCTGTTCTGGTCCTACGTTCTGGAATTGTGAGCAAAACAGTGTTGACAACACACACATGTTTTAGCTATTACTGAGCAATTAAGCATTTAGGCCTTTTCTACTTTCAATTCTGCCCCAGCAGCAAGTAGGCTGGGCTTACAGAAGTTGGAAGGGGATGCAGCCATAACAGCTGACCCAAAATGACCAAAGGGATATCCCATAATATGACTTCACACTCAGTAACAAAAGCTGGCGGAAAGAAGAAGAAAAGAGGAACGCTCTGGGTTATGACCCTTGTCTTTCCAAGTAACCCTTATATGTGACAGAGCCCTGCTTTCCAGGAAGTGGCTGAACACTTGCCTGCAGATGGGAAAGTGGTGCATTAATTCTTTGTTTTGCTTTGCTTGCACACACAACTTTGTCTTATCCATTAAGCTGTCTTTATCTTAGCCCATGAGTTTTATCAGTTTTGCCCGTCTGATTTTCCTCCTCATCCCACTGCAGAGGAAGTGAATGAGCAACTGAGTGGGACTTAGCTGTCTACTGGGATTAAATCACGACAGCCCAAAACACCTAAATTTTCTGAAATCCCTTAAACAAAGTAACATTGTTGAAGGCTGCATATTAAGATGTAGCTTCAGTGATTGCTTCATTCCAGCCTGAATATCACAAAAAGGCACTGAAACAGGTTGTCCAGAAAATTTGTGGATACACTATTCCTGGACTGGAAATGTTCAAGACCAGGCTGGATGGGGCTCATAGCAACCTACTCAAGTGAAAGGTGTCCCTGTCCATAGCAGGGGAATTGGAACTAGATGATCTTTAAGATCCCTTCCCACTGAAGTCATTTTATGAACTGCCATTACAGAGTCCTATTAAGTCCATTAAGTATTTTCTTTTTGAAGTCCTATAAAAACTGCCACAGATCTCTAGACTCCAAACACAGTGCCACTGTTCAGCTACTACAGGACAGTAGTACAGGTACTACTGATACACAGGTAGCCCTCTTAGTACTGACATACTACCAGCTGCTCCTCTCTACCACACAATAATCATGTATTTCAGCTCTGCTACCCACCCATGGCTTTTTCTTATCTACTTATGATTTCTGCAATAGCTGTGGTCTCCAAAAGAATGGGACTGCAGTCTGTGACCCAAAGCTTGGCTCTTGCTGCTCTTGCAGTAAACAGAACAGTCTGAAATGAGGGCTGACTCTTATCTATAGGATGAGCCTAAAGCCAAAGAAACACATATAGCAACCAATCTGCTCCCCACTCGTTCTGGAAACTGTAAAATTCCCCTCAACCATGGGGAAGAGAAGTCCCTCCAGTACTACCTATCTTCTCTGTGTCACATATACCTCAAAATCCAGTTTATGGTTCATGAGCCCTTTGACTGATTTTTCAGCTTCATGCAGTATTTTTGGGAATCCCATTTGGGTCTTTTCATTATATCACCATGCACACATTTTCTGAAGCTAACATTTTGTTCTGGTTTTCCACTTCTTTAAGTGTTACTTGTGCATTGCCATGCAAACCAAAGATTCCCCCAGTAACACTGTGTGGTCATTCTATTTGGCTTAATGCAGGGGCCTCCAAATCTGGCTCAATGGACAAGACTATTCTTTACAAATGATGGGATTTACACGAGGGTTTCCTTGGTGGGCTTCCTACAAGGGGGCCATAACTATGTGCATGTACCCACTCATCCATGCACATCCCAGACTTTTGGGGCCCATCTTCTTTAATCATCCCCTCCCCACTGCAGATATTTCAGGGCTTTCTCTGCAGCCTGGTATATGGAGGAACCTGAGTCTGCCTTTTGTTTAATTAGTGTCTCTTCACAATTAAACTTTATTACTTATTCAATTAGTTCCTATTACATAACGATTCATCTACTTTATACCTATGTTTTTATGGCTATTTGTACTCCATTTCTAAAGCTTTATAGATGTGTATATATACATGTCAAATATTCCCCTATATGCACATTTAGAAGCATATATACTAAAAATAATTGTTCTATGTAAAAAAACCCATGTTTTAAAACATTTTTACTTTTTATTGTCTATAAATGCCTATTTTCATGTATCTATTTTTTCATATCTGTCTGTCAAAAGGAAGCAGACAAGGTTCTGGAGGCAGGGCTGCCTGAGAGCAACTGGGTATGGCAGCATCAAGAACTGAAAGGCAGTTGCTCTACAGCTATATTCATTAGCAGATACAAAAAGCTATCAGTATTTCTGCATGTATACCAAAGTTTAAACATGACCAAGCCATGTTATTGAAACTACATACAGAAACAGGAGAGTTTTTAAAGTAGATCTGTTTGGAATAGCATAAATCATTTTACTAGTTTATGGAGATTTAATTTCTAATCCACTGCTAAAGCAAACCACTCATTTAAATATTTGAAATATTTGGATCTCAGCAACATCCATAGGAATTGATTTAGCCATGGTACTAGTCTTTTTCATTGAAATAAAACTTTGAATAAGTTCTTATTTAAAGAAGAATTGAAATATTGGACCATTTTTTGCATTAAAAAAACCCCAAGAGTAAGACTTTTACACTGTGTTCTTCCAGTATTTTTCCAGAGTAGTTTAGAAAGACAGTGCAACTACAAGAATTGCATGTCAGACTGCAACACTCAGTATGAAAGTCATTTGCATCAGTAATCATTGCCATTCTGAAGGCACTTGCTTCTAAGCATGAACATAAATCTGTTTTGCAATGTTTGAATCTCTTAGGCTGCAATTGCTGCATTCTGAAGCATGAAATATTTCTCACTTGGGAATATGCTTTGTTTGACTTTTATATTTTGCTGTTTTTAATAGTAAATGGCACCCTTTCATTCAATTTCAGAGTTACGTATTAGAAAGAGGTTATTTCTTGGTATTTGGACATGATGATTTTCTTCTAGCTTTGTGCGTCATATAATGGCTACAAGTTTTTTACAAAGCTGTTAACACACATTCTTTAGAGGCTAGTAAAACCTCCTACAGATCTTTTTAATAAAAATTGGCTTGGTGACAGTTGGGTTCTGAAAAAGTAGCACTACTTCTACAGCTGTACATTTAAGAAAAACTCTCCTCTTCCTCCCTACTTTCTTGGAAGCTAACAATAAACTTCTAATTAGTAAAAAGCAGTTTTGGACTTAGTATTATATTGCACAGACAAATATGTTTTATGCAAAGATAAAGAGCTAAAGGCATCACAGGACGTTGCCTATTCAACCAGTTCATCTGCTTGAAAATTAGTATTTGTGAAACAAATAAAGCACCCTGAAGGGCTTCTTTATTTTAGGACAGAAGAAAAACACAGTGACATTTCTGAAGCAGGATGAACCTTTAATGTGCACAGCACACCATAAAATGTGTTTCCTTTCTCAGTGGAATTCTCTCTGTTTCCAGGAGATAAAGTATAGGATATGTTTCAGTATCTGTGCTTTAAACATTTAACTTATCCTTTATGTAACATCTAGAGGATCCAAACATCCTAAGTAAAGAAAACTGGCTACAGCCAAAAGAGAGAAGCATAGGTCTCCACAGGATTTTTTAAACCAGCTAAATGAGAGAAATCCTTTTTCTTTTGACTGCACAGGGAACTGGCATAGAATAAACCAATGACCTCAGGTGATAAACATGAGCAGCTTTGAAGTGGCCAATAACTACCCAAGAGATAACCTTAAATAAATAGCTTTATCAACAGATGGCTGTTCGGAAGCATGTAGTGGATCCCTTCTTTGCACTTCAGCACTCAGAATGCCTGATTTTCCAATGGCTATAAAGCAAAAGGAACTGCCTCTTCCATCAACTTCTATTTAATGTATTCATCCCAGATGAGGAAAGTGTGTAGTTTAGATGTACCTTATCCTGCAGGAACTCTGTCTTGCCAAGAAAAGAAAGTTCAGAGAATGGTTTGGGTGGGAAGGGAACCTTGAAGGTGATCGAGTTTGAACCAGCCCTCTGCCTTGGGCAGGCACATCATCAGCTAGATCAGGTTACTCAGAAGTCCATCCAACCTGGCCTTGAACACCTCTAGGGAAGGGGCATCCACAACTTTCCTGGACAACCTATTCCAGTGGCTCACTCTCTGGAAGTTAAGTAACAAGACACATAACAGTTTACAGGAAGTTCTCTTTCATTCTTCCCACTAACTCTATCTACTGTGCAGCAACAAGGCTTCAAAGTTAATGGGCTGAAAAATGCACAGAATTGAATGAGCAAGAGAGAATGTGAATATGGAGATCCTAATATAGACGACATCTATGGGAGAATGTCTTCCTAGAAGCTGTGCCTATGAAGGTAAATTTAACAGTATTTGGGAACATTCCCAAGCATCAGAGCACACTATTTTAATATAGCAAAGTGCTAGAAAATTCCCCAGGGTGATCTTGGCATGTGCCAACTAGCAGTCTCCCACAGGAGTCTGGACATTCCCTAGGCAGTAGAAATTTCTAGGAACCATTCCAAGAGGAATTCTGCATAAAGACACCCAGCTCTGAAGAGTTACTTGCTACAACTGATGCTCATTGCTTGTTGCCATCTGGCCCCAGTGCCCAGATGCATTCATGGGCATATGTGGTTTACTAGTTTATAACAATAGCAAAAAAGTTTTCTTTAATAAGTATTTTCCCAATGGTCACAATGTTCTTTATCCTAATGATAAAAAGCAATAAAAAAAAAGAACACAGAATCCTTCCAAGCCTTCTGCAGTTATTTCGTTCTCACTGGTCCATATAATTAAGTTTTTCTGTTTATTCCCTTCTTCTGGACCCATGAGTGTTGAATTGAAAGGAGAGAGAAATACAAGCAGCTAAAATAAGTTGGCCATCTACTTTATCGGATCTATTTTTTAGAGATGAAAAAAGAAACCTAAGTCTAGGGTTTTAAGAGTGCTTCATGCCATTAATCAGTTGTCTTCAAAAATGATTTACAGCTTCTTGTTTATGACATTCAAGGTTTCACCTAGAATGACAGAGTTTTGGAATGTTTCTTATGCTGACCTATTTTTTGTTAGAAGTTTGCCCATGCTCTTCTTATCTGTATATAACAAGGTCTCATTCAATTTTTAAATATGTGAATCTTGCATCAGTATAAATCAAATTAACCACAGGAGAGTTACATTACAAATTTAATCTATGACATATAAAAGGGATACCCAATAGCTTAATGGGTTTTAAATCTGAATTATTCACAATTAAATTAATGGAATCATAGAATTGTAGGATGAAATTTGAGTTGGAAGAAACCTGGAAGAACGTCTAGTTCCAACCTGTTCTTGAATACTTGCAGGGATGGTGCATCTACAAGTTCTCTGGGTAACCTCTGCCAGTGTCTCACCACCCTCACAGTAAAGAATTTCCTTGCAGTCTTTAGCTAGCCTCTTTCAGTTTAAAGCCATTAGCCATTTTTCTATCACTAATCACTATGTGCCCTTGTAAAAATTCCCTCTCTAGCTTTCTTGTAGTCCCCCTTTCAAGGCATTAGGCACCTGCAAATATTCATAATGTATATTTTATGCTGTACTTAATCTTATATTTTAATCTTTATGTTGGATCCTTTTTTTCCATGCTTTTCTAACCACATTACATGGTTATACTTAATTTTGATTCATCAATTCCCTATTAGTGTGATGCCAGAGACCTCACATTCAGTCTCTTGTAATTTCTAACTTCTGCTCTATTATATTGATTTTTTTTCTTCTTCTCAAAATAAAATTTTAACTTTTGTGATAATCACAATCGGTAATCATGTTAAAAATAATCATGTTAAAAATAAAAGTCATGAAAAGCAACCTAATATTATGCAAGGCTTTACCTTTTTCAACTCAAACTTTTTTGAAGCCCTATCTTTTTACATCATTAGTAGTATAGCTTGACGTCTGGACATACAGTGTTTTTACCTATGCAAAAAGTACAGTGAAGTTATAAGAATTTTTAAGCTATAAAGCAAATCTTCATTAAAAAAAAAACCCAAACTATACATTGTCTTGGATTGATGTTACGATAATCCTTTATCCCCTATCGTTGGCTTATATGCCCAAGAAAGAAAAAATGTGTAAAAATGTGTGGTCCTGTCTCTTTAACTGCACCCAGCCGCAGAGAGAAACGCGGGTTGTTTTGAAAACATTTTCCCCAAGCTTTGCTCCGGGGGAGGATTCGTCGCCCGGCAGAGACTGCGTGCTGGACGGGGGTCGGAGTGAGCTCTGTTCCCGTTTTTTCCATTCTTCTTCTTTTTTCCTCGTTTGGACCCCTTCTCTTCAATCTGCTTTGCCACCCGGAGACCCAGGAGGGCCAGAGGACAGCAGAGCTCTCCAGGGAGCTCCACCCGGCCCCGGGTGGGGGGCGAGGAGGAGAGGGGCTGCGTCTGAGAAAAGGACTTTTTAATCAGGTTGAATAACTGCCTTTCACCTTGTTTTTCCCCTTCCCCTGTGCCTTGCAGGGCACTCTGCGTGGTTTTGTCAAATAAATAGTTTTTTCTTCACTTCCATCTAAGAGGTTCTGTTGTGGGTGGGGGAGGGGGTGTCGGGGCCCTTCGCTCTCGGAGGAGAGAGAGTCTTATCATTAACCCGGGACATACATAAACTTTATTTCTTTTCTTACTTTTTCCCAGATGATGTGGTGGATAGGATAAAAAGTTCCAGTTTCTATCACAGAAAGATAACACACCCATTTTTCTATTTTGTCATGTGAACTGAAGTTTCTAATTTTACTGAGAGAACATCCATAAATTAAACTCTTCTCAAGGAAAAATGCTATTACTTTTCTGGGATTGTTGTCAAAGGAAAAATGTCTTTTAATGATCTGTTTAATTATCTGATATTATCCTAGTTGCCTGAATGTCTCCGGTATGATTTAAATTCAAGTGTTGCTAAACAATTTTTTTTTTAATATGTTGAATTTCCATTTAAAAAAAATATTTTTGTCACAGACTGAATTAAGTAATGACTCTCACTGGGCAACGTACCATTTGATCAATCTTAAATTTGCAAGCAAATTTTTTTACAACTATTGTAATCTTGAGTTGGAGCAATGGTCCTTGTAGTCCTGTGTTTTTTCGGTGCTCATGCTCAATGTTTGTTCCTTCTCCAAAGTCACAAAAGCTCGTAATCTTCTTTAGTGTGTAATAAAACACCATGAGAGAGATTGCTTGTGGATGTCAGCTGGTGATCAGCTCGTGCCCTAAAGCACGAAGATTGATGGCCCTTGTAAATTTCTGTCCAGAGTTAGTGTAACCACAGATGTTATTTGCTATTATTTGTTACCACAGTTATTTATGGGCCATGCTTCCAGCCTCAAGTCTACAATTCTTGAATAAGAACCTTAAGCACTTCATCCTACCCCATCTACTTGGTGCTGTTATGAAATTTCATCTACTTCTTGATTTTTAAGTGGTGAGTCAATCTATAGAGATCAAACTGGTGCAAAAGAATTTTTCCCTGTTTGTTTTATTTAGGTGTTTGAGATCTTTCTGACCAAATACCTCTCAAGGACTTTCAACGCTGCATCACAGATAATGGCAAATATTTTCTGATTGATTTCTTCTTAGTTTACCATTATCTCAGTTTCTTAGGACTTGTGTGATATTTATGTTGCTGTGTCATCTACATAACGAAGAGTGTTAACTCACCCATGTTGCATTTGAGTTTTTGACAAATTTTGACACCTTTCCATTTGTAATTGATACTGAAAATATGAAATATGCCTGAATATTAAATGAGAGATAGTAGTTTTCTTATGAATAAAAAAAATTAGCTATTTCAATTGTTTAATGAAAAGTCCTTATCTCACAAAAGAATCTGTGATTCTAAAGCACCAAGTCTTGTGTCAATAAATAAATTTAGAGAAACAATACAGAGTTGTATACTTAGGTGTAAAATAGTCTACACATTCTAAACAGTCTGGATACCTTTAACTCCAGATATTTTACTTTCAATAAGATACAGTTTCTGCCCTGAATCAATTGCTTACTATCTAAAAAGACTATGAGAATATAAAGGTAAAAGCAAAGAATGAATCTTAAGAGGTTTGAGATGAATTGTCCAAGGTCAGTCTTGGAGCAGCTGAGCTAAAAATAGAAGTCAAGCACCCTGAAACAAACTCCAGTGTCCTAGTGTTCTTATCAAAGAGTACAGAGGATACCAAACATTTTTAATGTAAATTGAAGACTCCCAAAAACATGTTCAAAACCACTGAAATTGATTATTCTTTTTATTTCATGTATTTATTCAATCCAGTGAAAAATTAAGTCAATGTTGAACCTTCTATATTACTACATGAACCACACATGGAAATTTGCCAGCAACTGTCAGTCTTACGAAAGTTTTGTCCTTTGCACAGATGCCTGATTTAGGTTTTGCTTAATTCTTTCAAGGTTAGAAATGCTCAAGAGACTTAGAATTCTAGAGAGCTGTATTCTATCACTTGTAATATTTCTCCTGCCCTTTTTTAGATAATCACCAAAAGCATAAAGAATATAGGCTGTTCACTGAAAAAATATTGGCGCAAGTAGCTAGCACTGAAATGTTTTGTATCTGTATCAATATTGTATTGCCTGCTACCTTCCTACTTTATTGCTAATTGTAACCAATTTCTAACCACTTTAATTTTATGTCATGAACTTATATGAAACAAGTACAGCTAATTCAGGACATGTGATAAGAAAACCATCATAGCAAATTATTAAACACTCTGCATAAGGTGATCTAAGGAACAGAGCCAATCTACAGAAATAGGTGTGTATAAAACAATTCCATGCCCTCATGTAGAACTACAACCATATTAATAAAAGCTGTGGGGAAACTCCTGTCACTGCAGAAACCAAAGGCAAAACTCCCATGGATCTTGTATTGGGTGCTGAATATCTGGATCAATATGCATTTCCTTTGCCGATAAATTTCCCATAAATTACAATTCTGATATCATTTGTTATAAATAGATAGCAAATATATCAATAGTACCTGATAATGACTATATAGTATTTCTATATTTATAGGTCTGTAATTAAAAACAAAAAAGATTTCACCATCAAATACAATATTTTTAAAAGAGAATCACTACTTCCTTTCAAATTTAAGAAGACTGCTCTTTAATCAGTTATTTTCATTTTTTTTTAATTGAATGATCTACTTTTCTCATAATACATAAAATAATTATGAAACTTTTGCAGAATCTAATTCAGAACTCTCTTTTGCTGGCAATTATTTGTCCCCTGCTCTTTCAAATAATAGTCACACTAATAAAAAATGAAAATACTCCATCTTTTGGTTTTTTTCCACATAAAAGTACTTGAGGAGCAGCTAATTAGTAAGAAAGAAACTGAGACCAAAAGGAAAAAAAAGCTCTCATTATAAATCCAGGTATCTGTTCTGTTATACCCTGGGAAAAGGAAAGAAAAACGAAAAAAGAAGAAAAAAAGGAAAAAAGAGAAAAAGAGAGGGAACCCCCTCCCCGCTAAATTTTAGCCCTTACAGGATATGGGCTAATGAAAAAAGGATGATCATCCAAAACCATGGAACAACTGTCATATGAGGAAATTTTTAATAAATTTTTACCTTGGAGAGAATATATTTGAGGAGGGAAGTGACAGATTTCTGTAAAACTGTGAATGATGGTATGAACAAAATTAATTGAGGAAGGTTTGCAGTTTCTTATAACACAACATCAAGTCAAAAATTAATAGGATAATTTTATGCATAAATTTGAACCACATATATAAGTCTCCTGCTAGCACTTCACCCAACTGTGAATGTTATTATGGGAGGGAACCTGGAGAGTCTCTTTTAATCATTGCCTACTAGCAAGTGTGCAACAACCAGATAAAGAAGAATACAAGAGACCTGGCTTCTCTTCATTTGATTTCTGGTCCCTATCACAAAGTGAACACACGACAGCAACGCCTAAGCAGCTGTATGAAGAGTTGAAAAGACTTCTTTATAAAACAAGAATTGAACAGGAGATGACTTGTGACCCTAGAGCACAGTCCATTTCAGAACGTCCTGTCAGTGTAAAGTTCTGTTCCTTGCTCTGTTAACTTGATGGAGTTAATTGAGTCCAGAGAGAACAGATTTGAGGTTTTTGCTTGCTAGAATTCCACTGTGAAAACTCAATAGATTACAAGGAAATTATTTAAGTGAGGTGCTGATGAGAACAAAATCAAGAACAATGACTCCATCTGGTAGCTCAGCTATCAGGAATTTTATGCATACGCCGTTGGACAAAAATTATGTCACTAGCCTTTAATCCTTTAATTTTTAATAAAATACCGGAAAGATTCTTTTAATTGGAAAAAAACCCCAAAAACCAAATCCCTTTCCCCCTGAACCACCAACACCAAAAGGACAAATTACACCAGAACCCACCACTCCCTACACCCTCCCCTGTGACAGTTTTCTTTCCTTTCAGCTCTCAGGGCCTAAACCTGTGCTGCCATTTTGCACACAAGAAGACTGAGACAAATAAAGTTTAAGCTGTTTATAAAAAGAATTGCTAAGTATATGCATTATTAACCTCCAATTATTTTTAATCACAGCATATAAAAATGAGAATTTGTTAGCAGAGACATCACATGATCTAATTTAATATTGGAAACTTTTCAAGATGTTTAGGAAGCAAGAGAAAAAAGTAATTTAAATAGAGCACTAAAATTTTATGCATTTGCTAGATGAATACGATAAAAATATGTTCTCTTTAAAGTTTGAAACTTTTACTTGCTAGCAAACTAATATGCAGATCCGTTCACTTAAAGAAATTTTACATTACTGAAAATTTAACATTTGAGTCTGTGATTTTTTTCTTCCACACCACCTAATTCACTGCACAGTATTATTTTTATGGACCATGAGCTTAAAAATGTATGAATATAATGAAATGACACTCAAGGTTCCACACCTTGGCTTCATGTTGCTTTTCCGGCTGGTACTACCTTTATTACTGGGACAGAAATAGCAGCACTAACATTTCTGTTTATGTAACAGCTTCTATTCTAAATCATCATTTCAATTATCTATAATTTCCCCATCCCTTCAGTTTGAGGATAAAATGTATCAGGAGCAAGCTGCCCAAATATTTTTCTGTTTTTATGTTACCAAAAATCCATTTATGGACTGCAAGACAACTGAAAGAAAAACAACTGCTCCTTAGTCCGTGCATTTATTCCTGATAACCTTCAATTTAAAATTATGTAAATTTAAGATGTAGTGAAATAACAGATAATAGGAAATTGCTTTATGGGAGAGTGCTCTTTGGTGATCTAATGCAAGCATCTTTTTTTTTCCTTAGCACTAGAATATGATAATATCTTTCTGTTGTTTGAGAAGTTTTTTCTGCTCCTCTGGTTGGTTATTTTTATTGTGACAGCTGGCTTTATTAATTTAAATTAAGACTCTCAATGCAACAACTTTCCCATGTGGAATTCTTGGTAGTGTAGTAGAAAACATGGAAAGAGATGAAATGGCAGGAGCAAGGGTTTATATAGGCCTCTCTGAGATGAGACAGAGTTCATTTCCCACATACCCACCAGGGCAGAAGAAATGAATTTAGGGCTGTCATTCTATGGAAAGTGAATGGGGAAAATAATTTAAAAAAAAAAATAGAACTTCTAAAAAGATTGTGTGCAAGGATTTTGCCTTCTCAATAGATATTATTTATAGTTTGCTGAACATTGTAAACTTGCACTTCTCACAGTGCAACCCCAGACTGTCACATTTCACTACAGCCTTACATATTGTTTGGTCTTGCTTGGTTTCACAGGCAGCAGTTAAAACCCTGCCTGCTCTGGTAGCCTTAGCTGACTGAAAATTCTCTACCTTCTTTTTTGTTTTTTACTTTTTCCTGAACATCTTTTGTAACATAGATGTGAAAATTATCACCCAGTGAAAAAGATGTGTGCCAGTGATGTGTCACAACTGTCAAGGTCCAGGGATGTTGTGCAGAGCAGATACACTGTTTTACATACATACATACATACATACATACATACATACATACAACCTGTGCTATGTAGGTTATCTGTCTAAAGTATTAGTTGTTCAGGATCCATATTCTGCTGTCATGGATCTGCTGAAGTGCAAGTAACCAAATAAATATATCCTAATTGGCTACCAGTGCTAAGTTGCTGAAACACAACACAAAGGTATCTCAGTGCAAATAAAATCTCTGCAGGGAAAATCCATTACCAGGTAACACTTCTGCCACTGAAAATAGTTCCTACTCCCCATGAACCTCAGTAGCATGGAACCACCTTAACACAGTCATACTATTGCCCTCATCCTCTCCATAGGCTGCACTTTCCTCAGGAATATCCACCTGCTCCTAATTGGAGTCCTCCACAGGCTGCAGTGTGAATATCTGCTTTGGTGTGGTGCTCTCCACAGGCTGCATGAAAATACTAACCCCTCCACGGTTGTCTTCCAGGAGCTGCAGGGGAGTCCCTGCTCAGGTACCTGGAGCACCTCCTTCCCCTCCTTCTTCACTGATCTTGGTGTCTGCAGGCTTGTTTCTCACACTCTTTTTCCTCACTTTGCCATGCAGCATTTTGCTTTTTCATGAGTACATTCCCACAAAGGTGCCAGCATCCTGACTGTGGGGCTCAGCCATGCCCTGCAGTGGATCTGCTGGAGCTGACTGGAACAGGCTGAGCCCAGCACAGGGCAGACCCAGCCTCTCCTCACAGATCTTGCCCTTGCAGACCCACCCCTCACCCCAACACCTCCAAAGCCTTGACGCTTACAGGCAATACAACATCCAGTGATGTTTTCTAAACAATTGTATTTTCTCATATTATGCAGAATCTACAGTTTTAATTTACCTGATTGTTCATTCCAAACACCATCTTCAGCTTTGCTGACTTTAATCTACTACCATTTCATTTTCTAGATGTTGAATATTTTGACTAATAAACAGTTACACATTAGGTAATATTTGATACACAATATTTTTATATTTGGTACAATGCAAATGGAAGAACTGTTGTTAATTTGAATAAAATACTTCTTAAAAATAAAAAATAATTTAATTTTTGAGATTTAAAAAAATAAAAAACACCAGTATTTCACTTTGAGATTATTTTTAAAACCTGATATGATACTATTATACAAGTATAGGAACTGAGAAATATGTACTATATTCCCAGGTTTTGTTGCTTAAGGAAAGGTTAAGGAAAAACCTTTAACCTTTTTTATTTTATTTTACTTTACTGGTTTTAGGAGTGGAAGTTCCTCATCTGTGAATTTGGTGTGCTTATATTTCTTTCAGAGAGTAGTTTTGAATATTGTTTCTCCATCCCACAGCTCTTGACATAGCCGGTGCCTTTAGACTGTACTTGTCATCGTATAACAGTATCTGTATTTAGAACTGATAAAGAGCTGAATGTTGTTTGGGGTGCTTTAAACATGTCTTACAAAGTTTTCAAACTACAGCCGTCTCATTGTCAAGATTCATGATGATAGGAGGGGGTGTCTAGAGTTTCCTCATAATTTTGGTTCCTTTGGGCAATGTCTAAGATCATGATACAGAATTGAGCATATCAAATGACAGCAGCCTTGGAAGTTGGGGAAATTTTGATTATATGCCAGAGGCATGAACTCTAGCTCCACTGTAATTGTCACTGTGATCTACTGAAATGAAAATAAAATGCATTTAATGGTGTTTTCTCAATTAGCAATATCACGGCACAATGCTGAGAATATTTAACGACGTCAGCAGAATGACAGCAGACACAGCTTTATCATACATAAATGGAAGTGTTGGAATAGGCTCAGACACAAATGTATATAACACAGCTGGGGATTGCTCAATTTGTAACCTGAATTTCTCAGCATGTCCTTATGCCACTAGAGCCAAATGAAGCCTTCCCCAGGGATGACATCCAAGCACTACTTCTAAATGGCATGCTGTCATATATGTCAAGCTCTCCCATGGCTTAAATCTGCCGTAGGCTCAACAGCAGATATCACTCAGCAAAACACTGAATTATTTCTTAACCGCAATCCTATTTGTAATTATTACTTTATTGAGATCTTACAAAAACTTTCTTCTTAATTTTACTCAAAATATCTATGAAATGTTCAGTTTACTGATTTCTTTACTACAAATTGCAGAATGAAAACTTTCCAGAAAAGACTTATAATCAAATAAGTATTCTGAACATTCTTCTTTACTGGGACATATTTTTATCATATTAGTTTTCTTCATAATGTTGAACATTACTTCCCTCACCACTAAACTATATATTGAATGATCATATCTTATTTTCAAAATGTTCAATATCAATATTGATATCATATCTGATGTCAGAAGTCATAATGTTGAATAAGATATTTTTACTGAAATTTGTCACTGAAGTCTCATTTTTAACTCCCACTAATTTGATTTTTTTCTTTATCCATCTTTATTTGATGTTATCAAGAACATGTGTACTCTAACAGAATCTTGGTTTTCAGTACTTGTAAGAGCAAAAAAAATCTAAAACTATTATACTGATCTTGATGTCTGACAGGGAGTAAGTATGGAAACAAAAAGAAATTATGTGTATAGTATACATATCACAGAACATAAGCAGCATTGCAAACAAAATACAAGCAAGCAATTTGTACATGAGGACAGACAACATTTTGTTATTTCTCATTGTTTCCTTTTGAAAGTATTTTGATAGTGAAACCTTTCCTCTGTCATTTCTGATGACACTTAGTGCACAGCCTCACTGAGAGTAACTTTCATATATAATATAACTGGTCAGCAAACGGTTTCTTTGTTAAGGTCTATAATAAAATGGAGAGAGATATTAGCATAAATTCATCCCACTTCTTTGACAATTTGCAGTTCCATAAGATATCCCGTCAGATGGGTGGAATGAAACAGGTTACTCTGCCATGTATGTTGGAAAGGTGAAATTAGATTTGAATCATGCTCCTGCAGATGTCAGTTCTGAATAGTCAAAAATGGAAAAGGAAGTTTTCACACAGGTGAATAATCCAGTGGATCTTCTTTTTAACAATGTGCCTTAGCTACCAAATATCAATACATCTATCACAGCCAGTTTGCTTAGCTTATCAGAGAGGAAAAGAGAGACAATTTTTAAGTGTCTTGACAAGAGAAAATAGTGATTTCTTTTCTAAATTTGTAACTAAGAGTTACACGTTTAAATAAATAAAAAAACAATGTAAAATCATGCTGAAAAAACAGTCTTAAGTGTCTTAAGATAACAAAAAAGTGATGTTAAACATGTTATATTGTTACAGTTTAATTACTGGTTATGTTTTATAAAGCTGAAAGATAATGACCAGCTGAATATTTGACAATTTCAGCACATAAACAATTTTTCTTACCTAAGTCCATAATGTCTGGAACAGATGTTTGCTAGCAAAGAAGCAATGTTAAGATTTGATGGACTGTAATATATGTACTGTAATATATGTACAGACAATATGTGTGTGTGTGTCTCAATAGAAATAAAAATTCATTCTGTATGATCTGTGAGGTCCTTTGAGGGATAAATACAGCTCTGAATAATTGCAAGTTTTGTTCTCCTAAAACGTGTTTTTTGTTTCCATCTAGTAGATTTTCTTCTTCAATAAATTGCTCTCAAAAGATGTGATTTTAAATTTGGTACTGTCTAATCCTAGTTCATTTATTCAGATGCAAATTAGAAAGCACTACTTAAATATTTTATTAACAGATGTAAATAATACACATTAAAACCACATGTAGGTGGTTTCTAAGAGGTGTCTCGGACTATATGTTTTCATATAAATTTAAATGGCATTTACCTTTATTTGCAAATAAATGCTCCAAAATTTAGGAAATTAGCTCAGTGCACTATATATAAATAAAATCACATTACGAGTGAATTATGACAATTTGCCCCTCATGCAATATAATAAACTAAATATTTATATAAAAAAAATCTTTTTTGCATTATTGTAAATTTCCAGTATACTGAAAGAGAAAATTTTCTTGCTCTTCTATAAGGAGAGGGAGTCAGAAGGAGCCTAATGCTGCATTATAGTGACTTAGAGGTTCTTCTGTACTGCAAAACAGGAGGCTACCTACTAGCCCTTACTTCCAGGAGTGTTTTAAAATTTTACACTATGATGTTGTCTAACACAAAAGAAAATAATTAGTAAAACCAAAATATAGGAAGGAAAAACAACCTTATTTTTTCAGTTACGATACTCAGTCATACAGAATTAAAGCTGTTTTTTACCTTCTTTCTCTGTAGTCCTCTGACCTGTATTACTGGCCGCTATGTTTCAGCCTATAGGGATGCTGCAGGTTTCTGTCTTGGGCTTCACTGGAAAAGCCAACATTCTTGTTATTTTATTTTTTTATCCTGATGCTGAAGAAAATCCAGATAATGACAATAAGAATATTTTGCTGCTCTGTCAATCAAACTTGTCTGAGGCTTGCTTTGGGGTAAAAGAAGTCAAGCAGCAGACAGATACTTTGAAAAAGTCTAAGGTCTCAACAAATCTGCTGTGATTTGAAATTAACTAAGTATATAAATGTTGTATTAAAATATGAAATCAAATTCTGATAAGTCTTGCTGGGGATGAGATGCATGAAGGCATAACTCCCAATTTTCTGTGCTGACATTCTGCCATAACGCACCAAACACACAGCAGACAGAGCGAACTAAAGGGAACAGCTTCCAGTGAATGGTTATGTGTGGCATAAATCCTTTATATGAACCTAATCCCAATGACAATTTGATGCTAAGATTGTAGACTTTTACACAGAAATTGTAGCTGGGGATGGGTGTTCTTTTCTGAAGTTTATAATAGAGATTGTAATCTACATTGGAAATCAGAGGTGAAACTATAGGGTGGATGGAATTTTGCCAAATATTTTGGTTGTGCAGACAGGAAATTATACAAATAACTGATAATCCTTTGGCTTTAATATCATTAGTAAATATTTTGATTACAATTAAATCAGAGACAATTAGTGACTGTTTTTTTTTCCTTCTCTATCATGAGAAATAAAAACTTGAATGTCTGTCTCCATCCTCAAACCTTGCAATACTAAATTAGCAGTTTTGCAGACCATTTATTTGGAGTGTAGTTTCATCATGTTCAGGTTCCTAGTGTTATGAATATAGAATTTGCTATATAAAATAGAACATCTTGAATATGATAGCTCTAAAATCAGTGGGAGATATTCATATTGCCTAACATACACACATGACTTTGGATGGGATTTATTTGGTGGGTTGACCTTGGCTGGATGCCAGGTATGCACCAAGCTGTTCTATTACTACTGTACTCAGCAGGACAGGGAGGGAAGGAAATATGGAAAAAAAAAACCTCAGGGCTTGATATAGAGGCAGTTTTATAAAGGAAAGGTAAAAACAAAGGTCACATGTGGAAGCAAAGGAAAGCAAAAGATTTCATTTTCTATTTCCTGTGAGCAGGTGATGTACACCCACTTCCCAGGAAGTAGGGCTTCACTATGCATAGGAATTGCTCCAGAACATGAGTGCCATAATAATGAATGCCTTATCCTCACTTTCCTCCTTATTCTTAGCTTTGATTTGATTGTTAAGCAGACACTATACAGTACAGAACATCCCTTTGGTCAGTTTGAGTCAGCTGTCCTGGCTCTGTCCCCTCCCAAGATCTTGTCCACTGCCACTGTGGGACAATGTGGAATGTTGGAGAGACAGTGATGATGCTGTACCAGTGCTGCCCAGCAGCAGCCATATCACTGGTGTGTTACCAGAGCCTTTCCAGCTACCAATGCAAGGCACAGCACTACAAGGGCTGCTATGTGGAAATGTAACTGCATTTCAGCCAGACCAGCTACACTCAGCTTTAAAGTGACAGAAAGAATTCTGTTCCCGTTTCAGAAAGTGAAATGTCTCCATACAGGTATGTTTTCATGTGATTTAGGTATGTAAGCTCTCAGTACAGTGAATGAGCATTCATTAATGGAGTCTAAAGAGTAATTTGGATGATTTTGAAGTAGACATACAACACTTGATTAATTTGCCTAGTAAAGGGGATATTTGAGATATCCTAGCTATCCTTACAAGCTTCCAGCTGCTCCAGAAAATTGCTCCAGGTATCTTGTAGGGCCTGTATAACTCAAGTGAGTATTTTAGATATCTTAGGGTAAAAACAATAGCTGCACTGATGTACAAACAAACCTAAACCACAGTGTCTGGTGTGATCAATTCATTTTTTGTGCTGCACAGACTGTAAGTTTGTAAGTGCTGCTGAAAAATTGCCTCTAGTGTTATTTGAAGTTGCTTTAGATTATCTGAGAAAACAGATGGGAGATCCATGCCTCCATGCAAATGGAGCTGGAGGCTAGTGAAGATAGTCTAGGACTCAAATGGCACTTGCCATATCTCATTAGACAAGTGAATTAAGTCCCTGAAACCTAGTGCCTGTAGTGGAAATTTCTACACACAGTTCACACATAGACACCAGCTGTGGTCATTCCGGAATATGACAACATATCACAGTTACCATGTGACTGCTGTTTAATTAAGGTATATCTAAATAATAGTATATTTAGTCAAAGTACATATAATCAATATGTTGTTAACATCCCTGTATTCAACGTGCATTTAACGGTAACTGTATAGGGGTACTGCATTTTCTTGTCCACTGGAAATATTGTATGCAACTCTTCAGGGGTTGTAATTCCATTAATGAGGTTAGGATATTAGAATATGTTGTCTGAGACATTCTTCAGATCTAATGCTGCCAGTTGTGGAGGTTTATGCCTCCAAGTTGCCAGCCAGAGGGCCGGCCGTTGGGGGCAGAGACAGCCTGTACTGTCTCAGTCACAGCAACAAGAAGATCAGCCCATGAGCCCCTGCGGCAATGTATGCACCAGCTAAGAAGATCATTGGCCCAGACTCCTCCCCCACCCCTTTTCCATATATAGGTTGCTTCTAGACTGTTCCCCTTTGTTCTCCTCTTGGGTTGTACAGCATTGGTTGGTTTGAATTATGTATCCTCCCCTTCTTTGTAATCATTGGTGGATACATCTGTCCCTCTTCCCTATGGTTTTCCCAGTTGGCCTGCATGCCAAACCCATCCCTCTCTCCTTCCCCTTAAAACCCTATGTCACTGGGTGCTTGAGGTCCTTTTGAGACCAACTGCTGCTGACAGCTTGTAGCCTCCGGAGCTCCAGACCCCATGCCCGTCCCCGCCTCTCTGCCCCATCTCTCCATCCCCGGACCTCTTCCTGATGCACCTTGCAATAAACCTCTGGAGAACCACAGACTGTCTGCTGTGCGTCCTTTTGCCTCCTCGCCTCCTGCCTTCTCCACCGGCCCTGCCTGCGTCTCTTCTACATCTGCCAGTAATTGATGAATCTGTGTTGTGAACCAGAGCTTTGTGCTGGTGAACCTCACCACAGACAGGACTACTGTGTTGGATGCTGTGTTCAATCAAGGTGGGTTCATCTGCTGCTGCAACACCTGGGGTTCCTCACATCTGAAGGGGCAGAAAATTGATGTCAACTTTTCTATACTTTCCATCCTTTATGCAATTAATCTTGTGATCAGCCTTGAACACTTCTTACTTTCTTACTGACATTTCAAAAGAACCAGCAACTCCTGGGTAGAAAACACACGATGACATGTGAAAAGTTAAATTAAATTGTCTAAATCTGGAATAGCATTCAATTGTAATGGTAAGATTCTGGGCACAGAATCATAGACTAATAGAACAGTTTGCGTTGGAAGGGACCTTTAAAGGTCATCTAGCCCATGAGACACAGTTTTTTTGTGCCATTACATGTTTAGAAGATTATTATTCTGCCTGTCATCTATTTCATTGTTTAGAAGAGAATGGGTTTCCTATGTGATCTTTATTAACTCTACATAGATGCCCCAGATGCCCTAGAGCTCCTCAATGGGATAAATACCCTTTACATGAGCAACAGAATTAAGGTTATAATGGTTTGATAACCAAAAACTACTTCTATAGCTTGCAAAAAGATTCTGGTATGTCTCCCAGAGATCAATTCATCTGTCGTTTCTTATGCAGTGAATTGTCCTTGGAGGTTATTACAAAGTGAGACCAGAGTGACTAATTAAAACTTGTATGGCTTTTAGACACCTAAATTAGGGCAGATGAATCCCAAATATATGTCCCTAAATTAGAAGGCTAGTCTACATTGATGCTCATATAGGCAATGCATAAAGATTGATTCCTCCAAAGAGCTACATAGAGCTGGCATCTAATTTAAGTGCTCTGTATATAGAATATCTTCTCATCCTTTGCTAATTACAGAGAAAACCTCAGGAATTTTACTCTCTCTGTCCTATTTTCTTTCATTTTAGGAGGCAAAAAGAAAATAAAAATGTCAAGGGGATGCAGACCTCAAAAAATGACGAGAGATGTTGTGACTGTGTTGCTTGAATGTGGTATGAAGGAACTAAGGATGTAATCTAGTTTTGAATTATAAACTATACAATTTTAGTATATTTCTGTAATTTTCAGTATTTGATCTCTAAACTGATATAGCATTTGCTTCATGAATGATATGGTTTTCTCTGATTTTGACCAGAATTTCCATATGAAAAACTGTTAAAAATTTTGTTGAAGTTGATACACTGTTAAACAAATGTATTGAGAAAAGGGCATTTTTAGTCAAACAATGACATTAGCAGAAAATAATCACAAAGTAAGAGCCAATAATATGAGATTTTAACCTAAAATTTTGTAAGTAACTGATTTTGTACATGATTTATATTTTCAAGATTAATGCAGGTTTCTCTTAGATTTTAAAATAATGTAGTAAACAAGTGAGATACATGTTATACCTCAAATAAGTTGGCCCTGCTCACTGTGATTTTCACATGCCTTTTATGTTTGTAGAATAAATGTTCCTACTTAATCTAGAAGAATGTCTTCTAAAAGAACTGTATGTGACAGAGGGAACTGATTAGACATATCACAACTGACCACAGAGATATGAAATTCGGAAAAACATCTTCACCCAAAATGTTATCAAGCATTGGAACAGGTTGCCCAGTGAAGGGTTTGAGTCACCATTCCTGGAGGTGTTTATAAGATGTGACACTTAGAGGTCTTTCCAACCTAAATAATTCTATGATTCTATAAAATGGAAACAAAATCATAAAAGTATTACTGCCTATTTCAGATTATACTTTTTCAAGGTTGCACTGAATTCCAGTGCCTCTGGGTTGGAAAAAAACCCAAATATCCCAAGGTATATTTTTCTTGTATGAAAACTTTTGTTTGAATGATTACTTAATTCTCTTCTTCCATCAATATTCTAACAATATTTTACTATTATTTACTGTTACTCCCAAATTCAAGTCTACTTATTCAAAATTAAAAACATTCTACAATGTTGAGTTTATAGAAATGAAATACAACATATTAATAGGGTTGCTTGATATTTATTGAATCTGACCATTTACGTAAATTGAAATATGAAACAAAAACTTTGGTATCACACTGGGATCTATTTCTGTTTCTGTCAGAATTGCTATAACACAACAGTGAAACGTCAGCTTCTAAGCCAAGTGTCTGCCAAAGCAAGATACTTAATTTGCATGCGTGACACTAGAGCAGAGGAAACTAATTTGGCTCAATACAATCAATAGACATATAATGGCAAACAACAGATGAAATAAATCTTGCTATTTTTATACCTCCAGGGTGTAATCCAGACAGCTGTAATTAAGCACGGATCTCCTCTCCCAAGGGTTTTGAAAACAGGTAGAATGTGTTAGAAACCTCCATTCATTTGGGGTTGAATCTGCTTTGTCTCAGGCACATATAGGCCTCTGCTGCTAAGTATAAGAGGACTTGTAAAAAAGCAATCTTTGTATTCTTGATTATTTATATAATTTCATTGCTATTTTTTTCCATGACTCTCTTTTCGCTAATTTTGTTTAAAACATTCTGCAGTAGAAGGAGCAGCCATTAAGCAGTACAGACTCTAGCCTGATGTACCTTTAGATCTCTGAGCTGGGGATTTGTTCCTAACATTGTTTAATCGTGAGCAGAGATATTGTGAATTTATATATAAATTGCATTCCAAAACACTCATACAGATCACAGCACATACATCAAAACACTTTGTAACAGATCCCAAGGTCAGGGAGCAAAAGGAGTGGGCTGCTCTCTGGGAGTAGGTGAGCCAAGGGTGTCCAAAGGTATGAAGGCCAGTACACTCACCAAGTAACATAGTCCCTCAGACCCTAACCAAGAGCCACCAAGCAAGTCTGGCCACCCCAACCTCAATCATCCAAAAGGGCAGATGGCTAGAAAAGTCCAGCGTAATGAGACGGATTTGAGGATCAAGGCATGAAATCAGCCCAGTGAGTCAAGAGCAAGAACAGGACCAACACAAGACAGACACGGGCATATCTGCGACATAGCATGGGCAAGGATAGGGCCTGAACTTGAATCTTGAATGAAGCTATGAGGAGTAAAGTTCTTACTTCTCACAACATTTTCCCTCAAAGCTTTCCTCATGGCCATCTGATCCCAGGCTCCACAGCAGCACTGGATCAGCACTGACTTGAGCACTAGCAGCTGAGACCCCAGTACAGGGCCTGAGGTTCTGACACTTGGTACTGAATTCTGGGACTTGATACTCAGCTGAGACCAACGGTAGCCTAGAGGTGTCAGCTTTGGCTGTTCTTGTTTACTTACTTGCCCAACAGCACTTGTGGCCACATGGCCTTGATGCAAACCATGTAATATGGCTTTGATGCGCAAGAAGAATATGGGAGCCGTCTTTGAATCCATGGGGCAACAAAACTCCATGTTTTTCATAGAAGAAGAGTCTGCAACTAAAATAAGGTGAAACACATATAAATGTCTTGTGCATGCCTCATTGTCTCCTCTCAGAATGAAGGGAGACTAAAATTATTGATTTAAGTGTAGACATCTGTTCTGCCACTCATGGAGGGTTAACCCATTTGCCAGCAGGACAAGGACAGAGGAATAAAATAAGAAAAAGCTTGTGGCTTGAGAAAAAAACAGGGATACCTCAAGTTGCCATCACAGCCAAAACAGACTTGATTTAAAGAAATTTTATTTATTAAAAATTAAAATAGCTTTGAGTAGTGAGAAACAAAGGCAAAAGATTAAAACACCTTCACCGCCATTTTTCTCAACCTCAGCTTCACTCCTTCATTTACAACTCCTTTAAGCTGCTCACATCCCCAGCAGTGCCCTCACTGCCCTGTAGAGTTTTACCTTAAACACTTTTTAACCAATGTGCCATCTTGTCTGCTGGTCTCAGCCTTGCCCTGAGGTGGGTCCACTGTCTGCTGGAAGCATCTGTGTCTGGAACAGGTGGCTTCCCTTACAGAAGCCACACTTCAGCCACACCTCTGCCAACACCTGGGCACCTGCACCTGCTACACAGCTATTTGTCAATGAGTCAACGAGTCCTATCTTAGCTCCCCAGCACACCAAACTCTGCAGTGAGTTGACTTCTACAACAGCAACAAAGTGGAGAATGCTGTGATGTATGATAATTGGGGAGCCTCTATGCAGCAGACTTTAACAAGGTTTAACAACTTGTGTCTTGAAGTTCAGATGAATATTCTGATTTGGTGCCACTCTGACAAATTGCCTAGGCTTATCCACCAAAATCTTAAATATGGTGTGCTACTAAATAGAAAAATTATGCTTACCAGCTCAGAATAAGAATTTCTATGCATGCCTGGGAAACTTTCAAACTAAACAGAAAGTTAACTAATTAATTTTAATGTTCTCAAGGTAACAGTCTAAGGAGGTAGACAAACTATTTCTACCTGGTACACAAAGGGATAGATGGGATTTTGGAAAATTTATCTATATACATATTTTCATGGAGATTCAATAGACATCCTATTCAAGTTTGTAATGAATTTTAATATTGATGCAAGAATTAGATTATAAAATTATTAGCTTTTAGTTTCTCTATACAGACTTGCACTAGCCTCTTACATTGTGAAAAGAAGAGCATTGCTAAGACATACGTTTAATAAGATTCCTTCTAATACGTGATTCACATTTGTGGAATTTTGCAATATGTTCAGCACCTCCATATGTTGTTGTGGCACCATGCCAGTTACAAATAAGCTTTCTATACAGTGCAGTGTTTTCATAGTCACACTTTAAAAATAACCTCAGAGGGGAAAGATAAAACATGGAAATCTGACAGAGAATCTGTCAAATGTCAGCTGGGATTAGGGTTGCACAGAACTTCTAACAGATAACTAGAGGCCTTTTATCTGCTGATTGCATGGCTGACTATAATTTTCAAATCAAAAAGATGGTCCAAATCTGTCTATGAAAAATATTTTTATGGGTTTCCATAATCAAATTAAATTTAAAAAATGGTAATGCTATCTAGGGAAGAAAATAATACATTTTGGCATTTGAATGGCAATGGGATGCACAGATAAAGACATGTTTAAATATATGACTTATAGAACAATTTATATATTCTAACGCTCTATACTATGTTTTATCCCACAGGATTCTGTCCACAGGGATTTTCACTATTCATAACATAGCTATTCAACCAGTTTTCTTAGGAATGCACTGCAATGAACAGAACTGAAATTAAGTTTTTAATATCTTGTTAATAAAAGGTCTAGATCTTGACCTTAAGATCTTAACAGTATGTCTCGTTCAATTCTCCATTTGTTCATGGAAAGCTGTGCACAGTATTACAATCTGTAGGATCTGGAGAAAGATGTATGTACTATAAACACATGCTTAACAGTTTTCATTACATTTTATTAGCTCCAAGTTTTTATTTTACCCCTTTCAAGAAAAGCAGAAGAAATGGTGAACTCATTTTACATCTCTAAAATTTTAATGTATGTTTGCTTAGTATGGATTTTCAGGGTTTGAACCAATCAGAATCCGTTTGTTACGTAGCTATCCTAATCTCACTTTATAATCTACACTTACAGCATGAACTCATTCACCTTCTATGCCACTAACTCATGCTCAAGGTTGTGGCTATGATATCCACTGAGCAGCTCCTTGTCTACTGGAATTGTGAGTATGTGCTTTATGTGCTAAAAGCACATGTGAGTATGAACTTTATGTGCTAAAAGCACAGACAAAACTGATTCATTTCAGCTGAAAAATTTATGGGTTTTTTATATACTGAGGCTGTCTTGTGAAAAGCATTGAAAATGTTATTCATTCATCTGATCAATGACTTGGACTTTTCAGCTGGATTCAATCTGAATTTTTGAAATGGTAATTTCCTTTGGGCTTTCTGGAGATAATTTCTATAGAGGCCAAAATACTTTAAATTCTGCAGTAAAACAGGATACATTCAACATGTTGCCTAAACACATATTGGTTCGCTGTGGTGGGTTAACTCTGGCTGGCTGCCAGGTTCTCACCAAGATACTCTGTCACTCCCCTTCCTCAATGGCACAGGAGGAGAAAATATGATAAAAGGCTCATGAGTTGAGATAAGGACAGGGAGAGATCACTCACTGATTAACGCCCTGAGCAAAACCGACTCAACTTAGGGGAAAAAAACCAGTTTAATTTATTGTCAATCAAATCGAAGTAAGGTAATGAGCAATTAAACTGAATTTAAAACCCTTCTCCAGCCCTCCCTACTTCCTGGGCTCAACTTCATTCCCAGTTTCTCCCTATCAGCATGGAGGTACAGAGAATGGGATTTATGGTCAGTTCATTGCTGTCTCTGCTGTTCCTTTCTCCTCACTCTGCTCTCCTCTTCCAGCATCAGGTCCCACGCATGGGATACATTCATTTTTGAACTTCTCCAGTGTGAGTCTTTCTCCTGGGCTGCAGTTCTTCCTGAACTGCTCTAGTGTGGGTGCTTTCTATAGGGTGCAGACCTTCAGGAACAGCCTGCTATAGCATGGAGCCCCTTAGAGAGCCACAGATCTTGCCAGAAAACCTGCTCCTGTGTGGGCTTCTCTCCACAGGATCACAGGTCCTGCCAGGAGCCTGCTCCAGCTCAGGTTACCCGGGGTCACAACTTCCTTCAGGGCACACCCACCAGCACCCTTATGAGGATCCCTCTTAGCCTGCAGGAGGCTATTTGCTCTAATGTGGACCTCCATAGCCTGCAGAGAGTTGACCTGCTTCATTACCATCTTCATCATGGGCTACAGGGGCACCTCTGCTCTGCTGCCTGAAGCCTCTTCCCCTCCTTTACTGATCTTGGTGTCTGCAGAATTGTTCTCTCTCACATATTATCACTTCTCTGTCCTGGGGGCTGTTTTACTGTAGTTTTTCGATGTGGGTTTTTTTCCCCCTCTTCTTAAACATGTTATCCCAGAGGTGCCACCACCATCACTTGTGGGCTTAGCCTTGACCAGCAGCAGGTCTGTCTGGGAACTGGCTGGTATTGGCACTATTGGACATGGTGGAAGCTTCGCAGAGAAGCCACTCCTGTAGCCTCCCCATTTACAAAATTCTTGCCATGCAAAAACAATACATTTGCTCAGAAGCTATTTAGGTTCCTAGGAGGATCTTAAACATATTATGTGGGTACTTTTCTTTTGAGATTTTAGATTTTCCTTCCAATTCCAGCACTAGACAAATTTAACCATAAAACAAAATATTAAATGCATTCCAGAAGATTTAATTCAGGGTTTTCTTTGTACAGCAACGGAAACTGTAAGCTGACTGCTACCCACTTAATATTTTACAGTAAAATCAAGCCATATGTAATCAAATATCAACATTTTGATCTGAAAAGTCAATTACTTGAAGATAGTTTCCATTTAGTAGTGTGGAGGAAACTCTCAAATATAAAAGGAAATCAGAGATAAAATCCAACTTTGAAAGAGTACTGTGAATATGGAGTACAGCTTTGCTGACATCGTAAAAGAAAGAACCTAAAATGTATTACTTTATAGTTTGTTTGTTTGTTTGTTTGTTTGTTTTTAAGGAAGAGTTCAACATTCAGATACCACTGATACTAACCAAATTTTTAAAAGCGGTACGCCAGTATGGTGGGAAACTGTCCACCTGTGTTTCTACAGATAAAATCATACAGTTGTCTACATTTATTGGCAAAAGTATTGAAGCCTGATGAATGAACTGATGCTTAAAACCCTCATGCACATCACAAACAAACCACATCATTCACAAACCACATAATTTCCCATTTAAATTTGGAGTTTATCTGATAGATATGTCTGGAGAGCACAGCCACATAAAACACAGAATAAATTGATAGGTCTTGTTCTTCCTAAATAGGCTGATTTTCTTCCTCATTCCAAGTATTAATTTGCACTGTGAAAGCTATAATATGTATTCTGGAAAAGGAAGAAGACAAGAAGGTGCCACTCTTTTTTGATTGAATGTTTTTATTTATTTTTTTATATGTTAATGATTAACAATTAAGTCTTTCTTGTACTTGTGAGTCCAAGACCCAGACACGGGACACTTGATTTTCTGTCAAACTCTCAAAGTAATATCTCTTAACATGCAATGGTGTTTTAGGATGTTTCAATAAAAAGTGAATACATGTATGTGGTCAATTGAATGTAGTCTTTCATCTCCTTTTGTAGCCATTTGGTTTGAAGAGGTTGGCTCTGAAAGTATTTTTTCCTTTAATGATTACAATAAAGAATGAAAACTACTAGCTCAGATGAAAATACTGTTAGCAACAAGTGGAAAAAGTCAAGAAGATGAGTTTCTCTGAATAATTGAACAACTTTATAATTTTGAATGCTGTATTTCACTTTGAAATTTCGGAGGAATTGCAAGTTAACAAGCTTGTAGAAGATTAAATCTGTGTTATGGTTTAAACCCCAGCTGTCAACTAACCACCACACAGCTGCTCGATCAACATTCTACCATTGAGATGGAGAGAGAATCAGAAGAGTAAAAGTGACAAAATTCATGGGTTGAGATAAAAACATTTTCATAGCTAAAGTGAAAGCACTTCACAAAAGAAAACAAGTAACTTATTCACTCCTTCCCATAGGCAGGCAGATGTTTGCCCATTGCCAGTAATCCAGGGCTCCATCACACATAATGGTGTCTTGGGAAGACAAATGCCATCATTCCAAATGTCCTCCCTTCCTTCTTCTTTCTCCAGCTTTATATATTGAGCATGTTTTCATATGGTCTGGGATATGCCCAGTTGGGGGCAGTTGTCCTGGCTATGTCCTCTCCCAACTTTCCATGCACCTCCAGCCTCCTTTCTATGAGAGATGATATGAGAAACAGAAAAGGCCTTGACCCTGTGTAAATACTGGTCAGCAATACCAAAATATCCCTATGTTATCAACACTTTTTCCAGCACAAGCCCAAAACATAGCCCCATACTAGCCAGTATGAAGATTATTAACTCTACCCCTGTAGAAAAACACCTGAAGTATCAGGCAGTCATTGGTCCCAGCCAGCACAGCTTCATAAGGGGAAAGTCCTGCTTGTCAATCATGATTTCCTTCTACAGCAGGGCAACCCACTGAGGTGATCAAGGAAAGCCAGTTGATGTAATCTCTTTGGAATTCTGCAAAGCTTTCAATATTCTCTCTCACAGTATCTTTCTGGACAAAATGTCCAGCACAGCTAAATAACCATGTTCTGTGATGGATGAGCAAATAACTCACAGGTTGAGCACAGAAGGTCATAATAAATGGGTGACATCAGGCTGGCATCCTGTCACTAGTGGGGTTCTGCAGGGCTCCATCCTCAGCCCAGTTTTCTTCAACATCTTAATGACTTGGAAACAGGGCTTGAGGGAATGCTCAGTAAGCTTGCTGACAACACCAAACTGGGAGGAACTGTTGACTCCCTTGAGGGCAGAGAGGCCCTGCAAAGAGACCTCAACAAATTAGATGATGGGGCAATCACCAAACATATGAAGTTTAAGTATTGGATTCTTCACCTGGGATGGGACAACCCTGGTTATGTGTACAGACCAGGGAATGAAAGGCTGAAGAGTAGCACTGAGGAAACGGACCTGGGTGTCCTGATTAGTGACAGGTTGAACATGAGTCAGCAGTGCCCTGGAAGCCAGGAGAGCCAACCCTGTCCTGGGGTGCATCAGGCACAACATCGCCAGCCGGGCAAGGGAGAAAATTGTCCCGCTCTGCTCTGCACTGGGGCAGCCTCACCCTGAATTCTGTTTGCAGTTTTTGGTGCCACAATAAAAGAAAGACATTAACCATTTAGAGAGCATCCAAAGGAGGGCAATGAGGATGGTGAAGGCTCTGGAGGTGAACCTGTATGAGGAGTGGCTGAGGTCACTTGGCCTGTTCAGCCTGGAGGAGACTGAGGGGAGACCTCATTGCAGTCTTTAACATCCTCAAGAAGGAAAGTGGAGGGGCAAGTACCAATCTCTTCACTCACATAATCAGTGACGTGACCCGAGGTAACGGTCTGATGTTGACGCAGGGCAGGTTTATACTGGATATCGGGAAAAGGCTTGAGATTTAGTATTGGTGGCTTAATTAGGCTCATTCACACTGTAACTCTAACTATTCAAATCTTGTTGAGAAGTGAAGTGGGCCCAAAATTTTCTGCTGTTTTACACCAAAACTCAATTAATACATATGCCTGAGACTAAGGTTTTGTCAAGATAGTTTTGATACTACCCAAGCTTAAAGATCTTCCTAAGCCCCTTCTTAAAATATATCATGGATACATGTTTTTGCTGTAAACACTGAAGAAGGCTTGTTTTAGAATATTATACATTCAGGCAATATGACTCCTCAGTTGTGTGAACTCCTTTTGACCTGTACTACTGAGGTAAGGTCAACTTATTCCAAACCTGTGGTGGTGGGTGATGCCACCTCGGGAACTGCTGGGTAGCCAAGTGGTCCCAATACAGCAGGGTTTCACTGGTGGCAAACTTCCTAGTCTGAGTAACACAATAAGTCCCTCCCCAAATTACGTAAATCCCCCTGGCTGTAACCTAACCCCTGACTCCATCCCTCCCTTCTCCCCATTGGTTGTGGTGTTCCCGCCGCCTCCTCTCCCCTGACCCCAGGTGATCCCTATATCTAGGGGCACCTGGGGCTCATCTTCCTCTTTCACCCTGGAACCCTTCGGAATAAACATCTGGAACATCCAGCTGATTGAGCCTCTGGATTCTTTGTCTCTGGTAACGCATGAGCTATCCAGCTCTCTGAGTGAGTGAGAATCTGTGCCTTACACTGGCTCGGGTGTGAGAAGGGTCTTTCTGTGCAGCACCAGGCAGTGCTGGCTGGAGTGATCTCTCGACAGCCTTAGAGACACTTTCGGTAAACGCAGAGGCCTGTTCCACCCCTCCTCACCCCGCTGCGTTACAGACCCATCGGCTGCAAACTGTACTGGAGACTGCTCCAATCAGATCCTTTGCACTAGTCAGCAAACTCAAACTGAATAAAGAAAAGCTGCAACATCTTCTTTGATAAAAGGGCTCCCAACATGCATACAATCCATAATAGACTAACTATGCAATACCAAAGTCAAATTACTGTAACAGGATAGTATTATGAGAACCTCTGATGCCAAAAGGTCACTAGATTCTTCATATTATGTGAGTTTGGACAAAACAATATTTTTCTTGCATGTTAACTAGGAATTTCATGATGCACATCCTTCTGTAGTGATATAACCTCTAAATGTAACAAAGAGGAAGGAGTGTGGGAGAAATAAAAAGTAAATACTAATGCTAAAGGAAAAAAATTCATGATCCGATATTTAAATATCTCTGTTCTCAGAAAGGCAGCTGAGAAGAGAGTGCTCATGTTATTACACTTGTGGTAAAGTGGTTTACAATGGATTGTATTCAGCTCAGAAAAATTCCTGTCTGAAAGACAATATAAATGAAATATCACATTTTCAGTAAGTTTATTCAGACATTACTAGAACCATCCTCTATCTCCAGAGAACTCTGAAACAAAGAAATCTGTCAGATTGAGATAAGCATCAACCTTTATATGGAAGGTAATCTCCTCTTAATAAATATAAAAGATACATCCAAAATAATATTTGTCTAGGATTTGCCCAGTATGACATGATCATAAAGTCCATTAAGACACTCTCTAAGCCCTTTCAAAACACCATAGATATAAAAAGCCTGGATATAAAGTAATTTAAGTTGCACACTGAACAAATATATCTAGGAATACGAAGCATGAATTATTATTATAGTAATTCTGGGGAATTGTAAAGAATCAGTGCCAGCAATGACAGCAATGGCAGCATGAGGGCATCACAAGATCATAGATATACAGTCAGCTGTCATTAAAGCCAATTGCAAGCCCATGTTCATATACTCATATAAAAACAGCATTCCTTTATTGTTTATTTTCTATCAAAGAGGCCATTAGGGACAGCATTTTTGTAAAAATAATGTTACTGATCCATTTTTTAACTTCATTTTTTCACAAAGCAAATTACAGATAATCTGACCTATCAACACTTAAGAAACAGAGATAATATAATTTTATTTACTAGTACCTTATAACTGTTTGCTACATCTGCAGGGTAAATTTGCTTTGAATTTTTTCAGAAAATGCATTTTCATTCACAAGGCCTTTCAATCCTTAAGCAATGTAAGGCTACTTTTTCTTAAAAAATCTTGAAGTATTGTCCTTATTAGAGATCCATTTCCTAGACAGGAATACCTTGACTGTAGCACAGATTATTAAATATAAAAATAATAATAAAGAACAAAAATTTTGTTCTTTGGATATGTGTCACGAGTGGAAACAGAGGGTATATGGATTTTACCAGTTGCCTAGGCCTATGACAACTAGTGACCAAACCTATTCAGAGTGACCAGCACCCCAAAACCCAGTCTCACTCGTAAGTTCTTATAAAGACAGCCGATTTATGTCTAATGTAAAATAGATTATGGTTTATTAGACACAGGTGAGAACGGAACAAAGAACTAGACAAATTTTACTACACAACACATGAAAAGCTATTCATAGCTAAAACAAACATATATATAAATGTGCCCAAAATAGGGAGATTAAAACAATACAGCGCTAAAAATGAAAAGGTACCTATTAATATTATTGTAGCTAGCAAAGAGGAATACAATTCAGGAAACCGAATGCTTCTTACCAAATCCAATTTTTGGAGCTGGGGATGCACCAGATCCCTCTCAATCCCACGGGAAGTAACCGCACAGCTCGCGTCCAAGCTGGGGGAGAAACTTTTCTCACGCTCCAGTATCCATGTACAAAAGCTTCTGATTTTACTGAGTTTTGCGTGGTGTTTTATAGGGAAAAGAGTGTGTATTTTGCGGTCACTTGAAAATTACTCACATTCTCTCAGTGTCTCGCTCTGAGTTCCAGACGCCAGCACTGATAGTCAGGATTAAGCCATTGACTTAATCTGAGCCATCGATCTCGGCTAGCAATCAGGGAGAGAGAGAAGGGGGGGGGTGTCTGTCCTGCCACAATATGAAAGAAGTTATTTTCAGTTTCTGTCTGGAACAGAAAAGTAGAAATATTATCTGAGCAATGCCAGACTAAACCTAGCTTTCACAGTATCCCATTTCAAGTAGTATCTGGTAGTGGATAATTGGAAAAGAAAACAGGACTTTAAAGACAGGAACAGTATATGAACTTAGTTCTCCAAATCATCTCCCAACTCCCAACTGTGGAATAAAAGATTTCTAAATTGGAGGCAAGATGTTTGTCTCTGACCACTCAGATTTTCTTTCCATTGCTTGCTGAATCCCTGAGGTTATTGTCACCCAAGTGGCAAGTTACATAGGTTTAATAACGTTTTGGATGAAGATTTTAAACACTAGTATTTTATTAAAGAAAAACAACAACAACCAAAGAAAAGCAACCAACCTAAAAAGGGATCTGCAGTTTCTGGTATCTCTGTGGGCAAATGAAACAAAGCGTCTCTGACCTGGTGCTCTCAACTTTTCGTCTTTATGGTTTCATGGTTTGGGGATTTAAATTCCTTCTATTCACACTTCATATTCAGACTTCCACATTATAACTAATATCTTTTGCATGAAGCATTGCGTGCACTTAAGGGAGCTATTATTATGTTAGGGAAAAAAATTGTAAAGAAGCCTAATAACATATGGTTTATTTGTCTCTCTACAACACTCCATTAAGTAGGAAAATGCAACCTCACAACTGCAGCAGCAAGGCAGCAAAGCATCTCTCACAGTTCAAGCTAAATCCCAAGACACTGCATGCAACTTTGGAGCAGGGAACTTAAGTAATGTTTTTTAGATTGCAATGATGTTCTTTAATATCTCCTAAGTTAAAGAATCAAGGTTTTAAAAATTCTATTAGCAGAAATCATTTCCTAACAACAAGAAAGAAATCCCCCCTAAAATCAAAGCCAGAGAATAAGTTTAGTGAAATAACTGCAATATTATGATTCCGTCACTCACTACCAAAGATGTGGTAGCTTAAAAGTGAACTTACACAGAAAAAAACCTGTCATCATGTCACTTAGCAGGAACATCTGCTCATATCACTGATGGGTGTAGTGTAGAAATGCAGATTTTAGTATGTTCGAGGAGTCTCTCCCCCATGGCCCCTGCTACGGAGGTAAGATACAATCAGTAATTTATGAAAGGTTCTTGCATGCGTGTAGATTCCATATAGTGGATCCAAGATGGCTTTTACTGCTAGTACTTCATAACTTACAAACACAGTTGTTTGGTTTTTTAACCTTAAATTGAACAAATAAATAAATCATTAATTCAAGATTCGAAAAAGGAGCCATCTTTACAAGAAACAGGCATATCTTGGGGAATGGATACTAGATATTGTAGGGACACAGTAAAGAGTCAACAGAATTAAGTAGGAAATTTATTTTTCTTATGTGATAGCACTTTTTATACAATGTCTTTAATTTTTAATTGATTTTCTGATATCAAATCTGCTTTGAGAACATATGGGGTTTTTAATAGCATTTTACTGTAGATTAAGGTGTTCTGGTATTACGGTTTTACATTTTAACTTCTAAATGTGAGTCAAAGTATGGGCTTGGCTCTGTCTGAGGTAAATGTATAGTCATAAAAAATGGTTCAAAAAACAGACATGCAATTGGGAATTCAAAAATGGGTATTTGAAGATAAGATTAAAAAGAATGTGAATTAGCATGTTATTGAATTAGTTGATATAATAATAAGAATGAGTTTTAAGCACTGTCCTTCTCTAACAAAAGTAAGCACACATTCATGCATACTCATACACAGGCAGACACACTTATATAAAGTCAATTTACAAAGATTTATGTGGGGAATTCTGCTTCATTAAAATTTTTACAAAACAAATTAAAAAGAAATTGTATGGACATGTTTTCTTGAAAGCAGAAGCCTTCTATGTCACTTAGGATTAACATATTATTGTGATAGGAGCCAGAAGAGAGTAAAAGATATTTTGTGGACAGCTCTAATTGAAAATACCATCTCTTACTGGTTGGACTAGGATTGAAAAAATCATGTTACTGAGTATTTCTACCAAAGTACATAGGAGAAGTGTGTAATCATCCATCCATAGCTCCCTTTGAAAGCTCAGCTGGTGGAGCAGATGGTAGAAGTATGGCCTGCAGGAATCCCTAGGTCTCTGGTTCAGTTCCAGGTTGAAGGAGGTACTTGGTTTTCATCCAGAGTGACCAGGATTAGCTTGAGAAATGGGTCCACGTAAATCTCATGAGGTTTAATAAGACCAAGTGCAAGGTGCTGCATCTGGGCCAGGGCAACCCCCAGTACCAACAAAGGCTGGGGATGAGCAGATCGAGAGCAGCCCTGGGGAGAAGGACTTGGGGTGCTGTTGGATGAGAAGTTGGACATGACACACCAATGTGCACTCCCAGCCCAGAAAGCCAAAGGTGTCCTGGGGATGTAGCAAATGCAGTGTGGGCAGCAGGGCCAGGAAGGGTATTCTGCCCCTCTGCTCTGCTGAGACCCCAGCTGCAGTGCTGCATCCAGATCTGGGGTCCCCAGCACAGGAAGGACGTGGACCTGTTGGAGTGAGTCCAGAGGAATGGACTGGCCACTAAGACAATTAGATGGATGAAATACCTCTCTGGTGAAGACAGGCTGACAGAATTGGGGTTGCTCAGCCTGGAGAAGAGATGGTTTAGGAGTGACCTATTTGCAGCTTTCCATTACCTGAAAGGAGCCTACAAGAAAATTAGAGACTTTTTGCAAGGGCATGTAATGATAGGACAAGGGGAAATGGCTTCAAAATGAAAGAGAGTAGGTTTAGACTAGATATTAGAAAAAAATTCCTTACTGTGAGGATGGTGAGGCACTGAAACAGATTGCCCAGAGAAGTTGTGGATGCCCCATCCCTGTGAATGATCAAGGCCAGGCCAGATGGAACTCTGAGCAACCTGGTCTAAGTAAAGGTGTCCCCACCCATGGCAGGGAAGTTGGAATGAGATGATCTCTAAAATATCTTCCAACCCAAGCCATTCTATTATTCTGTGATCCTATGATTTTTGCTCTATATCCCATTAACCTTCCTCTAGGGGATATAGAGTGTGTTTTGATGGTTCTAAGCTGTCTCAGCACAGTACCATTTGAACCTGTGTAGAGTAGCAGGAGCAGATGCTAATCTGTAGAATTCATCAGACTCAACAGGGTTTTGGTGATGTTGCCAATCAAATTCCTAGCAGGGTATAGACTTACATGTGTAACTTCCCAGTGTAACTGTGAGTAACTCCTTCCCAGTCTATGACTTCTGCTCCTGTAATCTCCACATTATTGCTTTAAACACAGTTAGTTTGTACAGAGTTGTATACATTATTGCAGCTTTGGTTCTAAGGACAAAAATCTTCCACAAATATTATGGACCATGTTTCAGATGTATGCTATAATGCCTTTTACTCAGATCCCTCTCACTCTGACAATGTCAACAAAGTCCATTTCAGTTTTAGACACTCTTCTCTCTGGAACAATCTCTAAAAGCTTGCTCATCTGTTTTGGTGTCAGCCACAAGGTCTGCAGAGAAATTTCCCTAATTTACTCTTTAATTTATATATGGAAAATTCTATTACATTCAAACCAGGCTCTAAGTACCTGAATACTAAGCAGGAATAAGAGTTTCTTATACTAAAAACATCTGGGATTAAATCAAGCAGGAGAAAATAAACATAGGGCAGAAGATTCTGTCAGATCTGCTAAGTTGTGAAAAACTACTAAATACTTCACAGAAATTATTCCCTGTTTTTTAATCCAGTCTTCTACTGAAAATTGCAAAATATTTAGATCCTAATCCTCAAAGGCATTCAATGGATATAAAGCTTATTGAAATTCAAAATGTGCAACACTGAAACTTCTGGATGATAAATGAGATGCCCTTGCAGGATTTCCAAGCTTTTATCTTCTGATGGTCAGGTTCCACTCCTTTTATTTTGCAGGACACAACAAAGAGCAATATGTAGTACAATTGTGGAGATCACAAAAGTTTGCAAAAAGAGATGTTATTTTAAGAGTTTTCATTATGTATTTTAAAGAGTATTATCCCTGCAATGCTCTGGGATGGTTTATTTTTTTTCCCCTAGGATTTATCAAACACTCCAGGTAAGGGAAAGGAGGAAAAAGGATATGTGAGATGGATGCAGATCATCACTAAATTTTGACTTCATTGGAACTATTATGAATGTTTTGCAAGCTTGAAATTTATTAAAAAGTTACCTTTTGTCATCTGAAAAGTCTGAAGTAGACTTTTCAGTGGAATCTTCTGAAGCTTAATGTTAAATATAAATTTTTCTTGAGATAGAATTACAGTGAATGTTATTTCATTTTAATACATGTATCAAAATTCACATTCAAGTACCATTTCATAGTTTAGTAAATTGGCATATTGAAAAGGGATTTGTCATAAATAGAAACATTCTGAAAATACTGAAATGTCATTTGGTATGAGGAAGTTAGTAATGAAAAGTAAAATCTGTGTTTTAAGACAACTACCTTTCTTGAAAAGAGAAACGTATAAAACCACAAGTTTTTTTAAATGTAAAGATATAATAATAATTGTTCCTTTTTTCTAAATTTCTCAAGTTTAGAAATTTTATTTTACCATTACATTACATTTTAGTGTTAGTAAAGCTAAGTGTTGCTTGAAAGTTTTGAAATATGCAAATATCTCTTCAATGCTTTACTGCTGCAATAGTAGAACTTGGTTTGGTGGACCCAGTGGTCTGAACACAAGCAAAATGAAAATAATATATGTTCAAACTTACTAGATAGTTCCATCTTAGTTACTGACATAAAAGAAATCCTCTCTGCAGGTGTATTTCAGATATACTGCTCATAATAGAGAGTGATTTCAACCTATGGAGAAAATGACTGACAGATGGCATTGTTTCTTTCTTTTATAAGCACAGTCGGAATGGAACTGAAGTCTAAAAGACCTTTTGTCAGTAATAGAATAAGGAGTGTGAAAAGGAGCCTGCACTGCTTCTAGCAACTCTGAAGACATTTAACACATGTTCCACAAGTTTTTTCATTGCTTAAAAATGCAACTTCCCACAGAAAATAAAAAAGGTTATCAACACAAATGAACTACACCATAAAGAAGAAAACAATGTATTGTGAATTATAAGAAAGCTCAGTTAGGGTTTCCAGCAACACAGTCTTTTATTAGCAGATCAAGATTTTTTTAATTTTTTTTTTTTTTGGTAGTGAAGGGGAAAAATTGATTCAGGGTTTGGTTTTTTTTTTTTCAGTTAAATGTAAGAAATAAGTTTTCACTCTGGGCAATGCCAGTGAAGCCCTTGACTGCCTATCAGTGTATTAGCAGCAAACATTGAGCCTTCTTTGCTACCTTTGATGTATAAGAAAGTGTCCTTGGAGTTTAATGTTAATTTCCAGATTACTCTAGGAGGACTCTTCAGCAGACTGTTCTGATGGTGCTGTTGAACTTTAAAATCTTTAGCATGTGGCCATTAAGTATTCTGCAAATGCATTCCACACCTGATGTGCTCTTATAAACTGCCAGGATGTAGTAATTGACCTGTGATGAATGAAGTGAGAAAAGCAAAAGCAGTCTAGAGAGTACTAGTGTCCAAACCCTAGCTCTGAGTCTGACTGACTTGTATGAGCCATACAGAAGTTTTATATCTGACCAAAGAAAAAGGGTATTGCTTTGTCTCTATCAATAACTCAACAATGTCCTTCCCATTTAAAGTGTGCAACCTGGCTTATAAAATCAAGTTACTACAGGCAACTTCTACTCAAAAGAGTGTGGGTTTTTGTTCTTATCCCCCTGCTTTCTCTTCCCCTTTCTCCCCCCACAAAAGTGTGAGCATTTTCAGGGAATTTTAGAGGTAGAACTTAGGTATGTGTGCTTCTTGAAGTAATATCGAGGGTATAGAATCATCCCGACTTTTACACCTGGTCCTGCATAGCAAAATAATCCTCCTTGTTTCAGGAACTGCAGGAACTTCCATATTTTAACTGTTTCGCTGGTTTTAGTTGTTCACTTGAATTGGTGTGTTCTTACTGGACAAGGTGAGAATAAACTAATTTTCAACTGAAATCATTCACATTGTCCATGTATATTGAGTATGCATATGTTAGTTCTTATTTTCAAAAGCTGTTCCACAGTCTTGCTAACTACTGGTTTTAGTCATGCAACGTGGAAAAAAAATTATGTATGTTAGAAACAAACATCCTTAATCACTACTTCTCTTAAATATGATTGATTACTGGCTTAGGTACTGAGGCATTTGTTAGTTATCATATTCATTTCAGTAAATACAGACAAGAATTAATTTCATGAAATATAGTTAGATATAACTCTCTCACTGATTTCCTGAAAATGTGCTTATATTTCTATAAAGAACTGTACTAAACCATCAACTTCAAACATTTAAATATCTACATGTTTTTATACATTGTCTTTTGAGCACATTTATTTTCAGACATGTAGTTACAGGGGCAATCCTCCCCATGAAATTTGGTGTTGATTTGTTATATAAAAAGAATTAATCTGACCTGAGAGTTACCTTGGGGTAGTCTTCAGCCATGGCAGATAACTTCATAAATATTTTCCATCGCCTAGTTTACCTGTCAAAGGAGGATAAGGAATTAAATTTTGCTTAGAGGAACAGAGAAATAATTACAGAGGTTCACAGTAACGTTGTTTCCAACTCATAATTTATGACATGGTGCCAGTTAGACTTTAGAGAAGCTATGTTGTGTTTTTGCTGACTGAAGAATATAATGTCAGGAAGAACTCTTTGAGAGAGCTATTCATGCCCACACTGTTGGCTGTAAGATGTCATATCTTTGATTCAAATTTCCACACTATTTGATACACAGTACAAGCCTATAGTGCACACAGACTCTGTAAAAATCCCATTTACTTCTGTCACTTCTGTGTGTCTCAGAGATCCACTGGCACATGACAAATGGTGATAAAGTCAGACTGTACGTGCAGCAGAGTCAGATTCCATTTGTCATGCCATTTAGTCCACAGTAACGAGGACTGGGTTTGTTCTGTTTCTTCTGAATTATGTGAACATAACCTCTCTTTGATATTAAAGAAGTCAGGTAGGTTTTTCCACAGCATCATCCTGAATTTGAGCTTGCACTAAGGGCAGCTGTAAGCTGCCCTATCATATTGCACATTTCAACAGCACTTGTGAAATGCCGCCAGGATTTTAGAAGTTTAATAAATCATGTGAAAGAAGCATGGATGCGTTATCAGCTGACCTGCTCTGTTCCTCTTTTCCCACTTAGGATCAAATATAATTAATAGGTAAGGTTTTTACTCATTCAATAAAGCCTGGGGTTAGAGGGAGGATCTTGATAGGAGCATGACAGAAAGCATTTTGTTCTTATTTATTAAAAGAGTCTAGGTTAATAAAGGAAATCCAGCATGAACTCAGGCTTATTAATGAAACCATGACTGATACATTCACATCATGTGTAAACATTTTTCCTCTAAATTCTCTATTTGTTTTCTTTTTGAAAACAATACTTTTGTTCCATTTTTAATATAACAAACAAGCAAATAAATTTCTTTTTTGCCCTTCTCTTTTTTTACTCAGTATTAATGGTTTTATATAAATGGAAATCTTGAAAATTAATCTACAAAGAAGAACTTTTTTTTCATTAATTTAAAGTTAATTTTTTGATCTTATTTCCATTGGTTACAGTACATTATATTTTACTGAAACTAAATTTTCAATTCAGATTCAGAGTGTGCTTATTTTCCCCATAGGACCATATTTTATATGATAGGGAATCAAAGAGGTTGTGACTGAGTGTGATATTGATTGAGTGTAAGCCTGTAATTTCCTTTAAAAAAAAGTATCTTTAAAATTAAAGCTACGGCACCGGGAAAGTTTTATGAATTTTAACCTTTTTTTCACACTGAGAATTCCCCTACATACTTAGAAAGGATAAAACTTACATATTCAAAAGGAAAAAAGAAAAAAGATTTGTAAGAAGAGTAAACAGTCTTTAAAACAAAACAATTAGTTTCTAACTATCTCTAGTGTCGCTTTATCAGCAGGATCTGCTATTGCCTCTGTACTAAAAGAATGAAATAAAATAATCTTGTAATGGCAAACATGTAAAATCTCCTTTAACCACATATTTAAATAATAAATCTGACTACAACTCCAGCAATAAAAATGAATCTTTTGCTTGTTGCGAGCATACCTTCAATGTAACACTGATTTGTTCCCCAAATATGCCTCTCAATGGTAATATCAGAATTAAAATAAAATTGAAAAAAAGTTTACAGCTGAGATGTTCACAACCCATATCTAATAGTCTGTCATGGGAATAATTACCCGTAATGGGTATCCAAGGGATATAATTGTCTGCTGCTGTGAATTAGGAGTGCCACAGGTGGTGTTAATCACTTGGAATGTATCGGAGTAGAACAGCAGCCAGAGACGGAGCCTGCTTAAGCTTGATTTGTGGAACCATTGTTTCTGGACGCTTCAGACATAAATTGAACACATGGTAGTAATAATGCACACTCAAGTAGTTATACTGAAACAAAGGGATATAAATATAAATAAAAAGCAAGGGAAAGTTTTGTTCCTTAGCAAAGGTTACAGAAAGGGTCATGAGCAAAGTTTTCTCTGTGTTGCGGCACTTGCGTTTTTTGATGGGGAACATAGAGCAAAAAGAAGTTTTCATCAATTAGGTACTCCAGAATTTTCTCCTTTATAGAATCACATAATAATTGACATTGGAAAATACCTTTGAGGTCATTGAATTCTGTGCTATATGACCTATATAGATATATCCAAGTCTAGTGCTTTCTTTGATGAGGAATATAAAACTTTATTCAAATATGATACTGATTTATTACAATGTTACCATCTGAATTTAAGAGCACATCATCAATAGCTTCTCAGAAATGTCATGGGCACCAAAGAAAATTAACTGACTTGAATTTAAGTGAAATATGTAAGTATCCAGTAAATAAATAAATGTGATGGTATCTAGATGTCCACAAAGCAAAGTCAAGGCTGTGACTGGATATCTGTAGGTAAATTAAAGACAGAATAACTGAGTCTGTGAATGATACCATGTGTCTTTAAAGATGGTGATAAAATTCAAATTTAATTGCTCTAGTCTTTTAAAGGAATTACTCTGTAAGCCCTCTACAAACTCAAATAACAAAATCAGTTTTCCCTCTAAGATATGAGGGAGTGGAAGGCTGGCCAAATATCACTGTGGAACATTCTTTCTAAAAGCCAAAGCAGCCTAAGATGTAGCAGTGTGTCTCTGCAGAGTTCCATAAGTTTTTCCTTTGTTCTCCTTCTCTGTATATTATTGGTTCTTTTGAATTATGTGCTCTGCCCTAGCAGAAGTCTATTGGTGTGTACCCCTGCCTTTCTTCCTTCAGACGTTCCCAGGATGGCTCTTCAGACCTAACTCCCCGCCCTTTCCCCTTCCCTTATAAAGCCCTGCCAGCATGTCCTGGGAGTCACAGTTTCTGGGCTTTCAGCCCCTCCGCCTCTCCCCTGCTGTCCTCCCCCCTTCTGCTCCCCTGGAACCCCACCTGAAGATCCTAATAAGCCTCCCTGGAAGAACAGAAACTGTTTCCGTATGTTTCTTCACCCCACCGTGGTTCCCACCAGACTTCTGTCCCCCAAACTCCACGCCGCCGCTGCCTGCTCCCCGCCCCAGGTCCGGCGCCAGCCCGCCCAGCCAGCGCGTCCCGCGCAGCCGGTTGCCTTTGTGGCGTTGGGGCTTCGGCTGCTTTCCGGGGACAACGTCACACTAGGAAACATCTTTATTTAAAGTTATTTGCATTTTAGAGTGCATAGTTTTATGTACCCATTACAGCGAGAAAACCAAGTCATAGTTGGGACTTTTACAATTTAAAACATCATGTCTAGGAAGTAACAAGTTCCATTTTTGCAAGTATTTTAAAAAGAAAGGTACAGAATGAAGTTAGACCTCAAATTTGATGTTTCAAGGTACTCGAGCTTTTGGTGAGTGTTTTGTTGTTGTCAGGGTTCTTTAAGTAATCTGGTTTACTAAATTGTAAGCAGCTGAACTATAATTTAAAAGAATTAACACACATCATTACACAAAGTTTCATACCCCAGCAGCTTCTTCTTTCTCAAAATGCATAACTCTATGGGTTAATTACAGTTTGATAGCAATCCATGAAAATTATAAATATTATTATCCTAAGTTTGTATATAGGTTATCAAAACACAGATTGGATTAGGAGAAAACATCTGAAAGTCATCATGAAAAAAGAAACATATATTTCCTCTTTTGCAGTTCCATGTTGTAACTACTAAATTGTACTTGTCCCTGAGTACATTTCTGTCAAATTTTCAGTTTGTCAGACACAAAATAAGGAGGGAAAAAAAAAGTGAAAATGAATCATCATGGCAAATAATCCACTAGGAATATCACCATAAGCATTTTTATAAAGAGCAGAACTGCTGCTGACATCTACAGCTTAGCAAGACAACAATGTATTTTGTCATATAAATACGTGCTATTGAAAGATGTTTTTTCTCTCTCTGTGTGAATTTTTTGTCATTACTCACATATTAAAAAGTATTTGCAGGAAAGGTACTTTATTCTATGTTTTATTTCAAATGTTTCTGTAAAATTACAAGAATTGGTGCTCTGGGTAAGGCTCTCAAAACTAAAAGACTCTACCTGCAGCACCAAATGTCTCCCCTAAGCTAAAAATCAAGAATTAACACACCATTGCACATACATAAAACCATTTTAATGCGTAAATCTAATAAAAGTTAGTAAAATACAGTCTGCCAAAATCCTGTATACGCTGTGAATAATGCAGTGGATTAATACACAACTCTCTGTTGGAAAGCTTGTCAGTTTACTTTACAGCACTGCCAAAACTGTATTTTGGAGGAGATTTTGTGGTGGGTTGACCCTGGCTGGACACCAGATGCCCACCAAAGGCATTCTATCACCCCCTCTTCAGCTAGACAGGGTAGAAAAAAATACAGTGAAATGCTTGTGGGTTGAAATAAGCACAGGGAGAGGTCACTCACCAATTACCATCATGGACAAAACAGACTTGACTTGAGGAAAATTAATTTATTATTAATCAAATTAGAGTCATAGTCTCAGCTTGATTCTGTCACATGAATTGTATATGGATGTGGTTGTGTGTATAAGTAGCAGTAACAGTGTAATTTCCAGTAGGTCTTTACTAGGATTTAGACTTTGCCTTTGAATCTGGACATAATTTTCCCTCTCTGTCACTCATTTCAATCATACATACTTCTCAAGTGACCATCATCTGGCTTTCTAAATATGTTGAAAAGTGCCAAAATGCAGATTTTTTTTCCCTAGAACTGCCTAGATATTTTTTATTGTAATAAGATTTCTGGCACAAATTCTATAAATCTGTTTTATATGTTGTGTAGGCAATAGAACAAAAGGAACAGGGAAGTTTTGAGAATAAAAGATTGTTGGTTTTATGGGTCTTGTCAGCAGCAATCTGTAATCACCCCTTGATTCTTCAAATCAAGACTGAAAATTTTCTAAAATGTGCCATATCTGAAACACAAGTGCTCAATAGATAGGTTACTGTGTGCAATTCTGCAGCCTGTGTTAGCAGCAGGACAGTTTAGGTAGTCATAAGGATACTTTCTCTCCATAATTCTGTCAGTATGTCAGTGTGACCTTTTACCATCTTAGCAAAACAAACCACGAATGGGACTAAAATGACATGAATGCAAGCATATTAGGAGACCAAAAAATGCACCAGAAAACATGTAGATGATATGATTACGTCAGAAATTGAAACCTTTTACATATAAAATACATATGTATGAATTATATTGAGCAATAGTTTTTCTTCTTCAGATTTGAAAATCACACACAATAACTGAAGTATCCAAATGTATGGAACATTTTTATCCGGTAAGCTTTATGGGTTGGAGCAGTGTACTCTAAACTTATAGCACAGATAAATTTCTGGCTGCTATTGCTTGACACTGTGCCACCCCTAGAAGTTTCAATAAATTCCCTTGATATTTAGGTATCCTTTTCCATGGATTTATCTCATCTTATACTTTTGGATCCAGACTGATTGTGGAGAGCCATTCATCATCTTTAGATATACATCTACTTTTTTTCAAACCTGTCTGGAGCAATCTCTGAACCATGGCAAACCAGAGAAGATGTGGCACATTTATTGATAACATGAAATTTTAAACAAGTAAAAATTGTATGTGTGGAAAATTAAAAATTTTATACCATTAGCATGTATGAAGCAAAAATCATGAAGGTTAAAAGCCATGAAATTCACTAATTAAAGAAAAAAAAAATGAAATAAATATTAAGTATGACGAAAAAAGTACAGGGGATCCCTTCACAGATGGCTCTTGGGGAACATGGCTGGGATAACAACATCTGGTAAAGAGAATGGAAGTGTAAATGGTGCGTGAGAATGGGATGGCCAGAACTCTCTGAGAGGGCATTTGCCCAAAACTGATAGTCCTGAAGAGGAAGATGACCTTCAGTAGGACTAAACTAAGACAAATAAAAAAAAATATATAATGCAAAAACAGTCATCTTGATAAAAAGTATAGCAAGAACACATACATTTGTGAAAATGGGGACAGGGGGTGAGGGGAAGCAGTAGCCATTGCAGGGGTGGTCCCTGATTGCAATTTCCCCAAGGCACAGCTGCCCTGCCCAGTCTGGGTGGCACAACTTCCCATGGGGTGCCAGGAGCAGCCTGCACCCAGAAGGGGTCTTTCTGCAAGTGTGTGGGCAGCATGCATGGGACCACAGTCCTTGGCTTGTGGGCAAGGAGGTTAAACAAAGCTGGGGAACGAACCCACAGCCCACACAGATGGACAGGGACCTGAGCTTGTAGCTGTGTGCACGTGTTAAAGGGAGTTAGAGCTTCTTGAGAATAGTGGTGGAAGGGTGGTTAGAAAGTTGTTGTTGTTGTTCTTTTATTTGTCTGATGTCTAGTGCTATGCTTCATCTGCTTTGTTGCTGCTATTGATTCTGAACATGTGGTTCCTGAGTGCTGGTTAATTATGTGTCATTAATAAATCAGTAAAAAGCTTCTCGATTTAACTTAAACTAAAATTGAGTGCTATTTTTTTCTACTATTTATCTTCATAGTAGTATATTAATTCTTACTGAAGCTATGATTAGTTGCTAAGGGTAGATACAATATTTTGTCAATATACAGAAGACCACCTGCATTTGATTCAGGCTGTAGCCCTACCACTTTTTGGCTGGTGGCATTGTCTCAGCAGATCACTGGTGGTCTACTTTTGATGTATACCACTTGCAGTGTGATGCCCTTTATTTTAATTACGCAGGCTCTGAAATTAGGAGAACTGTTGTGAAAAGTAAAGTTACGTGGTTGCATCTCCGCCACGTCTAAGCAAAGTATTTCAGGAAGGCAAAATGAATATCCTTATCAAAAGGATAATTCCCATCAGAATTAGGGACTTTAAATTCAGGAGGATTTAGTAGGTTACCTACTAACAGCATATTGAGGAATCTTGTATTTAATATTGTGTTTCGTACACAAAATTGCAACAGAAATCAACAGGGACATGTGTGTGATTATACTAACTCAACATGATACACCTATGTAGTGGGGATAAATAGCAAGTGGTGTCAGATATTCAGAAAATTAAAATACTGTTGTTGCTAGTTTCCTTCAATGAAATTTTACCATTTTCTGTAGGTTGAAGATTTGGCCCAGCTTCTTTAGGATTAATTTTCCATTTAGTAACTTTGAAAGCAAAAAGCACTGTTGTTCTATAGGTATGCACCATTTAAGGCATGGCATAGCACCATGTTTGTTTTGAAGTGATTAATGATTTTGTGATTTAAGAGCAATTCATATTTTATGTATTGGTCCTGTTACTATGAATAAGCATTTATATTAAGGAAACCTGAAGGCAAGCATAATCATCTTCTGAATTTAAGTGAAGGAACAGTTTAAGGGAGATTTCCATTTAGCGCACAGTGCCCTACACCTTTAGAGAAATTTACATTGAAGTTGGCATGATAATGGATGAACATGATGAAAAAAAATCTTATCCTTTACACTACCCCAGTATATATTTCTGCTGCTATTTAAGTGCTTATTTATGAGTTTATAAGTGTCAATGGAAACATAACAAATTTACATGAATGATGAATGTAGTTTAGAAAAAGGAAAAGCAAGAAAACTAGACAAGTTTTAAAGACTGGACTTGAACAAATAGAAAATCAAGATCTAAGGGCTGGGGTTTGGTCCATCCTCTGCTGCTAGGAGCTCCTCACACATCCACATCCAAGGCCCTTCTGCACTTACATTTAAGTGAATGCAAAAAAGATTTGGCCAGTGAGAGAAATTTAACCACATTTAGCTAAAAGCCCGCTGCTTAATCCATGTTGTTCCTCCTCAGTTAGTGGGGAAAAAAAGGCTGAAAAATTACAGACATTTTTCTTTATCATTTTAATTCTATTATCTGGTGAATGGAGTTAACAATACCTATCTCTTCCCACTGATTACAAGCAGAGCTATGAGCACCTTCCAGCACCTGAATGCCTTAAATTAGACAAATTGCACATTTAACTGTGAAAGTGAAACCTGCTCTGTAGGAGAGATTGCTGTTACAGCTTTACTCCTAAAATCAGAAAATGTCAATCTTTTGGGACAAGTGGGGTAGAACATGGACAAGAAAAACATAAAATTAAGGGTCAACTGTGTGTTTTAAGATTAAATAATTTGTGGGGTTTTGTGTGCAGTATCTTCTCAAGAATATGAGTTTATACATTTCTCTTTGCCCCTTTGCTATGCACTGAACTGCCATAAAATGCTATTTAAACAGAAGTATCTTTCATTGCCAGTCACATTTCTCTAAGTTTTAAGGTAGTAGATAATCAGGCCCATTGTCCCTAAAGAAGCTACAATTACTTCAAATGTTTTCTTTCTCTGGCTGATGGCATATGTGTGTGCTTATATAGCTCATTTTTATAGCAGATGTCTACTGCCCTTAGCACTTTTACCACATTCTTCTTACATAGGTAGAGACATAATGTGGATTGTGTTTAAACTGAAATGGTTGATTGGACGACATGTCTGTCTTCTGGGGAAAAACATCTGATTTTAATGGGGGGTTAGAGTGGGATGGTTCTCATTTAGGATGGCTGCCTAAAATAATATTTCACTGTCTTGTTCTTGCAGATATTGCAGCATGCAGAATGTGAAAATGATTCTACCCAGTTATTGTTCCTTTTGTACTGAGGAAAGCTTTTTCATTTGTACAGCTCTAGCTAGAATGGCACACTCTTTACGGAAGCTGAATGTTGGAAATATTTCTAAGTTAATTCTTAATGTGAAATCTGTTGCTGCTATTGTTCTTAGTATCTGTCTAATCATTCTTCTATTTATTCATTTCTGCCTCCCTCTTCTCAAGTGATGTCTTGGACAGTCTGTGGAAAAGGAGGATTTTATACATGTCTCAGGGTGTTTTATTTTATGGCCACCTCAATAAGCATAACATTTTTGAAATAGAGGTGAATTTTTAAAAGCATAGGTGGATTTTTTAAAGAGAATTTCTGAAAGTGCCAAGCCTACCTACCTTCTATCTCTAGAAGTGAGATTTTATAGCATGGGGTTCTAAGTGGTTTTCTCTTAGATCCTGCTAGTAAGGGGAGGGGCTTGAGGAGGCATAATTGGATCCTATGAGTCAACAACTGATTCCAAGCTGATGTTAACAATGGAGATTTGAAATTTATGACCATCCAGCCCCTTCTGAGAATTATGTGCTGCTGACAAAAAAAAAGGCAGGCTTCGCAGACACAGTGGCACAAAAACGTTCTCTCGAATAGGCTGGTCAACCTGGTGAGAAGGAATTTACGCTTAGAAAAACAGGGAAGGGAGATGCCAATCTTCAAAACACAGAAGACTATTAGAAAGGTTAAGATAGCAACCTTCCTGTTTATTTAGGAAAAAAAACCCTAATTCTCAATCAAAATACTAGATATGAGGGGAAAATTACTAGTAAAATATTTTCTTAATAATTTTCAAAGGAGCTTTTTTACAAAGGGGACAGCATGCTGTAGATGACAATTTCTTTGAAAGAGGCTCAGCTAGCACTACATTTCCTGAGATTAGGCAATAACAGGCTGTTTCCGCTATATAGTTTTAGAAACAAACTCCAAACAACTCCAAACTCCATCAAGCACAATTCAAAACCATCTTGTGTATGTTACTAAATTAATGCTACATGAGACGATTCAAGAGAAACATTTTCTGCTCTGTAGGCAAGTACTGTTATGCTCTATCTGCCTTCCTGGTGCAGAGGGACAATAAAACAGCAACAGATTTGCAGTCTTATCTTCAGAATAATTTGTAATTAGTGCTTTAAAATGAAAAAGTGAGAAGAAGATGTAGTATTAATTCCTTTATTTATAATCCATTCAATTTTCTGCTTGCCTGAAGCATGGTTAATTTGATAGGCATCTTTAATTTGTAATTAGTCTTTAGGAAGGACTGTTTTCTGATGCTTTAAACAGTGCACTATTTATTAATTTGTGTTCTCTCATTTTATCCAGTGTTTATGCACTATGGACCAGATTCAGTACCCACTGAGAGGTAATTGTAAATTAGTTCAGCATTTAGCTAATTTGGCTTTCTTATATTTTTGAACACATAAAACAAGATAAATGATAATTTAGTTTACATTCTATCATCTCAGCCTGGCTTGCAGATAATTCTTACAGAAAGCAAAATATCTACAGGAGTTATTTTTGCTTTATTGATGTAAAAAGTAGTGGCAGACACATCTAGCCACTGTCAGCAGAGGAAGCACGGCTGCAACCATGCTACAACCACTGAAGCTCTTTTGAGACTTCCTTGTCTTTGCTCATGAGTATGTAAAACTTAATTAGGTAAATTTTATTTCAGTTAACTCATAGTCGATACCCCCTCAAGCTGAAAACATGCCATGAAAGTAGTTACCTTCTTGTAGAGTTTATGTACTTCTTAGCCTACATTAGCATCTTGGTATAAATTCTATTGGTTTTAATATCATCTCAAGCCAAAATCAGATTAGGGACCCCTTGTGCCAAGTATTGTACATTGAGTGAGACCTTGCAGCAGCCTTACAGTACCTAAAGGGCTCTTACAAGAAAGCTGGAGAGGGACTTTTAGCAAAGGCATGCACCAATAGGACAAAGAGCATGAAGTTTCTTCACAAGAAGCAGCAAAGAGAAGACAAATGGAAATGGATATGAGTTATACAGGGAAACATTTCATCTTGATATAAGAAAGAAATTTATTACACTGAGAACAACCTCCCCAGTGACGTGGTAGAGTCCCCATCTATGGAGGTTTTCAAAACAGAGTGGTAGATAATCTTGTCTAGTCTCCCTTTCCCACAAAAATATTGGACCAGATGGTCTTTCAAGATCCGTTCCAATTGTTCTATGATTTTTAAAAAATACATATTTTAAAATATTATTATTTATTATTAAATAATATAATACTTAATATATAATATATAATATATTATTAAAAATATAATATATTATTTAATACATAATATATTATTATTTTAAAATATTATTATTCATTATTTAGCTAAATGTAAAAGTAGATTCTAAAATATTTCTTTATACTGTATGACTTATGTCTATATTTTTAAGTCATTGTTTGGTTTTTGCACTGTGAATTGTCTCAGAACATTTTTGATTTCTTGCATTCCATTTTCAGCTACTTTTCTGAGTGTTTACTCAGCATGATCTTGTAGAAGGAGCTTGTACTTGGTGTTCTCAGCCTTAAGCTTTCTCCATCTACATATTTTTCAATGGTCTGTGGTTGTGATTTCAATTAACTCTTCATTATGTCAAACATCAGAAAAAAATGAGATTTTCTGGATGACAGGTGTAGGAATATAGCAGGAAAGATGCATTGACCTGGGAGGTTAAGCTGTCTTTTTTTTTTTTTCCCCCCAACTCTTAAGTTAAATGGAGAGGCATTTCTAAATGTATGAAGTTCCAGTGTTAGGCAACATAGGGAGAATTCTCTAATGTCTCCCACTGATATCTCCTATTTGCCAGCAAAACTTCTTTATTGTAGTTATTATACATATTACAGCTATTCATCATAATAACTTCAAATTTACTTGTGTAACACTGCCTTATAAATTAGAATTTCAATATATTGTTTCCCATTTTAATGCACTATTAGAAAATGCTCTGTTGGGGGTTGGACTAGGTATTGAATAACAGCCTGCAGATCTTTAAGAACTTCAAGAGAGAATTTATTAATCTCAGAAGTATTGTAACTGTAAGATAAGACATAGCATAAACTGTTCGATATATATCTTTGTATAAATACAGCTAAGCTGAAATATCCTCTGGTAGATAAGGAAATTTAGAGTTAAGGTTTTAAGCGACCACTATTTAGTTATTATCTTCATGCAAGCTGCTTTTGCAATCATTTACCATGGTAAAATATCTTTTGAAACTTCATATATTTTGTAGAGATTTCCTCGGTTTTAAAGCCTGAAGGGCTTTTAAATCAGATCTGACCTCCAGTATGACACAGGTCATTTCGCTTCATTCACATTTTTTATCTTCGTGAATAAAATGTCTGCATTTCAGTCTTCAGAAAAGAGTTGTACGCCATATGAAGGAAATAAGAGAGACAGGAATTGGAATTCAGAATTATTTTGAAAAATTAGAATAAAAAAAAATTAGAAGTTAAAAAGTGAGTTTTTAATTAAGTCAACTATGTATTTTCCATTTTGGTAAGAATAGATAACTACAGAAAGATGAGATATAGATCAGTTGATTAGATGGCAAATAGATATAAATTATTTGGAAGTAGAAGATAACTGCAAAACTGCTCTAAAATCTACATTAGTACCGTTATTCATAGAAAAACAACATGGGATAAGTAAATAAGAATGTCTTTACTCAATGCACCTAAAGTTTCATTTGGAGAACTAACTTGATTTTGCAGACTTTGAAAGAATTCTCCACAACTTGTAGCTCTGTGTCTTGGTATTGCCATTGATCGCAGCAGGCCACAGGCTTCGTTCTGACTCTGCAAGGTCCCAGGACAAAGAATGTTGCTCTTGTTTTGCATGGACTTGTCTAGGCCAGCCTGGCCCTTTGTGCTCGTTTGCTTTACAACAAAAGCACTTCTCTAACAACATTGCCTGAGTGGTTTTGGCTTCAACGTAGCTGTATATATTGTGTAGTGGATTGTCCTTCAATATTACAGGGGGGTTTTTTGACCAGTACCTAGTGATAACATGTAGTTGTCTTGTGTGGCATCAGCTATCTATGGCCCTGTCTTAAAACTGTAGTATAGAAGGCTGAAGTCTAAGGATGGCAAAGGAGGCCTTTTTTGCACTCTAAATCTTATTTTAACCAAAAAATCCACAACATATGTGGATGAAGCTAAGAAGTTATTTTTAATCTGATATTTAAATAATCAAATGCAGGAAAATCATATTAATAAGCAAATTAAAACTGTTGCACAAGAACTTCCAGTGTTCTTTTGAATCCTAAGGATGGCAGGTTTGGTGTTTGTTGAGAAGGTCCGCGTATTCAGAAACTTTTACAGGTCATCATCCAATGAAAGCAGCATGCATACCACGTGTGCAGCTCCATACAAAAAGAGTCCTCAGACTCTTTACACCTGATTCTAGTCTGAAAAAAAAATCACAGAAATAATTAATTCACAACATATGGCCCAGCAGCAGGCTAAATTCAACTTTTAAAAAGTAAGCAAGTCCAAACATAGTGAATTGATCCTCCATGGAGGTGAGATGCATGGCCAGAGATATACCTTGCCTTCCTTTATTTAGTGCTGTCAATAAATTATATTTTTTTAATGGATGACTTGAGATTTCTTTTATATCTTTTCTGTATTTCAGTGTTTTTCCCAGACAATGAATTCTCCAGGAATTCATTAAATGAATTCAGTATTTTTAGGGGTTGTTTTGTTTGGTTGGTTTGGTTTTTTTTCCCCTTTCATTAGATAGTGCATGTTCTGTAATGAAAAAAAACCAAAATGTAAAAGGAGAAGTCATTTTGCTAACCCATTCTTCCTGAATCTAAGAGATTGTCCTTGAATGTAATAATCACTTTGGTCCCCAATCATATATGTTGTGATTATGACAAATTATGAAAAAGCTAAGAACAATAAATGCAACCCTGTTAAGCAGGGATAAAAAGAGCATTTACAAAATTACATACTCCAAGGGTAGAAGAAGCCTGCTAGTATCAAATCTGGGCAGTACCTCCCCATCTGGAAACAAGGGGTTCAAAATATATAGCCTTATTTTTCAGTGGAATTTCTGATTCTTCTTTGATAGTCAAAATGAGTTATTTCATCAAAGATAAACATCTGCCTAAACAGCCTATGGCTCCCTGGGCTTTTTCTGCAGTGCAATTCAATTATTGCTACTGGTTTCAGTCATCTTAGGCTTTGAAAAGTCTCCAGTTTCCTTCTGAGTTATTAAAAAATAAAATTAGTGGTTTGGAGATAATTCCGCTATTCAGTTCATCATAACAAATTTACAGTTGAGATGATAAAACCAATTGTGTTACTATCACACTAATTTGCTACTTCCCTTAAGAGTCTTGGACATGAGTTGTCTAGATCTGTCAATTTCTCTATCTATGCTTAGTTAATTTTAGCAGATGCTGTTTCATATGTTCTGTTACTACAGATGGCGAAATTTTTATTTCATCTAAGGGAGCAAATTTTGTTTTTTTCTTTTTTAGATGAGAGAGCTAAAACAGATGAAAGGAAATTAAGGAAATTTTCATGTAAGTTTGTATCCTAGTAGATATTCTACACAGAAAAATATAGACACCAATTGTCACAGCAGAAGATACTTTATTTCTAGGAAAACTGGAGGAAATGCTTCAGTGTTATTTTTTTGGGGTTTGGGGGGTTTTGTTTTGTTTCAGGGGTTTTTGTTTGGTTGGTTAGTTGGTTTTGGGTTTGTTTTTTTTTTTCTTTATTATTTTGTCTTTTTTTATTTGATGCTTCTAGCAGATGATGTATTTGTTATTCCCATTGCTCATTGGTGTACAGTAAAAGCAAAGATAAGGTTTCATGAACCAATTTACTATTTTGGAGTCATCTGATAGCTATGTCCACTGAAACTGAAAATAAACACAAAGAAAAGTAATTTCAGCCACACTTTGACTTTTGAATTAAACTTCCTACTTAATCAAAAAATAGAAAGTTCTGGCCAATGAAAACCTTGAGGCTTTCTTTGCTTTTATTCCCCCCTTCCCTGTAACAATGTAAAATTGAGCCTGATATGAAGTTTGATCATCTTTATCTGCCATTGGCACATATTAAAATCAACTTGTAGAGAATTCTGCTCACCTCCTCCTGCAGTGCTTAACTCATTGACCCTCCAGCCCATGCGAACCTCTCTTAGGTAAGGCCACCACCTCTGCCTGCCCAAGGCACACAGAACAGCTCCGAACACTCCATGCCCTATGCTGGATGGCTGTGTCCTCCTTGAAGAATTCAATGGGAGTTCTAGAGGTGTCTGATGTGCTGGGGTAGCTGCTTCCGCTGCTGCTGGGATCCATGCCCTGTGCCACATCACTGCCAGCACTGAGCCATCCCACTTTCGTGAGAGTATTTGGAAGCCTTCCACCTCAACCACTGCACAAATTGCTGCCTCTGTTTGCTGTGCTCCCAGCTGGCTTTCCCTGGTGCCAGCTGAAGAGGTGCTTGACAATTCCTGACTCTAAATTAAGAATTTTAATATGGCTGAAGATAGCAGATGTAAGCACTTTTTCAGTAGGATTAGCTCCCAGGGGCTGCTAGAAACTGCTAGAGCTTCTAGGAATAAACATGTCTCTTAGCTACCTGTGTGAGCAGCAGCAGCACCCTTTGGGAAGGAGAGCCCAAAAATCACTTCATGAATTTCTGCATCCCTTAGCTGCCTCTGTTTGCACTGACCTTCCCTGTAGTGACCTACTCTACTTACGGAGTCCATTTCCATTTCAGTCTTTCATCTTTATGTCTGTCTGATGCTATTAAAAATGGTATATAGCTATCAGTAAACATTATCACAAGACATGTGCCTACTCCGTGCCTGCTGTTTGCTTCCACTTGGCACTGGCTTCACCTCATGTGCATCATGCTGCAGTTTGTGCCAATATTTGTCTTACTACTACCAATGAAGTGTAGTCAATGTAGTTGAAAAAGCTCATTAATGCTAATTGAATCAAAACATCCAACACCACTCTGACAACAATTCTGACATGTATGGGAAACATACATGCAGGCACTGAGACTACCAAGAAGCTGCTTTTATAACCTGTTTGTAGTGTGGTGACACCTTTTTTTTTTTTAATTTAAAGTGAAGTACTATATCAGATGCTACAATCATATAAATAAAAATAATTTATTATTAACAATTTAGTTTAAAGGTTAGGTAAAAAGTACCATATGACCTGAAATGCATTTTTTTTTCCTTTTTATAAATCAGGACAAAGAAAATGGTATGCCAAAAACTACTTTCTTTCAGTTTTTATTTTGCATTCCAAACTATTTTTTTTATTTTCCAAAATATAAAAATTACAATGATGATGAAAAAGATTATTGCATTTATCTTAACAGGGCCAGGTTTCTGAAGAACAAAAAATTAACAAAAAAAGTTCAACTTTGTTTAAAACTCTCTAAACTTCACATAAACATCATATCTTTGAAGTAGATTTTTATCAGCTCCAAAACACTACAGAATTTAACATTTGCTCTAATTTCAACTCAGGATACCATGATGTGGCTGTGATATTTCACATGTAGAGATATAAATTTAGTTGATAATACTTTTTCTTCTTGAATTTTTTTTCAGAGAAAAGAAACCAGTTTGTGTGTCAGGAATTTCCTTACAAATTAAAGCTTTCTTGTTTAGATAGACTTTGTATGTCCAGGTGGATAAAAGCAAAACAAAACAAAACAAAACAAAACCCAGCCTCACAGAACTCAGCTTTTTGAAGGGTTGAGAAGTTATTGGTAGAATAGGATAGATTTGGAGAATTACTAGATATTATTGGTGCATAGGTGTAAGCACCATGCTTTCAAGAAAATTTATTTCTTCTATTTTAGAGGAATAGAATGGTTCACGAGAAGTACCTTGCCCGAAGAACACAGATCAAGTGGCTATATTCCAAGCTACTAATTTTCAGAATGATGAACAGTGACATTTATTCAGTGAAACCAGCTGCTCACAATTTACCTAAAAGTATCTTTATTCCTTAATATATATTTTTTAGCCTCAGTTCCCTCAGTCTCATAATTGTGAAATGACAGATTTCTCCTCAGAGCTGTAGGGAAGAAGGCAATGACACAGCTCTGCCAAGATTAGCAGGTTTTTAAAGTTTTACGAAGTTTTATTTTGAAATAACCACACTAAGAAACATTTTGTAATTTTTGTAAAATTAAATTTTTTTTTATTACCCTATGTTCTAAATACTGAACCTGCCTAGTCAAGAAAAATGTGTGATTAATCTTCTTAAATTCTGTCAGGCTTGGTGCTCTGACCAGTTTCTTGGGAGCCTCTTACAGTGCCCAAACACCTGCTGGGTAAAGAACTTCTTTCTAACATCCAGCCTAAACTTTCCATCACACAACTTCATGCCATTTCCTCAGGTCCTGTCACTGATCACCACAGAGAAGAAATCAGTGTCTGCCCCTCCTCTGCCTCTCATGCGGAAGTTGTAACAGCAATGAGGTCTCTCCTCAGTCTCTTCCGTGCTGAACAGACCAAGTGACCTCAGCCACTCCCCATTTAGCTTCCCCTCAAGGCCCTTTACCATCCTTGTGCCCTCCTTTGGATGCTCTCTAACAGCTTAATGTCTCTCTTATGTTGAGGTGAATTTGGGTGAAAATATACTCAATAATTCAATATGAATAAGAGTTTCTAAACCATTTTGGAAATGTGTGTGATGTAGGAAAGCAAAGGTGCTTCATTACTTTACACCAGGTGAGTATCTAGTTCTTGTGTATTGACCTTCACAGTCTGAAAAGTTTCACTTTGTTTTAACAAAAGCACATGCATTATTATGGAGTTAACTTATTAGTCTTGTATAGCTGCCTCTGAAAACATCCAATGCACTTTTCTATCATTCACATACCCAATTTAAAGCTTGTTTGAAGGCACAGACATTTTAAACATGTAGATAAACACACATACATGAGCATTCTATATTATAGGAAAAACTTTTCTTTACCATGTTAAGAATAGATGAAAATTTTTCTTTTATTTCATTAATAGTATGCTGATGAGTTTCATTCTCCCCATGAATAGGAGTATAGAATACCTATGTAGGAGACCTGCTAAGCTCTGAGTTAAACAAATATAATACACCTAAGCAATATGCACACCAATAATGGGTGGTTAAGCACATTTTGCAATAATTTTCTTTTGGAAGGACTTGTGGGGATTTTTGTTTTCCTGCCTTTTTTCCCTATTAAATCTGTTTACTACTTCACAGTGCTAGTAAAATTATTTCTTGTAGAAAGGAAAGTGCTACATGAAGAATTTTGAATCCCTATGTTCTTGACTTTCTAAACAGTTCCTTTGAATTTTTCATGTACTGTGATTTCTTCTGCAATTATAATAACATTAAAAAAGCTATTTTGTGTGAATTAGAACCAGATTCCTTTTCAAATACTAGAAAATGTGAACTATTCTAATATGTAAACAAGAGTCTGAAACACACTGAATGAGTTTCCAACTGTATCTAACAAGGTTTTCATAGTGATAATCTTCTTGGTGACTTTTTATTTTCAAAAAACATTTCTTCAGGCAGAATTGACAGTATAATAAGCACTTGAAAGCCTAAAAAAGCTATTGTAAGTATGGTTAGCTATACTGATATTACCTGTATATTAAAAGAACAACATTAAATTACTCTAAGCATTCAGTTCAAGAAGTGCTTTAAAGTATGAAAACCTTTCTATTTTTTTAGGGTCTACTCTACTGACATCTCAGTCCTCCTGTTTTCCAACATAGCATTTTTGTAAACACTGATGTTCACAAAGCTGTCATCCCTAGACATGCATTCTAGTTCTCTTGCTCCTTGGAAAAGACTGAATTTGCACTTCTGTCATTTGAAGAGGGTGACTTAATCCCCAAGCAGTGATGTATTCTGATTGTCTTTGCTCATCACCTTTTCCTTTAAAGCTGAGCCACTGAACATACAAGTAGGAGTGTTCATATTAAATCACAGAAAAAGGGACCTTGATTCTAGTCTAGTGATTAGGGCACTTGAAATTGAAGCTCATTCATTTAAAGCAGGTGTCCAAGTGACACTTATCTCACACAGTAGGTGGCTATTTTTAACAGTGATTCATTTACCCAAGGACATTTTGTTCTTCCATTCACATAATGGGAAACATTACAAATGTCTCCGCATCCAGTCAGAATGGTTCAGCTTCATGGTAGTCTCATGATATTGAAAGGTCAAAACATTAAAAATACTGATATACATGTCTCCCTCGGTTCCTCACAGAGGTTATCCTTTCATTGCAAATGTAGCTATTCCATCTACAAAAAGACCCTGTAAGTCACTAATTTTTCCTAAAGAACAAGACTGACATATATGACACGTAAGGGCACACTGCATTAGAAAATGCAGCAGTTTCTACCAGTCACTGCTGAAATACAAGCTTGTATTTCTGGGATAGAAAACACAGGTCACTGCTCCTGTCTCCATTATCAACAGCATCAGATAAGGAGTTGGTCACAAGCAAAAAAGGCAGCTAAAACATCCCATAGTTCCACACTCGTTGAATAGCGCTCAGTCTTCCCCACTTCCTTGGAAACACAGAAGTTTCTTAAATTGATTAGCTGGACATTTCTGTCTCAAAGGTCCTCTCGCCATCTCGGGAAGTACTAGCTAGAGATATTTGACACGGTGTGACTGTGTGGAACAGATACCTAACATGGGTTCATTTGTCTGGTGAGGGTCTGGCATCTAATAACTTAATTATAAGATATCTTTGTGGAATGAAAGCAGCAGTTTGGATAGGCTATCTGAGAGAAAACTCACAGCATTCACACTGTATCAGGGGGAGACCAATGAATTTAAGTAAGCAGCATGGGTGCCTATAATTTTTTGTAGCTCCAGGCCAAAATTACAGGGTATAATACAAAGTTTCAGGAATGAGTCCTAATGTAAATGCATCACTTTTTTGTTGGAAATGTGAGAGATACAAAACAGCTTGATTGACTGAGCTTACAAGAGTGGAAAATATTACAAAAATGTCAAACACGGGAAGGTGATATGGGAATACTTACCAACAATTAACTATTGCATGGGGGCATTACCTTCAACTCTGAAAAAGCAAAAGAGAATAGAATTGTAGAATATCTTGTCTTGGAAGGGGCCTGTAAGTATCATCAAAGTCTAACTCCTGGCCCTGAACAGGACCATCCCCAAGAGTCACACCATATGCCTGAGAGCATTGCCCAAAAGCTTCTTGAACTCTGTCAGGCTGATGCTGTGACCACTTCCATGGGGAGCCTGTTCAGTGCCCAAACACCCTCTGGCTGAAAATGTCATTCTAAAATCCAACCTAAACCTCCCCTGACAGTTTCATGGATTCCCTTGTGTCCTGTCACTGGTCACCACAGAGAAGAAATCAGTGTCTGCCCCTCCTCTTCCCCCATGGGAAAGTTGTAACTGCAATGAAGTCTTCCCTCAGTCTCCTCTTCTCCAGGCTGAACAAACCAAGTGACCAGCCCTAGCAAAAGGTATATATGGAGCAGCCTCAATATAGAAAGAACAGTTTGTATGTCTTTACCAACCCTAGAACAGCATAATTTATATACAGTTCATAATGTTTGCTACAGTATCTTCAGGGATGCCCCATATGTTCTTAAGGGTCTAGCATTTTTAACCTTTCTTCAGTTTCAAATGCTGTAAAATAATGCAAGAACTGTGATGCAGTCCCAACAGCCTGGAAGTTTTGTGTTTTTGTATTCTTCCACATATTTCTTAATAATGTGACTCTAATGACCTCCAGTCTACACCACCTTCTGCCCACTCATCTAATCCTCTTATTGACTTAGATTTAGGCACTCTCAGACGCTCCACTTACACCCCCTTAAGCTGCCCATGTCTTCCACAGCTATTTCCCTGCACTGTTTGTTGTTTTCCCAGTCTTAAATACAATCTACCTTCAGTCTCTGTGTTTCCATTTCCTTCACATTTATCTAGTCTATGTGCTCCCACAGACCACAGACTTTGTCGTTTCTCTCCCTCTGTTTCTGATCATATAAGGGCCCCCTCCAGATTCAAAGAGAAAAGTTATGGATTTTTGTATTTTATATTGGGAAAGAATGAAAATTGGGATTTTTGCTTCACAGTTCACTCAAGGAGTGCTACTCTCATCAGAGGAAAGGAACCTGTGCTTCTGTGCTGATAAAAGCCTTAAAATTTTGTTTTCTTGAATAATAACCTTACTAGTAGACTACTGGAAAGGTAGTATTCTCTTTGTTACTCATTCACACCAGCACATCTTAAAAAGGTCATGGAGTGTTGCCTACAATTCAGCTGAAATCCTTTACACTGTGGACAACACTGAGCAGGTTTTCCTACCCATGAGAAAAAGAGATTAACAACCACACCGTTAAGCCAAGAAAATATGATGTTTCTACTAATCACTAGAGACCATTGCCTTTTGAATGACTTAGCAATTCAGGCCTCCGGTCTTGTCAAAGATTGTCTTGACTGTGGATCTTTTTAAGCTGTGACTGCAAAAATTTCTGAAGGTCAGGAGAGGGTCAAGAGGGCTGTGTCCTTCAAATGAACGCTGATCCTGCAGTATCTGATTTCCTATAAGACAGCAATTTATCATTTTGCTTCCACTTGATCTTGATTCTGCAGCAGAAGGGCTTAACTGTATGTGGTAGTGGTATAATTAAATCAAATAATAGGTAAGCAACTAATTAACTTGTGAATAAAAGAGGAAAGAAAGAGTGTCCAAGTAGATTTTGTGACAACACAGAAGAAAAATTCTTTGGTGGACCTGAGAATGGGGAGGTAAAAAATACTGCATTTGTCATCTAACTCTTCCCAGTAGACAGTTCTGGATACTAATGACTGAATGCATTGATCTGAATGATGACTGATCCCACTGACCTTTAGAGAGGGCTGTAGAAGGGATCAACATAACATACAGAGAAAATTTAGGTACTATAGAGTCTGTGTATAACAATTTTAACTGCTTGATTCATGGAAGTTAGTAATAAGTGGATAATTGGTCTGTGTATGTTTGGATCATTGTTACTGAGTATGATTGTATTGCAAATAGATTGTCAAGAATAAGATGAATAATCAAGTTGTATTTTCTCATATTTTTCAGCATTTTTGTTTGATTGTTTTTGTTGTTTTGTTGGGGTTTTCTTGAGAATAGCAATTTTTATAACAGATATATTAAAACAAATAGTTTTGTGAGCTGTATTCTAGGATGAAGTAAATGCTGCCAGCACGTGATAACCATACTGTGAACACTTGTCCCAGTCTGACCAGGGCTAAGATATAAGGATAATAAATTCAAAACAGTTGGAAGGATGAAGTAGGCACTAGTTGCACAGGTTTTGAAGAGGTAAGTACCCAAGAAAAAGGATTGCGGGAAGTAGCCAAGCTCACGTACTTTCACATACCCAAATTCATCTCACTGGTTGTAGTGTCAGCAATAGAATACTGGGCTCAATCAGTCAAATACATCAGACTCCAAAACATTCTTAATGTGCTTCTGTATCAGGCTTTCCAGGATGAGTTCAATCAACGCCTTAAATTGTGTAAAAAGTAACAACAATAGTAGTCCACTGTGTAATGTGTGAACTGTTTAGCATTCCTAGCTTATTAGTCAAAGTTCTGCTGTTGGCATAGTCAGAGAAATAAATTTGCAAATTTTCAGGAATTCAGTGTGCCAAATTCTCAGTGGTGTGAAGACTGGATTCCTGGTTTAAACAACATTAAAGGAGTGGTGCAAAAGTACAGACTTGTGGCAGGGTCTACATGTCTGCCTACAGAGTCAGTTTGGTGTTTAGTATTCACCTTCCTTGATCACTTGTCACGTAGTTTTTAGACTTAAAAAAGCACACAAATGGCAAAGGTGTGGAAGATGAACAATTGGACTTTTAACTAAAAAAAAACCCTCCAGTAATTCAGCAAATGTATACTAAGAATTCAAATTCTGTCAAATAGCCACAACTAGAAGTGATTAGCAAAGGTTTAGAACCATATACTTATTCTTAATATATGTAATAGGAATTAATTATTTTGAGCAGATAACTGTGCTAATTGTTTAACCCTAATAAATATGGTTATAACAGCATTTTCTTTAACTGAATTCAATAAAATCTGTATTTATTGATTGAATGATATTTATATACAGGTTAACATCAGTCATATGATGGCTAAATTATTGAGAAGGGTAACTATTTAGTAATTTAATATGTTGAAAATATTTTTTCAGGAAATTATATTTATCTTTTGAAATTTGATAAAAAGTCAATTTGTTCATGATCCTCCTAGCTGTGACAAAACCAAATATTTTCTTGAGACATTTCTATGATTACAGAATTGTTTCTTCTCAAATACTTCTGTGCAATGATCAAAAGCAACAACTCAGAGGCTCTTTTTCATATATTTTAGAAGTTCCAGTCTGTTGTTAACCTTTAACAATACTTCTGGAAAGGGCTTTATTATATTTTTCTAATTATTAATTTAATTTTCCTGATGTGCAGTTGACAATTAACCTGATTTGTCATGTCAGATACTTGACTGTTGATTAGAATGTTGATTAGGTATTTGATTGGTGATTCAGATACTTCAGTTAATTTCATGCATTAAAAGAATTTACACATAAAAAGAACCAACTGACAAAGTTACTAGAATGCCTCCATATCCAAATAGATCTTTAATAATTGCAATGATTCAGTGACAGACTAATTATGCGACTTGATACAGAATGAAGGCATTGTTGAATCTATTCAGCACCTGCTTGAAAACACAACTTTTTTGTCTTTCTTTTTTTTTTTCCTAGTTTAATTTCCATCATGTAAATGCCTGATAGCATAAATTCAGGAGTGAATATACATGGGAAAAAATATTTTCCATGCCATTTTTTTCCTTTCTGAGGCCTCTAGGAGATGTCCTACATAAAGCAAATGTTATTTTGTGTGGTCATTCATAAAATATATTCATTTCAGACAGTTCCAGTATATAGTGCCGCAATGAAAGTATTCCATAACCTCATTAAGATCAATAATGCTATGGAACCAAGAGCAGTTAATGAAGCAAAGATATTTAAAAAACAACTTCTATCCACTTAGAAACCTAAGGGAATTAATGTTAATATTATAACTGTAGAAAAAGGACGCATAGGGATTTTGAAAAAGTTGTGTAGGTAGCACTAACCCTTGAGAACTCACTTCTCCATGCTATAAAAAATTTGCATGTCTTCTGTTGAACTGTTTTTGATTTTTTATTACATGTTTTTGAATAGGGATTTTTTTTTGCTTAGTTTTTCTTCCTTTTTTCCCCCCAGCAAACGCAGATCTGTATGCAACGTATATAGATACTACACATATTGATAAAATACTCCCTATGTAAAACAATGCAGATGAATAGTGTTTAGTCTATTTCTACCAATACCAGCAAAAGCAATACTGTTGCTTCTTTAGATCTTCAGGCAGATATTGTTACCTGATATTTCACTATTTATACATAAAAAAGTAGTCTCTAGAAAAAAGTATGGAATACTGCTGCATCTTGCCATGGGTAAAACTTAAAATATTTGATGTTTAGCATTTGTAAAGTGAAATCATAATCTTTTCAGCATATGTCATACTATAATTTAGACCTTTTTAAACCAATGGTCAGCTGCTGCCCCTGAAAGCACTCTGGAATATCTTGGAGAAAAAAGGGACAATACTGGTGTGTTTTTATGTAGAAGAAGCAACATAAGTTTATTAGATGTTTTTACATACTTTCACACACACCTAATACACTGGAATATTATTTTAGAATAAATACAAATAATTAGGTCGTAGTAAGCATTAACTTATTTCCCTGGGAAATCATTGTGAGGGAACTTATTCTTAACCCTATTTATAGTGATCTAAAAAATGTCAGAAAAGAGTTCTTAGTACATTAATACTTCTGGCAACCAGAGGTTATTTTTTTAACCCACAGCCTGCAAGATCACCAACTTCAGCTACAAAGTGGTGCTGAAGTCTCTCTCACTATCTACTAAATCAACTGGCAGTAGTTTATAATCTGATCTACTTGGGTTAATTATAGATGCCCTCTTGTATATGATAGGTATGGCATAACAACTGAAAGTGTTCATAGCCTCGTGTGTTATTAAGTGAATGGGGAAGAACAAGGTTAACAACATTCCAGAAACAGCAGGATCATAATAATGCCATGCAAAATAGACTGATGCAAAGTTTGGCTTATCAGCCAAGGAGTCTCTATCTTTTAATTATGTATGAAGATTAAAACAGATAATTTTCTGTAATTTACCTACCTGCTGCATATTATCATTACATCTTCCTGGATATAGAGAGAAGCATGAATTATGGAGATTTTTTTGATTGTGTTATCAAGCACTCTTGTCATTGATAATAACTGCTTGTTGGTTTGCTCTTTGGAAGCAGTGCCAGACAAATTTCCCCACCAAACTTAAAATTTGTTCAAGGAATAAACGGAAAATTTCACAAATACAGCAGTGCTTTTTCTAAAAGAAAGAAAAGTATAAAATTATGGATTATATATAGTTTTTATATATTGTTTATATATATTAAGAATTCTTTTTTAAAATTACCTTTAGTATAAGTTGTTTTCACAAAGCTGCATTTCGTAGTTTGAAATCTTTTTTACAATAATCAAGATTTGTGCCTTGGTCTTGGTATTCAAAAGCCATAAGTCACTTTTACTCTGAGCAACAAACACTATTTAACAGCTTTCTCAATGCCTGAGGAATGCTGAACCTCTTACCTTAGCTAGAGTGCACAGAATAAAACTACATTGCTGATGCTATAGGACTTTGAAACAAATTGGCCTCAAACGCTCTTCTTACTCAAAAAGTAAAAAGAAAGAGAGTAGAAGGAGTTTGCCTGATAGCTGTCAAGAAAAAAATTGGATTCTTAATTGGATTTTTTCTTGAGGGGAAAATAAATTAAATACAGTGTTTAAGAAGACATTATTTATTTCCACCAAACTGTCTCTTACCAGGATTCTGAAACTGAAGAGCCCTCTGCAGAAATCTAAGTTCCCTTAACCTGTGGTCTGTCAAAGCCAGCTGTCTTCCTTAAAGTTAATGTCATTTTTCTTATCTTTAATATATACAAGAGTTTTAAAATTGATTTTCACCAAAACTGAAGAGAAACAGAAAAAGAGAGGGAGAATGAAACACACATCTTGTAGTAGGAGGGGAAGAAACAAAAGAATTGGTTGAACTTGTCTCTGCTTTGCTAGTATGATTCTCTAGCCTAGGGATGAAGCACTTCAGTTCAAAGAAAGAAGTCCCAGATTTTAATCCTAGATCCCAGTTGCCATTATTTTTGTCATTAATTCTTAAGTTGAAAAAGCTAACAAACAAAAAGCCCCAAAAAAGTTGTTTCAAATATATCCTGATTTAGTCTTTCATGTCAGTCTGACATTTTGTTTAATGGATTGTACTTATTCCTCAAGACAAGAAATGCCAGTATCAGGGTAGCAAAGAATTTCAACTTTTATACAGCCTTAGTAATCTTATTTGGACCTTATCCATCTTGCTTAGAAATCAATAATACATATGCATTTTTCAATTCACCATATGTAAATTACATAATACATACTTACCTCCACCTTTAGCATATACACAGCTGTGTTGCCTTTTTCAGTTGTTAAAAAACAAAAAATAATAAAAATATAAACAGCTATTTATTATACCAAAACAAGGATTTAACTGATGATGAACACAGACGAAAAAAAGAGCAAAAAAAATAGCTCTTCATATCTTCTATATAACATTTGCCTCAAAATGTGAATTCAGAAGTGTACTTTAGCATGCATATAGAATTGCAACATAGAGAAGTATAAAATCAGCTGCCTGAGTGACTTTTCTACCAGGTTGGAAACAGCCTGTTTCTGGAACATCAGCCTTTAGATAATGATAATGATGATGAAGATGAGGATAGGAATTGTGGCAATCCAATGCCTTGAAGATTATTGGGAATAGATCCTAGACTTTTTCTGTAATTATTTCTCTATGACATAAAGCTTCTTAACAATCCTGAAAGTGTGAAACTCCACTTTAACTGAAAGTTAAAGTGGGCAATGTCTATCTGTCTGTCTGTCCATCTATCTCTCATCTATCTATTTAATTTCTATTAATCAAATAGTGCAAATCATATCAGCATTTTATCAACATTTTAGCAAGCTGTAGTTATGAACTGTCTTAATATCTCTGGCAAATCTGATTGCATTTTAATAGACTGGAAACCTTTATTTTACTGAATTATTTATCTAACTCTTTGCTGATAGCTACATGAGACACAATATGCCTAAGTACTTCTGATAGCTTTGTTATTACATAGGACTAAAAAACACCCTACAGGCATTAAATGCAGAAAAAGCTATTTAAAATAAATTGCCCAAATTGAGCTTGTATTTGATTACAGCGGTGTGTGGTATTTGATTACAGGGGAAGGGTGGTGGTGTTTATATGTGTATGCGTGTGTATATGAATTCTAATTTATTGTCAATAGTTCCTAACAGATATATTATAAAAGTCATCGTGCTGAAAAGTTGAAGATGGACTAAGGTCAATAAAATGAATGTTTCATCATAAAGGAAGTGTTTTAAGTTTAAGAACTTCAAGATCTTTGAAGATATGAGCAGCCTGTTGATGCACAGAATTAATCCAGTGGAAAGCTCAACAAGTCCTTTGAAATTAACGGTAAAATGTTTCATATGCATAAATTTTAGATACTTCCTAGGGAAAGAAAGCTGATGCTGCTTCTGCAAATGAAAAGTTCTGTGAACCTGAGATCTATTGAAAGGCTCTCCAAATGTAAGGGTGTGGAACAGTCTAGCACTGACAATTTTGCTTTTATAAAGTTTTGACAAGAGCAAATCTTTTGCAGGAGATTAAAATGATATGAGTTTTAAAAGAAAAAGTAATTAGTGAATATGAGCTGAGTACAGTAGTGGAACTTACTGAACTTGAGTAGTTTTGTAACAATGAACTAAAAGTGTCTAAAAGTCTGGGTTTTTTTTCTCCAGTGCCTTAAGAGAAGGGGCTTTTCGTTGATGGGTGGGAGGAAATTTTGAATAGCAGCTAATGTCAATCATTACCAGATTTCAGCTACCTTTTTATGACAAGAAGGTACCATTCTGATTATTCAGGTCAGCCTAACAGAAAATACAAGCCATCACTTTCAAGAAAAAATCAGATGGAAAATTGGTGAAAATTGATGAAAACTTGTTGGCCTTTACTGAGCTGATGTAGAAAAAAAATCTAAATAAAGCAGAAAATATCTGATTTTCAATTTGAATGTAGCTAACATGTCCTTTTTTCAATTTACTGGGTAAAGTATTCTTTTAACATCAGAGTTGACATTTTGTTCTGTAAAAATTATCATACCTGTGAAAAACATGCCTCTTAACATTCTGTTTATGTCATTTTAGTTACTCATTCTTTTATTGTAAGGCATACTTTAAAGACCAAAAAAAACAAACCATGAATATCTAGCTGCAGATGTATATTTTATGCTTGTAGGTGTGCACATATTCTATGATATAATAAATCAAATCTTTTCATGGTTCTTTTCAAAGTGTGAGTACCAAGATTATGCTTAAAATTGAGAGAAGTGTATAATAAAATGAGATTGTAAATAATTTATTTTTGATAGTTAATTGATTTTCCTCAGCATGTGTGGAAATGATGCGCAATTTTGTGTGTATCAAATTTTAGGAACATTTCTAAATCTACTAACCTATGTTTTATTAATTCTGTAGCTAACTTCATTTTGGATGTTTTTGTGTAAAAATTTTTGTGCCTAGAATCAAAGATAACCGCAAAAAACATTCTTCTGGCCTCTTCACATTTAAATGTTTCTTACACAAAACAAGGAATTATATAACCTTTTACCTACTGAAACAAAAGGAAAAAACAAACCAAAAAAAAAACAAACCCACAAAACCCCCCAAAAACCAAAAAACCAAACCAAACAAACAAACAAAAAAACCCCAAATCACTAAACCCAAACAACCCAAAAACAACAACAAAAACAAAAGGGAGAAGGAGCACTAAAAGTTATGTAAATTAGGACTTGACTTGGAAATGAACGTAGAAGCTCTAGGGTTCAGTTTCTCTTTGTACAAATAAGTTTAAAATTTAACTCTTTGGTAGCTGCCAGATTGAGAAAAGAGATCTCTTTAGTTCCTCAGATCAGAGGCTACAGAACTAATAATCTCTAGACATAAATACATATTTGACTAGAATCTTTCAGTCATCATCCACTCTTAAAACAATAAAATCAATACAGTATTAAATAGTCTGACTATATATATGAATACCATATTGCAGAATAAGTTAGTCTTAAAGATCAAAGTCCATATCTCCACTCTGATTTCAAGTTATTCCTTTCTCTTCATCAGCTTTCAATTGCAAACATTCTTTTCCTTTAGTGTTGTGAGAGTTGCTTTGCAGAAAAAGTGGTTACTGCTACCCCAGCAGATAAAATAATACATAAAACTTTTCTTCATTATGAAGACTGGAAATACTTTCAGTGATAAATAAAGCCCCCTGACCTTTAGTGCCTGTATTTCAGTTATTTACTGCACTTTAGCAACTGCAAAAATTATGAGACCAGGTGAAATTGCCTAAGCATCAGAAATGTCTTGGTACAGAGCAGTCCACATTTGTGAAGAAAGTTCATTGTGAATATTTTGCTTTTAGTTTTGATTTTGAGAAGTCATTTTCAATTTAATTGAAAGACAATTTTTTTTCATAAAACTTTTATACTTAATAGCTAATTTTATTAAGGTGTATATGTTTTGGGGATTTTGTGTGACTTCAAAATGTGATTATTCCCTTGTCATTGTCATAGGAAAATATTGTTTTGACACTCTTTAGTTCATTTATAATAATAGTTCAACTCAGGAAAGCAGAGAACAGATTATTTTTAATTCCACAACATATTCCCTTTCTGTATTGGATTCTTCTTGGCTTTTCAACGTTCTATACAAATGGAGAAATTACAACTATGCTTGAAGGAAAGGATTTAAATTCCAGGAGGCCATGAAGAACCATTAATCCACTGAAAAATGGAAACAAATTCAACAGGGGGAGGTGAAGGGTACAAAGCCCAGTTAAAGTTGACTGTATAGTAGGGGGGAAGAAGTGTTTAGGTAACAGTTGTTCAGAGGAAAAATTGTGGCTTTATTATGAGTGACAAGATGGATATGACAAAGAAATATGTATGCTGTGGATAAAAAACCAAAAAATAAATCCACCAAACCACAAAACAACCTACATCAAAAAACAAAAAAAAACCAAAAACCAAAAAAGCAAACCAAACTAACCAACCAAACAAACAAATAAAAAACAAAAACCCAAAACAAAACAAAAAAGGAATTGTCTTCATTGAAAGTAATAGAAGTATAATATGAGAAAATGTATATTCCTGGGTCATTTCAGCATAAGGACCTGAACTGGGTCTTTGATTTATTTAGGTTATGAGCCTTGAGAATCAGAAATGTAATGAACAGATCCAGAAAAGAGCAAGTGGAATGATGAAGATGTCTGTTACAACAAGACCAACACCAAACATTTGAAAGGACTGAATAATTTGTGCTAGGTATAAAAGGTCTGACTTCATGCAGAGAAAGATTTCAAAGAAATGAAAAAGTGTGTTCTGCTCTCTGCGTACACACAACTTAGAACAAGAAGGAATGAATTATAGTACAGCAAAAAGACTTTGTTGTGATTGTCTCTGTAACAGAAACAATGAAGCACTGTCTCCCTCATGGGCAGTCTTTAACAAACAACTGAACAACTTAATCTTTCCTAAGAAATGCCCAAGTTATAACTTCCTGTAGGTGATATGGAGGTAAACTCTATGATTTAGATTGCTTTATGTTTTTTTCTAAAGTGACACCTTATGTGAAATGACAGGATGAATATTATTAGCTTGTGGTCTTTCTTTCTGCCTCTGTGTTTGGCTACAAATCCCGATACTGAATACTGAATTTTTTCCCTGTTTTCCACTGAAGAAAGACCATCTTTGCCTACAGAAACCAAGATGCTTCCTGAAGTAAGCACATAGAAGGGAAAGCAGTGTCCTATTGATGGGAATAATTTGCTTTCATGTAAGTATTGAAAAGGCAGTCACTTCAGCTTAAGGTAGTCACTTCTGCTTACTTTTGTAGACACTGAAGGCAAATCCACATATCCACAGGGCAGTTCACCTCATGTTAAAATGGAAAGCTAAAGTAAGCACAATCTAAACTCTAGTGATGGCACAACATGGAAGGTGAGCGGAGAGCAGGAATCAGGACTTACAAATTGAGTAGGGAGAGATGGAGTTATTGACTGTCTGAGGTTAAGCAGGACTTTAGATGTCCAGGCTCAACCTTAAAGTTCTTGGAATTCTTGATATTCACAGATCTCCTTCTTCACAGAAAGGTCAGCTACAAAAATACTATGAATTTTTAAATTTCACCTCTTTCTGTTCACGCCAAAAAAAAATCAGAGACTGGCAGTCAGATCCTCATCTATAATCAATGAAATTCCCTGGAAGTTAATGTTTGTTCATCAATAACAGCATAAGAGTAGCTTCACTAGGATAATTCTTTTCTATATAGTAATATTGACTTAGTTTAGATCATATAATAATTTGCACAGATCTTGATATGTAGTCTTTATGAGCATTTTTGTGGGTTTTGTTATTAAAAAGGAATATTAAAGTATCATGTGTGGGTTAGTTGCACTGGAGTTATGCTGAAATTATCCAAAACTTTGTCATATAACACTTTTTTTAAGGACACAGTTTAAGACAAATGTGCTTTTATACTTCCCTCTTGGCACATAGATACCACTGTATAGAGCAATAGGAAAAAAAATATTCTTAGTTGATATTGGTTAACTCCCCCTTCTCTGAAGTAGTGCTAATAGGGTGTCATTCCATTTCTACACTGGTTATTTCATGACCATTTTAAAACTTTTTTACCCTTAAGAAAATTTATTGCAAAATTCAATATCTCAAAGAATCATAGAAGCTAGTCGAGAAAAGCTCAATTGCATTAGCTAGTTAATCTCCCAGCCAATACAAGTGTACCTCCTGCTGATTATTTACTAAGAGTACACATTGAAAAAGATATTTTTAATGTTCTACAGAGGTAAAATTCCTCAGCTCATTCCCTTGGGGTTTTTTGTTTGTTTGTTCATTGTTTTTTTCCTTATGCATCTTTTCAATCCACTGGTACTTCTAGTACAGTAACTCGGAAGTGTGCTAGGATGAAAATTTACAGTACTTTGCTAACTTTTCCATGGATACTCAAGCAAAAATAATTTGAGATAGATATCGACAGTTTTCACTCCACCAAGATGAGAGTATCTGAGTCTTCCAATCTCAAAAATAGATTTTCTTTAGTTTTTCTTGTTATTATTTTTCTTTCTCTTTCACATCCTTTATTTTTTATTTAAGATTGAATTTTTATTTTATTTCTGGTGTAGTATAATATTGAATTTTGAACATAATGCTGAAATTCTACTTTAGATCGTCTTCTAAAATCTTGTATTTGATGTTGTGGAGCGGAAAGGCCTTGCAAAGCGAGGGCCTTGCTGCCCTTGTAAAATCCTTCCTCACTTCTGTTACTTTGGCTAACTAGAAAAGCATTCTAGGAATGACTCAGCTAAACTAGAGGTGATAAGTTACATAATTGTAAAACAATTATTAGAACCGATAAATGCTCACACTGCCGAGCCCATGGTTAATTACAGCTGATGCCTGTTCCTATCGTGGTCTATGGTGGTTAGTTAAGTGCATTTGCTGTGCCTCACAAGTATGCAAACTCATAACAAACAATTTAGGAATCCTGATTTTTTACAATAAAGTTTCTTCATCATACCATTGTAGAAATTGTGTGTTTAGTGCCACAATTTGATATTATTATATTTATTATGACTATTTCCCCAGTGTGCTGGAGTCAGTAAGTGAGGGAAATGTCATCATCTCAAAAAAGGAAGATTCCACTGCAAAATATTTCTGATACACTTCAGCTCAAAGTATATGTAGGTTTATCCGTGACTCAATAGTTTGTGATGCAGCCTCTTCTCTAAATCAAAGATCCTAGTAGAAGTTTGTAGTTTTCCCATGCCACAAAAACAAATATTATTCTTAGCCTTATGGTCAAGAATTTTAATAACTTTTTCTAACACTAAGTCATAGAGGGAGGTAAGAATAAATTAAGTATCTGCTATAAATACTGAATATTTTTCAAGGTTGTGCCCCCATTTTCAATGCCTGTTTCCCGCTTTCTTTATGATAAGTCCTATAACTTTTCTCTACTCCATTACCTGCCAAATTTCTGAAGAGGTAACAGGAGATGAACTCATTAAGTCACTCTATGTGATTAACATTCTAGTTCAAGATAATTTCCTCTGTCTTTATATCATACTTGTATTTGATCAATTGCATCTCAAAATTTATTTCTAAATTATTCCCAGAGGAAATATTGTATATCATAGGACTTAGTTGTGATTTCTATTCAACCCTGCCAAAAACACCCGCTTCAATCAAGATCCCACCAATAGTGGGATTTGAGATGTTAATTATGCATGTAGAGTGGATTTTGTTCATATTGTGCTATGCCAGTTTTGAGTGTGTGTACAGGTGCTTTTAATCAAAGGTTTTGCAGGAAGAAACAAAATACCCAGCAAACATGTTACATTTGTGAGCTGAATTTGTACTTATAAAAAGAAAATCAAACTTTTTGACACAATTTTGACTGGCATTAAGCATATTACTCTCCTTTAATTCTAAGCCAAAAGATTTTGAGTCTTTTTTTTGTATTATGATCTCCAGGCCCAGTGTCAGATTAACAAGTTTATGATCTCACTCCTTTTTTTGAATTGTGCTACAGTATTAATACTCTTTCCTCAGCTGTGTAGATTGAATAAACTGAGAATTTCAGGAAGGAATGTCAAAAGATTTTGCAGCACTACTCCTTACCTTTTGAACTTAAATTGCACTCCATAAATTGTTTAGTGCCTTGGAAGCCTTTAACATAGCCGGTCTTTCCCATTGATGTTGCAATAGGTCTCATAGAGGACCAGAGATAGCTTTCATTTTCTTCAAAAGGACAAACCATTTTTTTGATAGATGACTATGTATTGTCAGGTTGGACAAAACTCAATCTCAAATTTCGGTGTTGTGCAATCATTATGTCTTAGCCTGACTGCATAAGAGATAATGAGTATAGGTAATCAGACATTTCCTCCTCTTCCTGAATGCATTCTTTGTTAGGTAGTTATTTAAAACCTGAAAAATAAATCTGTGCTGTGATGGCAACACACAACACAGAATACGTGCAAAAAGTTTCTGTATAAATCTGTGCTCTACTATATTTCTAACTAGCACTCTTTGTTTGTGTAAGGATTCCACAACTGTTTTAAGCAGCAGTTGTTTTCCAAAAATAGAAGATTCTCATCTATTATGGAGATGATTTTCAAATAATTATTTCAGGAACTGGCAGTGAACAAAGGCTGCACTGCAGCTGAAATAAACAGCCTTTCCCACTGGTGATTTTAGGTTACCAGTTATTAAAAAATCGTTTTCCTGACATTTGCATGGTAAACTCAGATCTCACTCTGACGATAAATATATTTCTTGGGTTCACCTTCCAGGGCATGCCTCAGGGATACCTCAGAAGTAAATAATGGGATTTTTGTTTTATCATTGTTTCATTTATTTTGATTTTTTTGGTTCTTCTAGAAGTCATAAAGTTTTTCAAACACAGAACTCACAAAACATATACTTATGGGTCAATTTCAGTGCAGAGTAATGAAATAAATACCTACTTTTTTGTTTTATTTTTCCTTTGTTGGATGCCAAAAAACAAAGGATAGCCACAAAGTGTCAGATAAGAAGAGGAAAAATTCTAAAGTTAGATTTTAGTCTGAAAAACTTATTTCAGAAAGTCACCACCAAAAAGATTCTTATGTTAAGATCTGATCATTATTTGATGGAATGCATTTCTTCCTTGATAAAGCCAGTCAAGTTCCAGGCCTTTGTTTTAGAAAACATTGATAATAAATTTTTTTTCAGCCTATTATTTTACAGTGATGTTTAACTAATATTTGTCTCTTATTTTAAATATTCTTCACTTAGAGAGGATGTATCTGTTGGATAAATCAATATAAAATGAGCCGTAGTTTATTGTAAACATAAAAAACTTAGCAAACAATGACTACTGAAGTACAAAATGTATAGATAATAGAACTGAACAACAAACATTACTTGCCTTAAAAGTTTACTCTTGAATCTTATCTTCAGTATGTGGGAGCAAACTAAGGTTCCAAAGGAATAAAAAAAAAATTGAAAAAAAGAAAACAAATTTGATCATGAATATTTTTAAAGTAATAATAAAAGAATAAAATAAGTTTGTTGACTTTTTACATAAAAAGAGAGGGTTTTTTAAAAGTTTTGTATGTATGACTAGACATTTATGTGGCCTCAGTTTGAGCATACCTTAAAAAGACCTGTCTTTTGGGAACATGCTGAAGGCTGGAAATCTGTAATTACACCTTGGCTTTTAAGTTTGAAGTTTGACTCCCAAAACACTTGGTTTCACAATTCATCAGGCATTCTAGACATGGCTTCTTAACATTCATACACAGAGAAGAATCAACTGGGCATAGTCGTACTTTACATTACAAGTTAAATCTTTGCAGATGACTTAGGGAGGTTTTACCCAAATGCAAAACTGTATACTCTACTCAATTCATTGTGCAACCTGAACTACCATTTTTCTTTTTGAGCTCATTTTATGTTAATTTAAGAAAAAAAAAAATTAAAAGCTCATCTGAACAGTTAACCCAAAAAGTTAATCAAATTATAAACATGTTTCTGAACAATATGTAGGTTTTATGTGCATAATTAGTATTGCATATGAAATATATTCACATGTTTTTCAAGTCATGCAGAAAGGAGTGAGATAGAATCTTACACACATCCATTATCAGCACTTGTGCAAAGCATCTAACACTGTGCCAGAGACATGGAAAGTGGAACAGAGTGCACCTTCAGTAAGTCTGCCAATGACACCAACCTGTGTGGTACAGTCACCACACTGGAGGGAAGGGATGCCATCCAGAGGGACCTCCACAGGCTTAAGAGAGAGGCCTGTGTGAACCCCATGATGTGCAACATGACCAAATGCACCTGGGTAAGGACAATCCCAAGTACAAACACAAACTGGGCAGAGAAAGGACTGGGAGAACGATTTGGATGTACTGGGGAATGAGAAGCTCAACATGATCCACCGGCGTGTACTCACAGCCCAGAAACCAATTGTATCCTGGGCCAGTGATCAAGGGACATGATTTTGCCCCTCTACTCCACTCTAGTGAGACCCTACCTGGAGTACTGCACCCACCTCTGTGGCTCCAAATATAAGAAGGATATGGTCCTGCTGGAGTGAGTCCAGAGAAGTGCTGTGAATCGGGGCAGAGCACAGGGGCACCACTTCTATGAAGACAGGCTGAGAGAGTTGGGGTTGTTCAGTGTGGAGAAGAGAACACTCTGAGGAGACCTTAATAGCAGCCTTACAGCACCTAAAAGGGAACTATAGGAAAGCTGAAGAGAAATTTCTTACAAGGGTGTGTAGTGACATGACAAAGGACAACATCTTTAAACTGAAAGAGGGCAGGTTTAGACCAGATATTAGGAAGAAATTCTCTACTGTGAGGAGGATGATGCACTGGAGCAGATTCCTTGGAGAAGTTGTGGATGTCCAGTCTCTGGAAATGTTCATGGCCAGGTTCAATGGGGTTTTGAGCAAATTAGTCTTGTGGAAGGTGACCCTGCGCGTGGCAGGGGGACTGGAACTAGATGTTCTTTAATACCCCTTCTAAACCAAAACAACCTTTGATTCTGTGATTTGCATGTATAATGCAGTAAACTCTGTTTCAAATGTGGCTAGGTTTTGTTTTGGTTTGGAGGATTTTTATTACATAACTTGGAAGACTGTATCTAGTGTGATTTTCATCTGATTTATTAAAAATAAGCACAGCCTATCTATATAATATGATTTTCATGCACCAGAGTTGTATTTATAATAGTCTCAACTTCATTCACTTGGAACAGATGGAAAAATATCTTTGATTACTGGATTTTTTAACGTTGCAGGCTGCCAGGATAGAGACCTTGTTTCCTACTTTTTCTAAACTGTAAAGGAAAGTTTGCATAGAAGAGCTTTGTAGAATCTGTTCGGCATATTTGACAAGGATGACTTTCTGATTCTGACAGCTCCTGTGCAGCTTTCCTGGGTAATTTTTCTTTAACCTTGTCAGAGTAACATGAACCACGGTCTCCCACCTTACAGTATCTAAGGTACTAAAAGTAGTTAATCAAAAAGGCTTTCCTAATCTGTTCCTTTTCCATCTGTTCCTATTGAAAGAGTAGTTAACTCTTCTAGAATGGCTGTAGCATACAAAAACAGTAGACAGCACAATAAATTCTTCCTTGATAGATGCTTGGTGACAGTGAAATTATGTAAAACTGTATCTCCTGCTGTGCTATACATACACAAAGAGTGTTTGTACATGAACAGCAGCATAAGTTAGGTTATAAAGTATGGCAAAATAAACACACAGCTTCTAAAAAGCTAAATGAACCAAAGCAATCTAAACTCTGGGCATCCCACAACTTGATCTCTCTGTTGCCCTGAGCAGCATAGATAAAGTGGAGGTTTAGGAAAAAATAAAAATCTGTAAAGGAACATTACAGCATTTGTTCACACTGTGAGCTGTCAACAATCATGCATAATTTAGATTGCAGCCGCTAACAATTTCACCATGTTTTTTCTGCTTGAGGAGCTGAGTTTTCTGTTGTGTCTCTGATGAGATTACAGTGGCCCTAACATCATCTTGTAAATAACCCATACTGCTCCTGCACAGAGCACAGATTTAGAATTCACAGATTACAGCCCTAAATTATAAACGTTGGTCTGGCCCACAGTCATAGCATCATTATGTGATCCAAGCTTGTTAATAATAGAAATATCGTCAAAATGCAAATAGCATCAAATTCCCTTTGGCACGATGGCATATAAGAACATGTTAAAATTATTAAACATTATGTCAAATGATCCTAAAATATAGCATTTAGACTTTTTTCTCTTCTTTCTGAGGGATTTAGCTTTTGTAACTCTCAGTGCTGTGCACAGTGTTCTCTTAGTGTTAAAAGAGAGAATGATTCCAAATGTCAAGGGAATTTATGCAAGGAAACATTACATTTATGTGAAAGAAATAGAAACCAGGTGAAGATTTCACCAAAGACAGATAGCTGATACATTTCATATAATTCACAAAAGAAAGAAACAAATGAAAACCTAAACAAAGGCAAACCATCTTGATTCTAAGCACTTGTCTTCTTTTTAACCTTGAGACTATTTGTTTGTTTGCTTTCTGGGTTTTTTTTTTCACTTCTGAGTGGAAAGGATATACTATTATAAATGTGACATATTCTAAGAGATCAGTCTTTAAGTTGCCACAAGAGTGAAAAGTTTTCTCTCTTTATCATGATTTTTTTCCATTAAAAATGTTTTATTCTCATGTGGAACCTTTTGGCAAACTTTGAAGTAGAGGGTTGGTCAAAATATTAGATTAAAACCCATTGAAATTCAATTGTTTGCTTACACAACAATATTTAGGACATGAAATGAGAATGGTACTACTATAACTATTAAATTAAGAAATCTGAAGCAATTAAAAAAGATGTCATTCTTGCGTGATCTTGTGATTGGAAACTAGTAGAAATGGATAAATCCATATTATGAAAAGAATTCTAACTTCTGTCTCACATATAGAAGTAGATTTATAATTACTGTATTTATTAATGACATTATTTTTTAATACAAAGTGTTCTCATAATGAGCTCAGAAGCTTTGCTATTTAATAGGAACCTTCATTTATACAAAACCAAATGCCAAAAAGGTAAATGTGAGTTCACACATTCCAGGTATAAAACAGCAGCACCGTGACAGAGATATTAAGGTTTTTTTACTTCGTGCTCTGTATTACATACTAAAATAATAAATTTTCTCTGATTAAATCTGCAAATTATTTAAATTATTTTATAAAAATACCCTACCATTTCTCAGAAAGTGTACCAGTTGCTACCTACCTGCTGAGGTATCAAAGTCCTTGAAAGGAAATATCACCATCAAAAAGCCCTACATTTTCTACAGGATATACCAAGCTTTTTATACATTAACACAATTTGTCAGAAACACATTTAGTTTCTTCTTAAACCATTCAAGGCTGTGAAACCTAGGTCACCTTCTCCTTATGTTAATCACAATATCCAGTCTGATAATTATTTGACTGAAATCACTACAGTGTTCAATACTGTAGAAGACACAGTGACCTGGCGAGTTGTATGTCCCTTTTGTTCAGTAACTCAGCAGGTACTCCACTTACTGAGGCTGAAGGATGACACAACTCAGTCACTCAATCTGAAAATGAAAGTCTGACCCGACATCTTTTAGGTGGATGCTTTAGCCAGAAGCTTATAAAATTGATTATAGCCAGAGAGCTGAAGTTTGTTCTCTTTTATGTTGCCCTGTTGAAAAACCTTCACTTTTCATGGGCCAGAGAACAAGATTATGCTTGTATATTCCAGAAGCTAAAATATGTTCTCTCTTATCTAGAAAAAGGACCCTGAGCAATACATTTAATTTTGTGAAATAAGACAGAGGTAAGGACGTATCCCTGGCTTCAAGGATAAGTAGCACAGATTATCTTGTATTCACATTTCTTTTCAGATGGTCACTTTTCTAACAGGAGTGTCTCAGTGGCCCAAAGCAGGGCAGAAAGCAAGCTAAAAACTGTGCAGCATCAGCAATCACAGCACTCAAGCTCACTCCCTAACCCTTATTAAATATCGTAAATATACCCTCAGTATCTCTATAAGGCTCAAAATAATTGTAAACAGATCTTCATTAAATATTCAGTAAGGTAAATATTTTGCATAAAGCTGGATATTCCATCTCCTAAGCTCTAGGTGTATATTCTTTCTCTGGCAAATGTAATAATTCTTAACAAAGTCTTGATAGGAGGATTTTGATGTAGGTTATCAAAGCATTCCTTTGATAAGCTGAATAGGAAACTTCCAGTTAACATTTGGAGAAGCATAACCTTAAACCAACTCTGCCACAACCATAGCTGTCATGGATTTGAGACAAGGACATTTGCCAGGAGGACGCACGAAAAGAGGGCAACCAGGCTCCAAGATTAAAGTTGCAAAAAAGTGTTTTAATTACCTAACAGAGTTGGAGGATAAATGCAGGCAAAAATAAACTTTTCATACAGTTTTGTTTCACTCCCCCCTCCCTCTTACGAACCTATAGTATTCACCCCCTTTCCTCCTTTACAGGCCACAAGCCGGGTGGTGGGGGGGGCAGGGTGTGGGGTCTCTTTTCAGTCCACAGAGCAGATTCTCAAATTTACTCATCACCATAATTCTTCTACTACAAATACTCTTTATCTCTACTTGTTTCTCTCTCTCTCCAGACAGTTTTCTGCTCTCACCCCCACCCTCTTAAGAAGCAGTCTCTGCACTCACCCCCCCCTGCCTTCCCTCTTTCCAAACCAGCAACACAGACAGGGGCAGGTTGAGGGGTCCTCTGGTCAGTCCAAACAGGAAAAGAGGTTCTCTACTTAGCCAGGGGTCCTTCCCACGAGAGACAGTCCTTTGAGAACTTCTTTGGCATGGGTCCAATCTCATGAGCAACATCCCGCCCGAATTCTGCTGCAACATGAGTCTCTTTGTCCATAAGGTGCTGTGCAGACTCTCCTGAGCTGAGGCCAGGCTGCTTCCATCCCAGGAGCAAGGCCTTTCTCTCCCTTGCAAGGCCTTTTGCAGTTTTAACTCTTAGATGAGACTCCCACTAGTTCACAGTTTTTTCCAGGCATCCACCTGCTCCTCTGGTGTGGGCTGTGGGTGAATTTCTGCATCCTTATGGACTCCATGGGCTGCAGGAGAAACTTCTTGCTCCCCCTATAGCTTCCACCACGGCTAGCAGAAAGTTTCAGCTCCGGTGCTGGAAGCACTGGAGCACCTCTTTCTCCCCCCTTATTCACTGACCTTGGCAATCTCCATGCTGTTCTCTCTCACATATTTTCACCTCCACCTCCTCCTCCTCCAACTACAAAGAAGTGAAAGAAGTGCCTGCCTGTTTTGTTTTGAATTTTTCTTAAATATGTTTTCACAGAGGCGTAACCAGCACCTCTAATTGGCCCAAACTTGGCCGGCAGCATGTCCATCACCTTCAGAGCCATCAAAGATTGGCTCTGCTGGACTTGATGTAAAAACTTCCAGAACTTGCACTCAGGACACACAGGAGCCATCTTTGTGCCACACTCCACCCCTCAGACACCTCTCCAGGCCTACTAGAACAGCTTCTGAGGGGTCCAAATTTCTCCTAGATGTTAAAAACACTTCACTGATGTTCTGGGCCAATCAAAACCACCACATTAGCTGAGTGCTCTGATCCTTTGAATACACACAATTGTTTTCTAGCTTATGTCTGAGGAGTGGGTGATCCAAATGCCTCAGTCTCAGTAGAAACACCTCTAATTCTGAGTTTTACTTGTAGCCCCCCCTTGAAAAGAGAGAACTGATACTTCCTACTTCTTTCTTCATATTTTCCTTTGGAGAGGGTGTGTTTCCAGTTGTGTACATAGAATATTTCAAAATTTTGCACTTAACAATCCACTTCCAGATCAAAATATATTTTAGATATCCACAGTTCCATAGGCCTTGTTCATTCAAGAAACACTGAATTCTTAAGCATTGTTTCAGGATCCTAAAAACTAAATTCTCTCAGCTAGACTCCCCCAAACTATTAACTGTATTCTTTTGTTCCCTTTAGCTACAGCAGAAGGAAAATAATTTAATAATGGTTTTTCAGTGTTCCAATAATGCTTTGATTTAATTTCTCTAATGGTTTCTCAAAAAAAAAAGTTGGATTTTAATGTGTGAGATGACTACTGATCATTTTTGGTTAATCAATTCAGAATAAATCATTAGTCCCTTAAATCCCAAAGACTAATTTAACAACAAGGAAATATAGACAAAACCATGGTGGTAAAAGGACCGCAGACTTGCACTGATATACCTGGATTTGTGTTAATGAAATCTAGATCCTCGAGAGAAATCACAAGACATTTGTATACTATGGGAGCAGAAAGACTTTCAAAAAATATGAGTTATTCTTCATTTCACACTGCCCCTGGCTATGCCTACATGTCTGTTTTAACTAATGTAGCTTCTTTACAACCCATCTTCCACTAATGTATTCTGATTGAACCAACCCACAATTAGGATACTAAGCAGTGATTATTCTATGATTAGCTCAGAATATCACAGTCAGCATGAAATATTCTTCATATAAACTTTTTCTCATCATTTTATGCTGTTTAATGATTTTCAGGGTGTTTTGTTTTCTTTTTTATTGAAGTAGTGACAATTGAAGTTGTCATGAATTTCCATGACCAAAAATAGTATGTCAAAAAAGTTTGCACAAATTAAAAATCAGGAGAACTTACTATTTCAATATTTTTTTAAAAAAGGTATTTTTAGAAGGAGTGCATGGCCTATGAGGAGTGGCTTAGGGAGCTGGGGTTGTTGAGCCTGGAGAAGCAGAGGCTCAGAGGAGATGTCTCCCTCATTATCTTTCTCAACAACTACCTGGAAGGAGGTTGTAGCCAGGCAACCAGCAATAGCACTGGAAGACATAGTCCTAAGGTGCACCAGGGAGGGTTTAGTTTGGACATTAGGAAGAATTTCTTCACAGAACGGGTGATTGCAGAGTGGAATGGGCTGCCCTTGGAGGTGGCCAAGTCACTGTCCCTGGACGTGTTTATGGACAGCGTGGTCTGGCTGACATGGTGGTGTTAGGTCATAGGTTGGACTTGATAATTTCAGAGGTCTTTTACAACCTAATTGATTCTATATCTTTTAAAAAATAAGTCCATGTTAAATAATAACATTCCACTCATTTGAACAAAAAATTAATATAAATTTTTTCTCATTACATTACAAAACACTAAAACAGTAAAAACCTCCCAAGACTGTCCTGACACTGAATGTCTTCTATAATTGGCAGACTTTTATCTCTTGTCCTTTACATTTTTCCATTTAGTTTTCTAGTTTACAAAAGAATAATAGTTATGCCAAATCTACCTTTTTAAAAATATTTTTACAGAACAAAAATATATAACATCAGCATTGAGCTGTCATATTTCTGATGTCGTGCAACATCCATAAATAATAAGACAATTGATAAGAATTGGTAAGAATTGTTTCTTGCTGCTATATAAATTTATGGGGTTTAATGTTCATTTTATCAAGTCACAATCATTAAATGTCTAGAAATGTTTGAGGGGGTACTTTATATTTGTGTGTTTTGTGTTTGTTTTTTTTTTTCCCAGATGTATGTCTCAGGATAGACATTTCCTTTTAAAAAATATAATTCTAGTCATACACTTATAATGAAGAAACCTAAAAATCTCTCTACTAAGTCAATTCTTTTTTTGGTGAGAATGAAGAATATCATTACCATTCCACCAATTTCACCTGAAGAGTTTTTGTCTCATTCACTGAAAAATGCAGTACCTAGCAAATAATTGATATGTTTATGAACTGGAGAAATAGTGTGGAGTAACTCAAGCCAGTGAGACAAAACATGAGGTATTTTGTAAGACAGTGCTGTTCCATTAAGAGAGCTGAGTTGTATGCTGCATACACGAAGAAAGAACTGAAGCAGAAAATACATAATTCTTATTTGTCCCAGTCTTTGAGAGATTAACAGAATAGAGGTGAACGTTTGAACTTTACCTTTTTTCTCTGTCCTGGTTGCAGAGAAAGGGATGGAGTTTAGAGCTCTGTCTTCCCTATAATTCCATGATTTAAGGACAAATTTACAGACATTTCATAGGGGTGGCCCATAGACTATTGATATCTTTGTATTTGTCAAACACTGAGAAGGGGTATGGTAGTCATTGAGGATGTGTTGGATAGTGGGGGACTGAGCATGATGTAAATAGTGTAGAATCAGTGGTGGGGAATATGCTGGTTTTGGCAAAGGTTGAGTTGATTTTCATCATAGTAGCTAGTATGGGTCTGTGTTTTGGATTTGTGCTGGAAATAGTGTTGATAACACAGGGATGTTTCCATTATTGCTGAGCAGTGCTTACACAGAGCCAAGGTCTGGTCTTTTCCTCTTGCTGGACCAGTGAGCAGGCTGAGGGTGCACAAGAAGTTGGGGGGGAGGACAGATGGGGCAAGTGACCCCAGCTGAACAAGGGGAATGTCACACATATACTGTGTGACATCATGATCAGCAATAGACGAGGGAAAGGTGTGCCTGGAGGCTGTTGCTCAAACACTGGATGGGCATCATCTGTTTGGTGGTGTACAATAGTTTTCATTTATGTTACTCATCTTTCTTGGGTTTTATTTCTTTCCCTTAGTTATTTTCCTTTTCTTTAAAATTTATCATAATTATTATTAATAATAACAATTTTATTATTGTTAATTGTATTTGAATTAATAAACTGTTCTTCACTCAACCAACAATTTTTCTCATTTTTACCCTTCCAGTTTCCTTCCCCTCATTCTGCTGGAACATGGAGTGAGCAAGTCATTGTGTGGTGTTTAGTTGCCAGCTGGTGTTAAACCATGACAGTAGACTATTTTTAAACTAACAAAAATAGCAGAGAGTGGGCAAATATTGATATAAAAATGGTTTTTAAAGGAATTTCAATTTCATCATTATAAGATAATGGATATGACATTTTCTCAAACACTCATTTTGGTTTTCAAAAGTTTATAAATTCCATTCACTGCTTAATTCTGCCTTAATGTACCTCAAAAACCTCTAAAACCAGAATTTTGGGCTATCTTGCAATTTTTTTCATTATAGGCTTAAAGCTCATTCTGATGAAACAAAGAAGAGCTGCTCATGACATGAGGCAGCTGTATGCGAACAAATCAACATGTTTCAAGGGAAAATAATGTAGAAAACATTCTGCTGCCCCTGTGTACATAAATGACATTGCTAAAAATTGGTGAGGAAAATCCACATTTTGGTGCCAACATTTATATTCAAAGCTAGCTTTTGAATCTCTGTCTCTGGAATTTTTTGTTCACAAATCTGCTTTGTGCAGAGATACAACAAGAAATGTACACAGGCTTGAAGGCAGAAGAAGGTAATTATTGACTAATACACCCAGCAAATAGCTAAACTAAGCAAGCTGTTGGGATGAGTGTTAATGTGTTCACCATCTCTGTAACACATCCTATGAGTTTTTGCTGGCCAAGAAGTTGTCAGTCAGGCTGAGATGGGTCAGGCCCTATTACTCTTTGGAAGAGGATAATCCTCAGTGTTGCTGAGTTTTCATCTTCTGATTTTCTGTTTTTCCCTTAAAATTTTTGATTTTTTTCTTGTTAGTCTTTATCCTCTTCATCTGCTTAAGTGTCCACACTTTAGCAGTGTCACCACAGCTTGCAATTTTACATTTTCTTATCTTGCATGGCTCTAGTCTAGGTACTTTCTCACAGCTTAGCAGTTTTCCCAGATGTCTGAGCCAAGGTTATACTGCTGTGCTATATAAAAACTAGGTCATGATTCACAAACAGCTGAATCTATAAAAGGAGGATTGCAGTTTCACTTTCATCAAAATAAATAATAATAAACTTGATAAATCCCAAATAATCTGGGAGAAGGAAAGGATCTCCAGGGAGATCCATTCATATGATGATTGAAAAGTTCAGAAAATGCTTCATTCCTAACTTCAATCACTGAAGTAAGCTGGACTTACAATTATCTGAAAGAAACCCACTTTTTAATCACTTAGGATAGAAATCTAAGACATTTTCAGGTGTGCATGAAAATTGAATGATCCCACAAAGGTATCTCACTATTCACAAAAAAAACAAACCAAAAACCACACTAAAACAAGCAAGAACAACAACACAAAAACCCCTGACCCAAACCTCAGAATGCCTCACTGTCTTTTCTCTGAGCATGCCTGAAATGACTGTCTAGAGTAATGTATTTGAAAAATGAGAAAGAATAAGATAAAATATATATAAACACTGAATTAATGAAGACTGAAGTTTTACAGTATGACTTTTAAAGCTCTTTTCTAACAGGTCTGTTCCTGTTCTCACAAATGAAAAAGGAGCCATTGAGCAAAATGAAATAAAAGAAATAACAAAGATAAAAAAGGAAATACTTTTTTCACAGAGAATTAAATTAATTCCATGTCACTTGAACTGTTGTAAAAGTTGATTTTTCCAAAAGGGGCCTTGATGGAATTTCCATTGTTCAATCAACAGAAGACAATATTGTATTCTGAGATACTTTTTGCCAGACAAAAAAAAAAAAATATATATATATATATATTGCAAGGTAAATTGGGGTAAAAACTGATGGATAGACTGAAGAGTTTATACAAGCACTCTGAATGATTTATGAAGCATTCTGACTTGTAAGGAAAAAAACCCAAAAAACTATGCAGCTAATCTAAAAGGAAGAATTTAAGGAAGAGTTGTCTGTGGCTATTCAAATAGTTTCAGAATCATATGTATTCCAGCTAAAGCAGTGACCTGCAAACAGCCACAAACAGTAGACTATAAATTACTCATCACTACTAGACTAATTATGTGGACTGCTTACATTTCTAGTGGTTCATGTCCTAACTGGGTCATGAGCTTTCCTCATTGTTTACTCCTTGCCACCATTCCAGCTTTCCCTTTTCTTGTGAGGACCTGGAAAGTTTTGGAACAGGCCTCAGATATCAGTGTTAGGGCTCATTTAGAATCATGTTTTGAAACAGTCCAAACACATTTGTTCTAGCAATAAAATAAGGATACGACACATGTTCTCTTACATCAGATAAGGTTGCTTCAGTTTATACTTTATTCCATAACATCCTTCAGCTACAGCATTTTCATTCACATTTCTTGACTTGCAGAAGGTAGACACTCAAATGTGTTCTTCTTCAAATTTCCTCATGGTCTCTATTAAGGAAATTAGATAGATCTGAGAAATTATCCCCACATTATTAACAAAACCAATAAATTAAATATAATAAAACTAAACTGTGAGAAGATATTATTCCATTAGAAACATGGGTGTCTCAAACTGTGAAACAGAAGATCCTATTTAGCACTTTGATTAGATGATATGATAATTTTTTAATACTTTTATGTTGAATAGTTGAAAAGTGCTGAATATTTTATATTGAATATTGGAAAAGAGTGATTTTCTAGAGGATAGTAATAATCATAGTTTACCTGTACATTTTATTTGAGAAGCCAAACAGTGCCAACTTTCAAAAGCATAAAAAATGCTGCCAAAGGAGATAAAGCATCTTTAAATCAGAAAGCAGGTTTTTTTTTCTCTTTATCTTATTAAACAGCATTGTATGTTTCTAAAATATTTATTCTTGCTTCTGCACTAGTAATGGAGCATGGGGAAACAACTCCATAGATATGTGTATTTCTCTTGAGAAGACAGAGTGAAATAAGAGAAAAAGAGCAAGTCCTAACTTGCAGCTAGATGAATGAAAATGAAAATTTAGACAGAAAAAACAGTGTTGACATAGTGACTCTAGGTAAATGCATTCACTGATTATCCACTAGCCATGTGAGAAAAGTGTGACATTCAAATATAATAGGAAGATTGAAAAAGTATTTGAAATAACAGTTTATTGACTCTGACCATCAGCAGATTTTTGGGGTGGAGGGGGAGGGAGGGGGCTGTTGACTCTCACTTCCCATCAATGGCCATTTCACTGACTCCTGGATTGTAAACCAGCATTTTTGTTCTGAATAGAATTCTGTGTGATATTACTGGTTGGACCAGTTGCTTCTTGCCCATAAATTTGAGTCAAGCTTGATTCTCAGAAGAATCTAAAAAGGCCTGGGAATGGCACCAAGAGAAGTCGAAACTGGCAGCTTCAGAAGTAAGAGATGGAGTGTCAAGAAAACTGACAACTACCATGCTCAGATATTTGACTAAACCTGTCCTGAACGTGACTAAAGAGAAAGTACAAAACTTGCTGGTCAAGTCCTAAACTAAGTGCAAGAAGATTCAGTCCTGTCCCCTAAAAACAGCTACTTTCATCTATGCAACCTTTCCAACCTAGTGCTGATGTCAGATTGTACCATTTCTATGTAGTCTGTAGGTCTTAGTTAAATTGTACCTGAGTGTTTTGGCATCTCCATGGATATCACTTTCTCCAACTCTCTTGTAATTGCCTCAGCTTCATTCTTGAGCCCAGATATCTTTTCACTTCAGGGATTTAAGAGAAATTATTGCAGTTAAAACAGCACAACTGTTTCCAAGCATAGTTCAGGTGTCAATGGACTTTTCCATTATTTCAGTGTTTAAATGGTAGGTTGGAATGTGACCGTCCCACAGTGTCAGGTGAGCAATGGGGCTTTGTTGTGGTTTAGGACAAGAAAGTCTATTTGGAGTGAATCATCAGATTGTCTGTTGGTCTGGGTTTGGTTCTCATCATTGACACAGTATTTAGCATCATGGACAGTATTCACTTTGTGTGTGGTGCTCTAGCAGCAGGCCAAACATCTTCCACGCAGCAGTAGACATTTAGTCTGTAGAAGCAGATGAGAGGTTGATGTGAAGCTTATAGTGTGGATATTGCAAATAAAGGGAATACAAAAAAACAGCTTTTCAGCCCACAGAATCACTCCTATTGCCTTGCACCTACGTGCTTATATAAATGAATTGTAAGACATAAGCACTCTTTGGCAGAGCATAAGTCCATAATGCACTCAAAACATTTCTGATCTCCTGTGACATTGAGTACATTTACGTTGCCGAGGGGGATGAGCTCCAGCACAGGACTTCTGATTGTTCACAAACTTTAGCTGCTAATTTATGTCCTACTTCCAGTTTTGATGAATACAAGTAGGCCCACAGAGACAGCTCTGCTGTGTAGGGAACCAGCCTTAGACAGTGTCACTGTGAGTCTACTGCTGCCAAATGGCCTCAGGGCAAGGACTCAATCCCCGGTCTTCTTTTATTTAGTAGAATAGAAAGAGTTATAGAGATCTTGGGTAAGATGTGAGCTTCATGGTTAGTCAAAAAAAGACTGCTGCTCCCTTGTGCTGTCAAGTCTATTTATAGGCCTTTGCACAGAAAATTCAGGATTTTTTGCTCACTTTTGAATATTATTTATGAAGATGAGTTTAAAGATCTGGGAGGAGCAAACAACAGCAAGAAATTCTTCCCAATGCCATTCTTAAAAAGGAGCATCCACAAAGTTTCTTGCAGATTTTTTCCCGTCTATGAACACATTCTGTTTTCCTGTCTACAAAACACATTCTATTTTCCTGGAAAGATAGGTGCAACTCACATTTAACTCTTCCAATTCCATCCAATTTATTACACAAGTAAGAAATAGGGTTGGTGAAAAAAACCTGCATATTGCAAATCACTAAAAGCAGAAGAATTGCCTTTTCTACATGTTTACCATCACTGGACATCAGTTCCTTCAGTTTGTGTCTACTGAATATGACACAAACTTCAGTTTGTGTCTACTGAATTTCTCTCCTGAGAAAGGAAAGAACCATCTTCTCTTGCACTCATCTTCACATATTTAGCCTCACTAGTGTTTCAATCTATTTTAGACAAAAGTAGCATTAGATATGGTATTTAGACTTGCTGCAAATACAACTTCCCCCCCTCAGAATTTTATAGGCATTAAAATACGTACTTGACAATCAGAATATCATTGTCCTTTATGGGAAAGCACTACACAGGCAGACGTAAATTAAGACTATGCATTCATCTTTGATAACGCAGATTTTCATGGCATTTCTGTACCCTACAATGTTAATTACCAGTAAAATTTGTTATTTTTACATGTCATGGAAGGGTAATTAAAATATAAATCCTACAGTCAGGAAATCTAAAAGAAAAGTAGAACAATATGTGAAGGAAAATATGAAGCAATCTAATTTTTTTTATTTTTCAATTAGCTAGTGAGATTATATCTATATGTATATATATTATACAGAACTGTTGTGGAATTACAGGATGGAATTTGTAATTATTCTGAAATAATTCTTGAAAAGTTGATGAAGACCCATTACACTACCCTTATATTCCATTCCCTATGGGCATCAGTGCACCACAATTTTAGGTAAATAGTGTTTAAGCAGATATTCCTGCCAATCCTTCCAGAAACATTCTACAGAAAGAAAAGACTACAATATAGTTTTTAGTGTCCTGCTTTCAATGTAGCCAGAATATGCAATGATTTTCGCTCACAGGTAGTACATACACAGACCCTCTTGTACTAGCTTTTTCAAAGAGTAAAATATCCTCCCCAGAGAGTAATCCTCCTTTCCTTCTCTGCAGTGCTGCTTTTATATTTTTATTATTATTACTCTGCCTTTTCTTCAGACTTAGTTAGTAAATGTTGTTCAAATAAGTAACACAAGGAAAAGAAAAATGTTTGCAGATAAATTTGAATACTGGTGCTTTATTTTCTTCCTTTAAGGGACTGCTCCTTTTAACAGTGTTTCTACCTCATTTTACAGAGTCTGGAATGATTAGGCTCTCAAATTTCGTGCACTGAAACAGGTAGAATAATTCTCCACTCTCAATATGTACACACATACACACAGCGATTTATGTGTCTGTGTGTGTGTATGTACATGCATGTGCATATATATATATATATATATCTAACTCATCTGCTCCTTTCTACTCATGACAAGATGGCTAGTTCTGTGCTTCCCAACTGGATAATAAGGAGAAGAGGCAGATATGCAGAGACTGGCTTCTGGTCCCCCATTATCCTGCAGACTGGATAATCTATGCTACGTGACATGTAATGGAATCCATGCAACGGTAGATAGTGATATGCCATCACAAATACAAACCTATCAATTCCAGCTAGGGAATTTGGAGGTCTTCAATAGCATATTTCCATTTAGGGCCTAAGAAGAGAAATATTTTGGACGGATTGTTCCTGCAGACACTCAATTTCCAGAAAAAAACTCATGTACAGTGCCTTTTGGAAAAGGAACACATTACTAAAGAAAAATGGGAAAACGTGAAGTATTTCAAAGTCATTCATATTGATAGTATATATAAAAGACACATAAGCCTTCACTGAAATTCTGTGTATTGAGAAGAGTTGGTTCTATGTACTGTACTGGTTATATTTCAGTTTATGGAGAACAAACTTTCAAGGCAAGTTTAACTTATGTGAACTTAAAACAAAACAAAACAAAAACCCCAAAAAACACTGAATTGTGGCTACATGACCCACATCTCTTCTGCAGCCCTGCTTCTACTGTTGCCAGCAGTTCCTGTAATACCTAAGGCTGATTTGAAGAGCTACCTATATCTAAGTAGGAGTATTGCCTGCTCTAGCTGGTACAAGACTGTGATTAATCAGTGCATATTTTATTTCAGTGCATTCATGAAGACTTCTTTTTACTAACAAGCCTTACAGACAGTGAATACAAATTAGGTAAAAGTTTTCCAATTGAACTGGAAAAAAAATGTAAACAAAGCAGAAATACATGCTGAATAATTAGTAGAAAACCAGGTTCAACACTGAAACATTCAAACTTCTTGTATGGAAAATGGAAAGACTTATTGATAGTGTTTAACACTTCCGACTTTAAGAGAATTTTTCAATGTGGTTCTTGGAGAATTTTGCTGAGCTGAAAGCCTGTCTCTCCAATCTGCACATTGAAAGTGCTTTTCAAAGAAATTATAAGTTGGACTGAAACCAGGGGGCTCATAAGTCTAAGTCAGAACAGGGACTTACTCCTTGCTGTTTATTTTCATCTTGCAGTACATTTTACTTTTTTTTTTCAGGATTTCTCATTGTATTCAGATTCTCTACTTGCTCTTTTCTCTTTTTCTCATTATGAAAATGAAGCGGCTGCCTTAACCCTTAGCAAAGAACAAATCATGGCCATGTATGATGTATTTATCCATTCAGCCTAACTTTTGGCTTCTTATCTGACCAAATTAGAAAGAAAAGCTAATAACTTATTTCTTAAGAATAACTTTCCATTTATCAGACTGAAAAGTTAGGTTAATCGTGTAATCTGTATGCTAAGAGGTAGACTGAAAATTTACACAGTATGAACACTTCTAGTTTATAACTGATCTCTTTGTAACAGTTCTATTTCAAGGTAGAACATTAATTTAAAAGAAAGGGCAGGATACCTGAGAGTCAGTCAACACCATTAACAAAGTGTTATGCTCTAGTCTTAAAGACTGAACTGATTTTGAGAGCTCATTCTGGACCTCTATTTATTTACATCCTCGTAATCTTTGACTCTGCTTTGTTTCCTGCAGTTAAGTCTTTTCATGAAAGGAATTTCTATGAGAGTAAACATTTGGAGGAAGCTATTCGCCTGATTTTCATATGAGCTTTCAGATTTGCTTTTGTGGGGGTTTTGTGGAGTAAGATGACTCCCCGTGATTGTGATTTCATTTACCTTTCTCCTCGGGAAGTCCACCTCAGGAGGTGCACTTGCTGATGTCAACATTCCTATTGAAAGCATGTGAAAAAACCTGAACATTTTACTTAGCTAAAATATGTACAATAGTTAAGAATAGCTTGTAGCCTTTATGGCGTTGTCTATCTGCCACATTTTTAAAGCAACCTTGAAACTAACTGAAATTATTCCTATTCTAGGAAGGGCAAACGAAATATGAATATGATAGAAATTACAATGTAAATGAATAATGTTATTAGTTGTTAATTTCTTATTATACACCTAGACAGAAAAATGCTGCTTTTTAAAATCGACCATGGCTTTTCTTCTTTCAGTCTGGTGAGAAATCATGGCTACCCTGAATTGTAGGATCACCAATCAATCACATGCAGAAGTGATATTTTTTTAAAGGCTGAAAAATTACCAGAAATTACTAAATTATAGCAAAGGATTTTTGGTTTTAAGAAGACTTTAGTGTTCCTTGATGCAAAAAAAAAAATCTTTTTGAACAAATACCATTAACAATCTTGGATAAGTAAAAAATTATAAACATAATTCATAAAGAAAAAAAGTTTAATGACATAATTGTTTTTGATATAAGTGTACTTGGTACACTTGGTATACTCCTGCAAGCATAACACTTAATAAATAAAGTAAGAATTGCAACAGAACAATCATGCCCTGGTTTCCTAAATTGTGTGTTTGGTATTTCCCTCAACATGGCCTCAAGAACTGTTTCTTTCTTCAGGATGAACTCAATTTCTTTTTTTTTGCAAGGTTTGCAAGATTTTTAACCAAGAAACCCACTGGCTTCTTGGCAACCTCTACTGTTTTGAGCAGATTGTGACTATTTTATCTCCTGGCAAAAAGGGTATGGGTGGAATAACAACCTAATTTGAGTCATGTCCAACCTATGAGAGCTGTAAATTTACCAAGAAACATATATATATATATATATAAAAATATCATGTATATGTATGTGTATCTAGACATATATATACATATATACATATGAATATTATGTATATGTACATGTATATGTGTATATAGACATATATACATATATACTTATATACATATATATAAATAAAAATGTTGTTTGTCTTAGATGATCACATAAAATAAGATTACATATATTTTTCTGTTTATAATTTGTGTAACTGTAGCACATTAGAATTTACAAGTCCCAGCATGATTAGATATACTTTGGGTGAAATAAGGAAAAAGGATATTTTTAAAGAAATTGCTATTTATGCTGTTGGTTTACTTTTTTCATAGTCATATAATTTTCTCAGCATGACTTATAGTGGTTAAAAATAAGATTTACATAATTATAAAAAATATAAAGGCAGGGTGAAACCTCATGTATATAAATGTTCATGCATGGTTGTGTAGATTTTTCTTAAAAAGTCCTGATATTTATTAGGCTGCACTGTTATACTGGGGGGAGAGAGGAGGAAAGTTGGGTCTGTAGAAAAATGGACATAAAATAATTCTAATTATGTCTTTCTGATGCAAAAGGCAAAGTGGTGCTTGCCCACACAGTTAAGTTGTCCTAGTGAAACACCTGCTGCTTCAGCTTTCTCATTGCTTGGTTGTGGCTTTTTTATCACTTTTTTTTTAAAGTTAAATTATATTTTAGGGATGTGTAACTTGAAATAACAGTTGCTTTTCTTCTTTTTAATGAACTACGAACAACTGAATTTTTCTTTACATTTTTAAGACACAGTTATTATTTCTTAATAATAACTCTTTCTGTTATTATTAAGAAAAATGAAAAGAAGTTTAGGAGTGATGAATATAAATCTCTTATAGTGTCATGCAGAATTCAGATCAGAAAACCTACTTATCAGTATTAACTGACCTCTGCAAAGCTGATGTGCACTGAATCTACTGACTTTCAGTGTAATGGCCATGTTCTGATCTCACTTCACAGACTGACACAATCCCTCATTAATATGCCACTGAAGCCAATAAATTCCTTACTATATTCATAATATGAATTTCCTATTGTATATTTTTATCAATTCTTAAAAAGTGAATTTAACTCTTTACACTGACTACAGATTATCCAAAGTCTATCAGGCTACCCAGTAAGTTCCCCACCAACTCTGTAGTAAACCCTTTTCTACCAGCTAGTTTCTTTCCCATGTTTTACTACAGTTGTAAGACAAATTTAATTTTGTTATATAGTCTTTTTCTCTCTCTTGGACTCTAAGGTCCATACCATAGGCAAGTAGCTCTGTTTCTGCAAATAAAATTCAGTGACTGAAGCATTGATTCTGTTGTGAAAGTGAATCCCACGTTTAATAGCATGTTTTTCACATCTAGTATTATGAAAAACTCAAAACCAGCAGTGAATCATAAAGGTCACTGATGGAGAGACAAATTACCTCATTCATAAATAAAATGTGCTTGTCCAATTTCTACCACACCATTCTTCATTTCATTGCTCTCCATAGTTCTTCACCTGCTTGTGGAGAGTTACATCTTAGCAGAAAGCGATGAATAGTGAAAAGTTTTTATTCTTACTCACATATAAATGTCTGAAAAAAAGAAACACCATTCAGTTTATCTTTAGTAGAGGCCTCTAACTCTGCTTTGCAATCAGCATATAATGATATAAGAGAATTCCCAGATTTTAAAATAAATTTGGAAGCCAATTTAGGCAGGCATTAGGAAGTACTCTCTGCTGTAGTTATATCATTATGCAGAGAAGAATGTAACATTTATTGGGTAGGAGAGAAACTAAGCAAAAGGAAGCTTGATTTTGTAGTCTAGTGCCAGAGAGACTGCCTTGGGATGGAAAAGTGCTTTTGTCTGGTATGTTCTTCCACTTTTCCTTATGAATTTTATTCAGTAACTTTTAAATGCAAATGCAACAGTCCTTGAGGAGTAGGAGGATTCCCTTAACTGAGAATCTAGCATGTACAGTACTAAAGAGTTATTAAAATACATGTACAGCACCGAAAGGTGTCACAAATGTTCCACTGAAGTGAAATCAGTGGATTCAGTTCACACAGGCTTACAGAGGTCAGTTAAACTGGTGAGTAGGCTTTCTAGTCTGAATTCTGCGTGCCACTGCAAGAGATGTAGGCATACATCACCCAGTTATGTTGCATGTATCTTATGCACACTAATGAGAGCACACAAAGTCCCATACTCATGCAGAGAAGTTGCATGGAGGTAGAAAATTCAGAAACCTGTGAAATCTTAGAAGAGTGGGTTCTAATATTTTTGACTCCTACAAATCTAAATTTGGCCACTTCAGTGTACTCTGAAGTAAGCTATAAAGTAACAAGATGAAGTAAAAACAAACAAGATAAAGATGAAGATAAATGGAAGAAGGAAGGAAGGAAGGAAGGAAGGAAGGAAGGAAGGAAGGAAGGAAGGAAGGAAGGAAGGAAGGAAGGAAGGAAGGAAGGAAGGAAGGAAGGAAGGAAGGAAGGAAGGAAGGAAGGAAGGAAGGAAGGAAGGAAGGAAGGAAGGAAGGAAGGAAGGAAATTTATGAAAAACACCAAAGCAGAACAGAGAAAATATGTTCTTTAAAGGTTCCCAAACTTGGTATTCTCTTATTAAGCAGGAACAAAGGACTTAATTAATGGATGAAAGGAGTTAATATTAAAAAATAATTATATTATTTCATTATTTTAATGGAAAATATAATTATAGCATTTTCCCTTCATCATATAAAATCACCTACTTTTCAGAAAGAATTTTTATTCTTAGGAGGCTTACATCCCACATCTTTAAAGCTTCCTAGACTATCTCAGATTACTCCTCAGTTCTGTTTACCCAATGAACTGCACTGTAGAACTGTTGATTCACTTCGAGGATTTCTTTTGGAGAAAACATTTAGAGCACTTTCAAACAAAACTCCTGTGTAATTCTGATGGTGACTAAGTGCAAAGACTGCTTTCAGCATTCCAGATATCTCAAAACCACTGTTCCATGAAGTCTTTTTACATTATCCCAGAAGTCTTTGAACACCATCGCCCGCCCTTCTGCTACATTGTCTGGGAAATGGCCATCTTATGGTTTTAAAAGAATCACCCAAATGAATCACAACACAGCCTTCAGAGCATTCCAGACAGCTTCAACTGCAACAAAAGCACCCCCAAGAAATAGCAGCCTAGCTCTCTCAGAAGGTCAACAAGGCCATCCTATTTAATTCACAGGAATTCTTCATAAGTACTGAATATTGTGGATATAGCAGCTCGCTGTCAAAGTAATGGCTAAAATCTCTCTGTACTATTTGACCTGGGGAACCAGAATCATTAACCATGTTTAAATGTGCAGATTTAACTATTTCTTGTCATCCATTTACTGCTGGGGAATATAAGTGTGTGATCTTGTCACTGCCTGGGGCTGCTTTTATGATTTGGTGCTGAAGTTGGGATGAGTATTACACTTCTGTACATTTAACTCAGGTAATACATCTCCTGTTGCTAAGACTGCACTTCTAAAGTTTCTTGGGTAACTTGCATTACCCAAATGTTAGCACTGGGAAAAAGAGGAGGTTATAGGACAATACAGACACAAAATAAATAGATACAAGGTGTCCGTGAATAAATTCAGATTATATAGAGTTCATGTCAATCAGAGAAATGAGATTCTGAAAAATCTCTCTGGAAGAAATAGAGGATAAAAAGTATAAAAATTGAAGAAAGCTCAATTAATTACTTTAAAAGATTATATGTCCTGATTTTGTGCAGCAGCAGAAGTCTGTACCAAATGAGTATAAGGTCTTTTGCAATTTATGTATAATAGTGCCTTGCATATTTCCTTTTTAAATATTTAGCAAGAAGGAAAATGTACAGAGCTGTATGAGCTACAGAACAATTTCACAACTCATTGATTGGAACAGCCTTGCACTTTGTCCTTCTGAGATTCAAAACACAGATAGAAGATCTCAAAGTTAAAATAAAATTGCCTTATTCATATGAATAATTCCATATTCAGAAGTCCTCCCGAGGATTATTATAAGAAAATAGGAACATCATTATGAACCATGTTAAAATGGAGATGACAGATGATGGATTAAACAGAGGAGAGAGGTCAGAAGTGAAAAGTGAGAACACTGAGTCATTTACATTAAAATAGTTGGAACCTTGTGTATAGGGGAGATTATGCAGGAATATCACATCAGGAGAGAAAAGTAGAGGGTCACAAATTGGAAGAGAATCAAGTGAGAGAAATGTTATGTTACTTAAAGTACAAAAGATCTACCTCTGTGAAACTATGAGCCTAGACCTCTTAGTTATAGAGGCAGGTTTTCTTTTGCATCTTCTTTTATCAGCCTGTGTATCCTAGGTTACAGATTCTTTTTCTTCAAGAAGATATTATCCTCTACACTGACAGAAAATTTTTTTGGCTATCTTTGGCTATCTCATCCATGGTGTGTTAGATAAAAAGTGTTGCCAACTGAACCAGTGTGGTCTTACTTGCACAAGGAAGTGCCAGAAATTGGAAGAGGGATGGTGCAGAAAGTAACTCCTAGAACAGTAAGACTAGGTCTATTTTTTAGTTATGCTATGCTCATAAAATTGTCAAAGAAAGGAGAAAAACATATTGGATAAGAAAAAGACTAGAGAAAAGTTTTGAAAGTAAGGAGATTTTTATATGTATGAAACACATTGCACACAAAGCAATGCTCAAGTACAAGACACACTGCAAATGGATTCAATATGAGTGTTTGTACAGTATATTGCATCCATAAAGCATGTCATCCATGACACAATTACAAATATTAAGGGAAATCCTTAATCCTTAGGTAGGTAGGAATGCCAGCATTCAAAGAACTATAAAATTAGATTGAGTACAAAATAAAGGAAATCATACAAGCAAGCCTAACATTGAAATTCCCTATGGATAAAAGTAAACATGAGCAACAGTGAAATTTTAGAAATATTCTGATGCAACAAAACTTAAGGAAAAATTCATCATAGATAAAGTTCTAATACTCAACAAAAGCTTATATTTTCAGCATATATAAAATACTTCTGCATCAACTCAAAAAAAAAAAAAAAAAGGTATATTTAACTAACCTGAAATGCAGTAGTGGCACAATGCACCTAAAAAAAATTGGAACTTATAGAAAAATAAGTATAAGCTGTATTGTCTTTGTGTGACATGGTTTTGGGGGCAAGGAGACATGGTCATGGTGTTGTCTGTGTGTGCTACAGGGGTGGTTTCTGTAAAAAGCTGCCAGAAGCTTCCCCTGTGTCAAATACAGCCAATGCCAGCTGGCTCCAAGACAGATACACCACTGGCGAAGAACAAGCCCATCAGTGACAGTAGTAAGGCCTCTGGGATAACAGATTTAAGAAGGGAGAGAAAACAATATGCAACAGCAATTGCAACCAAAGAGAGGAGAGAGAATATGTGACAAGAACAGACTTGGAGACTCCAAGATCAGTGAAGTAGGAGGGAGAGGAGGTGCTCCAGGCACCAGAGTAGAGATTCCCTTGCAGCCCATGGTGAAGACCATGGTGAAGCAGGCTGTCCACCTGCAGCCCCTGGAGGCCCATAGTGGATCACAGATCCACCTGCAGCCTCTGGAGGACCCCACACTGGAGCAAATTAATGCCCAAAGTTGTCTCTGGTGCTGTGAAGAGTTTGTGCTGGAGCTGGTTTTCTGGCAGGACCTGAGACCCTGCAGGAGCAGTCTGTTCTTGAAGAACTGGAAAGGAAATGGAAATACCCAATGGAAAGGGACCTGGAGCAGTTCATGAAGACCTAGAGCCCAAGACTCACACTGGAGAAGTTCATGGAGAACTGCTTTCCATGTGAGACATCCCATGCTGGAGAAGGGAAGGAGTGTTAGGAGTCCTTCCCCTAAAGAGGAAGGAATGCTGGAGATGCGTCATGAACTGACTGCAGCACCCATTCAAGTCCCCCTGAGCCACTGTGCGCAAAGATGTAGGGAAAATTGAGAGTGATGTTAAGCCTGTGAACAAAGAAGAAGTGGAGGGAAGGTCTTTTTATTATTTTCTTTTTATTTCTCATTATCCTACTTTGACAATAAATTAAACTAATTTCTCAGGTTGAGGCTGGTTTGACTGTGACAGTAATCAGTGAGTGATTTCTTCCTGCCCTTATTTGACCCATGAGCATTTTATTATATTTCTTCTCCCCTGTCCAGTTGAGGATGAGGACTGATAGAATAGCTTTGGTGGGCACCAGCATCCAGCCAGTATCACCCCACCACACAAACACAAACCTTTATGTGCAGCTGTATATCTATTCTTGTCCAATATGCTCATCCCAAAGCGAAAGTTGTTACCATGATGTTTGATTAGGTTGCCACCATTTCTCATATCATACTTAGGCCTTCACCATCACCCTCAGCTAGAATTGTTTGTTTTCTCTTGTTCTCCATCAGAGATATGTGTAATTTTCATAGGTCACATAAAAGCTCAGTACATTGTGCACATCTCCTGAGGGGACAAATTCAGGTTTTCAAAGCTGTCATGGAAGGAAAAGAAATATTGGAGTACCTTCACAGACAAGCCTTCATTACTATACTGTTTGACCTTAAAAAAACCCAAACCAATTAGCCTCTCAGCTCCTCAGAAGAATCAGAGACTTACTATTTCTCCTCAGAGCTCTCATTGACTCTGTCTTTCACAAACATTATTTCTCAGTACCTTGATCCCTGTGTCCTGAGTTCACAAATCCCCCCATATATCAGATCTTCCTCTCTTCAGTTTTATTTCAGACAAGTGGGGTTTGCCTTTGACCTTGCTACAGAAAACATTGAAAGAATAAACATCCCATCACTGGAATGAGGAACCATATTTCCTTTAATACATCCTCTGATTTTATACATTTGGGTATTATCATTTCTGTGAAACCAGGAAGAGCATAAATAGAAACTTTCCCTTTCCTTTTTTTTGCCCCCAAAAAATGTAAGTGCTGGTAACATTTTATCTAATCCTCAAGCTTCTGCAAACTTTTGTCCTTCTGAGGTTTTCTACTGTTCCATTGCATTAAGAGAGAGAGTCCTCCTTTTACAGCTTAGTTCCCGTCTACACAAGCATTGACACCGGGAAAAAAAACTGCTGGGAAACCAAAAAGCTTCCTCATCATTTTCTTACCAGACAGGAATATCCTCCTTACAAGTTCTTGAAAACCGTGTCTAAACAGAGAAAACAGAATCAGATAAAATAATATGGGCATTAGTTAAAATTATCACAGGAAAGGACTTTACGACTTTGGAAGAAAATAAGCTACAATTATTTCCATGACCACATTTTTCTTCTTAATGAAACAGAAAACAGAAAATATTTGGTAGTATCTGTTGATTTCACTGATGGTCATTCTGCTAGACAACCATGCTGGACAAAATTGCCTAGCAGGTATATGTTCCACTGTGTGCTGGAGCCCTAAAAGATCTTCCATTACATAATGATGGATTTTATTACACACCTCATGGAGTTCCACAAAGAGAGTACTGAATAGCAGAAACTCCCTATGTCTTTGAATTTTTTTTTCTGATTCTAGTATGTGTTAAAACTTGTCCTAATTTATTGGTTCAGGTATCAAGCATTGGATGTCTAGATCCTTTCTTTTAGTTTGCCTATTAGTTCTGCTGCAGTTCTGAACGCTCACAAAGAAGTTTTTGCCAGATATGTCAGAATGCTTTCTCTTAATATGCCTGTACCGTGTGAGCCAGAAACACCTGGGATCCATGAAGAAACTTAGTTCCTCATAAACATTATCATCGATAAGATAAAAACCAATTTTTCTCTGGAAACCTCTTTGGAAGACCAACTGTTGAAAACATAAACTCATACAATAACTTTATGTAATGGTTTTCATCCGGGGTATTGGAGTAGGTCAGTTTGCCAAAAGAGCTCTCTGCACCAAGTTTTCTAATTTCATCATTAAATGGACTGCAGAGCAGAAATCGATTTTGTGTTTGCATTTTCCTTTCTGATCTTTTGGCCCTGGCTTTTACATGCATTCTTTCAAAATAAATGCTAAGCACTATGCATTGGCAGCTTTAGATTACTGCAGTAACTCTAAATTAGTCTTTCTTGTAGAAAGACTAGGCAAGCAATTCCTAAATAAGGTGTTGTGTTTTAATCCCAGCTGGCAACCAAGCACCACAGAGCAGCTTGATCATGCCCTTCTCACCCCACCCCCTGTTCTCTGCTGGGATGTGGGAGAGAGAAAAGTGACAAAACCCGTGGGTTGATACAAAGGCAGTTTAATAGGTAAAGCAAAAGCCATGCACAAAACCAAAGCAAAACAAGGAACTCACCAATTCCTGTGGACAGGCAGGTGTTCAGCCATCTCCAGAAGTGCAGGAGTCCACCAGGAGTAATCATTACTTGGAAAGACAAACACCACCACTCCAAACAGCCTCCCATCCTCCTTCTTCCCCCAGCTTTATGTACTGAGTCTGTGAAGTAACTACACACTTGCTAATCTAGCCTTACACACTTGCTAATCTAGCCTAGTTCCTGGAAAAATTATGAATAAGGTTACACAGGCTACTCCTGAAAAGCATTTAAAGAATAATTGCCACCTTTAGTCATGGTCAACATTGGTTCACAAAGGAAAGGTCCTGTTTAACTAATTTGATTCCCTGTGTCACTCGCATAGTGGGATGAAGGGAAGGCAGTGGATGTAGTCTTCATGGATTTTAGTAGGGTTTTGACATTTCCCCTCACAACATGCTTCTGGACAAGCCGATCTGATGTGGGATGAGTGGGTTCACAATGCACTGGGTGAAGAACTGGCTGAAGTATAAACCGGTAGAGCGCAAGTACAAACTGATAGAGCAGAGGCTGTAAAGCAGCTCTCCAGAAGCGGATCTGGGGATGCTGGCCAACAACAGGTTCAAGAGTTGTTAATGCTCCCTTTCAGCCTGGATCACAAATCACATCCTGGGGTGCATCAAATGCAGCATCGCTGCCCATCAAAAGAGGTGATTATCCTGCTTTATTCAATGCTGGTGCAGCCTTACCTTCTGTGCAGTTCTGGATCCCAGAATTTAAGTAGGATATGAAGGAGTTCGAAGACATTCAGAGAAGGACAACGATGTTTGTGAAAGGGCTGGAAGGAATATCCTGTAAGGAGCAGCAGAGAGCTTTGGGTATGTCTAGTTTGGAGAAAAGGAGGCTGAGGGTTGGCCTCATTGCTCTCCACAGCTTCCTGAGGAGGAAGATGTAATGGAGAGGGAGATGCTGATCACTTCTTCATGGTATTCAGTGATGAAACAAGTTGAATGGTTTAAAGCTGTACCAGGGAAGGCTCAAATTGGACATTAGGAGTAATTTCTTTAGCAAGAGGTGGTCTGACACTGGAATAGGTTCCCTAGAGAGGTGGTTGATAGCCCAAGCCTATTTAAGAGGCATTTGGACAATGCCCTTAATAACATGCTTTAACTTGGTCAGCCCTGAATTGATCACACAGTTGGACTAGATAATTCTTGTATGTCCCTTTCAACTGAAATAGTGCTATTCTGTTCCATTCTAGTCTAGCTAAGGCTAAATCTCTACAGTTTTAGGCTAATGCTTTTTGTTGGTGAACACCAATCACTGCATAAGCTGTTGCCTGGGCAACAAGCATGAGCAAAAATAATAGCTGTCCCTGAAGTAAAGACTCACTACACTTCAGTAAAACTCCCCAGTATAGTTTTCTTCTTAATTTTTAAGCTCAGGGCATAGAATCCAAAACATGTAAGCAGTCTAAATTATTTGCTTATTTTCAAATGGCCAAAGCCTTGATGTAAGCAACTCTGGAATAGATAGTATATAGTCTTGAACTTTAGATTTAGAGAAAGTTGAGAGATATTCGTGCACAATGAAAAAAATCTGTTTTGCTGTTACTCTATACGTCTTTTTTTCTGCGGCTTTGCAACAAAGGAGTAGAACCAGTTGCATTACAAATGCCTAGCATAGAGAAAACATTATACCATTCCCTTTCCACTCATTATGGAATATTTAGAACTGGATCCTTTGCATTAACTTATGTATTTAAATGTGAGGGTCTGGACAGAGCTTAAGACTGCAGGCTTCTAAATTTAGTCATCGGATCCATGACTAAATGCTGGCTAATGCTTTGCTAATGCTGGCAATGCACTGATTTAGAGAGCTATTCATGACAAAAACTGTAGATATTTACCTTAAACTGAGATATCAGATCCCAATACTGTTAATTAGAGGGTAGCTTCTCAGAAGCAAACGTAAGTATCAAATGCCACTGGAAACTCCTTAGGGTATTTGAGACATTTTCATTAGGTTAGACCTGCAGTTGATCTCTGCTCTCACAGGTTGACTGAAACTCAAGCAAAATAGTATTCTATGTCAAATTGCACTGAAAAGTAAGGCAGTTTAGGGAATTTTGATAATTCATCTAAGCCCTGCATCTGTGATGGCAGCTTAAACATTTATATTCAGACACTTACAGTTCGACATCTGGAGTCTGGAGTTGGAACCCATCTTAAAAGTTTATGACATTCTTGCTCAAAAATATTCTGTACTTTCTAATTCTTCTGAAACTTTTTATGACAACTCATAAATTAGTAAAAAATACAGTGAGTGTTGTTTTTTTGTTTGTTTATTTAGTTCTCAATCTGATTTGCAATGCAAATTAATTTTTATTTCTCTGTCCTGGTTTTGGCCAAGGACAAGGTTAATTTTTCACAGTAGCCATGAGGGGGCAGAGCCTGGATTTGTGTGAATGCCCTAAGGTTAATCCATATTATCTTATGTTATTGCCTGGGTCAGGGGACTCTTGCTTCCTAGAACAGTGTCCCTTTCCAGACTGTGAAGAAGCATGGTAGGAATAGTGTCTGCCCACCACTGTTTCATTGTCCTGGGCTTGGTGAGCATTATGCATTTAAAACACCCTCTCTTTGTACACTTTTGTTATTAGTGTCATTACTTCTATTCTTAATTTTCTTATCTTGTTGCTGTTTCCATTAAAATTGCTATTATCTCAACTTGTGATAAGTGATGAGGCATCTTTTGTGCCTCCAGTTCCCAACATCAACCGCCAAGCCGGAAGGGAGAGGGGAAGAGGGGAGAGTAAGTGAGCCACATCTGGTTTGGGCATTGAATTGGTAGTACCATTCCTAAATTGATGTTTCTTGCTGCGGGGGGACGGGAGGAAGTGGCAACCTCATGAAACGAGGTCCGCTGCGGTGCGTAACTCCACGGAAGTCCGGCGGGGCGGCCCCAGGATGTGCTTAGCATGCCATGAGACTCCGGCCACAGAAATTCTGCAGGAAACATGGTGAGACAAAGAAACATACTGGACGCAATCTTCGGTCTGGCAGGGAAGTTTATTAGGGGTCTTCGGGTCGGTTGCAGGGAAGGAGAAGGGGGAAGAAGGCAGGGGAAGGGAGTAGGGGCTAGCAGGCTGAAGATAGTGACACCAAGGCTTATGCTGGCATCTGCTTATAAGGGAAGGGAAAGGGGGAGGGATTGGCCCCCCTGGAGCCAATCCTGGGAGGTCTGAGGGAAAGGCAGGTGGGGGAACACACCAATAGATTGCTAATAAGGCAGGGTGCATATTTCAAAAACAGCCAATAACATACAGAGCAGGGGAACAAAGGAAAAGCCACATGGAATTTTGCAGGACCACGTTACTACATTAACCACAATATTCTCCCACGTGCTAAAAAATAATCTCTTAACTTAAACAGTCTAGATTCATATTTTGAATTGAGATAATAATGTCCTTCACAGATAACTGTCCAGAATGGAACAATCACATAAATATATGTCTGTTCCCAAGTCCAAATCAGACCTGTTAAGTTTCAGGTCAATGGATTACACTTTTAGTTTTTCTCATATCCCTATGTGATTATTTCACTTGCATCCACAATCCCAGATGTCATTCTTACTTCATAATCCTAGTATAGTTACTAGGGAATTTTCATGCCCCATCCAACCAGAAGGCAAAATCTCCCCTTGCTGTAGAGGATTTGTAAGGTTGTTCAACCATTTGACCTGTAGAGGTTCAGCAAAATATTTAAAAAACACAGAATGAGTTCTGTTTGTGCCTTCTTTTGCTAGTGTCTACTCAAGCACCATAACACTATTTAAAGAGAAACACATTAACATCTCTACAAGTTGTTCAAGGAGGGGGGTATGGCATTACTCTTGATCTGATGTCGGCTGCAAGACAAAGAAGTAACCCTTCTCATGCTTCTTTAGCTTTCTTGTAGCTACTTCTTCCTGCTGGCTTCCTTGCATCAGAATATGCCATAAAAATTACTTCTAGCAGAATCAGTACACAAATATTTGTTTCAGTGAAAGGCCTCAAGACCGAAACAGCTTTCTGCATTCTCTGAGTCAAAAACTTTTATTATGAAAAGGACCTATGTTTTCCAATTCAGCTCAATGGATATTTTTGAAAACCAATTAAAACATAATATTAACATATAAAAAAAGTCTGTAGTCTAGTAAATGGTTGATGGTACCATCAGACTTGTAAGAATATATTTGAGAATTTATAATGTGGGTTAACACCAGCATTACCATGAAATTAATGCTCATTTCCCCTAATGAACAACTCTGTAATTTATATCAGTTTTCATTAATCTCTTAAACTTGTTACAATAAATCTCTTTGCAACCCATTATTTTAGCCTAAAGTCTCTATTTAGTTATCTACAATAGATTTGCAAAACAAAATGTATTATTTTACTTTATTATTTGTTTGGTTTTATTGTTGTTTTGCCTAATGAACAAAGAATGAAACAACTTTGTTTTCTGTTAAAAATCTTAAAACAATACTACTCAAAATAATTGGAATTGATGATGCAGCCACTGTAGAAAAGGACATAAATGGGGGGAAAATGTAGGGTCACCTTCTAGTGCTGTTAGTTAGCTTAGACTGCATACTTTATCAAAGCTGCTTTCCTTTCTTGTCCTTATTGCATTTGGTTTCCCCTTGGTTGCTTTTCTCTTCATCTGTGCATTTGAAAACCTTTGTTGTTGTAAGCTCACTGTTCTTCCTGCAGACAGCCGACATTAATAGCAACATGATACTGTTCTGGGCATCACAATTCTCAAAATAAAGGAGTATCAAAAGGAATTGCCAGCAGCCCTTTACACATCTCAACTTTGTATAGAGTACTTTGACAAGAAAGAAACCACTTCTGCCCAGTGCTAATCTGATCAGGGAAAAAAAAACAAGTTGTGCTATGGTTTCATGGATGTCAACAATATTTTATTATCATCTTGACAGTGAAACTTGGAAGCTAATCAGTGTACAAACGTTTTGTAATTTTTAAATTTTGCTTTGGGGCTTCACTTTTGTTTTCATTATTGTCAAGTGTTCCAAGCCTTGAAAACTTTTGGGACATATGTTAGATCCGATTCTAGTTTGTTCCTTGTGAAGTGAGGCAAAATTATTAGTACTTGAGATCTGAGAGATTCAACGAAGAAATTGATCCTAAGTAGAAGAACATTTCTTTCTACTACAGCCTAACAGCCTGTGATGATTTCCCACTACCCAGTTTTGAGTGAGTACGATACTGGTTGTGTCTCTCCTATAGGCTCCACTAAGAGGCATCCCTACGTGGCTCATTAATTACTGTTTCATCCCATCTTAGCAGTGTGGCACTAAGGAAGGTACTTAAGGAGTTCATCTCTTCCAGGCACACATACATGGTTTTGATTTTTTGGGTTTTGAGTTTTATTTTCTGAAGCAGTATATGCATTGTGTCTCTGCCATCACTTGTCAGAGAACCATGTTTGTTCAGTGTGATACTTATTAATAAAACTTATATCAGAGTGGTTCTAAGTTTCATTATTTAACACTTGGGGCTGTCATTGTCTTCTAAAGAACATATTCACGGATACAATTTAAATTACTCAGTTTTAAAATCTAATTATTTCAGTGGTTTGTCATTTCCTTTCCTTCTAAAGACATTTTTGAACTCACTAGAATGAATTATACTTGTCTATACTGAAAGGCATAACTCTCACAGAGAATACAACATTCTGTTCTTAATTACATTTGTTGGAATATAAAACATAGCAATAATTTGTGGGTTTTCATTGTGTTTGCATACCTTTTGTTCTATTTCTTTAACTCAGATTTATTCACTCTTGGATTTCTAACAAGCTTTTTCCTATAGAATAGACAAACAGCCAGAAACAAAGAAATAAAATATTGCTTCAAAAACTACCTGTGATATTTTTAGACAAAGCAAAGCATTTGAAGTTAATTAGCATAATGATCTTTGGTAGAAACCAGCAATATAGTTTGCAAGCTAGAGTGACAAGGTAGAATTTGGGAGACGTTTAGTAAATTATAGCTTTATGTAGGTAAAATTGTTTACAGCCTTTGACATTATTTTCTTCATTTCAAACAGATTAATAGAGTCACTTGGATTACTACACAATATTTTTACTGAAAGCATGGCTAATATAGCACTTAATGTTCCATTGATCAAATTCTTGTCACCTTTTAATACAAAACTCCATGAAGACAGGAGTTATTATATGGAGAAAGCTAGGCTGAGACTTATTTAAAAATAAGACAAAATGTATGGATTTCTGCGACAATGCGGTATCACGATTCACAAACAGCCACCCCACGCCACAATGTGGAGGGAGCTGCCCTGGGCCAGAACACGCCAGGCAGACACGTGGCTGTAGCAGGCAGTGGAGCTGCGGGGGACGCGAGACTCCGTGAAGGTGTGGCGATGGAAGAAATGCAGGATCACCATCTGAAGTTTCCAGGGATTTATTCAGGTCCACAGTCAAGGGTCAGAGGAGGGTGGAGAGGGGCAGAGAGGCGGGGGAGGGTTCGGGGTGCTGGAAAGCCAAGATGGTGAACCGTGAGTTCTGCTCTCTCAACAGGTTATCAGGAGATGGAACGGAGGCGTGGTTACTCAGAAGAACCAACTAGGGGAAGCCAGAGGGGAGGAGCCAGGGAGGAGAAAGGGGTAAACCAATAAGATTACAGCATGGGATGGTACAGGTTTCTGTTAGGGAGAAGTCTCTAGAACAGCATAAGCACACTACAGCAGATTTCTGCCTCTCAATTATGCCATCTTGGACCTAATTCATACTGTTATTTCTTTCAGACATTTCACAAAGACTTCCCCCCACACACACTTGCTACATTAAAATTGACTGATCTTACTTAGACTAGATATCTTGGAAGTAAAGCAAGTTGTAGATATTGTCCTAGTGCCTGCTGCTGCTGCAGTTGCTGCTGCTGCAATTATTGCTGGTGTTTAGCCAGCAGTACTTCTTGGAGGCTGCATTGAAGTTGTCATGGGCACCATAAGATGATCTGCAAATGAATCACTAAATGGACTTTTGCTCATCCTTGGATATTCTATGAAGGTAGGATGAGGCCAGATTTCATCAAGGACTTTTCAAAAATATTTTAAAACAAACTAGTAAAACACCAAGACATGTTCTTCCAAACTGTAAAACAAATATGACCGTATTAACAAAAGTTTCCACCTATTATTCTCTTAAAATATCACAGCTAGAAAACTCCTAACTAAAAGAGAGCACATAAGAAAAAAATGAGTGCAGGCAAAAAAATCAGAGAATGAAGGTCAGGGAAAAAAACCCAGTAATTTTACTAATATCATTGCAAACTATCTTGGCATCATAACAGATATAATGATAATTTTGTTTATGTGGCCACAGATTTATTTATCTTGCTTGGTGCTACCTATAATTTCAAATCTTTTATTCAATAAGCTATTTTCCTCTCTTCTGTTTTTTCAGCTATGTCTGTTTCTGTTTCAAATGTCTCAAAAGATAAGGCTTCGAGTAACTTATTTTAGTGGAAATTGCTCTGCAAGGTCAAACGGAAGGGGTGGAAAGGATATTCACTTATTAACAAGCTGCCTTCTGACAAAGCTGATATATGAACATTGTTCAGGTAGTTAATTGTTAAAGAGATTAAAATTCTTTGAGTTCCACATATAATCAGTTCAAATTGCAGATTTACAACCTCGTTGAATATTCCATCTGCAAGGCTAAACTGGTACCTTTTATCTGTCATAGAGAGATGCTGCTTTGGTTAATGATAAGAAAACGAATTTGTAAACACTTTGAGACATTATTATCTCAAAGTCCAATTTCAGCCCCTAAGTTGATTCAATATCCCCAGAGCAGCAAGAAGAATCAGCATATTTTTGCAAACAAAACTGAAGAAAAATGCAGATAAATAAAGATCAACACAGTATTTTTGTATAATAATAATGCATTAAAATTACTTTTGCAAAATTACTTCCTGGATACCTCTTTCAGAATTTAGATTAATTCCTTGGATCATCAGTATTTGCCAAAATTAGACTCAAATCTTTTATTTCTATATCTAATTGCAACATATTTTCTGTCTTGTTCTGCTTATGTTAATATTCTTAAAGACTTAATTTCCTATTTTACATTTAACTATTCCAATGATTGTGTTGGATTAGTGTAAGTTCTAAGTGCATAATAAACCTAATTTTTTGTTTATATATAGACTATAATTACCTCTTGCAAAACTGTGCAAAAAGATATTGGAAAGTAGAGTTAACACTCCAACCTATTAATTGCGAGGATATGGGAAGCTCGGAGCACTCCCACTTCTTCCTACTCATTACCCCTTTAGGCAGCCAAAATTCCATGTCCCACATGTACAAGTCAGTTATGAACTGAAATGTGATTCAATTCAGTACTTTAAAATAACTTTCTGTACATTCAATCATGATTTTTATAGAACTCTTAAATGCTTCCAAAAATTGAGTAACACTAATGAGTCAACATATTAAGCCAAAAAGTAAGATGAAATAAAAAGAGATGCATAAAATATTATGTAAAATTTAACTGCTTGAATTAATTTTTTTCCTAAGCATATCACTAATAAAAACATGGTGTTATTAAAAAAAAAGAAATACTCAACATGAGTGAAATTCTAAGTAGGAGTTTCTGGGTTTTATTTTACAGTGTAAGTTGGAACATTTTCTATGGAATCTAAAGATTTAGAGGAAGCAAAAAGTGAAATCTTTTTCTAAGAAAGAATTTAAATGTTACCATGATAAACAAGAAACAATAACAGTCTTATACAAATATATAAACCGGGCAAAAAACTACCATTTATTCATGTATTGTTAAAGAATCCAAGGACTGAACATCATTAGCCTTAATCATCCTACTTCAGTGAGAGTTTGGCAGAATTCTAGTATGTTAATAAAAGTTATAATTTCTTGGGAATCTTTGTGTCTTAGTTGTTGGAACAGAGAAAAAGAATCAGCATAACCTTAAAAAGTTAAAGTTGCAAAACAACTTTAAAAAAAATTGGAGGCAAGGAAGACTCAGAATATTGTAAGACTAGAACAAGTCAACAGTATCAGAGAAGGTATTGTACATTGAAAAAGATATCAGGTGAAATTATCTATTGATCCGTTACGATTTAATTTTTCTATTCTATTGTTTTAGAAATACATATTTTTTTTTGTGGAGAGGTGGTTTAAGACAGAAACTAAGAGGCAGATCAGTAGAAACCATACTGTAGTGAATGTATTTTAAAAGTTTTAAATAATATAATTCCAGGAAACAAAGTCACAATGTAGAGTTACTTCAGAAATTTAGTCAACCCATGATGCATTGCAGGTTTTCCCATCCTGCTTGCTGAACAAATGGAGGTGGTAGTTAATGTCAACATCTACTGTGTGAAAACATAATTAAGACTCATGAACAAAAAGTTACCAAATTAAATAGTTATATTTAGCTGGGTGTCTTCAGTTGGTATCTTAATTATCCTGGAATATGACTCTCCCAGAAAATTGTTGTGTTTTGTAAATATAAATATAAATGCTTTCAACTCAGAAGCCACAGATTAGCTTTTTAACACTTGCAACATTATTTCAGTAATATGCTTTGCAAATAGGCATCAGATGTCATCATGGTTTAAGCCCAGCCAGAAATTAAGCACCACGCAGCCACTCACTCAATCTCCTCCTCCCTTGTCCCACCGTGTTAGGATGGGGAAGACTGTTGAAGTAAAGCTTGTATGTTAAGATAAGAACAGTTTAATAATTGAAAATAAAGTCAAATACAATCATAATGGTAAATAATAATAACAACAATAATAATGGTAATAAAAAGGAAAGAAACAAATAATAAGGAAAGAAACGAGTGATGCACAGACCATCACAATGCCAGTCCCCCCTTCCTGAATGCAGACTGGCCATGCTTCCAGGTAACTATCCCCAATTTACATACCAAGCATGATGTTCTGTGGTGTGGAATATTCCTTTGGGCAGTTCAGGTCATCTGTCCCAGCTGTGCTCCCTCAAGCTTCTTTTGCATAACCCCTCACTGGCAAAGTGTGAGACAAGGAGGGGAAAAACTGTCCTTGGCTTAGGATATACACAACTTGGAAAAAACAAAACATCAGCACCATTCTCATTCTGAATCCAAAACACATACAGCACTGTAACAATTACTGAGCAGAAATTAACTCTGCCCTAGCTGTAACTAGGACAGATGTGTAAAGTGTTTTTCTGGTTCCAAAAGATTCATATTTCCAACGCTTCCCTTTCATTTAACACCATATTAGCAAAAATAAGACCACAAGGCATTTCTAAAACTGGACAGAATTCAAGCATATTTTATTAAAATTTACATTTGAGTCTGTTTTTTATTTCCTATGTGGATCCAGCACTGACTATTTTTCCAAGGCACTACTATAAATCTGTGGCACAGCCCAGAGGTAAATTTACCAAGTTCCACAAATTTTTCCAGTTCCAGCCTGATCACAAGTATGTTCTATTGCTTTATTACGTTGTAACTTTCTCCATGTCTGATTCATAGTAGAATGTCGGGGGAAGGCATAAATTCTCTTTTTCTAAAAGGCATATCTGTTTCGATTAACTTCTGTGAGCTCTGATATGATTGCAATATGTGGGGATTGCAGCTACTCTACAATCTAAGGCAATCAGCAATGTTTCTTTCTTATATTCTCACTCCTCTGCTCCGGCTGGAGTTGTGCAGGGCTTTTTTCCCCTTCTTTAATCTGTTATCCCAGAGGCACTAGCACTGTTACTGGTGGGCTCAGCTTGGCCAGCAACAGGTCTGTCTCAGAGCCAGCTGGCTCTGGCTCTCTTGGACATGGGGCTGGCAGCCTCTCACAGTGGCCATCCCTGCCACAAGCACCACACCCCTCTCCTACCCTACTGCTACCATAACTTTGCTGGGTAAACCTAAGATACAGAAAATGTAAAGGATCTACCTCCTTCTGCAGCAAGGAGAAAGCTGGGAAAGATACCTTACAGTGCCTAGAAATTAGTAAATGCCTTCATGTAGAGAACAGAATCCCATTCCTCATATCTCATTTTGGGGTAGGCTCAGCTGTCTAGGTTTCATGCAGTCTGTTGTGATTCTGCAGATCCTGATGGGTGCTTGAACACTGAGCTCACCTACAGAGTCTTAAATTTGGTCTAAATATAACCACCAAAGTTTGCACATGTGTCTATTTCAAATACTTTCAGATGTTGGTATAGGCAACTTTTAAAAGAAGTTTCTGTATCCTACTGTCCTTCAACTTTCCCTTGTTCAGACCTCACCAGAATGGTTCCCAAGAGTAGGATTCAGTTGCTAATAGAGAATCTTTTCGTTTGGTTTTGGTGACCTCCAGTATTTCACCTGACCATACTAGGATTAGATGAAAAATCATAAGTCTGTCAGAAAATAATTGTGTTTGTTAAACTTACGTGAATATCCTTGATAATTCAAGAGAAGTCAAATGACACTAGACATCTACATGTGGGCTACTGAATCCTGCCCTTTCAATCTTACCTCTCAACTTTATTACTGTGGTAAAATAAAATCCTTATGTAGTTTACGTTGTTTTTATGTATGTACAAGGCCCTCAATCCACCTCATGGTTTCATAAACATTTTAAAATATTCACAATGGAAACTTAGGACTGAATTGTTTTTTTAATATATATTTTAAAATAATAATACAACATTTCAACACAAAGTATATATTTTATTACTTTGAAAACAATACCAATTGTCTAGTATTAATTATTAGCTAGTCATTATTAAAATGTTCACTGTTATCTAATTAAAATACAGGTAGTTTTACCCTCCAGAGTATATTCCCAGTGATAAACAGACATGGAAAAATAAAGAACATTTTCACTTTTAGGCAGAATAATGTGTGCTCTCTAGAAGAATTAGTCTAGCAAACTTTTTTCTTGCATCTTAAGCAATGGGACATACTGAGCAAATAATCATGAGTAAAGAAAAAATCTCAACAAAAGAATGAACTGGTCTCACTTAATTTAAAGAAGCAATTAATCAAATGAGATGTGAAAAACACATACTAAATAATGTTATTGAGGAAATTAGTTATAAATGTTCAATTTACCTCCATAAAAGAAGAAAGAATCATCCAGATAAATGGAAATGAAATCTGCTAAGTGCAAGTAAAATGAATAATTTTTATGGTACAATTTATCATTTTACTAATAAACAATACCTTGTCAGGATTAAACATATTTTATAGGGACTGTAGACATACTACAATTAAATTTTTTAAAAGAAAACAACTGCAATTTAATTTCAAAAGCCCCTTTTCAAATGAGATATTAATATATGCCAAACACAGCAAGAATGTCCCAGTGATATATAGGCACCTCACATGCTGGGAGAGAATAATGCTCCCTCACACTCCTTCCACTTGAGAAGGTGGATTTTTATTCTACCTTGAATATGCCAGGCTGAAATCTGTAAGTAGTGTGGTAGCTGTCTTGAATTGTTATAAGCTTTGTAGCAAAACATTTCCACCTTACAGTAAGAAGAATCAGGGATGAACTGAATCTCAGGAGCTGACTTTTTTGATTTGCTTGCACTGTACTCTGTCTAAAGAAAAAAAAAATCAATCTCTTATTACTATTATCCCTAGTAATGCTTAGTAGAAAACGTTTTACTCCATACCATGATGCACTGTCATTAATTTTCAGAGAACAGTCACAGTTGCTCAGGATATAACAAACCCACTTATTCTGTGGTGCAAGAAAAAAACTAGCTTTTTGCCTTTTAAAAGAGCAGCAGGAAAAAAAGAAATTTTCAAAATTTTAAAAAAATTATGGAATCATCTGCAAAACAACTTCAAAAACTATTTTAAACTAACATGCCAATGGGAAATTGAATTTTCATTGATTTGCTACCTTTATCAGCCTGAACTGGTTATTAACGTGTCTGTAGTATACCTTCCAAGACAAAATTTTTCAGTTTCTCAGAAATTCTGATTTCGTAAGAGAAATAAATATATTTAATTGCAGTACTTTTTTTTTATTTTTAAATTTTGCACTTTAGAAATCCTTTTCTGATCCACTTCTTAGATAATCAGCCATTGTTAGATGTTTTTATCCCATTTTAAGTTGATTTCTCATCCCATTAGCAACAGTTGTTTTACCCTAAAGTGGGAAAGGATGAGTGACAATTGTGTATTTTTGAAGTTTAATTATTGGTATCACTATTTTTTTATCAGCAGCAAAGTAATAAGAAATTAAAAGATAAGTTTTGTACTTCCATTTAAATCTATTTTGATCAGGCTTCTCAAAGAAAACCACAAGTGCTTTTAAACTTTTAATACTAAGACAAAGGAAAGTGTCATGTCAGGAGCTGCTAGGAGAAACTGTGATAAAGAGGTGGCACTTTTGTAACCCAGAACCTTCCTCTGACTAAAACTAGTAAATGTATACTAAAAATTAAGAGAGAGTGTAGTTGACTTACCAAATGTGCCATCTTTACCAGTTTTTCTGAACAATATTACATGTCATAAAACTCAACTGGGAGAGAATAGTAACAGAAAAAAAATGACCACTGCATAAAACATCAGGAATTTTATTCCTAAGGCGATTTTTTTTTTCCTGGCATAAACAGGAGCTGCAGTACATGCAAATAAGTCTTCCAGTCTAGGCAACCAGGTGATTTGGTAACACACCAAGCTGTATGTTTACCCTACAGTATAGATGCAGCCTAAGGTATCTATCATTAGCTATAATAAATCCCTGTAGTCAACAAGGAAGAAATGGTCATTTTTTAACTCAGCTTACTTTTTTTTGCCTTTAGAGCTGCAGTACTTTTCACTTATTTGATCTTGTCTGTTGATTAATGTTCCTTGCTTAAGTCATTCTCAGGATTCTCTGCTTCTCAATTAAATTTCAGATTACCAAGATCAGTCTGATTTGTCCATAATGAAATAAAGGGGATTGTATAGAAAATTAATTAGGGACATTCAATTTTAAAATAGACAATATTTTATTCCAATTTATCTTGCGCTCACAGCTTACTATTAAAATTTTTGAGCCTTCATGAATAAAACCCAGAAATAGGTAGTTCAAAAATTCTAGGACATGGACAAATTTCAGTGGCCACATGTGCGTTCATACAAATATTTTCAAATAGGATGTTAGTGAAGTAAGACTTAAGTCCCATAAAACTTCTCAGGTGACTGTCCAATTCTTTTGTTAATCAGGCCAGCATGAGATCTTCAAACTGCGGTGGGTATACTTGCCCCACACATGCCTACAACTCCAATTATGGGTAGGTACAACATTTTAGAGTAAAATGACAAGTTTAGCACATTGTTTAGTTCTTCTGAATAAACCAAATAAAACCCAAACAAACGAACAAAAAAAACCCCAAAACAGTCGTTAGGCTTCTCTACCTGCTATGTTATGTATCTAGGCTCTGCAAATATACCCTAAGTGTGCTGCAGACATGCTGCAAAGAAAATATAAACAAGAAAGCATGTTCAATTAGAAAGAGTACCTGATTGGAGCAGACTGTCCACACCCTCACTGTTCAAAGAGGCTTTAATTGCCCTCACTGAGCTCAGTGTGAGGCCTTCACCACTCCAATGACAGTGATGATGTCAAATTCAATTCTTTATAACCTGAGGTGTCCAGCTTAGTTGTAAATATTTGAGCTGATTGACCTGGCTTTTTTAATAATCAGTAAAAGTCTGGAGTATTAGTCAGTTGCCTAAACAAAATGTTTCGTGCCATTTGAGATGTCCTGGAGTATCCCAGAGTTTCTTTCTTCTTCTAAAAGGCATAAGACTGCTGTAAATCCTGTGGTAGCTACTGTCTCTGTGCAGATGTGTGTTGTAACTTACAGAATTGGAACTTGTGCTGCATGTTACTGAAGACTGCTAATTCCTGTTCTAGCGAGTTTGGCAAAATGTACACTTTTTCATCATGGCTTTAAGTGTTTATTTTCCATAAGAAATTGAAATAGTTACCCACTAAGTGGCCAGTCTCTGTACTTAGTTTCTTCAATTACTTAAATCACCCTATCTTTGTAATTGCAAAAAGTTCAAGATCAGGTGAAAATAGTAATTCTATTTCCATGGTGTTCTTGTCTTAAGTAATTTTAGTAGCTATTCTCAGCACAAAAGTGCCATGTTTTAAATAATCCTGTCTTCTCATATATTGTATGGGCAGCTTGCATGTTTAAATGCAAATTCACATGTACTTCAAAGGTCAGTATTAAGATATGAACTTGTAAGAATTTGTATCAGTACCTTCTTAGTGATATATTTTGGTCCAGACTTACATGGTAGAACAAAGCCTTTACCCTGTACAAGCCTCACACTCTGCTGTCTGACATTTAGGACCTTCTTCTGAAAGGCAAGACTTGTTAACTGGGCTCCTTAAGAGTTCATTTTGTCTGACTGCTTTAAAGGTTATTTTAATCACCAATACTAATCATACCTTAAAAAAATCAGCTGGACACTGTACAGTTGTTTTTAGGTTTTAAAGGTCTAGGTTTTAGAGCAGAAGAAAATGGCTTGCATCTTGCTGCTGCACTAAGTTGGATTTCAGGCATCCCATGAACATTGCTGAACTGCATCACACTTGGCATGGACTGTGGAGACTTGTCAAAGAGGACCAGGCACCAGGTGTCCACCAGTTCTTTTGATTTATACTGTTCTTATGTGTCTGTATTTTCTAAATTGCTATAGAGATTTTAGCCCCTCTGGGGCTGGAAGCCTTGTAAAAACATTTTCTCTTTGAGGTACAGTGTATAACTTGTTTCAAGCTGAGACAGAAATACAAGGAGAAAATTGCTTCTAGAAATATGCTGCCACTTCAGAAACCCTGAAGTGTTGTTTGATTTAGGCTCGTCTATGCTAAAATGCAGTAAACATTAAGAGGGTAGATCTAGATTTTTTTTATTATTTTATTTTTCTACTTGAAGCAGATTGAATTTATTCTAATGGTTCAGGTAAAGGTGAAGATGAAAACCAGAAGTGATTTAAGAAAATAGTTCAACAATTATCTGTATGGGAAGCAGCATTCCAAAAGTATTTGTTTAGGTTCTGAATTCTTTGGGATCAGAAAAAGCATCTGTAACATAAAATAAAGAGTTGACAAATATTTAAAAGTTTTATGCCTTTTTAAATCAGTACTTTTTAAAAAGTAATCCAGGTAATTAAGTCTTGGAATAATTTTTCTGTTTCCCTTCACGTACTGAGTGTCTTATTCAGACAACACATTGCCAGTTAACAGATTCAGATAGCAATATTCATATCTAGAGAGACAAAACAAGTTACAGAACATTAACCACGGAAAGCTATAGAATTTGACCCAGTGTACATAATTTCTGAATTAAAAGAAGAAATATTTGCTGCTGAATTGCTAAATACTTTTAGATGGGGATTTCAAAGTTATCTGGAGCTGTTATTCCACAACTAATTAGTTTCTGCAGTGAAAAGAGCATAGTTTTCTTCTGCCAAATATGTTGTTCCTACAGCATCTGATGATATTGACATTACCAATTACATACCATTCTAACACACTTGTAACGCACCCATATGTCCAGTTGGCCTCTGTTATACTTGCCCAAATCAATAATTAATCAGGACTGCATCATTTTCAATAAAGTTCTCTTGCTTTTCCAATCAGAAAGCAGTAACGATATGTCAAAGTTTATTCTACAGTGTATCCTTTGAAATGGCACAAAAAAATGTTCAGATTCTTTTGACAGAAGTGTTTCTCTCTCTGTTTTTAATCCTCTGTAGACACTGTTTTTCTACTAGGTCTGAGGTTAAGGATTCCTCTACAGAGCAGCAGATTATGTTTTGACATTTGCAGTACTGTAATCAGTCTGCATCTTAACTAATACACAATCACTGGTTATTTGATATGTTCCAAGAAGATCAATAAAGCTGGTGAAGGGTCTGGTGCACAGGTTTCAAGAGGAGCAGTGCAGGGAATGAGGGTTTTTTAGCCTGGAGAAAAGGATGCTCAGGGGGCACCTTAGAACTTTATACAACTACCTGAAAGGAGGCTGTAGCCAGGTGGGGGTCAGTCTCTTCTCCCAAGTAACAAATGACAGAATGAGAAGAAATTATCTCAGGACACCTATTCCAGACCCAATTATTTATGTTATTCTAATCTACAAGTCTGTGATTTTATTATTCTAACATCTTAGAAAACCGAGTAAAATCAACTCTTAATATTACCCTTGAAAGTAATATTTGAAGGAATATAACCTTTTTTACTTTCATTTTTTCCCCAACTTTTTGGCTTTATCCAAAGTGAGTCCAAGGCCTATACGCTTATGATGGATTTCAAATCCCAGATACAAAACAAATTCATGTTCAAAAAGGAGATTCATCTATATTCTAAACATAAAATTCTGAACATCCTAACAACTGTAATTTAAGAGAGAAACTATTGAACTTCACTCTTTTTGCCTAAAATCCAAATGCAGATTCTGTACCTGATACTTATTCCTTTATAAACAGATATATTTTAAGATATTTTATCTTTAATTGCAAACTTAAATATGCAAGAGTGGAGGTAAAGAAAGATTAAATTCTGTCAGTGTAAAAAAAAGGGGAAGTGTTTTTACCTCCATTCTTTATGATCATAGTAGTGATTTAATTTAAAGTTTTGTGGGTTAAATTTGGCTTACTGAATTTATTGAGATAAAGTAGCAATTCCACACTTCACCTTAAATGTTTTCTACTAAACATAACAGTTCTGTCAGCATCACTTTTTGTAGGATAGCCTGAATTCCAGAATAATTCCCTGAAATCCATCTTTGTTATCTCGTAATTGTGAAAAATCCTGCATATTCATTTCTTCATGAGCGTGTGTGTGTTCAGCTACCTACATTTTAAAAAGATCAGAATTTCAAGCTTTAACATTTCTTTTTGTTCTATGGCAATTGGGAATTTGAGTGTAAGAACAACATTTTACCTTGGTAGATGTGAAATTTTTTAACAATGGTGCCAAGGATGACTACATTAAGTAAAATCAAAGTGAATTCTTGCAGTTTGAGTAATGCTTAGCTGTAGATTGGATGTATTTATATAAAATTCCATCAGTTATTTTAACAGGGCAAGGCAATATTCAGAGCAGATGTCATTCTATGAAGCTTTGCACTGCAAAAAAGGTTGCAGAATTCTAAATTTGTTGGCTAACTTTTTTCTTTTCTTTTCCTTTTTTTTTTTTTTCAGTTTTAAACTGTTTGTATCTCAACCCACAGGTTTTCTCACTTTTACCCATCTGATTCTCCCTCCATCTCACTGTGGGCGGTACTGAGTGAGCACTTGTGTGGTGCTTAGCTGTTGGCTGTGGTGAAATCACTACATGTGAAAAGCAAAGATATTGATTGCTCCACAGATCCATAGCATTTAGATATAAGGGTCAATAACCTGAGTTAGAGCAGGGGGAGTTAGCAACAAGCAAGAGTGTTGAAATGGTCAGCTCAAAGACTTCTCTGCAATGAAAAAGTATAATCTGCTTTCACCACCAAACACAACTACCTGTAACTAACATTTGAGAGTCTCGCCCTTTTGGCACCAGCTACACATTATTTGCATTCATACAGCACCATAAATAAATTATTTTGTTTCAATTTCTTGAACAGTTCAAAGCTATGTAGCATGCATATATCTTTTTTTAGTCTTTGAACTTTTTTGAAAGCTATTTTAGACTGTCATTATCTTTCCCTGTCAAAACTGTCAAGTTGCATTAAAAATGAAATAACACATTTCCTTAGAAATATGGTACTTGTTGTTATGAAAAGGGAACAACTTGACCTTACTAATGGGTCAGCAAGAGCATTAGTAGAGTGTTTTCAGATATGGAAATATACAGAATATTTCTATGACCTTTTCAGACTTCAAGTTCATATTATTGATTGAGATCACAATTCAAGAAATACAGAAATTTAATAAAAGTAAGAAAAAAAATCATATCTGTAGCTGAAGTTTTAAAAGAAAGCAAAATGCTTAACCAGCTGAGGTCACCACCTATGTATCTGTATTTGATGAAATGCTAAATTAGCTTTCAGTAGTGAACCACCTGAGTAAATACTTTTTCATTTTGCTTCACTATTGAAGTTCCCCTGCATTATTAGTGGAAAGAGGAGATATGATTAAGAGCTTAAAAGAGGAAAGTTTATTTTTCTCTTCCATTCCATAGCCATAAAAGCCATATAAAGGGCATAAAGGTATTTGGTTTAGTATGTTATAAAATATATTTTTAACTGGAAAAAAAATGAAGAGCACATCTCTATATTGCTTTTCATTTTTAGACAATGGGGTCTAGTTCATCCTTCAGCAGGCATCAAATATGCAAATTTTTTATCTGAAGCATAGCTTTTATTCCATTTTAGACTCATGGAAAGACAAGTAATTAATAATATAAAAATTAATTTCCAGTCTTCCTTTTGTCTCACCAGTAAACAATTAATGACTCAGGCTGGACTTTTAAAACATATCATGAGCAAGCAAAGTATTTTACTTATGATGTGTATTAAAGAGTATTTTATATGCATATGTTGATATTCATAGAGGCAAACATACCTATATAACACACTATAGAGTATGCTTTATATATATATATATATATGTGTACATACACACCTATATGCTATGGCACAGACCATAACTACAGTGAGAGACATATCATACAATCATTAAGGTTGGAAAAAACCTTTAAGACCATGCAAAGAAAAGGAAAAAATGTGTCATGTTATTAAGCTTAAAAAGAAATTGCTGCTCAGTCTTTCAGTCCAGGTATTAGAAAAAGAAATGGCAGAGAAGTGACTTTTTTCAGTGCTGTAGCTGAGGTAATGTGATGTATTCACCCATATTAAACCTTAATTTGCAAGGTGAAAATGCTCCTGTTGAAGCCAGTATAAAATACATTGGGCATCTGCAGGGGTGGAGTGGAACTGTCCTCATTCACTGTGTGATTATACTGAATAAGCAATGACTCTTTCAAATCTGCCGTGTATTCCTCCTTGAAGTTCTGACACGCGTAACCCTAGGATGATGGATAGTATATTGGCTGTGGTTGACTACATTGGCAGGGCAAGAAACACCAAGACAAATTTCAAAAGTGCATCTACAGTCAGTCTCCCGAGACAAGATCCACTTCTGAAATTCATCTTTATTTTCAAATTTTTTTTAAATAAAATAATTCTATGTTTGTATATAAAACTTCCAGCACCCCAGAAACATAACTCCAGCACCCCAGAAACATGTAATAAAACAATTAACAATTTGCAGGTATGTAAAATATATGTTTTATCTGTGCTTTTCTGCCCCAAATTCTAAAAAGAAAGTATTTTGTAAGCCTGCTAGTCACTGCTTAAGTGCCAGTTCCCTGATGGAGATTTTCCAGAGCTGTATGTACTACAGTAAATTCAGAGCTGTTGGAAAATTGATAGGAAATTCTCTGAGGACTTCAGTCCCCAAAGGAATTCCTTTTCAAGAGCAGGTATCGTGTGTCTCCTTGGAACAGTGATGGCCAGAATGGATCCTCAAAGTAGATTTGGGGGAGACAGATAATAACACAATAACCAAGTTCTAACTGGAGTAATGTGCCGACCTAACCATAATGTTGGACAAGGGCTGACTCAAGTCACATATGGAAGAAGCTATTCTCATTAGCTGGTATGCAAATATGGCTATAAATTATCTTATTCCATAAACAGTGGGCAGCCCAGGGACCACTGAGCTTTCCTGCTCAGCTGCAGGCTGTATGCCAGGATCTCCCCCTGCGCAGGGACACCTCTCAAGGTTACTCTCTGAGGAACCACTCTTTGGGCACAACCAAGAAGCAAAACTTTACTCAATTTACAGAAATCTACACCTTGATTTTTGTCTAGCTCTCTTTGTCCTTTTCCTTTTCCCTCCTTTTTCCTAATGTTAGGTTATATATAATAGAAATACTTTTTACCTTTAAAATTCAATCTTCATTTAAAAAAAAGAGGTTGAGAAAGACAGTATCATAACAAAGGCTACAAAGAATTTTTAGTTACAAGCAAGAATTTCATTCTCTGAATTCAAAACTTATTTGTTTTTTTCCTTGATTCTGACTACCTATTGAATTTTCTAACATTGCTGAGGCATCAGCTGTTTCTTGTTTATTTGTGCTGCAAATATATAACTACAGCTTTTTAGGCAGTGATTACAGTACTCCACTGCAGAACTGTGATGAATAATCAATGCACTCAATGTGGAGCTGACTGAGAAACAGAAAAAGGTACTGTGAAAATACTGCTCTTTTTTTTTATATCTATTTTTTTAAATGTAGGTTTGAAGAAAACTAACCTTCGCAGGCTGGAAATGGCAACTACTTGAAACTTGCAAATGGAGCAGCCATTTTAGTGTACGGCACTGCCTTGATTCTAAGACTGAAGTTAGTTCTCTGAAAAGCTCTTGATAACTATGACTGTTTTGAAAAATGAAATTTTGTTTTGAAAAAATTAGAACCACTTCTGTTCTTTGCATAACTACTGTGGAAAAGATATGCAGGACCAAATTATTTATAATTCTAAAAGTAGGTCTTGTACTCAAAAACAAACCTCAATGACAAACAGGTCATGCATACCAAAAAACCAAAAAAAAACCAAAAAAAGGCAAATTAAAAAATATATTTCTGAATTAAAATGTATGTAAAATTTTGACTTACCCGAATTACTTAAGTAAACAAGGTTTATAGAATCAAGAATAGATCAAGATGTATATCTACTGGTACAATATTTTCGTCTCATTATCCTGGAAAAGAAAAAAAAACAACTTCTGGATTTAAAGCAAATTTAAAAGAGGTAAAAGGTACAAGACCAAAATAATTTTCTACAGTTTTATAATGAACAGCTTGCCAACAAGGAGATAGGCAAGTTTACTTCTAGTATTTTTAAAGTTTTTTTTACTTATAATAAAAGTTGAATATGTTGGTGTATCTTGCAAAAGGATGCTGGAAGTTTACATAGAGAAAACTCAAAATTAGTTTATTGTCATACTGTCAAATTTGACAGCTTTAAACTTTATTGTAGTTAATTTTCCTTATGTAAAGAGTATTCATAAAGCCAGACTGACTATGTATTGAAAGTGGCATGTACAATAAATAGCTTTCAGTCTTTTCCTGAAAAGCTGAAAAGATCAGTGCAAGTTTCTAAAAACAAAGTCATTATTTAAAAAAACCCAAAAAAACAAACCCCTGATTTGTTATGATCTATGGAAGTGCCTTTTTAAAATAATATACCAATGCCTTAGCGAGATTGTGATACAGAAACGTCTCTGATGAAATAAATAAAGGTGCAGTTGGAAATAGTGTCAGAAAAGAAGGTGAGATGGTTTCTACTGACAAATTGAAGTCCTACTAGAAACATTTATTTCATTTAAAATCAGTAGACGTTGTTAATGATAGAATATTAGGTGATGAAAAAAAAAAAAAAAAAAAGAGTTCCAGAGTCTGGTTTCTGATCCTGCCTGAAGCATAGAGTCATTGATTCTTTAGTCCAAAGCATCTGCTGGAACATAAGCAAGAACTCAGAAAGGGGAACTAAGAGAGTTCCCAGCCTAATGCACAAGCAAGTATGACTCCATATTATTAGCAGTTCTCAACAGGAAGGTATTCTAGTATCAAACTTCACTGGTTAAAGGACAAGGAGCAGCGTCATATGCTAAATCCTAGATCAGAATAAGTGTGAGATTCAAGCTGTAATCATATGCAGGCAAAGAGCTAATACACCTGAGGCAAGTTCAGTCAAAAAGAAACAAAGATATGTCAAACACTGTTACGGCCCAAGCAGCTGAGATAGAACTCAGTGCCCTTGAGAATGTGGAGGATTGGGATGAAATGGGAGAAGTGCCAGAAGAAAGTGAAGAAGAGATGGATTATCCCAGCAACCTCCCAGAAAAGTATTACAGATAGTATGAGCTGTTATCTCTCCCCAACCACTCGACGCTTGCATATCTCAGAGTTAGACATTGGTAAATTTAGACTGTAAATTACTTGTATTCACTTTTCTATTTGTCCTGAAAACTTGTAAACCCGCCTAGTTATGTACCCTTATAACCTGTTGTAGAGCCTTTGTTCTGGGCTCTTCAGATCTCTCTCCAAACTTTCTTATCCCCAATGTAACCCCGAATAAAGCTGAAGAGACCTCATCTCGTTCTCTCGCCTGAGTCGACTTCCAGAAGCCCAAATTCATCTCCTGTGTAGCTCAAGACAGCCCTTCTCCCCACTGAATGAACTTTCCTGTGGCATTTAAAGCACTTCTGGTTATGACTTCAGAAGTAGCCGCCACAAAACACTTTGACTGTTGACAGTTGTCCTTGGTTTGTTTATAACAGCTCTTTACTATTCATTCTAAGTGATTGATCACCTAAGTCACAATAGTTTCTGCAACCCTCTTTTGGATTAATGAAATAATTCAAATAGAAGAAACAAAGAATAATGAATAGTAAATAAACTCCAAACTTTGGTGTAAAACTCATGAGGTGGTTAAATTCCTTCCTTGAACTGGCATAAGCAATTTAATGAAGGTCACACAAAAAGCCTGTGACAAACTGGGACTGCTGCTTAATCTTCAACTAAAAGCCATTTTATGTTTTATAAAATTGCATATCACAAACTAGAAACTGTGGCATAAAAACTGTGTAGATCTTTTGATAGAGGTGTAAAATAAATTTTTTTTTTATTACGTTTTTAAGCCTTCTACTGTGGAAAACAGGTGAAGTAAAATACCAAAACCTGAAGATTACTGCCAAAATTCCACATATATTTTACTTGTAACATCTTATTTCTTGGAAGACAAGTTATTTATTGCAGCTTTCAAAATTATTCAAAAAAAAGAGCAAAATCTAATTTTAATGTCACATAATTATCATTTATTTTAAAATTATTGGTTTTCTAAAGGGAATCTCATTGTAAAATTTAGCTGAGAAAAGTGATATTTTTCAAAACTGAGTTGCTCTCCTTTTTCCTGTGTGATAGCTAAAGCACATTAGGCCTGAAAGATTAGTCATTTTCTCTCAAACAAAAAGATTACACATTATCATTTCACACTATATTTATTTGTATCATCTTTTACTACTACTTAGGAAATTCCTCCTTACTATCAAAAAGGAAAAAATCCTTGGAAATATTGAAACAATAGATGAACTAATTAGTATATTTTTTTACAAAATCATGGTTGTTGTTTGAAGATGTACTTAGGCTTCAACAATTTATAATTCTGTTACATAAAAATCATTACTAATAGTGAAAATACAGTAACTGTATATTTATATATATATTTTTAAAAATAATTTTCTTGTCTTTTGTCTCTCTCCTCTGCTTCTTAAATGCATACACAAAGCTCGGGACACAGAACCAGAAAAAAGTTAAGCTTATTGGGGGAAAGTTAATGGATATAATTAAGCAATTCCACAGAACTTTACTGCCTCTCATAACTCCCCTGCTTTTATGTTCCTAATTAGTTAAATTTAATATACTTTGAAAGCAACTCAGATAATTTTTTTATTTGCCTGTATAAATGTAGTCTATGGTGTATCTGCACCACCAAAATGTACAGCTGATAAATCAGATGGATATATAAGAATGGTAGCTTGTATAATTTTGTATCTATACCTTTTTTAAGCTATCAAATGGGAGAATTACATTTTCTGCTTATATTATTGTAGATGATAATTTACATTTCTTTTCTTATGTTAAATGCTAGATATGCTTCTGAAATGTAGCTGTTTGAATTAACTATATTTATTCCTTTAAAAAATCAAAAATCATCACATTAAAAAAAAAAAAAAAATCAAGCTGTTGAGAAGTGTGCACATCTGCCCTTGTACTAGAGGTGGACCTTTGTGAACTTTTCTGTGCACCTCAGTCTTTGTATTTCATTCTTCACTTACTGACCTTTAGGTTATGAAATACCATGTCCATCATTTCCAAATTAAATGACTCAAACAAAATTGGGTGCCATTCAATTACAAACTCCTACTTCCCTTCAGGAATCACCACAGCTACCACAAAGTCATAACAGGGAGTATGGCAAAAGTGGAAGTCAGGAGAACAGCAATTTCATTCAGCAGGTTATTATTCCGAGGGTGTTGGTCAATGTGGAGAAATTAGAGCATTCAGGGAGGTACAAAATGCAGCCTGGAGCCAGACGTGTTGTGCTTGCTTTGTTGGGTTTTTTCAGTTGATACTGCAGAGTAACAACAAATAGGCAAAATTTTCCATGCATTAACAAAAAGGGAAAGGAAGTTTCACCTTTTGAAATAAATAAATAAATGACTATTCCTTGAGGACAGAACTTTCTTTTTTTCTTATAATTTTTCTTTTGCAGGATACAGAATACAACTCTATTAATACCATGATTACATATCATCAGCAAAAGTTACACAACCAACTTATAAACTTCTTGGAAATAGAGATTAAGAGACTTTATGCAACAGTATAGAACATCTAGTAATCTGACGGCTCTAGGATAAAATCTATCTCTTTGAGATGACTGTTGTGACTTTATTTTTCTACCTAATAGAATATCAAGCAGAGTTTAGAGAGTCTTGAGAAATCAGATTTGAAAGGCTTTTTTTCATTATTATACAACGTTTCTGAGAAAAAAAAAAATTATTCTGTAGTTCAAAATATCAAAAAATATGGATGACAAGAACAATCTTTTTTTTACTTTCAGGTGTAAACTGTTAAAAAATAGTCACTGTATTTTCCAGCTACTGTGAAAGCTCTTTCATGTCAACTTCAAGTACTCAAGGATATTATTAATTCTAAGCTTCAGAAATGTTTCGGACATGTAGATTTTCTTGTTAGTTATTTTTCATCATGTATAACATTTTTATCATGTGTTAGATTATTTCATAGTGTTTAAGAACCAACAGTATTTTATTCAGAATTTTCAGTTCCTAAGTGTATCTTGGAACTTAAACCCTGTGTGCTACAGCCCTGAACTTGACGGTGCCTTAATTCTGCAACGAATTTTGCTTTCAGCAAATAGAGCAGTGAGGGCTCCATATGGAAATAGTGAATTTCACAGCTGAAACTCATCTCTGTTCTGCCTTTCAGCTACTAAATATAAAAGCTGTGAGAGTGTCTAACAGAAACATTCCTGTCAATGTATGGAGGGGAAAGTCAGTATTAAGTTAAAAGAAACTGAATTTCACTTGTAGGGAAAACAAAACAGGGTATGTAAGTGGGAGTAGGTGCAATCAGAGATGCTTACATGCACATAATTAAATACTGTTAGTTCAGAAGAGGCATAACCCAAAAAAAGTTTTTCTAAAAAGTTAGTAAGAACACAGAGAAGTCTTCTTATGAGATGGCATAAGCATTATTTTGAGGATGTTCTGTTGCAACTGAAGTAGCTATAGCTACCTTACAGATGAGCAGATTAAAATTTACAGCACAATATGGAATATACCTGTTTTGTAAAAAATGTGATATGCCTACTCTGAATGTTATTTTCCACTGAGTATCTTTATTTCTGATTAATTTAGACGGAAATATAGTAAGTGCCATTTGGATAACAGTTCCACCCAAACATATTTAAATTAGAAGAAAAATGCAGATCTAGAATTTTGTGGTAATACCAATATAAAAGTCACATTTCTGTAATTTTCTGTTTACTCAAACATGAGCTGAGATATAGATAATTGAAAGGTGGAGAGATAATAGAATAGGCTCTTTCATTATCTTAGTCTATTTATAGATGCATATAGGTATTAAAAATATCTAAACTTCCACTTCCCTTCCCCCCCACCCCCCCAAAAAGGAGTCCTGCAGCGAAGTACCTCAAAACTTCGTTAGGGTAGTATTTTTTTTTCCACTGTGGAGGTTACTGTAAGGCCCCAAAAAAAAACACTAGACAAGACTCTTAAAAGGGCTTATGGTTTTTCAAGCATTCAGAATTAGATACATGAGAGAAATGCTGACACAATATTCTTAAGAGCTCAATACAACAAATAGAACTTTACCAAAAAAACAGAGAACTTTGGCAAAAGTTTTAGAGCAGCATTCAAACATAAAGCATTTCAGAAAGTATTAACTTTGCCCATTCAGCTTAGCCAACTCCAGACCCATCTAATTTTAAGTTACTTGAAATTCCAAGAGAGAATTAGAAGAAAGACAGAAAAAATACAGAAAAAAACAAGTATAACGACCACTCCTCGTTCCAGAGGTTCAGCTGGTAGAAATTCCAAGGGGAAATAGAGGCAACACAGGTGCTTGCTGCATCTCATGGGTTAAATACACTTTGGCTTTCCTGGGCCCTTCCCCCAGGTGGGACTTCTACTTATTTGGCCACTCTAGGGATGGATTTGGGCTCCAGAGGCAGGTGTGGAGCATTGTCTCTGGTGTGCCAGGGATTGGCAGCCACTGCAGGGCTGGGATACAGCCTGGGGGTGTGGGGTGTGAGGAGCAGGGTATTGCCTCACCAAAGACAATGCCTGACCTTGCCCATTCTCCCACACACATGCACAAAATGTTTTGAGCCAGCAATTCTTCCAGTCCATGACAAATTAAATTTGTGTTTCACTGATATAGAAACAAAACTTTAAAGAACTGGTTTAACAAATGTCCAATAATATTTTAAATAAATAGCTTTCAAAAAGAGTTCTTGCACAGATATTGTCAGGTGCCATTATTTAAATTTATTCAGAAATGTGATATTTGATGTGCCTGTAGGTTGAAAAGATATTTGAGAATTTCCAATTCAAATCTATTGAATATATGCACCAATTGTGAAAATTATGCTGCTGTCTAAATAAAACTTATTCCAATACAGTAAAATTTATCAGAATAATATTCACTGTCACCCATGATATTTGCCCACTATAACTAATGCTTTCATACATGTTGAGACAGAAACATTGACTGAGGGGAATTATTCCACAAACTTCAAGCCTCAGGCCTTGTATCAAGCTCTAAAACAAGCTCAGTTAAAGTTCTTTGCTGGAACTGCAAAGTTTCCCAATCTCATTAATGCAACTGTGACTGTGATATGTCACACTTGAGAAATATGGTGCATATTGATACAAGGATTTAGGTCCAATGCTCATTAAAAGCAGGATGGTAACATTAAATAGTTGGCAGTGAAACCAGGAAATCCACAAACTGTGATATTTATAAAGTTAGCAATAGATTTTGAGCCTTTTCTGTTGCTCTTAGGTCATTGGTTCATTAAATATCATCATCACAAAATAACTGCTAGAACACAGACCCCAAAATAATACTGAACTTGTTATACTGAATATATTGGATTTAAAGGGAAAGAAGCTATGTATGTAATTTTAGAAACTTTAGATTAAGCTGTGATATTCTGTAAAGGGGGGGGTGTCCCCCTTTCTTTTGACCAAAATAATAATAAAATAAATAAAATGTAAGCTCAGTGTCAACACTGCTATCAAAATGCTTGGGATAATATTAATAAAATAGGAGCTGGTCTGAGAGCCAGAAAAATTGTGTGTGCTGTGGGTGATGTTTACCTTTAATGTACATCGAACAATTTGCAAGCTCAGTGTGTTAAGTAGGGATAATTAAATCATCATTAATTCATACATGTAAAAAAGTTGATGTCAAGTTAAAACTTTCTGCATAAGTGTAATGGTGTCTCAGAATATTTTCTCCACCTTTGCCTTGTAATGTAAAGAGATATTAACACATAAATGTGAAAATAAAAGTTTTTTACGTTAACTGGCCTTTCCACACAGTTCATTGATTTTATGCAAGATATTTCAGCCTCCAGAGAGTGACATAGGTTAAATATTTCCTTCCATTTGCTTCTAGGGTCAATAATATTTTCAAACAAGTATGATGAAATAAAGTGCTTGTCCTGGATGTAAATATTGCTCAGAAAGGAAAATGAGTTGACGAATTCAGCTTTTCTTTATAATTTGATTCAGTGTTCAGAGGTAAGAGCATCTTGCTTTACAAATCAATGAGTATTAATTCTAATTCCCAGGGACCTATATGGTATATGTTAATGCACCTCATCTGGTAAAATGGCAACAGAGCCTGGGCTGGGCCACGTTGTATTTGGAAAAACAAGGCTCAAATCTTTCTATGTTGTACTTGTTCTTCGAGGAGAAGATTATAATCATAGTGTTTTGTTAATTTGATATTTCTTTTTGGAATTTTAAATGTGAAAATAATGTAAAAAAATGAAGATTTTTATTATTTCACACATATTTCAGAAAATAAAATATTTAAGGCTATGATGGTATCCCTTGTCATCACTGAATCTCTAGTCATTAGCGGTTTTTTGTTATGTTTTCTTGTTTTCCTGCTTTCTTGCTTTGAATAATTTATTCTATTTGCAATTTCATATTCTTTTTTCCTTAAACAGTCTGTGAATTCACACATTTAATTTCTGCATCAATTAATATGTAATATGTCTTCAAATATGGAATTTAAATATTTTCCCCACAGAAATTGGAGGCTGGCCTTCCATACTTCATTGGTAATCTCTTCATTTATGATGTGCAAACACTGGTAGCTGCTTTCTTTGCTAGTCATGCCTCTGTAAATGCTTGACAACAAGTTATGGGGTTAATCAGAAATTCTGAATGTCAAATCAGATTTTTTTTTATATCAGGGTACAGCTATTATGACATAGGTAACAAGAAATAATTCATCTTTGACATCAGTGACATGAATGAGATCTGCCTTTTATTCACTGTAACAATACCTCTCATCCTAAAATAACATTGACTGTTGTACTAGTAGTTCAATTCATTGCTGAAAAAATTAAAGTGGATGTATTTATAGAATCATCATGGATTACTTATTCATATCAGCATTTAATTTTGAGCAAATGAGCAGCTCTTCAACAAAAAAAAATAATATTTGTACAATTAAATTATCTGTTTTAAGTGTTTCCTTGTAAAAAACAAGTTCTCAGCAATACAAAATATCTCACCCAAATATATTACATATATACTCATAAAGTACATGGGATCCACTTCAACTGACTTAGCAGTGCACAACATGAACTTTGCATTTACACTGCTCTCCCTAGACTTCATTAGTGACTGCCAGTCAGTCTGTCAGCTGAGAGAAATGGTTTTTTCCAGAATACTATTCATCTGACCTAATTTAGGCATCTATTTTAGGGCAAGATGAATGATCGAATCCAAGTAGCTGTTTTTCTCCACTCATGGGAAAGACTGGTGATTAATGCACACAGTAGTTGTCTACATTTGATCAGAATACCACTCAACATATCTCTGTTACCAAATGAAGTGTCATACGAGAGGCTGAGAATAGCTCCAGATGAGCTTGTTAATATCATTAATAAGACAAGCAGCACACTAAAGAAGCAGTGTCTATTAGTTGGACCATGCAATAATGCTCTAATATGGCTACATGATCTCAAAAACCTGAAGCTTGCTTATTCAGAACTAGCATAATAATTTTCAAAGCAGTTATTCAACATAACACTACTCACATTTTATCATACCTTATACATGAAAATAAATGTGAAAAAAAGATAAATTATTAATGAATGGTTTATAAAACTTGAAAAAAACATGTACAAAAAAGCTTTTCAAAGAATATTCTTACTGATACAAGATGTAATCTTGTATTTCCATGAAATTTCTGTTATTTTAATTTGTGTAAGAATAGTTTAGGTTTTTGTTTCAGGCTTGTATTTATGAAGGTGTGTGATTTTGTTCTGCTTTGGTATTAATATAAGCAAAGATGTAAGATCAAAGCAAAGTGGCATAGCAACGTTACTTTTTTAAAAAATATGCAACTACACTATTTCACTGTTATTTCACATATATTTTCTTATTTTTCATATTTCAGATATAGTTCCGTGAAGTATTTATTTAAAAAGATAGAAAAGAAAATAAGAAAAATATTACTAATATTGTAATTTTTTTCTGTCTTAGTTGTTAAAAGATATTTGAAAGGCACTGCAAAATCGGAATTTGGGACAAATGCTAGTTAAAGGACTAAAATTCTTACTTTGCAATTATTTATATTATAGGCCATTTCACTGAAAGCATAAGAGCTATTTTATATAAACACTGGAATAAATAATAATGTCAGGTTTCATAGCTAGGAATTTTTTCCACACTATGTAAAAACATTATTTCAAAGTTGAGAAAATAATGTTGATGCCTTTGGGATCTATTTTGATGAAAAGTTCTTGATGTGAATTGTGGAGGGTAGGCATGACAAGCTCCTTTACAAAAAAATCTGTATCATCCCTCCTAAGCTGCACTGAGAAAATTCAGCTAGTACTTACTTCCATGGAATGAATTAACATTAGATATGATCAGATAAAATTGTAGAGGGGGTAGATTCTTTTTCAATTTGCAAGTTCCTGAAAATTGACAACTCCCTTTTAAAACAGAATGTAAGAAATTGTCTATCTTCTGTCAAAATTTATTCATTTAATAGAACATAGCTGTGGAGGTTTCACCTCCGCAAGTTGCCAGCCAGAGGGCCAGCCGTGGGGGCAGGGACAGCCTATGCTGTCTCAGTCATGGTGACAGGAAGATCAGCCCATGAGCCCCTGCGGCAATGTATGCACCAGCTAAGAAGATCATTGGCCTGGACTCCTCCCCTGCCCCTTCTCCATATATAGGTTGCTTCTAGACTGTTCCTCCTTGTTCTCCTCTTGGGTTGCACAGCATTGGTTGGTTTGAATTCTGTATCCTTCCCCTCTATGTAAAAATTGGTTGATACCCCTGTCCCTCTTCCTGGCTTTCCTGGTTGGCCTGCGTGCCAAACCACTCCCTCTCTCCTCCCCCTTAAAACCCAATGTCACTGGGTGCTCGTGGTCCGTCAGCCTTTTGAGACCAACTGCCGCCAACAGCTTGCAGCCTCCGGAGCTCCAGACCCCGCACCCATCCCCGCCTCCCCGCCCCGGCTCTCCTCCCCCAGACCTTCCCTGATGCACCTCTCAATAAACCTCTGGAGAACAGCAGCCTGCCTGATGTGCGTCCTTCTGCTGCCTCGCCTCCCCGCTTGCACCTCTTTCTTACAACCACACATAGCCACCTCTTGATTACATTAAGATTATAAATGTCTAAAAGGTAATAGTCCTAGCTTTAGTACCCACTAGTTACTGGTACTTAATCCATTTTACCTAAACCTGCTCAATGGGGTTTATAAAACATCATGAGAAAGACATCAAAGGCATCAAAGTTTACCCATCATTCTTCAAAGAGCCACTTGAGACACTAATATCCCTGTCTCTCAAGAGGAATCTTGAAGATTTTTCCTTCCTCCTGTACTCCAAAAGTTATTAACTTTGTCTGAAGGAGAGTCAGAATGGGTGATCCTATTACAGTCATTTCCTAAATCAAGAACCCACTACACTGATGATGACCCTTCAAATCCAAACATAATTCAGAATTTTAAGACAGCTATAACTGGTGGGTTAAAGTGGATTTTTATTATTTTTTCAAATGTTAAGAAAAAATGCAAAGCTAATAATAATCTCTACTGTGTCAATGCTCCTCCTAGTCTATTAAGCCTTGGTCAAGGCTTAGAGCTCCAAGTTTTTTTAAGCAATACTTAAAGCCACTTTAAATGGCACTTCTTTCTCTATAACTTATCAGTGCAATTCATGTTTTTAAACAGAAAAGATTTCTGACATTTTGTTATTCTTTCCCTCATCTTTCTTTGGTCAATATTCTCTCTTTTCCAAATATAATTTTCATCTCAGTCTGCTTTTTCACCACTTTAACAGGGATTTTCATGTGTTTTATAAATCTGTCCTAGATTACAATATAGATGTAGTTAAGTATTCTATTACCACCAGCTGTGGGCCATTAGCTGTTATCAGCTGCTAATGACCCACCCCTGATAACAGACAATGGGCCATCAGGGACCCACCTCATGACTCATGGACTTATCCCATTGTGGGATGCTCTGCCCAGGAGGGAAGAGCCAGGTGTTCCCACCTGGATATAACCTGGCCTTGGAACTGCCTGAGCTAGCCCTGTCTGCTGGGTTCCCAGAGGACAAAAGCTACTACTGGACCTTCAGCTGGAGACCAGATCTTCACAGGATCACCGCTTCAAGTGAACTACTTCATTTGGACTGCTACCACCACGCTAACAGGGTGTCAGGTTGTATCTGACTTTGTTAGTGCTTTTCCTTGTATTATTTCACTTATTTTTAGTTTTTCCTATTAAATTTTCATCCTGACTTGTGGACTCCCACTGGTTTGTTTTCAAACCAATACAAAATCTTATGTTTCGTTTTATATCTTATGTATAAAATATAAAGCTGAATTTGGAATAAATTCTGATAATTTGTGGAGGAATTTTGTATCTGAATTATGTCAGTAAGCTAAAGACTGGCTTTGCTATAGGCTTTATAAATCATGTAGAAAAACTTTACAATTCCTGTAGGACCTGTTATAATCCTTCAAGATGTTTTAAGAGTTTGCTGTGATAAAAATAAAATATGATGGTGGGAGTTCCTTTGCTCCCAGGATTCATAGTGATCATGTTTAGTAATACCTCTTTATGAGATAGATTTGGAAAAAAAGACACACAGCTAAATGGGTACCAACTCCTGCTGTCTATTCATAATGAATTAAAAAAATACTTCCAAGCATTTGTATTTTTGGAAGAAATTAAGGTGCCTAAACATAGGTTCCTAACGCCATTTTGATATACACTAAGGTTTCATAGATATCTGTATTGTGGTGGTGCAATAGATTGCCCAATTACACTGAAGAACAATATCCCACGTTGCCTAAGGTGACACTGATGTTTAGGCAACTGAAACTAACTTGAAGATTTCTCGGTAACTTCAAAACTCTTTTTTTTTTTCACAGCATAGTTTGAGTTCTGAGATTTATAGAACAATGTTCTGTCATGCTTTACTTTTTTTCTTTCTCCCTTTCTCTTTTTTTTCTTCTTTTTTACTTTGTTTTTTTTTTTAATGGGAAGTTACCTATACTTGTGAAATAATCACAAATCACAGAATGGATAATGCTGGAACAACCTTTTGTAGATCATCTAGTGCAAACACTCTGCTCAAGAAGGGTCACCTAGAGCAGGTTGTCCAGGGCCATATCCAGGTAGGGTTTGAAGACCTCCAAGAATAATGATCCCAAATCTTTCTGGGCCACTGCTTCCAGAAGCAAATAATTTCAAGCTGCTCCTTGGTGTAAAAAACTATTTTCCTTATGAGGGCCTGTCACTAGATATTTTGAAGAAGAGCCTGGTCACATCTTCTTTGCATTCTCCTTGCCAGTGTTTATACAAAGTAATAAGATCAAATCCTGAGCCATCTCTTCTCCAGACTGAGCAATGCCAGCTGTTTCTCCTCATGTGAATGATACTCCAATTTCTTAATTGTCTTTGTGACCCTTTGCTGAACTAACTGCAGCAGTTCAATGTCTGTTCTGTGCTGGAGAGCTCAGAAAAGGGCACAGAAGTCCAGATGTCTTTCATCAGCATTGAGTAGAGGGGAGAGAACAACTTTCTTTACTTTCTGGTAATACTCTTCCTAGTGCAACCAAGGAAGCTTTTGACCTTTCTTTCTGCAAGGACATAGAAAGTGACCTTCAGCAAAGGTGACCTCTGCTGGCTCCTGGTCAGCTCGTTGTCCACCAAGAACCTCGGGTCCTCCTCTGTAGAGCTGCTTCTAGCTAGACAAACCTGAGCACATGCTGGTGCATGGGGGTTATTCCTCCCTGGTGCAGGAATTTTCAATTCCCTTTTATGTACTTAATGAGGCTGCTGTTGAATCCCTCAAAAGCTTGTCATAACAGTCTAGTGTATCAAGCACTCTTCCTGTCCTTACATTATCTGGAGTGCTGAACATGCACTCAATCCCAGCATCCACTCCTTAAAGAAAATATTACACAGTATTTACTCCAATATTGACATCTGGATTACACACTTAAAATACATGTTTGTGATGCTGCTTTTTGCCTTGTTCCTTCCCATCTGGATCCTCAGTGGAGCCACCTCATGGTAATTCTAATCAAACCTGCCTCCAGCATTCTCATCTCCCACTATTTCTTCCTTGTTTGTAAGTATTAGGGTACAGCAGGGCAGACTCACCTCCCTGGCTATATGCATCAGAAAGTTATCATAAATGCATTCAAGAAACTTCTTGGGTTGCTTGAGCCCAGCTATGTTTTCTCTCCAGGTGATATCCAGCTGGCTCAATTTCCGAATAAAATCAGGCCTACAAACGTGAGGCTACTTGATACTGCTGTAGTGTTCAGGCTTGATGTTTCTTTGGTCAAAGCTCCTAGGCCTGCTTCCAGGGCAGTAAATCTCATCTACAGTTGCAAATCTGCAAGTGGAGCATCTTCTGATATTAAGTCATGAGCTTCTGGTCTTTACCCTCATAGGCAAGTCCTTTTCCCATCCCCAACAGTACAGATGCTACCACACCTCATTCAGCAGAGCTGGGAATTTAAACTCCTCTTATAACTGCAGGGTCTCAGAGAAGGTAGTACTGATTTCTTTCTGGTGATCTCTTGTGTTGCACAGACTGCTGAAGTTCTTCTGTAACTTTGTCATTTGATGGCTCAGATGATCCTCCACCTAACTCCCTAAGGCAACAAGCCCACCTGCTGCTGTTCTATCCAGACCTTGTGGTACATCACTACTATTGCTGAACTGCTTTATGCTGTCCTCAGCAGAATTGCTTGCTGCCTTTTCCGCACTCTCCTGCAAAATCTTATGTGAAAAATATCTTTGTTAACTGCACTCTATTAACAACTTACGGTTTCAAAGGTTTCAATTATTATTTTTTAAGGAGAGGCAGCTTGGAACTACTGTGACATGTTTTTCTAAGGCAACTAGGTGCTTGCCCTCTGCTTATGAGTTTGGGAGTACTTTCTGTATCACAAATTTGTGAGGAAGGTAAATCTTTTAATTGTATTTGTTCTGATCTTACTTTGGTGCTCAAGTCTCAGGCATATTAAATAGAAGTTGAGGAAAGATATTTACAAGCAGAGTTTCCCACCTATCTTGCTACATTCATCCAGCATGTGTCTGTGTTGCCATAAAAGGGATTTTCCATCCTTCCTTTCTATATCCATTAGTTCTCAATATCAGTACTGACATCCGTAGGACTGCAAAATTAATCTGATGATAGAACTCAATGGAATTTTTTTTTCTCCCAGTGGAATAGGAGCAACTAGAAACACAGAAAAAGTACAAAGGGGGTGTGTGGGCCTGAGTATATTTACAATGGCCTTGGTTTGTGTGACAGAAATAAAGTAACTATAGCCCAAGTAAGCACATTTTTTCCCCTTTTTCTTCAAAGTCATATTTTTCAACTCACACTGCCTGAACAGCAGTATAAGGATCAGATAAAAGTGACAACCCATTGAGAAGTCATTGACAATTTATACAAGAAATTCACTGGCCATTTTAAATCTTTCTGTCGTTAAAATTTCCCAGTGTGACCTAAGAGGGACAATTGAATTTGGAGTTAATATTAATGGAATGCTGAATTGTAAAGTAGTGTCTTGTTATCACCAAAGTTGATCTCAGACTACCATCACAAAACTTTCTTTAGTGCAGAATGACTTGATCCATGTCATGTCTCCTACACTGATTACTCTCTAGACTATTGTTTTCATCCCAGTCTTTCTTCCTCCAGCATTATGGAGGAGTAGAGCACTCAGCAGCAACAAGAATTGAGACATTATAGAGTGTGTTATTTGTTCTTCATTTTCCATCTTCTCAGCCCTCTGTAAATTTTAGGATTCATGTATTAATATGTTAATTTTCTTCCCTCAAAGTTTGTAATCATATCCATACAGGAATCAAGTAAAGCCTAGGACATTTCAGGGACATAAGAGGAGAAGACACATTCCAATATTGTTTGGTTTAAATAAAGAAAAGAGAGAAAATTTAAATGCTAAACAGACATAATAATACCTAAGGAAGAAGTATACAACAAATAGAGACCATTTGAGAAACGAGTGAATGATCTTGCAATGCAAAGAGATAGAGAGCAATGCAGGACTGTTTGGAGGACCACTTGAGTTCAATTCTGTAAGCTGCTTTTCTAAAAGGAGGCTAGGCAGAAGTCCATTCAAAAAACCCCACCAAAATTATTTAGATCCCAAACTGTGAAAATGAGAACACAGATTTTCTGTATAGGAGACAGGTTAGATGGTGCCAGAATACCCAGAGTAATATGTGAAATTTCCACATTTGTAAAAATGTTATTAGATTTGTGCTTGATTCTTACCTAGCTAAAAAACCTACTTAAATTGTCCCTTATGGATAAAGGTTTTCTAAGAAGTATAAACCTTGTCTGCCACTTTTATATTATTTTATTGATATTAATTCAACCACAGGCAAATAATTCATTTGCAAAGTGTACATGCTGGTTCACTTGCTCTCTTTGAACTAAGGATCCAAATGATTTCAGTAGGAATAAATGTTGAACACTTCAATTATGAAACCTTCTGAAATTCTCATTCATGCAAGATAAGGTACATTTTTAAGGTGTCTATCATAATGAGAACATATTATACCTGAAACTCACTGATTGGCATTGCTAAATAATATACATGCTGACTGTTTCTTCTGATTAACTCATTCCCTTTAACAGCTATTGAGAACACGCAGTGAAAATGTTCCAACCTAACAAAACTCTCAAGCTGCATTTCCCATCTGCTTATCACTGTCTTCCAAAGGACAGCTAGTTTTTATTCTGCTAGAGTATCTGAGAATCCAATTCTTATTTCTGCTTGTTGGAGATTGCACTTTAGAGGAGGATTTTAAGAAGTGAAGATTACACACATGGGACTACATTACTGTCAGGTCAAGTAAACTAATGATGTGTATTGAATGGCATTGGCAGGACAGAGGGATCAAGGATAAGTCACAAAATGCTGAGCTGTTGGTAATGGGAAACACTTGGAGAAATCCTGGTGTGGTGGTTTTTTTTGGGGTTTTTTTTTTTTTCCTTTCAACCCTAATTTCTCTATACTTCACATTAAATCTCCAAGGCTTTAGCTGTCCATGGAGACAAATGATCATTCATCAGGGAAGACTCACTGCATGAAGTCCCACGAAACACTATTTTTTTCTTCTTTTGATCTCCAATACCTAAAACAAAAGTCACTTGTAATTTGTCAGTTTGTGGTCAGTGTAGAGAAAAATGCAATGGATATAAAAGGAATATATGTCCCTGTATTGATTTGCATTTGACTATACTTTGTGACTAGTTCTACTTAACACAATTTACAAGTACATTTAAATGAGATTCTTCTGTTTAGTTTGCATTGTTTTTCAGTGAAAGTGGCTATGACATGCATTATTTTGAATCTTCTGCATTGTGGTTGGATTGTGCAAGGCCTGAGCAAATGCTGATGATTCTATGTGATGATTCCACCGGACTTTTTTTGGAGGTTTTGGTAAATCAGTCCCCTAAAAAGCTAAGCTGTAAATACAATAATTTGGTTTTGAACATTCCCCACACCAGGCCCTAATTGCACAAGAGTTATTCTAGAACTGTGTTGATATATTAGAACCAAAATTATGGCTGAATGATTTTATATTAGGGAAAAGCTCTAGCTCTGATGCTAAAGACAAATTATTTTTTCAGAAGATGACTAAAAATGTTGATATTAAATTAATTTGAAGGAGACGTGTGGGTTTTAGTAAAATTTAAAGGAAAAAAGGAGAAAGAAAAGATACAAAATAGCTATCAGTAGAATCTTTAATTAAAGAAATATGATGAAAATCATAAATAATCACAAGTGGAGCAGTAACTCTCTGAAATTTCACTGACTTTGTTGCAAATATCAGACAAATTAAAAGCTCAGACTGACATCCACAAATATTGCTTTATATTTATTTCCATTTCATTCCTATACATCTCATTGCACCTTGCACTATTCCCTTATATTTTTCACACTGAATATCTCATCTTAAATTCCTGAGGAGACATAAAAAATATGTACATGTAGATGTGAATCTAGGTCTGCAAATCTAAGAGAAAAGTTTTCATTCAGGAGAGAAAGAAGTTTTTAAAATCTGAATGACACACATGCCGTTGAGCAGTAAGTCTCTTTTTCACATGATACTGAAGCTTCTCGAATTACATGAGCAAGCCTTAGTCATCTTTATGGAAATTTATATTTAGACATTAGTTTAAAGGAATGTGGTGGGCTGGCCTCAGCTGGCTGCCAGGTGCATCCCAAGCCATTCTATCACTTTCCCCTCACCAGGAGGAGAGAGAGTGGGAGTGGGATAGGACAGAAAGCCCATAGGGTGAGGTAAGGACAAGGAGATGGCTTACTAATTAAAATCATGGCAAAATACACTCAACTAGGGAAATTCAATTCATTGCCATTTAATTGTAGAAGAATTGGATAGTGAGAAATAAGAATAAATCCAAAGCCACTTATCTCTCACCCCTCCCTTCTTAGGTTCAACTTCATTCCCAAATCTTCTACTACCCCCCACCCCAGGCAGAGCAAGGGCATGCGGAATAGAGGTTATGTTCCGTTCATAACACTTAATTTCTGCTGCTTTTTCCTCCTAATGCTCTTTTCCTGCTTTGGTCTGGCTCCTACAGAGCCTTTTTCCCTTCTAGCCTGACCTTGATATATGCAGAGCTGTTTCTCTGACATTTTCTCACATCTCTCTCCCAGCTGCTGTGAAGCATTTTTTTACTTTTTAAAAAATGTGTTATCTCAGAGGCATTACTGATGTTGCTGATTATCTCAGCTTTGTTTAGCAGTGGGTCTGCCTTGTAGCTGGCTGGAACTGGCTCACATGTGAACAGCTTCTGGCAGTTTCTCACAAGAGTCACCTCTACGTTACAAACACCTCCTGCTAGCAAAACCTTGCCATGTAAGCCCAGTACAAGGTATTCATCCCAACAACAAATTTACCTTCCCTCAGGATAAAAAACTCATGGCTCTGTTAAAAGATTGTTTTCCAAATATTTTTGATTAATGCATTAAAATGGCTGAAACATATATATGTGAAGTAATAACACGGCTACAGCAGAGTTACATAAATAAATAGCTCCAGGGGATTGCACCTGTCCTGAGCTTCAGGAATGATTTTTACAAGTGTCAATTTCAGTATGTCAGTGTTTCCTCTTTTTTGATTACATTGAAACATGATCTAGTGTAGATAGCTAGCAATGGAAGTATTACTCTTGAGATAGAGGAAAAAAACCTCAATGTGGATCTAAATGTAATCCTAATTGGGGTCTTGGAGAATGTCAGTTGCATAATATGTAACCTTACAGAGTTTAACAAAGGTGGTCTCCTTCCCTCTGATGTCAGTAAATAGGTATTACCAGCCTGAACACAATCCATAAATTAATATAATCTCCTGAAAGCCCTCATGGAAAGTAGGATAATTCCATTCAGAAGACACTTGAGAGGGCCACTAGGCCAGACTCCTGTTCACTGCAAAGTCACCTATGAGGTCAAACTATGCTGTACAAGGTTTTGTCCTTTCAGGTCTTTATAAGAGTGTGTGGAAGGAGAGCATGTCTGCTCCCTTAAAATTATCTGATTGAAGACTTTGTCAAATGTGGTTGTAAAGAAAAGGAGAAGGCAACACATAAAAAACATACAGAGACATAGCTCTTACAGGCAAACAATATTGGAGACAATGGCAAGAAACAAACCTGGTCAGTCACAGTACCTTACAGGCTATTAAAAACTCCAGAAACAGGTCTCGAGAAGATCACCTGCATTTTATAGCTGAGAAGTGGGACCTAAAGACATATAAGGAGTTGGGATATTACAGTGAAATTAGTAAATCTGGGCAAATTTGTAAAGAAATGTGCAGTGGAAGAAAACTGAGAAGGAGCAAAGAGGGAACAGACAAAAAGATATATCCATGTTTAAAATTAGGACAGTCAGTACTCTTCTCTGGCTGAGCCTTGTGTCTGATCAGCACAGTTTGTCCTGTCTTCTTATTTAATCCTATTTCTGCATAATCTCACACTCTATCCTGCATGTGTCTGAATGATGCAAGGAGTAAGTGCCAGTGTTGGCAGTGCTAGCTTGTAGAATCTGCTGTGAAGTAAATGGGGATCTTTAGCCTTTGGACACTGGGGTGGGAATGTGACTGTTACTTACATAACTGAGTTATGGTTAATGGACAGTGGAGGAGACTGAACAGACCTTAAGCTTTTCATTAAATGGTATTTTCTTAATGGAAGAACTCATTTAGTCTTCATGCTTTTCTGTGACTTATTATTTGAAGAAAAATAGAAAGAATATTTTAAGTTAACAGCCAAATTCAATATTTGGCACATTATGCATTTCCATGGGCTTTGCAGTTATATAAAGGTCACCAGTCAGGAAACAGAAGTCCAGTTTAGGTTGACTTTTTTTCCCCTTCTCTTTTATTCTCTTTTTGAAAACCCGATTTTTGGCTAGTTACCAGTAATTAATGATTCTATCTGACTATAAATGTAATTTCTATGTAATGACACACTATGATGTAAAAATAAATAAACTAATTTAAATAATCCTCCTTATTGTGCATAGTAAATTTAAAATAAAATAGTAAAACATTTATTAAAATTATTTAATTAAAAAAAGAACAAATAATTTACATAGCAGAAGTAGTCATTTATGGTATTTGCTTTTGGATCTTCTTATATGAAAACTTTCTCTGGTTGATGTTGGCATAGTATACATATATTGGGGAAACTGTATTACATTTGTCAACTTTGTCAAACATTTTTATATACAGAACTAATCTAGTAAACCAAATAACAGTTTTATTCACATTTAAAGAACTAAAATTTGAACTTAAATTGTAATTCAGCCAATATCAGATGTCAAAGAGAGACAGATAATTATTGGGTAGCAGAGAAAAGGATGTTTTCTTGCCTTGTCTTTCTCTTCTTGTCAGAACAATCCTGTTGTAGTTTGAGGTTCTCAAAATGCTTTGACACATTGCATTGTGATTTATAATCATTGAAACATGTGAAGAAAATTAACATTATGATATCAAGCAGGTTTTTTTTATGGTAATGACATTTTATGTTTGTTACAATATTTTTCTCTTTCTTCTTTTCTCCCCACCCCTTTCTCTCTTTCCACTAGTGCATGCATGCTTGAAAAGTATATAGAAATTGTATAGAGTTTAAGAAATTAAATATGTTGGTGAATATATGTGCCTTACTATTATCATATCTGTGCATTTTTAAAAATATTTTTCATCTTTCTCTCGCTATATGTGTTGGTATCTTATATTTATTCAAACAATAGTCCTTTTCTGAGGAGTCTTACTCATAATGCTTGTGAAAACACAGACAGACATGTCTGTTATCACACAAGACAGTGACATGCCTATTATCACTTGCAGGACCAAAACTAAAATTGCCTTTGGGATAGCATGCTCCTTTGTTATTACTCAAGTTCTAGACAGCTTCAAGAATATATTTTTAAAGCAATTATCTAAAACTTCACCACAGGTTTGAGCACATGTTCATTTATTTAAACAAACCTTTACAGAATGCATGCTACTCAAATTTTGCCTGTATCTTTACAGGGACTACCTCGTAACTTGAGTTTAGAGTCTGTATTGATTTTCCTCGGTGACTGCAAGTCAATTTCTAAAAGGAGCAAAATGGTTTTCACTTAGTCTACTGATGTGATTTATAGAACAATAAAAAGAAATTGTTAAAACTGGACATTTTTCCCCCTCAAGTTTGAATGTACTTTAATCAACTGGGGCATCTATGTTAAAATACAGTCACCTTCTGTAATCAATGAACAGAAACAGTTTTACTCAGACAGTTCTACTGTCCTTGAGTGAGTTGAATCTCCCACTTAAAATGTCAGTCTGCTGAAAATTATATTGTGAACACTAGGATGATGTTAGAAAACTGTGTTCCACCATGGGGAAAAAGAGTCAAGTTTGTTTTCACACAGCTGGCATTAAAATGTTTGTATGACTATTCTGAATAATGCAAATTTATTTAAGATTAAAAGTTCAAGGTATTTCAAAAACCAACTGCTTCTGACAGGCCTTGGTTATTAGCATGACTCTTTGTTTCATGCAGGACATCAAATTTAACACGGATGTGTCTTGCAAATTCACATGATCCAACAGAAACCTAATGTTTCAAGCTTAGGAAAGAAATGGAAGAAGCTTTTCTAAGTGACTGAATTAACCTGCAATGTACAGTGATTAGACTTATAAACAGTTCCAGTGTTTTCCCAGCTTAGAATGCACTTGACATGGACACCTGGCAGGTCCCAGAAGAACCTGTCCCATGGAAAGACAACAGCAGGATTGGTTCAGCTTGAGGGGAAAGGTTGTCAGGCATGTAAGGAATACCAAATGCAGCTGTCAGTATTAAAATATTTTCTCTCCTGAGACAAAACATATCTGTGGGAGAGTGTGTGCATATGCCTTGCCTCAGGCACAGTCGCTGGCTTCAGGACCAATTGTTTATTTTGAGAACTGCAGATTAGCACTTCAAATTAAGGCAGAAAAGAGATGGCCAGCTAGGCTCCCCTCACACTGTGAATGTACCTTTGTCCTTTGCCATGAGCAGGAGCAGGAGGGAGTGTTCTTGGTGAGTGCAGTTGGAAGCACAGGCTACAAAGTAAGGCTATTTAAGGAGAATTCTCAGCTCTTTGCAGTAGACCAAGGATTGCCACATATAAGAATATGCAGCCCACAGTGAACTGTAGGCTTGTGGTAAATTGAGGTTTAGATGATGGGCACTTATGGACATTCTTCTTTTTGTTCTTTCTGTTTAGTTGGTCAGCTGGTCTATCCCAAAGAGGAATAAAGGGTACTAGAGCATCTGTCATGTGAGGAGAGGCTCAGATATCTGGGACTGCTCATTTTGGAGGACAGAAGTTTCAGAGAGATCTTCTCAAAGGGGATGGAGATATAAGCAACGCAGGGACAAATTCTTCTCAGTGGTTCAATGAGGACAAGAGACAATGATTATACTCTTAAATACACAAAACTCAATTTAACACATATACAAAGATTGCTTGGGTGTTTTGAGGGTGTCAAATACAGAAACAGCTTGTACAGGAAGGCTGTGAAGAGTCTATCTCTAGAGTAAATTTCAAAATTCAACTGAGCCCAGCCCTGAGCAATTTCGTCTAAACATTATGTATTAAATGTGGCTGGGAAGTCATTCAAAAACTGTAATTGTTTATCAATCACATATTAACACTGAATAGACTTCTCAGAAAAAGAAAACCAAAAATTTGAACAATATTGGGATCATGAACTAAAATTTGTGATAGCTTAGGTTGTAAAAGATCTTGTTCATTTAAGCTGTAGCCAATACACAGAAAATTATCTTTTCTGTGCCACCAAATGGAACAATAACTGCCTTTGTACAGCACAGTTATGTTGGTAAAATAGCATTTGCAAGACAATTTGAAGATGACATTGAAAACAGTGAATTCTGTAGAATTAACGTTAACATGGAGTTGCAACATCCCATCTATCTAGTATAGTATTATTCCCACATCTCTGAACTGGAGAATTATTATGTACATATAATCTTTTGCTTAGTCCTAATCCTTCTTTAGAATATTTCAAGAAACATTACAATTAAACCAATTTGACTCTTTATTTCCCAGGCCCTCCTGGGGACCACAAATCAGTCTTTGTGTCCTTTGAACTATTCAATGTATTTTAAAAATACATTCCATATGGCAAGAACAAAATTATTTTGTAAAACAAATATGTCACCCTGATATATATATATATATATATATATATGTATGATTCTTTAAATATTTTAGTATCATTTTATCAAACTATTTATTCATTTACTTATTTTTGTTATATATGAAAAACATCAAAGCTCTTGTATAATTTAAACTTCCAAGAAAAAGGTAATACACATAAGAAAAAGAAATCCAAGAAGTAGCTAGCAAGTTATATATAACAACAGTATGTGCTCTCCATGTTAAACAAGACAGTTGCAAATGTGTGTTGCCATTATGGGATATCTGCGCACCTCACCGTAAATTTATTTTTCTGCTATCTGCAGTGGGTCAGCCATAATTTTGTCACTTTGTCACTGTTTCTCATTAATAGCCTGAAAGAGTAGATAAACAGTATGTTGATGGAATTTGCATGTGAAACATAGCTGGGAGCTTGAGAAAAAATGAAAAAGAAGGTTGAAAAATGAGAATAATAGGCAAATATAAACAAACAATGTTAAACCATAAAACCAAATTATAATTCCAAATAAAATCTGGCACCAAGGATTCAGAATTTAGAAAAAACCTCACAAATCACTTAGGCTTGACCCTTTCAAAATGTAGGTAAGTACTTAAATGTGTTTATGTAATAGCATTATTCTCATTCTTAACTGAATGCGCAATAACAGGTACTTTGCTTGATTTTGGTGATTCAAGATAAGGCAGAGTTGTAGAAATACTAATTGAGGCACGAGTTTAAAAGTTATGTAGCCAGATAAGTTACACAAAAATAGCCTGATTGACTTAGATGTAGAGATAAAACACAAAAGAGCCAGTAATAAACCAGTGGCTTCCCTCCCATTCCATCTTCAGGTGGAGTCTGCTTACCAGGATATGTTTACCCATATAGACGTCCCATTAACAACACCTGCTGATAACATGCTGGAAGGAATTCAGAACAGAAACCTTAATGACTAGAAATCTGGCAAACTGCTCCATACATGCAAAATGAAAAAAATTACCTTAGAGTTTAATAATTTTAATGAAGTTAATGGAGATTTTTTTCATTGATTCCAGGATTTCATAGATCAAAACTTACATACATATCTTGTAGAATATCACAGGCTTTAAATACTGGGAAAAATGCAAATTCTGAGTGAGGAGAAATAATTTTAGAGAACCATAAAAAAGGTCACACAATATTCAAAATGTGGCTAAACAATTTTACTTTCTGAAAAAAAAAATGTACATGGCATTCAAACCTCAGTTTTTATTACTTTTAAACTCAGTCATAGAATCATAGAATGGTTTCAGCAGGAAGGGACCTTTGAGGTCATCTTGTACAACCTCTTTGCAATAAGAAGGGACATGTTCAATTAGATCAGGTTGCCCAGATACCTATCCAAGCTGATCTTGAACGTTTCCAGGGTTGGGGTTTTCTTTCCTACATTCCAAAACAGTTATTTTGTAATCAATTGCTACAGATTACACCTATCGCTCCCCTAGCTGTTAAAGTCTAGAATATCTACAATAAAAGATATCCCTTTGAACTCCATAAAATTATACTTATCTACAGCAGCTGAAGAACTGATCTTTTTTCTATATTTATTTCTTGTTTCACTCATTGTCCTGAGAAGGGTATTACCTCCTTTTTCAGCATTTTCTGACTTTGAAAAATATTTAGAACTCAGCAACATAAAAACATAGATTACTTCTTTTTAAAAATACTTCAAGATACAGAAGCATATGGAACAATTTCAACTGAAACTATTTAGCTGGATTTTATTGAGCAATGAACTACCAATTGTATGATCTGGAAACAATATGAACATTTGAGTATGCATAGCCATTCTGTAAAGAATTTTTTTTTTTTATAGTTTTTGTAGGTTTTTTTTTCCCCCAATTTTAGAATCATTTAAGTATAGACTAGAATATTTTCATAATTCTATTATGTCGGTGTCATTAGATTTTAACTAGATGTTTTTTTTTAAAAACACTCAAAATGAGAGATAGCATGAAATAAAAAGTTTGGTTTAGGGTTTTGCCCTGATTTTTTTTTTGTCCTTCCTTTTTTCTTTTTTTTTTTCCTTTTCTATGTATTGTAGTGGAACATTTTTAAAGCTGTGAGTATGTAAGGCATAAAATCTCTCTGTCATGTTTTTTAAGGTAGTATTAAAGAGAGATAAATCAGAAAGATTTCAAATTGGTTAAGTTAGAGAAAGGGTAGACATTGAATATGCTCAGGCTGATGTTATTCTATGTGATAAAAAAGCAAACAATAAAAATGTACAGAAACCCTAGCAGAGTGCAATCACTGACCGAGAGATGAATGAACTCCAAAACTGAACAAGCCTACTGAGACATCTTTGAGAAAGAGCAGTTTGAAAGCAATTTTGTTTGTCTCCCATTTCTGGCGAAGCAAAATCTGCACATTCACATGAAAGTGAGGGATCTATTTTGGAACTGTAGTCTTCACTGTTCAGTCTATTTACATCATTGATGTAAAGTGCTTAGTGAAAGAAGAATGTTCAGGAGGAAGAGAGGAAAGCATAAGTAAATAAACACTTGACACAGGGGTAGAAACCTGGTAAATTTAGACGGAAGAGGATGAACATGAAATAAACACCATAAAAGTTGACAGAAATAAGAAATAATAAAAAAGACAGAGAAGGAAGCGTGGAACAGGGAAAAAACTGGAGCAGTTATTGCTGAATCAGAGAACGGTTTGGGTTGGAAGGAATCTTTAAAGATCATGCAGTTTAAACCGTCAGACAATACCTTGCATTTGACCTTGTTGAAATTTATGAGCCTCATACAGACTGGACCCACTCCTCAAGACTGTCACGGAATCATGCAATCACTTAGGTTGGAAAAAAACTTTAGGAAAATTAAGTTTGACCATTAACCCAGCACTGACAGGTTCGCTATTGAACCATGTCCCTAAGCATCACATCTACACATCTTTTAAATACCTCTAGGCATGGTGACTCAACCTGGGCAGCCTGTTCCAATGCTTCATAGTTCTTTCTGTGAAGAAATTTTTTCTAATATACAAACTAAACTTTCTCTGGCACAGTGTCAGGCAATTTCCTTTTGTCCTATCACTTGTTACTTCACAACTTGAAGTAGTTGTAGAATGCAATAAATTCTCCCCTCAGCCTCCTCTTCTCCAGGCTAAACAACCCCAGCTCTCTGAGCCACTCCTGACAGGACTCTCTGCACACTTCACCAGCTCTGTTGCCCTTGTCTGGACACATTCCAGCACCACAATGTCCTGCTTGTAGTGAGTAGCCCAGGACTGGACACAGGATTTTAGGGGTGGCCTCACCAGTACTGTGTACAGGGGGACAATCACTGCCCTGGTTCTGCTGGCCACACTATTGTTGATACCAGCCAGGATGCCACTGGCTTTCTTGGACACCTGGGCACACTCATGTTCAAGCAGCTGTTGATCAACATTCCCAGCTCCTTTTCCACTGGGCAACTTTCCAACCACTCTACTCCAGTGCCTATAGCACTGCATGGGGTTGTTGTGACCCAAGTGCAGGACCTGGCACTTGGCCTTGTTGAACCTCTTGCCATTGACCTTTTCCCACTGATCCAGCCTGTTCAGATCCATCTGCAGAGCCTTCCTACCCTCCAGCAGATCAGCGTGGTGTCATCTGCAAACTGATTGAGGCTACACTTAATCCCCACTTCCAGGTCCTTGATTAAGTTATTAAATATGACTAGCCCCAGTACTGAACCCTGGGGATTGTCACTTGGAACCAACTGCCAACTGGATGCAACTCTATTCACCACCACATTTTGAGTTCAGCCATCTAACCAGTGTTTCACCCAGTGAAGAGTACACCTGTCCAAGCTGTGAGCAGCCAGTTTCTAAAGGAGAATGCTGTGAGAAACAATGTTAAAAGATTTACTAAAATCTAGAAATCTAGGTAAGACAATTTCCTTCTGGATGACAGCCTTTCCACCTAGCATCTTAAACTGCACCATTGAGCAAAAAGAAATATTTAGATTACTTTTATTTTTACAGTTCTGGACATTAAGTGGCATCTCTAATATAAACATTTTAAACTGTATAACTAATTCAAACACACAGATTTATCACTGGTTTTGGTATTGTTGTGTCAATCTAAATGAAACAACACTGTGAATACTGAAACACTATAAAGATAAAATTAACTTGTATGTTATATAAAAACACAGCTGGAGAAGAAAAGCATACCGTGGCTGTAAGTATTGATAATGACATTTATAATGACAAAGACTAATGCTAGCCTTCCAACAATAGTAAGAAAGCCATTGCTAAACCAGACAATTCATGAAACTCAACATTCCTTTACAGCTTACCTGCAGGCAACAGTTTTCTTTATTATAATGGTTAAAATATAAGTGAGATTATATAAAGGTCAAAACCACTCAGAATTTAATTTTCTGTCTCAAATGTCACTGGTTTTAAAAGGATCAATAACCTTATCCCTTGTTGCATGTCATATATCATGCCACTTGGATAATCCCATCTAATTTTATGCAATCAGTTTATATGTTCCTTTTTATTGAAAGAGGTTCCTTGAGGGAATTATTCTATCCCCTTATAATTTGAATTTCTTTCTGGCAGATGGCACAGGATGACAAGACAACAGCCACTGTCCAAAAATGGAAGGAAAAGTGGGGACAAACCCTGTGTTCACAAGCATTAAAGTGCCTTACCAATAAACACAGAACTACAACAATGAAGTAGAATTAGGTAGGCTGATTGCTTTATTTTGCTCCCCTGTTTTTACTTCCCCTATGGCTAAAATTAACGCTGAATTTCCTGTATTTGAAGGAATATATTTTTTCAAGAAAAATATTTTTATAATTATAATTTTTATTTTATTTTTACATGAGAGCTGATATATGCTTTCAGACTTAATTTCATTATAATAATATTTTATGTTTGCATTATGTTTAAATATGTACTAATATATGCACATTTTTAATATATTTCCCTCCATATTAGAATTTTTTTCAAGAAATACTGTGGCCGGCACTGACTTTCAGTGAGGTAAATGACTATAAATAAAATTGTTTTATAAATATGGATGATATAAAGTCTGTAAAAAAGAAATGTTTTGTCAAAGAATGTGCAATAAAGTCAAAGTGGAAGTAGAAAATCTTCAGTTACAGTACTATGAGATGGATGAATAATGCACAACCATGTAACCAAAAACGTAATGATCTAATTAATTCTGTATTGAATGCTTAATGCAAAACACGTGGCTGTAAAACCATTGCCATTAGAAAAAGAGATTGTCAGAGTAATGATATGCACAACTGCTGAGTACATGACAAAAAAAAAAAGGTTATTTACCAAACATGAATCTTTTTCCGATTAATCTCATTTGCAGGCTGAACTGCATTCTGTGGTTTTGCATCGTTCTACCATACCATTAATGATAGAATTGTTTTCAGACCTCTATGTAATGTTTTTTTTACTCAACATTCAGTTTGAATTGTTACTTTAATGAAAGCTAGTAGAAGAACGAGAATTGCATTTCTTCTCAGCATATCAGAGACAATAAAAAAACAAACCTCAAAATTTATAGGCTAAAAGTTGAAGATCCCATATCCAGTAACTTCTGTTTCAGATATTTTAGTGAACTTCACAGTAGTATTTAAATAAGAATATAACCGATTCTGAAAACTCTTTTCCTATTTTGTTTGAAATCCCCATCAAACCCTCCATGATTTGGCATGTCCTACTTTGATTCACTACTGCAGTGACAGCCTTTATTCATTTAAATTAAGATAGCTTTATGATAAACACTGGCAGTTAATTTACATGGAAAGCTGTTTTGTACTGTTTTATTGTTAGCACGGTTCCTAACATCGCTTTGTCCTGAAAAAACTGGTGCTCATCCAACCAGTTTTCAGGTACGGTTGAGAAGATACCACAGGCTAAAGACCATTCCAGTGGGTAATTTACACTGCTCACTCTTTTTGAGATGCTTGCAGTCTCATGCCAGTAGGTACCAGTGCCAGAGAACTGCCAGTAGTCATTTGACTACTATAAATTCAGTGTTTAGTGTTATCACATTCCTCCATGCTGTCTCCTTCAGGCCAGTGCAGCACTCCTGTCTCTGGTTCCAAACACACAGCCTGCAGCATTCTCACACAGTTTTCTCCTGGAGGTGTACACAGTGCAAAAGACACAGTGCTGTACACAGATCTTGAATCTTATCAGTAGCTGGGACAGTTGCACTGAAACTTCATGAGGGTGATTTGTTTGGAGAGCAGGGCATATTAACAGGCACAACAGTGACAAATGACACTGGAGTGCAAGGTTTTCCTAAGCTCTTCTTGGTATCCTGCTGATGCCTTAAAAAATTATTGGATATTTTCTTATTAGATTTCAAGCTACCCTTAATAATCTAGCTTTAGTTGCTAGATTAATATAAAAATGAGTATCAGATAGAAGCAGAAGGAAGAAGGGAAAAGTAACTAAAATTGGATAAAAAAGGTGAGGACAAAAATATAAACATTTTATAGAAAGATACATCAAGAGGAACGGCACAATAAAGAATACATAAAGTGAAATTAATCTTTTGTCGCAATGAAATGGAGATTTTGCAGTAGACTTCAGTAATTGAATGTTTCTACTTGGACCACATCATTTCAGAGTATAGGAAAGGAGACTGCTGTGTGTTCTTATCCTAATATGAGGAACAGATTTACATTTTTGCATTTGTGATAATCTGTACATATGTGATAGTCACACAAATGCATTTACTACATAAAATAGTATTTCATACCAAAAAGAACAGTATGGAGACCAAAATAAGCTGTTAATAAATAGTAACTGGTTCTTCTAATGTTGCAAATCAGAATAAATAGTGTGTAAATCTTGAGACATAATTTCAGGAGGATGATCCATACTTATTTTTCTATGAATATGTTTCATTGCTTTAATAAAGATACATTAACCTGCCACAACCTCTAGCATCAAATTACCATATATGGCGTATTTTTCTCCTACTCTGCAATTATACCGGGGTTATAAAATTACAGCAGAACATTTTGTGCCTTACATGTGCGAGAAGAGGTGCTTGCATGGAAACAAACAGTTTCTAGTGTATTAGAACAGAGCAATTAATCATAATTCACAGTACTTTTTAATGCATAGTTTCACACTTCCAGACCCAATTAAATATCATATCCACCCACACCAGAAGATAATTACAATTTACAAAATATAAATAAGAATATTAAGAGTGGTTTTGTAAAAGAAATAATTACTAAACCTGAATGTAATTTAATTGAATAGACTATTTCACTTGGGAAGGACCTACAATGATCCAATTACCTGATCAGTTCAGGACTGATAAAATGTAAGAGCATATTATTAAAATCATTATCCAAATATCTCTATAGCACTGATAGGTTTGGGTCATTGACCATGCTTGTAGGAAACCTGTTCCAGTGTTTGGCACTCATGGTAAAGTAATGTTTCTTATTGCCACAACTAAAACTCTTTTGGTGCATATTTGGACCACTCCCAGGTATTGTATCACTGTATACCAGGTAATATCATAAATGAAAAAACATTTTTTTTTATTTTCCCAAAGGAAAATATTTGAATTCTAAACAAAAAAGAATAACAAAATCTTCCAAAATATGTACTGGAAAAATACATTTCAGCAATACAGAAAAAATGGGATCTAGTGAATATTTTCTACCCTCAGCATCATGCTTCTTTTTGTTCTGAAAGCTTACTGCTTCCTTGGCAGTAAGCTTTCAGAACAGTATAACTTATAGTCATGTGACTTCCTTTTATATTAACATTTTTCTACCATGTCACAAAGAGAGGAGAATTCAGAAAAGGAAATAAACACTACAGCTGGCAAATTACTCAAGGATCACTAGGGGATTAAGAATGAAGTTACCATATACCTACAGAACTTGTTATTTTAACATTTTATGCACTTAATTTACCTGACTTCCACATTTTCAGTATATAGCCCTGCTGCAAATTAGTTTTCCAAATATGACCTCCCTATCTACTTGTGTGAGATGTGCAAATTTGAAATTGTTTTAAATATTTCTTTTATAGAATCATAGAATCATTAAGGTTTGAAAAGATTTCTACATGTTCAACCATTAACCTACCACTGTTAGGTGTTCACCACTAAACTGTGTCCCCAGGTGCCACTTCGACACATTTTTAAACACTTCCTGTGATGATGATTCCACTACTTCCATGGGCAGCCTGCTCCAGGGCTTGATGCTACATAATCAGGAGCTACCATTATCTTTACCATTATTAGTATCCTCACTAACTATGGAAGAGACATTAGATGCTAATGGCAATTGCAGCAGTAAAATAGAATATTACTGTCACTGACAAAATCAATACATGAAATTTGATATCTTACAATATCCTAACCATTATTTATGCAACCCCATAGCTGTATGCAATATGTCATAGGCCAATAGAAATGACAGCAGGATTAGTAACACACAAAACATGGACATAGAAAGCAGAAGATTATCATCAGTTTTTATAAGCACTGACCAAGGTCCCTAATGACCCAATTATATATCTCCATATTTTGCTATCACTTGAAATCACAGACAGCTCAGTAGAGAAGACACCTAAAATCCAATCTTTATAATACTAGGATTAGGTTTTAGGGTTTTGGGGTTTTTTTATTTAAATATTTTCTTACATGCCCTGAAGGGTGCTTTATATGGACACGTTTCTCTTTGCAGCAATTCTCTTTATCTCACTCATTGTTTGGAGACAATGGCTTCAGATGAGGAAGACCTTATTTAGAACAATAGTTTCAACCACTGAACTAAGGACTGAATTAATTTTAAAATGTGTACATAAGCATCTGGTAAATTTTGAAAACATTTCTGATGACACATAGTGATTCTTGTAGTATACTTGACTGGTCCTTCTTCCTGCCTTTCTTGCTGGAAAGTTTGAAGGAGGAATGTGAGAATGCCCTCATTAAACTTTAAAAATGTCTCCATTTGGTTCTTTGATCTTAGCTTTAACATGAGTTATATATCACTTAAACTGAAGCTTACCTTCATTAGGAAAGAGGTAACCCAAAGATCTGTGGCTAGTCAACCAAGAAAGAGCCAAAAGACTGCCTTCAAATTTTTATTTCCATTTTAGATTTAAAACCTAACAACTTATTAAATTTCTTTATTGAAGATGGCTCTCATTAAAATAGATTGCACTGTTGGGGAGACATATCTATATATATGTTTTTATTTCTTGGTCTGCATATGTGTATGTGTGCATACATAATACAACTAGTTCCATGGATACTTTTATTAATTTAAAAAATAAAGGCCAAAAATTATTTTAAAATCCTTAAGACTTTGACATGGTTTTTGTTAATGCAGGATGTAGAAGTAACAACAGCAAAGTTCAGACTTGTACTCTGCAAATTGGAAAAATTTGCATGGTCATTGTTTTGGTAGCTTTGAGCATGATCACTGGTATAGGTGGTCGTTCTGTTCTTCCAGAAAAGATGTTGTATATCAAAGTCTTTTCCTTACCATAATTAGTGCAAAAAGCCACTTCTGTATAACATTTGCAGAACAGACAAGTAATAGCTATTGTTCCTGCTGGTGGATTTACAACTTTTGTTGTATAAGTTAATGGCAATATTAGTACAAAAATATTTTGCATTTTTGTCATAACAGAAGCTGCCATCTAATACAGTTGTGAGCATGAGTATAAAAGAAGAAAGTTAAACTGATAGCCCTTAAGAAGGACAAAACTGTATCATATAATACAGTACATATAATCATGGTGAATAATTTATAAACACTTTCTGAAATTAAATACTAGCATTTGCTGTTTTGCTTAGGCAGTGATTAATATGAGCTAGTTTGAGTATTGGATTTATCTTGAATTTCTTGTAAAATGCTGACACTATAAGACCATAAGAAACACTTGATCAGATATGGAGCTCACAAAAGCTTAGGCTTGCTTTTTAAATACTCAGCTTGCCCTAGTTTTCGTCTCCTTTGTTTGTTCTCTAATTTTTTATCTGCATGTTTCTACCTAAAATTATATTGATCACCCTTTTACCAGAGAAAAGAAGATTCTCATTCCCATAACTAATGTGGCAAAGAAAAGTTGGAAATCCATAGAGATTAATTCTTGTCTCTCTTATGGACCTCACACAAAGAGTTTTAAAGCAGTCATTTTCTTTATAAGCAAAGATTTATAAATTAATAACCTTTTCTTGTGCTTCCGAAAAAAAGTTTCTTTTGATTATGCAATTTAATGTTTCAGCTCTCCTTATAGTTCTGGGTTTACTAAATCACAGTATATTTCAGGTTTTGCTTATTTATAGACTAACAAATTGACAAAACAAAACTGCTGAAAGTTTATAATATCTGAATGCAGTTAGTATTTGTAAAAAGCATTTATGTGAGTAGTAAAATAACATAAATATAACACAAAATGCCTATGTCAAATAGTTTTTATCAAATCAACCATGAGCTCCAACTCAGTATGGAGAAATTAGTAGCTTTCCTGAAGACACAAACTCCAATATACATTTACATATATTAATTTATGCTTTTGATAATGATCACTAGCTATCAGTAGGAAATAAATCACTGTCAGATGTATGAAAAGCTAAATCAAGACACAATCAAACCTTACTTTTGAGAAAAAGAGATCCAAAATACATGAAGTATGAATTCCTTAGTCAATGACACCTACTTGTGAGTGTCAGTTACAACTTTAAACCCTCCTTTCCTTAAGGCTTGACCATACAGTATAAATTCTAGAAATATTACAATATCAAATATATTATCTGGATCTCAAATGACACCTATGGAAAACTAAAAAAAAAATTTTAATTCAACATTTTTTCTTCATATTTTTCAATCAGCAAAATGTTGCTAAGCTCTGTTTTTAAATTTTCAATGTAAATAACTGAATCTCTCTTTTCCTTTTTTCCTTGCCTTTCCTTGCTTCACTTCGTCTTGCCTTTTTATATCTTCCCTTACCTCACCTCCCCTCTTCTAAGCTCTTCTGCCCCCAGAATCACTTACATTTCCCATCAGAAGTTAATAAAAACTGCCAATCAAATTTGTATCAATCAACCTGTAGAGATGTGTAGTAGTGTTTTAAGTGGAGTTTTATGGGTTTGTAGTAGACGGGGCATTATGGTTCTATTTCTCTGCAACAAGATTGCCCATGACTTAATTGGCTTTTTAATCTGGAAGCTTTCTAACCCATTTCTTGTGTTTAGAGCTGTCCGTATCTGCAGCTGGATAACAACATTTCATCAATACATTGATCATATATAAGGGCCTTCAACATGTAATGAAGCAATCTGATATGCTTCACAAAACACAAATGTATCTACTCGATTTTGTGAAGAATGGACACAAAAAACCAAAAAATGAAGGTAAGTTTGACAGAAATTTGTTTTCCTTTGAATTGCCCAAATAGGAGACACTCTGTTTTACTGTTTCCTCTTTACATCTGTTTCCAGGATTATTTTGATCTTTTTCTTTGCTCACAATCTTTGCAAGTATTATCTTTCTTGCAACCTGTGTTTAATAGGGTTCACCAGGATTCACTGTAAAGCAGCTATACCACCACTGCTTTTCCTGTTTATGAGTCTATGAAAATCCTGTTCTAATATAACTGTTTAAGGATAGATCAGCTCTGGAAAATCAGAAAAGTGACATGCTCAATCACCTGCCTTTTACAGCTATGTTAGTTATATGGACTGATACATGCCCACAATATTTTACTAGCTTTTTACTCTTTCAATAAGCAATCTACAAATGTCTGTAAATTACACTTTCATTTACACAATCAGTGTAAGAGAACTTTCCTTTTTTGATGTATTTGATGCTACTTTTCATTGCAGAAAATGGCTGTGGTGTGTTTTGGTTTTTTTCTCTAACACAAAATGTCAGTTACTGAACCCTGCCTTCAAGCAGTTCTGTATGGTTCAAAAAATTTAGAAACATCGTTCACTGCCCCATAAGTGTTATAAAATTTGGATGTTTAAAGCATCTGGTTCTCCACTCTCTTAATAACACAAAAAAATAATTCTGATTAATATGCTTTCCCCCTGAAGAAATTTCTTTAATTCATTAAGGAGTTCTCATGCTTGTTTTGAAAATGCATAAATACAAATGGGAATAGAAATTAAATCAAATGGCTGAAAGGTGCAAAATTGATTTTATAAACCAGGCTATCTTGTCTAAATGACTCTGGTTGCCTGTGGAACCATCAGAGACTTGGTAGAAATATGGATGTCTGGATCTGGAATCAGTGTCACTCTCTATATGTGTTCAGTATGTTCAGGCTTTTACCTACATCTTGTCATATCTTGTTTATTGTCCTTACAAAGATCCAGACTGCTGACTGAGTCACAGGGACTTTCTAGATTAGGTGTATTGAAATGTAAAGAAAGTTTTTATGCTAGTTTTAAATTTACTCCAAAAACTGAACTGTGTCCCTTTGTTTTATTCACATTGGTAGATGATCTTTCAGCTCACTATCTCAAGGGTTCTCAAATTTCTCTAGGTTGTGCTAGAGTAATTCTATCAGCTCTAACTGTCTGACTTGTAATTTAAACCTGAGTGAAACAAATGTCTTGCCTGACATAACTGTTATCTACAAATTAGATACTGAATGGAGAAAAATGTCACTTAAATCTTTATGTACAACAGCCTATGTAGTGCATTACCATCTGTCCAAAGACAACAGTACATGAAGATTCAATGTAAAAATTACCAAGGTATCTGAATCATAGATTTCAATGTATAAAGACTCTGCACTATATTTTCTATACCAAATTACCTTAAGAGGGAAACTTCTGCTCTATATTACCTACTAGGGCTGTATTACTGAGAAAGTATCTTTGTCCAAACATCTTTCCTTTAACACCAATGAAGTCAAAAAGAAATGAAAAACCTGCATACTCAAAATAAACCCCAAAACCCACAACAAACAAAAAAAACCCAAACAAAAATCCCCAACAAAAAACCTCCCAACAATGAAAAGGCACAGGGTATCTCAAATGTCAGGATCTCTATAAAGCTGATTAAAGTGTCATTCTTTCAAGAACAGATATTTCATGTAAGAGGTAATTACCACAGTGCACTATAAAAAGCTACTGATTGAACCATTCAGCTGTGAAGCTCAGACCTGGCTAGTTACAGGTTTTGAGCCCATTAAATTCCAATCTGATAGATATCAAGGACTCAGGTTTTTATAGTTCCTTCCTCTCGCCAAAAAAAAATATCATATCAGGTCAGCTTCTTCTTTTAAATTAATGGTCTTGAATTAGGAATGTTTATTCACTCTCAACAATTAAAAGTTGGGAGTGAATAAACATTCCTAATTCAAGATCATCAAGACTGTATTGCAAATAGATAGATTTCAACCTTTGATATTTTTAAGATAATATGCTGTGAATCTTACAGTAGATACCCTCAATTACGTGCACTAATTTCAGGGTTATGCAATAGTTCACCCTTTGTGAAAGGGAATGAAATATTATTAATATAATTATCCCTAATTATTGAAAAAAATTGTTTATACAATTTGTTGATTTTTCTTTTCTCTACCCTTCAAATTTATATGGAACAATTTGTATAGTGTTTACTTAAAATTTTTCAAAAGAAATTTGAACCTTACACGTGTTGTTGGTCACTCATTTATGCAATAGTTCCCATGGATTGACATGAACATGAGGAGGTATGTGATACTGCATGGACCTTCAGCTTTACTTTGCAAGTGAAAAATAAATATATTTGGAAGTATTGCCAGAGTTTTTCATCCTTCATTAATCATCTGGTGTTTTATTTTGTGGGGAAGAGATGAGCTTTTTCTAATCATCTTCTCAAATACATAGACACTGCAGTTGAAACCTGAATTATGTAAACTGTCCATTCAATATGGGGAATAAAAGATACCCAAGAATGAGAGCTACCAAGTAGAATAATGAAGTCCAAACTATACCAAATGGCATGGAAATCACCAGTGAATGGGGAACAACAAGCAGAAGATGTAAAGGTCATGGCAATATCACAGTTCTCAGACAGCAGAATTACTGTTTGAATTGATGAAAAATTATGGTCACAATACACTGCTTGAAATTATGTCTTAAGTAACCTCTGCTATAGGCAACAGATGACTTTGGGAAAGCATGGTTCACATATAGAAGAAAGAAATCATGCTGTGAGAGTTCCCAGTCAAGAAAATTACCATGCATGTTAAAGACAATACGAAATTGAAATTATTATTTGCCAGTCTGTACGGAATATGGAGAAAGTACACTTTAAGAATTTTAGATCTCTCTGGTCTTGATTTTACTGGGGTTTTTTTGCTGCTGTTTCTTCTTCCCTACATGAAGGCAAGTGGGGGAAATCCCACACAATACAGAAAACACAAAAAATACCTGCACAAAATGGTCAGTATGTTCATGGATTCTTTTAGAAGTGCTTTTGTGGTAGCTATTTGTGGCTAGCACAGGTCTTTCCCATAAGAATTCTTTTTGTGTTTTATAAACAAAGATAAAGTTTGGATGTTTTTTAAAACAGTGCCCCAAGATTTGGACAGTTCAGGCCTGGCCAATCAGGCCTAGGGGGAGGTCTCAGGCTGACCAATCTGGGCGACCTCTGAAAAAACTATATATATATTGAAATCAAAACAATAAGGGCTTTTTTCCTTCTTGCCACTGAGAACTAGGTTCTTTTCTCTGCTAGTGGCTCAACAGCGACAGCTATTAATTTTTAATTGTAGTAAAGTTCTGATTTTTATGGCTTTTATATGTATTTAAGGGCAACCAATCACAGGCAAGGACTGAGAGTCTTGAAAGCAGCTTCTAAAGACTCAAATAAAGCTTCTCTTGTGTCTTTGTCACTACTACACAATCATCCCCGGTCACCCAGTGGCCCTGTGCCAGAGCCAGCCTTCAGCCCCAGCAGCCAGACCCTTGAGGGTCATGGATGCATTGAGGGCCCTAGCTGGGGCCAAATGTCATGTATTTTATGGGGCAAAGGGTTGCAAACCTGGCTAAATAACTGAAGGTCAAACTGCAATATGTAGCAGCATTTAGCAAACTGTCATCTGTACTTCTGCCTCCTCTCTTCCTTCAGTAAGCAGAGCTTAGAAGAGAATGTATAGCACAGCTGGCTACAGGTGGCTGGCTACCCCAGCTCTGAAGTGGCCTCCCTCAGGTTTCTTGCAGTCCTCCTGGGCACGGCATACACTGTGAAAGAGTTAACTTTGCAGTGAAGACTCTGAATGCTGCCACTTGGAAATGCAGAAAGCCTATGAGAAAATGCTCAAGAGAACAAAACCAATCATGGTAACCTAGTGACCTAGGAACAGCGGAGTATAAAGTAATGAAACGATTAGAGAGGTTTTTACGATGAATTCAGTTACTGGGAATTCTGTTTAAACTGACCTATGTGAAAGAGAAAGACATTCATTACTGTTTCAAGAATGACTGAGTAGGTACAACACCAGACATTATGTGCAGTATTTATTTGTAAGTTTTTATTCAATTAACTGCACTAACATGACACTCAATATTTCCATCTATTCAGACTTGTGATGCATATGCAAAGTTATAAAAAGGGATGTAGAAACAATTTTTATAAAAAGGGTCAATAGTGTAAAAAAAAATCATAAGAATTCTAAGCAAATATATTTGCTAAGAGCATTTATATTGCATTTTACATAAAAATATAAAAAGAGATCATGTGGGTCAGTTCAGGGGTCTGGCCAGTCAATCACATAATTTGCACTAAGGAACTATTTTACAAAACAAACAAACAAAAAAAAAAAGTACCCCAGATTTTCCAAGAATTTGCAGGTTATGGAGTTCTATAACTGTAGATTTCACTCACACCCTTGTACTTATTAAGTATTGATGGTGCTTTCTTCATTTATTTAACCTGTTATTTCTTTAACGCATTTATTCTGTTGATCTCTATAGTAACTAGTAGAAAAGAGGTCCACAATTAAAGTATAGTGGGTAAAATGTGCACCTTTTTATTTATTTCATGCAATCTATCTGGTAACTACATCAAATTTCTTTTGTGCTAGGAGAAATAGTAAATCATAGAATCATAATCTAATTTAGGTTGGAAAAGACCTTCAAGAACATGTAACCTAACTGTCTGGTCAAATCTAAATTCCATATTAATTTTCTCTGTATTCATAATGAATATATGCCATAAGTCACCTTATCTATCTCTTTTTCAAGCTGAGAGTTTTCATTTATTTAATATATCTTACTCCTTAATATGGAAACCAAGTGAAGATAACTAAATTAGAAAACTTTATTGTAAGTTAGGGATATATTTTTCAGTATTCATTTGTTTTTTTCTGATCAACAATAAATTTCATCTTTCATTTTGTTACATGAGCATTCAAAATCATAACACCCTTCCATATTTCATTGTGTTTTGTTTTACTTTTGACTACCCTGAATAATTTTCTATCAAATGCAAATTTTGTCCTTTTTATTTTTGGACATTATGAATGCCCTAGTAATTTAGCAATATCCTTGTGGGATTCTGTGAATCTCTGTTTCCACTGAGTAATCTGAACCTTTATTTGGTAATTTGGTTCCTAGAACCTTATTTTCTTCCACTGTGAGAACTTGTTAGGAATCTTTGATACCACCCTAACCGAATCACCGTGATTAGCCTAGCTATTGATGCTACCAAAAGACTCAAGTATTACCTACCCTGGCTGTATTCTAAAAGAGAAAGCAAAAATCAGCATCTCATAACAGAATTATAGGGTTATGGAATTATTAGGTTTGGAAGGAACCTCAAAGACTACCTAGTTCAACCCCTCTGCCATGAACAGGAATGGCATTCACTAGGTCAGGCTGCTCAGGGTCCCATTCAGCCTGGCCTTGAAAACTTCCAGGGATGGGACATCCACCACCTCCCTAGGAAACCTGCTTCAGTGCATCACCACCCACACAACAAAGACTTTCTTCCTAAAACCTAATCTAAGCCTTCCCTCTTTCAGTTTAAAGTGGCCTTTTGTCCTGTCACTATCTCCCTGTATAAAAAGACCTTCTCCTTCCTTTTTACAAGCTCTCTCAAAGGCCACAGTGAGACTTCCCCCAAGCCTGCTCTTCTCCAGGCTGAGCAACCGCAACTCTCTCACCTGCCTGCACAGGAGAGGTGCTGCAGCCCTGTGATGATCTTTGTAGCCCTCCCCTGGACCCTTTACCACAGGCCCATGTCCTTCCTGTGCTGAGGACCCCAGAGCTGGATGCAGTTCTCCATGTGGAGTCTCATGAGGGTAGACTAGAGGGGGAGAGTATCTCTCACTGGGTCTACCAATTCTATGATAATATAATATAATATAAACAAAGTGGTTTGGGTAGTAAGTCAATAATTTAATTGGCTTGTAGGTTCCTGATCACAATAAACATAAAAATAAAACACCCCCTCTTTTGAGACTGAGATTAATTCAAATAATAAATCCAGTGTGAAAACAAAGGGTTGTTTTTTTGGTTTTTTTTTTCATTTCTTTGTACCAAAAGCCTTGAGAAATGCTATTAAAAGGGGGTATATAAAACATATTTATATAAACATACATGCTAGTAGACCTCACACAGACATATTTAGTGTTCTTTCTGTCAGATGGGAAATTACCACCAAAAAATGGAAGAAAAATCAAATGTGATGAAAGTCTAGATATACCTCCACTTACATCAGGAATGATTTGGGTTTTTTTTCCTCAACATGATGACACTTTAGAAATATTAGAAAGAGTTTTTTGTCATATTTAGATAAAAGCAGCATCAGTTTTCTCGAAGTTATTTATAATACCCTTCTTGTCCCAGTTTTCCCACTCTCTAATTTATTTACTTTTTCCTAGTGAAGATGGCAGTATAATTATCCCAGGAAGTGTTCAGAATTAAATAACCTGATCAAAATCTCAAAATAATTTAGCAAGAAAACCTAATGTCAAATCACATCCTGTAAAATATGTGATCAGAAGGCTTCAAAAGTATGCTGAAATATCTCACTCTATCACATTATTAACCTAACTTTGACTTTCAGGAGTGTTCATTTGGACTAGGAAATTGCAGAAGTTTATCTCTCTTTCAAATCCTGAAGTTGATCTGATTATAACTATCTTCCCATCTTGAATTTGGCAGTGATGTTAACAAATATATTTTCCAGTATACTTATATATTTTTTTATGTATATGTAATACCAGATAACATGGTTGACTGAGCTCACTGAAAATGTATTAAAATTGTTTTTATGAAGACATAAGCCTTAACTTTTACACACCACAACAGAACCCGGCTTTAAATCTCTTTGCCTCATAGAATGGTTCATTTCACAGAGGTGCTTACATTATTTTAAGTGATAGAAGAGGTCCTATGGATTGAAGAGTAAACATCAGGGCAGAAGATACACTCTTTCGACTTCTTGTGTAAGCAGAGAGAATGTCAGTTATGAATAATTTTCATGAATATTAGGTAGACTGTACAGCTCTGTTAATAGCCTAAGAAATTTTGTTACCATTATTGAACAAAGCATCAGCCCAAAACTGCTAAGGTTCCTGTATTAGTCAAACATCTAAAATGAATTTTATATTGATCAGGAGTTTTAAATAAGCTTTAAAAGATCTCTGAAATTTTTTTGAGGCAGACATTCCTGAATCAGAGGTCATATGTATCAAGGAGGCACTGACTTTTGGGAGTCAGGAGGAAAATGAAATTAAAACCCCTGACTTTTAATTCTTGAGACATGAATAACTGGTGATGCAGTCAAAACTACAACGTGTTGATTTTGGCAGCCTGATTTCCTAAATCAATTCTTTGAGTAATTTGTTTGCTTGCTTTCTGACAGAGCCTGCTTAAGCCCCATTATTTCACAGGACTAAGGAATTTACTCGGCCAAAAATCCCTTTGCTTTACATACCCACAGTATAGATGATGATTATCAAGCCTAACAGAGTTCTAACTTTCTACTCTTCCATTTCCAATTTCCAGGAACTTCGTAATAAATTTCAAGATTTGAACAGAAATCAAGTGTTCAGAATTCTGGCTTCACTGTCCACCCTGAAATAACTCTATCCTTGCCAAGACCCAAGACCTAGACTTGGAGTCTGGCTTAACAGGCAGACTCCATAATTCAGCCATACTGTGTCCATCACTGCTGAAATTTCTAAAGTGGTAGTATTACTTAGCTCATGTTCAGAATTAAAAATAAAGAACAATGTTAGTAGAAACGGAATCATTCTTTCAGATTCACTGAACCTGATAAAGGGATATGATCTAATTTCAGTGTATTTTTGAATTTACTGTGAGAATACTAGCAATAAGAAGCCTATCAGTATGTTTTCACTTAGTCAATTTTCACAGATTTTTGATTGTTGCAGTTCACCATTCACCTATCTCATGAGAAAGGCAAGAAGGAGGGGGAGGAGGAGGGGGACTCAAATGTTTGAAGTGACATTTCCAAATCCATAACCAAAGGTAGTCAAAGAATTTTAAGATAAAAGTGTTTAAATTTCAGTAATAAGGATAACAGTATCTTATAAATTAATAAAAAATTTCCTTTCTGTTTCCTTGTTTTTTCTAGTTCTAAGTTGCTTACCAGGAAAATATCTAAAAAAAATCCCATTTGTGAGCATCAAAATTCCAGGAAAACATAAGAAAAATGACAGTGACATGCTTGTTATTAGTAATTCTAGAGCATAGAGGACAGCTGTTCGCATAATTATTCCAAATTTTGAGTAAAACATAAGAAAGGAATAAGGTAATTCATTTAGGTGAAATTCAAAATACATATCTAAGCACTGGCATTATTTTTATTTGAAGTCCTTATGACAGTTCTGGTAATAAATAAAATAAAATAAAATAAAATAAAATAAAATAAAATAAAATAAAATAAAAGAAACAGACAAAAGAAAAAAAAAAGACCCAAACCAAACAAAATACTAACAATAAACCAAAACATAAGAAATGTTACAGAATCAAAATAAGCAAATATTTCATCCTCTCTTCCCCACATAATTTACAACTTGGAAAATCCTTCTGAGTAACAATTTAAGGTAAGATGTAGCGGTCGCTCTTGCAGAGCTATCCGCTTGAGGTGCGCCACCAGGAGCTGAGGCACCTGAGGAGTCTTGGGAACTGGATGAAGTTTAACTTGTGGTGACTCTTTAGGTTGCTCCCAAGATCCTCTGGAATCGGACTCATGAATATGCGCCCCAGTTGTACCTGGTTGGCTCCCTACAGTGTCTCCCTCTTATCCCCTATATGGTTGCTTTCTGGAATCTTCTGCATTGTTCTGCAGTTGAGTTGCTCCCTATTGGTTCAGTCTAATGTCCCTCCCCCCTGTAAGTCAAGTTCATTGGTTATGGGTCTGTCCATCTTCCCATACTGTGTCCCTATTGGCCTGTATGCCAGAACTCCTCCCAATCCTCTGTACCTTATAATTCCCTGCACAGGCTTGTTCAAGGCTTTCTCGTAGATGCCTCCAGCTTGTTACCTTCCTCCCATCATCTTCCCTCCTTCCTCACAATAAACTCTCTGGAATCCTCACCTGAGAGCCTGCATCTCTGTGTTCCCCACGCCTGCGCCTCTCTTCGCCACGCTTCTCCGGGAAGCTCCACACTGCCTACAGCCGGCTCCCTGCCTGGCAGGCAAAGACAGGGTTCTGTGAACCCAGGGACTACCACAGTAAGGTAATGAAACATCATTTTATTTAAAAAAAAAAAAAAAATCAGAAAAAGGAGTTTCTATTTAAAAGACAACTGCAACTAAATGTAAGGCAACATTCCAAGATGTACAAATAAAAATCTCTTTCTAGAACATTTTAATATAACAGATACACGAGTTATAGATATGCTGAACAAACTGTTTCATTTCTGGATCATACCTAGTTTTGATTTTTATGACAGAGTGAAGAGTAAGTCATTGGAGAAGCTTTTGTTGGTGGAAAGCCAGAAGCCTAGAATCTCATTTGTTTTTTGTTGCCATACTTTTATCATGAAGATGACTTGTCAAAACTGCATTTTTGAAAGTGGGTTGAAATGAGTGATTCTTACATTCTACAGTGTTAGAGGTTTTGTTTTTTCTCATCTGCAACAGGTGAAACAGAGAAGAACAAGCTTTGTTCAGCTGGATGTTCATTTGTGTGGTGGTGGTTCACACAGGAATGAGAGGAGAAGCTGCAAATTCAGTGCCTCAGGAGAGACCCAGAGGCTCAATGCTCAGTTAGAGATGTGATGGAGACACATGCCCTGAAGACTCAGGGAGCACGGAATGGAGTCTCTTGTGAAAAAGGAGGCAATGAGAGCTGGTGGACTAAAATCAAATCTGTCCTTGTGTATAGTCTGTAGAAAACGAAAATATTTGTATACCAGTTATTTAAAATACTTATTAGTTGGGTGATCAGAATTTTGTCAGTGTCAAAAGTTACATCATTCTAATTCATACTCTGATAAAAGTCTGTAGAAATTCAAAGACTAGTTGATGTTACTAGAAAACTCATTGTAAGGAAAGGGGCAGGTAAATCCACCTCCAGCATTTTATTTTTCAAGAAATTGCCACTCTACAGAGATTTCCTTCCCTGTGTAGATTGCACTTCACTCCAGATTGAGCTCCAAACAGTTAATGAAATGCAAAGCTTTTTTTGTGTACGATTAACCATTTGCAAATCCAACTGAGGACATTTAGCAAAAAACTGAAGGTATTCATCTTAGGAAAGCTGTTCAAGGGAGCAAGAACGAAGAATGGATCGCTAGGTAAAGGTGCACAGGAAACCATTGGTGATTGAATCATCCATTAGCCTTTTCAACTAAAACAGTTAAAAGTCTATCAGCTGCCAAAAAAGGTAAAGCAGCAGGTGAGCTACATGAATATTCATCTTGAGGATTATATAAAGTCACCAAAATTATGTGGGACTGACCTCTCAAGGAAATGGGTGGCAAAGTTCTTAATTTAGGAACCCTCTCAGGGTTTAAAAATAAAGTAAATGCTGAGCTATGCAGACTGTCATTAATCAGTCACTTCCTATGTGTAAACAGGTATGTATTCACCTGGAGGGGTCTGCTTTTGAAAAATGATATATCTCTAAACAGCATGTTACTGAATTTTACTCTGAGTTCTTAAATGCTGCTTGACTCAAGCACATTGATTTCTTGTTTTTCCTACAACATATAGATACTTTTGAAACCTTACCATAGTGTGCTGAAAAACTAATAGCTACTAGACAATTCAATGACTCTCTCAGCTTTCTTCACAATTACATTGTTCTCCTAATTATATAATTAAAACAAAATGTTTATTTTACCAAAGACAAAGTCATATATCAAAGTACATGCAAGTTTCTAAAGATACCTTCAGGCATATTTAGTTCTTCAAGAGTTAGGAAATTTCAAAGCTTACATAGCTGTAACTGAACTAATAAAATCTCAGTAACTGTCCATTTTAATTGGCCTTCAGCATTATTAAATTGAAAGCAATTATGTAGAGCTAGAGAACTGAAGTACAGTGTGAACCTTGAATTGTCTCTCTGTATAATTATATACAGAAATATGCTGAATATCCTCTTGCTAGTAAGTGAAGTGCTGAGGAAAAAAAGCTAATCAAAAGTCCATATAATAAAGTCAGTAGTTTTCCTTTAGCAAAACCCACACATTTAATGTTAGCAGTTCATGAGCAGTTCATGCACTTGTATGGTAGCAAATGAACTAAAGGGTAATGTATGGCTGAGGAAGTGACCCAAAAGTAATGTGACCACATTAGCAGGCCAGAACACAAAAACTAACTAAATTTTCAGGGGCAATGAGATTTTTTTACTTTTTATTTCTTTTTTCTAAAAGCATATGAGATTCTTCTAGAAAGACAATGATGGAACACAGCATTCTGCAACAGCTGACAGATTTCTTATGCCATAATTAATAAATTTGTCTGTGTGTATATAAATGTATATATAGAACAAACACCAATCCCACCTCCCAAAAAATCCTCAAAAATAGTCTACAGTGGTTCAGTTAATTACTTTATTGCAGCACCTGAAAGATTTGGATAAAAATAATTAATGTGTCTGATTGATCCCAGCAAATATCACCTCCTTTTGCAAACCTACTCTGATTAGCTATTTCTGTGTATTGCAAAGTCAGAGGTAGAAGTCCACGGAAGAATAATCATTAGGAAACAGATCTGTGACAGGTTTGGGGGTTTGAACGTGAAGAATGAGCATTCTAGATCAGTCTAGCAATGTCCTAATTTTCACTTCATAAATTTTTCAATTGCACTGGTTACTTTAACTGGGAAACAGTTACCCAAGTAAACATGTAATCACAGAATTGCAGAAGTGGGGAGTAGGAAAAGAGCTCTGAGATCTTTTGATCCAACTTCATTTCAGATAAGTCAGATTGCTCAGAATTGTATCTACTCAAGTGTTTAGTACCTCCGAGGATGGAGACTGCATGACCAACTGAAATAAGCTTAACATATTTAGAGGAACCAGAAAGGGAAGTTCTACAACTCTGTCTAGAAATTACCATCTCATAGGCTTTTCACAGTTCCTTGTAGACCAGTGGCTGTCCCAGCTACTACTAGCAACAACTCAGGACTAAAGTTTGGGACATTAAATACAGAAAATTGCAATTTATGGGCTCTGGCAGGAAGTTAATTTATTGAAATTTCAATTATTATGATGAAAAGACACTAAAGAAGGTCCCCAAGAATGCATGCACAAAGAGTACCATGCCAGAATTGAAGCTGTGACTACTATAACATTTATTCTTAATTGTTTCGGTAATATAGGTAATGTTCTAAAACAGAGAACATGGTCTTCAGTAATATTGAATTGCCAGTGAGAAAGTCAGGATTTCATCAGCTATTTTTTTCCTTCTTTTCAACATCTGAAACTTGGGATTAGTGTAAGCTCTGCCAAGATGACAGCTTCTTTGTAAAAGAATACAAGATATTGTTGATGCTGTTGTATTCCCCTGTTCTTTTGAAAGTCCTATGAGCTAAGGAACTGGTTCATTTTGGGTTTTCCCTCTCTAGTTAAAATATACATGTGCTCACATAAGTTTAGAAATTATATTCTTTTAGAAGAATTTGAGTAGATACAAGAGACAAAATCTGAGGTTTTTGCTTGGTTTGAATAACTGCACAGAAAAACCTCTGAAAGGAAAAAGGAAGATTGAACCTCTAAGAGTAGTGAAGAATGCTCATATGAAAAGCTTTCCAGAACACAAACTTCTTGGAAAGTCCCTTTAGTAGCTTTTGGGTGTTCACATTAAGAAAGAGATGGTGGCAGTCCACCTCAAAGCTCTAGAAAAGTATGAGTACTATAAGATGCATAATTTCAATTTTTATTTTAGTCTTTTGTCTTTTTAGTTTGTACAACATCTGTGTGCTATTGATGTTTTAAAATTGTCTTTTTCCTTGTGATGAGGAACATCATATAAAAGTTATTTTTGCAAACAGTTCTAAATTACACAATTTATTCAAGAGCAGAAGCTAATTGTTCCTTTCAGCTTTGTGTTTTCTCCTATGAAACTCCTTGGAACAGTTTTGACTTTAATGCTGCTACTTCCTAGACTTTCTACTGAGTGTTATTTTTCCATATTTTCAAGCTTTTCCACCTACAATTAAATTTAGATGTTGTACTGCTGCCCACCAGATTCAAAGACATGGTGTGAATGCCCAAATCTCAAGCTTCATGCGTTGTTGTGACAATGGACTTATTTGTCTGTTGTCTTGATACCTAGACACTTGAAAAGGATTTACCTTGTGTTTTATTTTTCAATTTGAAAGCTAGTTCTCTAAGTTTATCATACAGATTCTCTCTGTACTCAGTGGACGCACACAGGATATGCAGGTGATTGATTCATCCCATTTCAAAATCAGTTTGCAAAATATGTGAGATAATTGTCTCTGGAGCAATCCATTACAGAGGCTGTAGTTTAAATGATCAGCTCAGACTAGACAGCAATATTTTAGATAGCTAGAGAAATTACATGGATCTCATACTGACTGTTGACTTATGCAGACTATCTCATTGTAAGCCTGCCTTCCCAGGCTTTGATTAAATGTTGGCTGAGATATGGACAGATTTTTGATTGGGTTTGTTGGCTGGGTTTTTGTCTGAGGTCTCTGTATGAAAAATGGTAAGATATGCAAATCCTTCATATATTTTAATGAACAGAATAGCATACTTTCATTTTCATGACGATATTTATATTCTTTCATTAGCTATTTGAACTCAAGTTTCATAAATCTGTAAACTTCACATCAGGGCATTAATAAAAAGAGCAAAAGTACATGATTATGCATGATTTAGTCCTAAACAAATCCTGCTTTTTATTTTGCTAAACATTTATATGTATATGCTATGAAAATCAGATTTCTTTTTGCAGATTAAATTAGATAAAAATTGTCTTATTCCTGTAATGCTTGCAAATGCATCTGAGTATTGGTGTCTTCTGCCACCAGCATTATGAATTCACACCCTTACATAGTATTGCACTCAGCAATTTACAAGCTCCATAATCAAAAACCTACTTCCATGAAAATTTTTATATACAGTTGAAAAGAATGAATGTTCTGAGTTTTGGAAATAGAAATCAGGCTTAATTTTAAGCCTATTTTCATATTATATCCACATCAGAATACATTATTTTGAATTCCTTCTACAAGCATATCTGAATAGCAATTGTTTATGGCTGTACTGCCTATGCAACCTCCTACTAATTTTAATGTCTTTGCATTCTGAAAAAGTCATGTGATCATTTTAAGATCAGGACAGACATTTCTTGGATTAAAAAAACCCCAAAACTAAGGCACTAGGAATTTTTTTAGGATAAGGTGTTTACTCTCTGTATCAGGAAGTAGTTCAGCTCTCCATAGTTTAAGAAAGGTGTTTGGGGTTTTGGGGGGTCATTGCTTTGTTTTGTTTTATTTTGTTTTTCTTTAGTTTACATTAAAATAATGTTAATTCCTTAATTAAGGTCATGATAGTGCCATAACAAGAGACTGCTCTTGCTCTCAAAAGTTCTTAAGCAATATATTATCCTAAGAAGCCCTTCCTCACTTTTAGCTGCCAAGGGAAAAGTGTGTTTAAGGCAAACCATTTCTTGACACATGGTGCTTCATTAATTGCTATCTAAATGCTCATTACTTCACAGCTTTTTTGATTTTAAGTTTTACATTCTCCATTTCTGTACCTGCTTGGGCACTACTTAATATATTTGTAATGCTCAGCCCATATCAAAGGTTGGCTGTATTATTAAAAAAGTGGAAGCAAATTGTACGTGGGCAAAATGAATGAATGAAAAAAAAAATTAACCTTACTGTACTATCAGTTCTTATTAGCTATGTCAAATATATGGAACACTGCACTGGAAACCTTTCTAACATAAAATGTTCTGACAAGCACATTAATTTAAGAAACACAAAGTTTGACTGCACATAAAATGCTATTAAGCAGAAACTATGATAGAGTAACAAAGCATGAAAGCTTAATTCTGTGTTGTGATCTGCTTGTGGGGGTCTAATTGTGTAGTCCAGTCACCACTGAAATTACTGGCAACTGAAAATCCCCCTCCCCACAAAGGGAGGATAACATAGATGTAGCAAGCATGGGTTTTAACTCACCTTTCTAGCAGTTAAAGATTGACTTAGAAAGACTTTTAATGTATGTATTCAAGCCAGGTTATATCCTATTTTATAGACATATTGTAATTTTATATGTTTTTACTGGTCAGCCACAAATGTTTATCAGGTGTGTGTATTTTTTACCAGGACTGCATTCAACTTACACACAACAACCTCAAGACCATAAGCTTTGGACTTTAGTGGTGTAAGTTTGCTCTGAACATGCAAGAGAGACAAAACACAGGTTTAACTTAAAATTCAATGAAGTTAAATACATAGCATTTTCTTTCTTTTTTCCACACTGTAACTTTTTTATTGTGACTCTAACAGTCAGAATGGAAAATATAAGCAATCATAAATACAAAAGAAAGTAAAATTAAAGTCATCTAGCCTCATCCATCTCAAAATGTATTCTAAATAGCTGAAATGAGAGAGTCCCTTAATCTCCCTTCCATTCCTCCAGTTTCTACTGTACATTTTCACTATTTATCTGCGCTAGGTCTAGTATTTTTCAAACTTCAATGTAAAAATCCCCAGTGCAGCAGAACACAAGCCAAAGGACAAAAGCAAGCAAATGAACTGAAAATAAGGGAAAAGTTTCACAATTATGACTTGGAACAATCTAACAGTGTCTGATGAGAGTTCTCTTTCACTATAAAAATATATATGTATTTTTTTTCATTGGAAATTATAGATGGGGAAAAGAAGAATAGAAAGAGAGAAAGTTTAGAGGTATGGGGGTAACTCTCAGTCATGTATGAATGTCTCAACTCCTTAGGCATCTCAGATGAAGTTAATGGGTAAACTGGGAAACTGAATTAAGTTCCTATTCATCTTGCTTGTAAGTACTGTCACACTCAAAATCTTGTTACGAGAAGAAATTAACCTTACTGCATTTACAAAGCAAAGAATTTATGGTCAATGTGACAATACTGAAAATACAGTATTAGACACAGAACAGTTAAGCAGGGATGTTATATCTGTGTACACTTTTTCTTAGGTATTATGCATATCCTTTCAGTGAATCTTGTATCTGAGGTTCATACTTCCCAGTTTTCATACAGAAAAAGATAGTTGGGAAATTCTGACAAGCCATTAGCAATATAAAGTATTTTCTGACAGAAAAATGCTAGTCATTGTAGCTAGTCTTCTATTTGCTTAGTATTATGCCCTCAAACAAATGCATTTTCTGTCTTATCAGACTTCTCCTTGCTTCCCAACTGATGTCTGGAATTTATACAACTGCCTTCTCCAGCCTTATTTGAAAGTCTATTGTTTGTTACACAGTGGCCACCTAATTTTTTCAGACCCTTACTATGCTTGTGGTTCAACAAGCTGAAGCTGCAATAGGTCAGGGAATAGTCACTCAATCATTATAGTTGTTAAAACTGAGACTGATAAAATCTCTGAGAGGCCTGAGTCCTAGCATTTTGTAAGTCATGTAGTGCCCAATGTTTTTTAGTAGTAATGGCAAAATACTAGTTCCATGGGGAAATTTAGCAAAATTGCTGCCAGAATGTAGAAAAATGAAACTGTGAAGCTTCATGTCTAAAACTGGTGAATTTACACTTCTGTCATATTCATCATGTGAGAAGATTATTTTCATGTGAAGAGTTTATGGACTCGTCATTTAAAATGAGCTAGACAAACAATAAATTTGTAGGAATGCCCTAATCAGAGCTAGGAGACTACAGTCAGAGTTTAGACAAATGAAAAGGTTATAGTAAATGTCCTGTCTATGTAGAGGTCTTTGTAGCACTTTATTTTAATGGACAATGAAAAACAGAGAAATAAGGCATGTCATAGTGTTTTGTGAAGTCAGTAACATGTAATAAGTCACAAAAATAAATTAAATTCAATGTCAATTGCCATTGTAAACCTGTTGTTTTCTGTCCTGTAGTCAGAAATTGTTTGCACTTTGAGTTATGCTTAGGGCTTTCTTAAAGAAGGATGTGTTAATCATTGTGATTTAATCTTTGTTGATCATTTTCATTTAATCTTTGTCAAGACCTAAACTACATATTCAGGTTGCCTGCAGAAGCTGTCAGGTGATATAATTTATGAGCAGATCTAGAGGACAAACACTACAATAATACAGTCTTATACAGTATATTTTGCCACTTTTTGCTTAAACTGATTTTACTTAAATAAAATCAGAATGAGTTGTTCAAAATGTTACATTAAAAAAAAAAATATGTATTAGGTAATCTATTTTGATTTTTATTTATATTTTAAGTAGATAATTTTGAATTACTTATATTTTACAATGTTTGATCCTTTTGTACTAAAAAGTTCATGGAGAAATAGAATGCAATTTTAAATATCATGTTAGTGACATTTTAAGATATTAAAATATTTGTTTCACTAACAGATTCTGTTAAGTCAGCATACACAGACCTTATTTAACAGAGCAATTAATCACTGATCCACCTTCTGATGACCAGAAAAGTTGGCTCTAATCCATCACATAGGAGTATTTGACTTAAAATAGAAAAAATTATTTAATGATTTTCATTAATTCCAATATGCTTAGAAGCTAATACTTTTTATTTTCAAAAACTTCAAGCTGATTTGGGTTTTTTTGCTTGTATATAGAGTATTGTAAACAATAATTATAAACATATTTTGAACAAATTAAGTAGAAGTTTACACTATAATTTCACAAAATAACCTTTTTTTACACATCAATTTGTAATAAAGAAACACATTAAAACTTTATGATACATGAGATGAAAATCACCATAAAAACTGACACCATGTTTACTGTATTATTAATTTTAAAAGAGTTTCACTACAGACATCTGATTCTCAAAGCCAGACTAAAGGTTTATTAAAGTTAATAGAATTTGTTTGCAATATTTATTGAATCTTGGATCACATTAATATAAAACAGAGGAGATGGACCCAAGTACAAACAAAATTCTGTAGCATGTGAAACCTTAACAAGTTAAGGTTTTTATTAAAGCAATTTTTTTTTCCTCAGAATAATACTGCCAGATCTTCCCTTAAAATACAAGATAGTCAAAACAACACTCTGTCCATGTTCAGCAGTTAAGAACCTAATGTTTCTGTAGTGTACTGTACAAGATGTCTGCTTTTGATGGAGCTTAACCCAAAAGGATATATCCTGTAGGATTAAATCAGCAAGAATGAGCAGAAACCCACACTGCCAACAACAAAAATTGACACCAACACAACTGGATTGGGAACACTCCCGTACAGATCAATTCCCACATGGTTTCTAGCAGTGGACTACTGAAGACATGCATAAGTCAAAAACAATCCTTGGATGTATCATTGATTTGCATCTTGAAGATTATTAATTTATTATTAGAGTTTTCAAATAGGGTAGAGCTGCTGTAAATTATTGAGAAGGATTGCTATAAGATCTGGAATATTTTTATTTCAAAGAGAATGAACAGCCTTTTTCATTTGGATAGTGATTCCTTAGGAAACTGATATCACATTTCAACAAACAGATGGATGTATTGCTATAAAATATGGTGCCATTATTTTCTGGAACATGTGTGCTGTAACGAAGGAACTGTGTAGGTGCTCTTTCTGAGCTCCTAGATAGCAAGCTGAGAGTTTTGATTAGCAGTTTGAGGGCCAAAGCAGATGTACCTACATTGTCAAAGCATGCAGTTCCTGGGTGCTGATTCCTAAGTACCCTCACTAAATAAATGTGCAAAGTAGAAGATGAATCCAGTGGATTTCTGGGGTCCAGAGGTTTCTCCTTCCCACCCTACTTGAACACTGGTAATGTCTCTAAGGTCATCTGATAACCAAGGCCTGACCCTGTGCCCTTTTCTTATTGTCTCAGATCTTGTGCATTTACAGATGCATGTCTCCTTTAATTAACAGCTTGAAATGTTCTAGCAAATTACACACACAGAAAACAGAGAGTAAGGTCATAGAGCAAAGGTCCAAGTCTCAGTCAGACAAATGTGCTGACAAGCAGTTTGCTTAAAGATGATCAGCTACTTTTATTATCCCCTTCTCATTCAGATTGTGATTGTTGTTCTTCTCTTACCTACACTGCTTTTCCTCCCTTCCTGATTCATCCCTTTCCATTTCTCATCTCACTTTGAACATTTTGTGGTCTGCTCTGTTAACTAAATCTTAGGCCAGTTCCTCAACACATGTCTGCATATCCTATCACACTATTGGAAGGAGGCAGAAAGATCACAATCTGAATGAACAAATGATGAAATAAAAGGAAAATATACTGTTGGAGAATGCCAAACAATTCACATCTGACATATAACTAACTACTTAAATAATTATAGCCTTTAATGGAAACAACCCTAAATCATTTAACACATCTTGTAATTGCAAACAGTGCTTGGAATACTTTAGAATACTTTGCTCAGCACTTTGTTACAGGCAGAAATGGAGGAGTATGTTCTAATATGTTACACATCAGACTGTGTGAAGTTCAACGTTTCATTTTCAAAGGATGGAAGAAAACAGAACAATAGATTCTAGGAAGAACAAATAAACTAAATTACAAGAAATTAAGTTAGAGTCAGTGACAAGCAGTTTCTGCTGTTGTAATTTCTATCTTTCAAAAGAAAGGCCCACGAGAACTGCCATCTGGTATTTTATCTGGGGGAACCACACATATTTTTGCTGTCTTCTGCTTCCTCCAAGTCTTCCTTTGTTTTTCCTCTTTCATTTCACTGGCAATAGTTTTTTTTCTCCTTTTCCACCCTTGGGCCTCCATATTTTCTTTCTCCTTTACAGCTCCTCTACAAGACTCATGACACTACTGTTACGACACAGAATTTCTAACATTATTATTATTATTGTTGTTTTCTTTTTCTGCTTTTGGTCATTTTTCAAATAAATTTCAATTGTATAACTGTAGAATAAAGAGCTTATATATTCTGCCATATTAGAGGAAAAGAACAACAAAACCACATACAAAGAAACTTTGTATGAAGTAACTAGCAGTTGTCAGTAGAAGAAAACAAAGTACACGTGTAATTAATCTAATCTCTCCCTTCTCAACTATAGAATTATCATAAAGCAAACTTTCCAATTATTTGTCGTGTGAGGATGTTAATTCTTCATCTCTTTAGTAGTTTGCTTTTATTCATACATAGGATTAATGTCCTTTTAGATAAATGCATATTTAAACATTAATGAATGTTTCTGTTTATGAAAAATCAGACTATTATGCTTTTTGAGTCATTTGTTTATCTGAAATTTCCATCCACGTGGATCAGTCAATATAACTATGACAAGGGGTATACAGCAAGTTTGGTTCACACTACTTTTCTCCCTGAAGAGAGAGGGTATGGATATAAAGAGTAGGAACTGGGGTCTGAGTCATAAAAGTTTCTCATGTTTTTTTACAGGGGTTTGTTCAAATATGCTGTTCTTTTTACAGTTAAACCCAGTTTAGGCAATAGATGATTCCAGTAATTTTTATCTGTCTTTGACAATTTGCAGATTTATGGTTCCAGACAGAAAACTTACAAAAACACATTAAGCAAAAAATTTGACTTGAATTCCTTCCAAAAGATCAGTATATATATATATATTAAAAAATGTTTCTCTGTAAGCAAGATTGAAACAAACCAGGAATTTTAACATTGTGGTTCATTACTAAATAAGTATGTGAAATATTCTTATTTAAGAAAGGATTGAGTAGTATTTCTCCTATATATCTTAAAACTAAGGGAAAAAATTGAATTCTGTACATTTCAACAGGTGAGAAAGAAATGAGATCCCATTTATCAAACAGACTTGCATTAAGCTTTTTACATCTGCTTCTCATCAATCACATCTCTGTCATAGGTAGTGCTGCAAAATCCAATAACTTTTTCTTTGTCATTGAAGACTGCTTGAGGCAATCAAGAGACATTTCCAAATCCCCCAGTATGCATTCTGCATATCACAACAGGGCAAAATATACAATCCCAGAGTTATCTTTTTTTCTGTCAAACAGCTCAGCTGGAATTTGTTTAATCAGCTGAACTTTGTAATAGGCAGAAATAAAAAAGAGAAAGGGAAAAAAATACAAAAAAACCAAACCAGAGTCCAGCATGCACACACCCTCCAAGAAAGCTGAGACACAGATTATAAGAAATGCAGGACTTTTCTGTTTGATGATTTGATTTTTTGTTTGTGAAGAATAACTATTTTTCAGCTGTAGCCAAAACAGAAGCCTGTAAAACTTGGTGTAAAACTTGTTTAACTGATAACAGTGAATAAACATTTTTTAACGCTGTGATGACACAGCTACACCCAACATACGAGTACTTTAGGTAAGTATGTGAACAATGTAACTACCAAAGAGCAAAGACTTTTGCAGTTGTACTTCAGTAGCGTGGAAAAGTATGAGAGGAGCAACATAATTTGCAAGACAAATAACAAAGAGCAAAATAAGAGCAAGGGACTCCAAGTGGGAAGGGTATACTGCTGAAAAACCTGGAGCTGCTGGCTGACAAAACCAGTAACAGCATTGGAAACAGACAAGCCTCTCTTCCCTTTTGACAGTGATTAAGAAGCATAAAAACATCAGACATGAAGATGAAAGATGGTGAAGAAAACAATCCCATTTCTTTCCCTGACAAGTTTTCAAAGACTTATTATTAGTACAAATCTAATTACTATAGAAAAAGAAGAAAAGAGAAGCAAAGAATTTTGAAAGAGAAAAAATCTCAGCAGTAACAGTACAATTTAATTTGGTATAAACATATTTCTTAGTATCTACCCAATTGCTATGGTTATGTCCATGCTTCCATTGTTTCTTAGAATCCTAATATGTATTTAGTATTCCAATGGTGACTCATTATCATCTTGAATAATATCAGATTGGTGGTGATGATTTCTTCCTCCTCTCTGCAAGATGTACTTGGCATCATTAAATATTTTTAAAGATATTTTACTGTTTGCTTTTTCTTCATTGATGTGAAATTTCACATTATGTCTGAATTCATTATTTTTGTCTGGTTTACACGTTAGATACCTGCATTTTTTTCCCTGTTTAATCTGAGCCTAATTTTGTTTCGTTTCCAGCTCTGTAGTTCACTGACCATTAGTGAGGTGTTCTTACAGCATTAAGATTATTTCGTGCCAGTCTCTGTTCCCTCTCTAGTGTCCTACCCATGCACACTGCATCTTGCATCCCTACATTTCAAAATTTTTGTAATTGTACCTTGTCTATATGCCTGTATATGACATCTGTATGTTAGGTATTTCATTTTACACAAACACTTCTTTCTGCTGTGGCAATTATTTTGACACTATGAAGATATAAACAGAATTAACCAGACATAGACACCTGGTCATTAGGAAAAAAAAATGCTATTACAGATAAGCCAAGTAAAGAAAACAGCCCTATCAGGTCAAGTTCAGAAAAACCCTTACAACCCATAGTTCTGTAACCCTGCAAACTCAGCATAAATCCCATGCAACCAGCAGCAACATTACTGTATTTGCAGGACTAACAAGGAAAATGGGAAGGAGGAAATGTCTTCTACTGAGGAAAAATAGTGATTCATCCACACCAAAGGTGTGCAACCCTCAGTGAAAGTCTCTGGAGCCTTATTTGCCTTTGGTACTTAGCGATGAGGATACTCACAAGGCAGAGGAGCAGATGGTGTGCAACAGCACCAGGCATAAGCAGTGCCTGGACCACAACCCTTGTGCCTCTGCAAAGTTACAGAGGTGGGTATGGGGTTATTGACTAATGGGAAAGGCAATGTACAGGAGAAAGTCAGAAGTTCCCAGAACCATGTATTAATTCTGATTTCATTGTGAAGTGAATTATGACATTTCAGAACTTTCAGAAAATTATAATGTTTGGGGTTTTGATTGGTTTAGGTTGGGTTAGATACAGGCTTTCTGAGGTCTTGGTTTGTTGGTTGGTTTGGTTTGGGCTTTCTTTTTCTTTGTTTTCCCAAAAGTTTTTCTCTTCTACTTTCTGTCATCAACTTCTTTATTAAAGGTTTTGAATAAATTTTTCACAGAATTTGTGTTTTGGTTTGGTTTGGTTTGGTTTTAGTTTTGATAGAAAGCAAAATCCAACTCAAACTCATTAAGATGTAGGCATTCTGTGACATATCTTACTACTGTTCTTTTCTTTAATTATGTCTAAACTATTTGAGTTTCACAGAGACAGTAAGTAAAAGGGTCAAAAAGAATAGTTTTGTCTGAAGTATCTCTGAAAGTTGTATCAGTAAACTTCCACATGATCACGAATATCAGAGCCTTACATCAATGCTACACAAATCTCAGGGCTTTTTAAATGTTTCATTTCCAGTCCCATCTGGTTTATAAGTTTGAAGGCCGAGGAAAGCCCTCAGAAATTTCTTAGCTCAACCCGATAGAATAAAATGGAACCCTGGCACATTAAAATTTGAGTTTGATGTTCCCCCATCCCTTGCTAAAGAATTATGATAGTGTTTCTACAGAACATCAAGCAGAAGTTTAATTAGTTTTAATGACAACAATTTACTGACAAGCAAGACCTTTTAAGTCTGCTTTGGAACACTTGACTGTATTTGGAGTAGGCTATCTTCCTAAGAGATCAAAGAAGACTATTTCAGATTCTGGGTGGAGTTTTTATACCAATTTTCTAGCACACCGTAAATGATAAATATGCTTTACAAGATCACTGTGAGGAATTATTGCTCAAATGGCACTGGAGCTCCCAACAACCTTCTGTTTCTGAACCTCCTGGTTGTGAACTGACAAATGAGGAATGAAACGATGGTGTTACTTGATTAGATCCCAGTTTGGTGATGAATAAAAACTGCTTGACATAGAAAAACTTCCAAAAATATCCATTTCATACCACATGTAATATGTCACAGTTATAATTGGTCAGAATTCAAATATGTTTTTAAAGTTAATTATACTCCTACCAAAAATATTTTACAATTATTATATATAGGCTATGCTTATATTTTAAATTTATTTGCTCAAGAAAGTAAAAGCACAATACATTTCCTAATTACGCAAAGACTGAGAAAAATAGGAAAAATTTCATCAGAGCATGAAAAATAAACATAATAAAATTCCTTGTATTTGGAATACTCATTAGAAGGTAACAGAAGGCTGCCAGTATTTGAAGTTCATGGGGATTAATTACAATTCATAAGTGATGCCTTAATTTGCCAAGTTGACTAGATGTGGAAAAATCTGTAGCCTACAATTTGAAAAGAGATGGTCTATTCTTTCAAAGTCAGTGAAAATAATCAAATAGAATTAGAAAACTGGAAGGAAGAAAATACCTTGCATCTCCATTTTTTCCTTATAGAAAGAAGATTTAATTGGCTGATTATTTGCTATATCATCTTCCTGGAAGCACTCAGATATTTTTAAGTATGCATGAATCAAGTTGTGCAAATGAGCTCTCTTCCCCTAAAATTCATAGCTTACTGGAAACTCTCAATCACTTCTGCCACCACCACAGCAGATTTTCTGTCATCTTGAAAAAGACAGAAGTTACAACATCAGCATAGCTGATGCTTTCACATTGTTCTGGCAGGGCATTACCATTGAGTAGATCTCCATAAAGCTACTTTGAGCATCTGTACTACTTTTCATATTGAAATAGTTGCAATGCACAAAGATCCAAAACCTAGACATTTTCAAAGAAGGTTTAATACAGAGTTATTTTTCATTGAAAAGTGTTAGAAATCTGTTTCCTGTTCTTCCACATAGCTGTTTTACTATATCATGTCCCCAGAAATGGCTCATCTCTTTTTATTTTCATGTATGTACTTCAGGTGTATTAATCAAATGCATGCATGCAAGCAGTTTGTGGAACAGAATATATAAACACTCTTAAAAGGAAAAGAAACCATCTCAAGGAAGGTTGGTCTATTTCAAGATCTCTTAGTCAACCTCATTTATATAAAACCTCAGATCTCAGTTGAAATAAATGACATTTCACATCAACCTGCAATAATCGTCAATTTATTGTAGCCTCAAAAAAATGAGAAAGTTTCCCTTTTAAATTGGAGTTTGTGACTGCCATATAAGTATTTACTGCATCATGAGGGCTTGGAAAACTCCATTCAATAAAATTATGTTTCCCTATGTATTTCAAGGGCAAAAATATTTTTCATATGTGCACTTGCTTTCTTACTTTGGTCCTCTACAATTCTCATTCTAATATTGTTATTTAAGTCTTTTAGGATGGAGTGCCTTGCCTAGTGAAATTCATGCCATATATGTTGCAAAAATGGTTAATTTTCTATTTCATGAGTGACCCTTATATGTACTGAAAGTATTAGAACTCACAGAAACATCTCTTTAGTGACCCTCAGGCAACCTACAGTTTTCTTTGCCATTTGAGGGAGGATGTTATATCAGAAATGTTCTCCCGTTGTTTCCGGAGGGTATAAAGTAGAGTTATGGATTATGTTACAAAATTGTACTAACCTGATGAAAGATCAGTCATAATTCAAGAACACTGTGAACAATGTCGCCACTACTATTTGAGGGAATGCCACGAGACCAAGGTTAAAAAGCTAAATTGTATAAATCAGTAGGGAAATTGATATATTTTCATTTGAAAAAGAGAATAAAAAAGAAGTTGCACCTATTACAGAAATTAAAGTATGCGTAAAAATAGTGAGAAGTTCATATAAAAAATATTATTATTTGAGAATTCCATTTAAATGCTGTATTTTAACCCATCTGGCAATTAAGCCCTGCACAGCTACTCATTCACTCCCCTACAGAGGTATGTGGGGGAGAATTAAAAGAGTAAAACAGAAAATTCATGGGTTGAATTACAGAGAGTTCAATAATTAAAAGAAAAAAAAAAACAAGGAAAAAAGCAGAGCAAAAATACAAAAAGAGAGGAAAATAAAGCCAAAGAAAAGCACACATTATGCATAAACTCCTGAATTCTCACCACTAACCACTGATGACAAGCCAGTCCATGAGCAATAGCAGCCCCCACCACTTTCATCTCCCCAGTGTTCATTGGTGAGCATGATGTTATAGTGTATTGAATATCCCTTTGGTCAGCTGGGGTCAACTGTCCCAGATGCGTCCCCTCCCAGCCTTCTGCCTACCACCAGCCTACTCACTGGCAGGGCAGTGTGAGGAGCAGAAAAGGCCTTGACACTGTGTGCTTGACACTGAGCACTGCTCAGAAATAACTAAAATATCAGTGTGCTATCAAAACTATGTCCAGCACAAGTCTAAAACACAGCCTGACACTAGCTACTGTGAAGAAACGTAACTCTATCCCAGCCAAAAGCAGTACACTAGGAAATTGAGATGATGGAACTGATCTGAAGATGCAGATTTTTCTTACCTATTAGGCATCCAAAAGAGCAACATCAAAACAAGTAAATAAGGAAGACTGCTTAGTAGAGTTTAAATCCAAGGTGGAGGTATAAGATCTAGTTATGTACATAAGGACTAGATCCTATATACATAAGGACTAGATCCATCCTTCTGAAAGAACATGCCTCAGTGTTTCCTACAGTCAGAATGGCCCCAAGTGGACTAAAATTAACGAACAAGATTTCCCTTTGGAGTCTGTTTCAACTGTTGAAGATTTCTTTATTTGGATATTCATTAGGCATTCAAAAACTTTAATGCAAGTTAAATATCTATTTTAAGGAAACAACTTTTTATTAGGAAGCATTCCCATAATAAAACGAAGTCTGACATTAATTTATTCACCACAGAATCTCATGCATATATTTGAAGACACAGATAAAAAACTGGGTTCAAAGGAACACTGGGATTGTTCCTGATTCTGATTCTGCCTTCTTTCACAGCATGATATCTGCCTTACTCCCCTTTTTACGAAGTAGAGATGGGATTCTCATGTTATTTTTATGAGTGTAATTTCTCTGTCTCATAACAAAACCCTGCTTTCTGAGGCAATGGGCCTCCAGATGTCTCTCACATATAGTACATCTCTACAGAGATATCACTTCTTGATAGTCAGCCACTGACAGATATACTTTTGTCTGTTTCTATTATCAAACCTCAGGCTAAATTTGCCAAAAATTAGTTGACTGCTTATGTTACTATGCTCTCACTATCGTCAATGGAGAGACAACAGTACTCCAAGTTTCAAGTCATTCCCTTTTTCTTAGAAAACTTCTAAGGTGGCATGAATTGCTCTAAGGAAGTGTTTATCTCTTTCTAATGATTAAAAAAACCAACCAAACTGCTAGGTCCCATTTGAAGTGTGCTTCAGCTACTTAAATATAGGCTTCTAATAACATTGCAAATATTTTTTGGGTAATTTTCCTAGCCTCTAACTGCTGCCCCAGAGGAACACATGTGTCTTCTGTGTTCCTGTCTCTTTGTACTGTAAACAGCCAGAAAGACAGATAAATTAATTTTTAACATTGCACAGGAAATGCCTTGAACTAAAATTTCAGAACTAAATTCTCTGCGTCTCGATAGAAGTATTGGCTTCAGCACATCTTGGTACTGCAAAATAAAGCTCTGTGTCAGAACTTAGATGTAGAAATGCAGGCTTTAATCTTTCAGTATCCAGGGCATTCTCACGCTGCTCATGTAATTAATTATGAAATGAAAGTTCAAGTTGTAATAAAATCTGAAGTGGCATGAATTAGTTCAACAAAATTGAAACTGGGGGACCCTGCTGATATTAGTGAAGTACAGAGAGTTGGTTTTAATATTTGTGTCATTCAGCAGAGAGATTTTCATTACCTACAATTCCACAGTATTAATCCATTTGAATGAGACAGACTACTGAAAATTCATGACAGGAAATTCATATAAGGGCATTTAAAGAAAATATACAACTTCAGTCATGCCAGTCCAGCATCACTGAATTTAGCAATACTTACTGACTACAATGAGAAAAAACAAACTTGTGCACAGCTGCAAAATGTGCAGAAGAAATAGAATTACAAAGCCTGACATTGATCTGACTTCTAGGGGTGATATATATTTGACCAAATGCAGAAATCCAAAATGCAAATACCATGTCTGGAGACATCTCTGAAAGACCTCATGGGGGGAAATTCATCTTAGAAGAGCATAAGTCAGGATATAGGTGAGCATAGTTCACTAAGTACTTGCTTCCTGTCAATGACTAGAAATTAACTAAGAGTACCAAAAAATGTAAAAAACTTAATTAGCTATTTAAGAAGAAGAGAGATGAAATACATTGCAACAATCTATTATCACATATTTTTTTCCAAATATTAAATGCATGCATATGTATTACTATCTCAAGCAATCATGTAATGTATAGAAACATAGAATAGTTTGGATTGAAAGGGACTTTAAGGATCATCTAGTTGCAATCCCTCGTGCCATGGGCAGGAACACCCTCTGCTAGATCAGGTTTTTCAGAGCACCATCTAACCTGGTCTTGAACACTTCCAGGAATAGTGCATCCACAGATTCTCTGGGTAGCACATGCCAGAGCCTCACCACTTTCACAGCAAGGAATTTCTTCCTAACATCTAATCTAAATATACCTGCTTTCAGTTTAAAGCCATTCCACCTTATCCTTCATGCTCTTGTAAAAGTCCCTCTCCAATTTTATTGTAGGACCCCCTAAGTACTTAAAGGCTGCTAGAAGGTCTCACCAGAGTTTTCTTTTCTCCACGCTTAACAACCAAAACACTCTCAGCTCATCTTCCATCTTAAGTCTATGGTATAGTACATATTGAAAATAATACATTTTGTTTAATATTTTACTGTATTTTTATGCATAAAACATTACATGATATATTGTAAATAATACTAGTTTTATTATTACTGTTTTGGGAAATGTTCTTTTTTCAAGGAAATGTGGATTTTTTTCCTTATTATTCTTTTCTTGTTTTGCATTTGGAAAGTGATTTGAGAATCTAATTGCAGATGTTTTGTGCCCTATTACACACTTTATTTTATCATATTTTATCATATCTGTTCTCCAGCTGCCATTGTAGAAGATTGCATCTCCTGTGTGCTGGATGTCATGTCTATCAAATCCAAGGAGATTTAACATGGAAATTGATCTATCTGTTCAGATGTTCAATTTCGATGTTTATTTCAACCATGTTTCACATTTTTGTACAATTTTCTTACCATGGAAATATGGCATATGAAGGCATGAAATATTTCTGTCATATTTATGGACTGTGGATTAAACTCCAGACTAATGAGATATATCAAGGAAAAGATGATGGTATTTTCTGTATTTGCTTCTCTAAAGAATATATTAGGTTACTCAACTGCTTCATAAACTGTGGAAAACACAGAGATCTTTTATGTCATGTTGCTGTAACAAACTAATCCACGTATCAGATTTTCATCCAAGTCAAAATTATTGAAGAGATTTTCTGAAGCCTGTGGCTACCTTTTCACCACTGGAAATTAATGGGATTTTCCTCATCGTGTCACAGTGACTATCAGTGAAGGACGTTATATCAAGTTAGGCCTGGGGTCAACGAAGCAGAAATATATTTGAGAGTTTTTTTCTCACTGTCTTTTTTAGGAACTAAATCTGAAATTACTCAGGACATGACTTTATTTCAAAATGATTAAACACAAACTAAATTAAGAATCTATTGGTTCACACAACCTTGCTTGAAGTATTTCGTAAGTCCCCCTTTACTATGCCATGTATTATGTACTATTCCATACCTTAATTTTGAAGTATGATTTTGGGCCATTGGACCTGTTCTTCTTTGGAGGCAGATAACCTTCTTGGTTCTTGATTCACTTAGAGACCTGCATTTGAAGTGGAAAATGTTTTTAGGTCTCCAAAGTCCTTTCACAGAACTTTCCAAATGTGAAAGAACCTTCTGATAATCTAACTTGTGGTTTTGTTTTGTTAGGGATTTTTTATGTGTCATCATTTATTTCTATTTTTACTAAAGCTGTCTTTCAGTTCAAAGAGTATTTTATATAGTTATAGACATCAATCACATTCTCCCTTAGCATTTGTTTTTCTGTTCTGAGCAAGCCAAATTGTGCTATTTTTTGGTTGCAAAATTCCATTTTGTACTGTTAATCTTTCTTTGTACTAGCTAAGTTTGAGTTCATTCTGTGGGACCAATGGATGACTAGAACTATATAGGTTACTTTCTATAAAAGTCTGATAAAATTTTGAACAGAGACAACAATCTCAGTTATCTGCTTAATCTATCTTGTTGGAAAAAAAATAATTACAGATTAACTCATCGTTCCTTTGTCACACTGGTAAAATTCACAATTATACAATTTTCTTTCCCAGTATTTATCTAATAATTAGGTCATAGTTTGTATCTGATATTTTTGTTGTTAGATCCTTAGTCAACAATTTTACTACCTCCATTGTTTAATTTAATTTTGTTTAATGTTTGCAAAGTCTTTTTTTTTTAATCTGTGGCATATTAATCTTCTATACAGACAAGTATTCACAATGAGTTTCAAAGATGTCTCAGAAGCAAATTTCATTTGCACGTATCCAAATCCTATTCCAAAGTAATTCAGGGAAATGTTTATCCATTTTTACTAGTTATTTCACTTATATTTCTCCTTCCAGTATTAACTGTTTCTATCTCCCTGTGAGATAGCCATCAACCACTTTGCAAGCTGTCCATTATTTCTTATCTTTTCCAATTCCATGTGATAATATAGCAAATATTTCACTGTCTTGGAGGAAGAAGTGATCTACCACATTTCTTTCAGATAGAAGCAATTTTGTTTATCCCAGAAACTTTATGTTAGTTCAGTATGATCTACCATTGGTAAACTCAATACAATTTTACAATAAATCACACTTTTTAGACATCTGCCTTAGATTTTTTTTCTTAAATACTAATGCTGAATTTTTGCACTTTGAAAAAAGGAGCAGAAAATTTTCCTATTTTTGCCCATTATTGTTTGTTATATCTTCAATCATGTGGCACTCCTTAACTTTATTGTTGGGTCAAAAAATTGCTTCTGAACTTATTAATGATAAAGGGACAGTGCTACCCCATTATATTATGCTTCTTTTGGTTCTGACCTAGCTCATATGCACCTCTTTAACTTTATCACTGTTCTTACCTCCCATTTGTCACTGACTTTCAGCCTCTCAGACAATTACTGACTCTGATCTCTTTTTACACACATGGCAATAAAGTCTTTTTAGAGTTCCCTCCGAAATGGCAAAAGATCACAGACAGATATGCCTAGACCTTCTCGTCTTAATGGGCTCCCTAATAAAAATGTCAGGCATTAAAAAACACAAAACAAACGTACAACAAAACTAAAAATAAATCCCAAACAAAGCCCACAACAAAATAAGATATCTCAGGGCTAAACTAAAGAACATGAGAGACCAATTTTTCTGACTAAAGCCAATTAGTTCACGTTGCTTAGGCCTATCCCTTTTTATAGGAGAAACATCTTTGAGAAAGGTTGATGCAGTGGTCCAAGCAGGCAATAATTGCACTAATACCTTAAATATGGGAAAACAGTCCCTGGGTATCTTTTATTTAGCAGTGTAAAGCATAATAAGTGGAAGAAAGGAAAGGAAGGGGCTTTTCTACAACTCTTTTACTTTGCACTGTTTTCTTTTAAGCAAGTCCATGCTTTCAGGCTTGATTTCAGTCAATTCATTGACTGGAACAGAAGTCTAATAGCCTCCTTTTATTTCCTTAGGAGATTACTTTTTGAAGCCCTTCTGTGCTCTGTTCCCTGTTTTTTCTGAATTGGAAGTCCTTATTCTCCACTTCTGTCTGACAAAAATCACAGTCTTTTGAAATTTCCTCTCTTGTTCGATACCAAGCATACTGCTTGCTCTTCCATAAAATGCACAGACTCCCCTTCCTCCAGAGATAAGAGAGGATTAAAATGTTTACAAAGATATCATCTGTCACACTTGATGTGAATTTCAGGTGTTGGAAAATGCTTTCGTGATTTTCATCAAATCAGTGGAATGAAGTAGGTCAATGAAGTTAACATCAAATATATTCACACTAATCATTTCCCATATGACATATCACCTCTTGCACAGACATTTATGAGTGTTGGATAAAAATCAATAATTTATTGGGATCTTCACATAATTAAGGCTTGCTCAGAGAATCACATCACTAAGCAGGATGATAGGTCACTACATGGATAGAAACAGAAGTCTGTATTGCAGGTGTCCTTGCAACAGCATCTTCAGGTCAGTCAGGTGAAACTTTGCAAACTGATGTTCTACTGAATTTGTGTGATGCACCGTTATATTTGTTCATATAAAAATACATATTTTAAGCTTTAGAATACTGTTTATCTATAATTATTTATTATTCTTTTCCTATTTCTGTATCCTGCAAACTTTATTAAGAAAACATTATCATTCATGGGACTGCAAAAAGGAGGAGGGGTATTCTAATTTCTAAAGAAGGCAAAGCAAATGTTTTCTTCAACAACAGAATAAATTGAAACTTTTTTAATAACAAAAAATAAAAACTAATCTCTATTTATTTCTCAAAATGATAAATTATTCATAAAAAGTTTAAGAAAACAAATGGTCTGCCTTTCTCCTCTTTCCCTCTACACCAACGGCTGCTGATTCTTTTGGGTGCCACAAGAAAGAATCAAACTCTCTCAAGTAACAGAAGTATGGAATTAAATTTCTAGAAGAGGCAATAACCAGATTTATAATCTTGTCTCTCTTCTGATATTAAAACCCCAGAGTTGATGCAGCATTAGATGAACCTCTTAGTGTGTCCATGAAATGTTGCATAGGTCCTGTCCAAGAGGACCATTTTGGGTAATGTAGGTGTTCAGAGGTTTTATAAGATTTTTTAATAAGGACTGTAATAGAAAAGGGTGTTTGCATGAGATGCTGCCTCCCTTCAAGGGAAAGGCCAAGAAAGGCCAGTGTCTGTATTGCTGTTGCCAAGGGGGTACAGCCTCCAGGCTCTTCCACCACCATCAGCTATCTGGGTTCATATCCTGTGAAGGGGTACAGGCAGCACAGCACAATCCAGGGGGTCAACTAATATGTGCAATCATATCTTCTTGGGTCAGTTGTTATGTGGATCATTAAATCCTTAAAGTACGACAGTCTTTCAGTTAGAATCATTGCATCTCCTCTAGTTGGTGTGAATGAAAGGCAAAGGGTTCAAAGGAGGATACTTGCCAGAGACATTCAGCCCTGTTACTGAGAAAGAAAAGTTATTTAATCTTCAGAAGCTCAAGTGGAATGTTTTCGTCTGCTAGTCAGCTATTTTTTTTCCCTTTTAATCTGTTAAGTAAAATGAGAACTCAAGCAAATGTAAACATGTCAAGATGAAATCATTGATTATGTAGAAAGAAGTATATGCTATTAGGAAATAATTTAGATTATATCTTCCTGAAGAGATATAGAAATAAATTCAATCCCTTCCACCATAGGGAAGCTTCTGCATCACAGTAGGCAAATCACTTAATCCTCTCATTTCAAAAGTGGCAATTTATTACACATCTTATACTTTGTATGTCTGACATATTTATGACTTAATTACTGGGATAAATTATGCAGAAATGCTTATCATTCTAGGAAGTGACTGAAATTACTGGAAGCTTCAGGGATGGGGAGAAGAGGAAAAGGACTGAAAGATTCAAAAAAGAAAAAAGCACTGAATGACAAGTGAATGTAGTCAATTCTGTACCCTAACTATAGCAGATTCTTCTGGAAGGAAGAGGAAAAACATATAAAGTCATCTGATGGAAGGCTGTGATTTAAGCATGTCATGAAAGAAGGATGCTCTATCCTGACTCTTTTTGGTTTAAATAACATTGCTATGCTACAACGGTTTAATCATTACACTTTTTTTTTCAGTTTTTAATGATTCCATAATAAAAATAGGGAGAAGAGCAAAATGTATACTTAGGCTATAGCCAGGGATTTCACTTAAGTAATCCCAACCCTCACATGAAAAGCCAGATAATGTGAAAAAGATTGCAAGGTATTATGTGACACTCTGTGATAAAAATATTAGAAAATATGGTAAATATATGTTAGCATATTCAAGAAAGCACTGGTTTCTGACTCTTCAAAGAGCATGTGTCACAAGCCGGCTTCCCCAGGGGTCACTATGGGGTCCAGTCTCGTTCATTCATACATCAGTGACTGGAACAAAGGGACAGATTGCTCCCTCAGAAGGTTTGCTGTTGATTCAACACTGTGAGGAGTGGCTGTCACATAAAAGGACGTGCTGTCATTCAGTGAAATCTTGGTAGGCTAGATTATTAGGCAGAGAGAAACTTAGTGAAGTTCAAGAAAGTCAGTGTAGTGTCCAGCACCCAGGCAGGAATAACCCCACTCACTATTCCAGGTTAGGGATTCACCTACTGGAAAGGAGCTCTGTAGAGAAGGATCTGGGAGTACTCGTGGACAAGTTAGCCATGAGCTCTCAGTGGGTCCTGATTGTCAAAAGGCCAGTGGTATTGTGGGGTATATTCTATAAACAGAAACACAGGAAGTTTCATCTGAATATGAGGAAAAACATTACTGTGAGGGTGGCAGAGCACAGAACAGACCACCCTGTTATGGTATTTATAACTGCTTTTGGTTATTATATTCTCATTAATGTGTCCTTAGTCTGAGATATTACTGTCTTCCTAATAGGGAAAATAAAATGTACTTTCTTTTGCATATTATTATATACCAAGAATACTTACGTAATACATCTAAACTAATCCTGTTGTTAAGGAATTATGTGTTTGTAAATATTACTCATTATATACATGTAATTAAGTGAATCAATAACGTAATTTGCTACAACACATCAAAACTTAAAGAAGAGGATGTAAACTTTGACTTTTATCTGACTTGCCCACTTTGTGTTACGGTGGACAATTCTATTAACAGAAAGAGGTAAAAATCAAAATTTAGAAGTTAACATAAAATTCCAAAATAAAATGCTATAAATAATATTTTACATTCCCATTCCTGCAAAAGTAATGTTTTGATAAAAAGGAGACGAAGCTTGTCAGTTTTCTTTTAACAATTTGAAGGAATTTGAATGAAATTTTTGTCTTTTTATACTGCTGGGAAGAGGAAAACATTGAAGCCAGAGGATTTAAAGAATTTGGACATGTCTCTAAAATTAGAATTGAATAGTTGAACTGCTTAAAATAACTTAGCTTTTTAGATTTACAATTTCAAAAACCTGGATCCAGATCTACAATTTTTTATTTAGTCAAATGGATATTCAAGACTCAATATTTATGTACATCCTTGTGTTCTCTTGCTGTTGTACAGTCTCATCACTTCTTTACTTTCATTGTTTTCCTTTCAGTTTCTCACACATGAAGAGAAGACTCTGATCCTATACATCGCCTTTCACATGAAAATATATTTGTTCACATATCAGTCTATAACATTTCTATTAAGCATAATATTTTTGAGAATAGGCAAGGAAAGAACTATAGGTTTTCAAATTTCTCTAGCAATTTAACAGCAACTATAGAATGTTACTTCATCAGTTATTATGTCTGGTGGTGTTAGACTGCTAAAGAGTATAAAAATCAAGGTTCTTTTCCGTAGTTAAGGTACTTAAATTTGTACTGGGCTTTCATTCTTCACAGTACACAGAGAAACAAGCCATCAAACTAGCTCCAAAACACAGGCTATTTCATCACACAGCTACTTGCTCACTCACTACCCCTCCCACCAAACAGGATGGAGGCAAGAGCATAAGAAAATAAAAGTGAGGAAACGTGGGTTGAGATAAAACCAGTTTCGAAAAAAAAAAACCAACAAAAAATAAAATCGAAAAGAGAGGAAAATAAAACACAAGAAAGACAAGTGATACAAATGAAAAAAGTTGCTACCAAACAGATGATGCCCAGCCAGTCCCTGAGCAACAGCACTCCACTGTCAACTTCTCCCCCAGTTTTGTATGCTGAAGATGACGCCATATGGTATGGAATATCCCTTTAGTCAGTTGGGGTCAACTGTCCCAGCTGTGTTCCCTATCAACTTCTCATGCAATCCCAGCCCACTCCCTGATGGGTAGGTGGGACAGGCAGAAAAGGCGTTGACCCTGTGTAAGCACTGCTCAGCAACAAGGAAAACATCCCTGTTACCAACACTGTTTCCAGATGAAATCTAAAACACAGCCCCCTAATAGCTACTGTGAAGAAAATTAACTCTATCACAGCCAAATCCAACACAGGTACTGTTTTGAACTCCCATTATTCTTCTTAACCTCACCTACCATCTTTTTCCTGGTGGCTTTGTATCAGACAAGTTTTTGTTCTGTTCTTTCCTACTGCTGTTCTAGTGAACAATTTTCTTCCTTCCTGATTTTTACCAAAATATGTTTCTGTTATTATCAATGTCTTAAGGATTTTAATCAAAGGCCTTTTTTAAATAACTGGTCCTAAAACATTGCTTTATTTCATCTCCTAACTCCTCTTTGGAAACCTAATTATTATTAGCTTTTTAAGTGACTGATGACATAAAACATTAACAAGAGAGACATTTTACATTTCACAAAACTGGCATCACTTCACTGTCCTTTGATCTATCCCTTGGTGTACATATGTATTTATATATTGATAGTCAGTAATATTTGCTTTATTGATAATACTTGTAGCTTTATCATTAAAGAGTCCATGTAAAGAAACACACTTGAAAGTACACATAAGACTTAAAACTAAATCTTGGGTAATGAATATAAAATTAGGTTGCCATGTAACAAACATGACTTTACATAAAGAATGAACATATAATTATATTCCTATTGATATGCTAATATGCTAGTCTTCAGATGCTTAATTGGAAATTATCAAGGCAGCTGCAAATCAAGTGGTTTTAACTGCATATTTACAGCTGTAATATCTTTCATTCCTTCATCCGGTAATTTTAGATTACCCTTTTTCAGTAATCTATGCTACTTTAAAGGTTGTTTTGTCTCCTCTTTGATTTTTGCAATGATCTTTATTCAGGCCAAATAACACTGAATGCAGGCTAAATTTTATGAGATCAGACTAGAGACAGACACAGAACTGTTTTCTCTAGTATATGTTTGCCTTTTGATTCTAACTTGTGATTATAGTATTTTGAAGACAATTCGAGTCATGAGGAAACAAAATCAGAGTTCCAAGTGGCCAGTCTATCACAAAAAATTGTACTTACTCTTCTCTGAAGCCTCACTGTATGAGAAACAATGACAGAGTTCACAGTTCTTTTCTTAAAAAAAAAAAAAAAGTTCGCAGTAAAAGTTTTTTTTAAAGAAGTGAGAAAAAAAAAGTAACGAAAAAAAAGAAATAAATTACTTGATTTACTTTTGTGATTGTGGTATACAAAAAGTGTATAATTTCTTATTGTTTTCAATCACAAACTAAAATGAATGTACTTACACAAGATCTCTTAAAGTTTTTTAACTTTTTTTGTTTGTAAAAACGGCAAAATTTTTAAAGAATATGACCTTTAGCAGACAAGAAGAGGAAGATCATTCAGTTCATGGCTGAATCTTTCATAATGATCTTAGGTAATTTTGCCAGTTTAATTTTGCCTGTTTCATGTGATGGACACTGCTTACAGATACCAGGGCATTTAAATGAACACACATACACAGACAGTTTATGCACTTGTTCTTTGTTTTAGGAATAGAAAGCATCTGATTAAAAATTTAATATGCTTTATCTGAGAAAGGAGTAATCCAATAGCAACCATTTCACATATAGGAAAAGCAAGCACTAACCCTGTTTCTGACTACAGTCACTTAAACACAGCAAATTATTACTATACTGCTATATATTTTCGGTGAGTTTCTGTGCAATTTTGTGAGGGTTTTTTTTCCCTATTAAAAATGTTCTTTGGAAATGACATTGCAAACATTTTAGGATCTTTGAGCATTGATCTGCTGCATTTGAATTTTTTTTTAAATTTTTTCTGGTGTTTCTTGAATTTTGGGTTGCTTTTGTTTCCTTTATTGGAAAAAAGTTAACTGAACAACTGACAGCACTTTGGAAAAAATTATGAGATTTACTGTTCCTAAGTGATTCTTCAGTGGTTTTTTTTGTAGTTCAGAGTCCCCGTGCATTCACAGAGATAAAATAGATAGTTAAAAATTGGGCTGTGAACCAGTGATCCTGGAAATATCACAGAGATACAACAGCTAAATAGGGAGAGGACAAAACGTAAAGACAATTTCTAAAATGCAGACTTGTTCTGTCAGCCTTCTACTCTTCTTTTGTAGGCCTTCCTTCTCTTTCATGAACCTCCATACTACTTATGAAGAGAGTATTAAAAAAAATTGCAGGAAAAGGCATTATGCATTTTTTAATATTTAACTATTGCATTTACCTTACTACGTTGTGTATTTCACTTTTTATGTGACCCATTATGTAAACACTATGCACACACAAAAAGCCAAGGCAATGATACCCCACCAAAAAAAACCCCAAATAACCCCAAAAAGGACAATCAACTTAATTGAAACTCAAGTACATCTGCAGTTTAGGAGAAAATGGAGTCTGTGACCAAACTAGCTCACTGAAACATTGCCTACTACTGATTTTTAATATCCTCAATTATTTAGAAATAATGCTCTTCCTTTCCTTGAAGAGAGAGTTAGTTGTCCTAATTACATCTCAGACTACAAAGATATTTCCCTGAGAAAATTGTGATGTATATCAGTGCTGCTTCTTTGCCAAAATGCTTTTGTACTCCTCTTTGTTAATGCTCTATTAGTTGCAGAAGGTGTCCTTTTCTAACTCTAAAGGTTTTTTCCCCCAAAGCAAAAAATATTCTCTCACTATAATGAAATGTACTATCAGACAAGAATATCAAATGAAAGTGTATATATATTAGATATTTGTTCTTTCTGTCTCTAAACCACTGCACACAGTGTAATGTAAGCAGTCAGATGCAAGCAAACAATAAATGTCTGTGATTTTGATAATGAACTAAAGAATGGAATAGCCAGAAATTTCTCTGGGCATACTAGCATTTGTAATAACTTTGACAATTAAAAATATGTTCACTTCAGGGGTTTGAATTCAGTAAGTGAAGGAAAAGGACTCTATGACCTTAAAAAGGATGCAACTGGTAAGCTATAAAAGAGAAAATTATCAAGCATAGAAAAGAATGAATTTCAGTTGGACTGCTGAGAATTGTCTCATTTAGGCCACTTCATGAAATATGCAGGAAGTTGTTGCAAGTATAAATATATAGTTTTTAAATTTACTGATTTTTGCATAGGCTGATGCATACTAATACTCTTATTAATCATTTTGATGACCCTCAGATGTAACTAATTGCAATTAACTTTAGAGGCCTATACTATGGACATTATTCATTGTTCTGAACTTTCAATACATGATTCATCCAACCAGAAACAGATATCTGCTTTATAAGGAATTAGGTTAACTTAAAAATGTGTCCACGTCATAGACAACTATATATAGAGACTTGAGTGACTCCAGAACTTAGTACTACATGTTTTAGATAAATTTCCAAGTCTGGAAAGATGAAAATATATGCTCCATTTACCACATATGATCACCAAATGCTGTAATATTTTTGATTTAGTGTATTGTTTTCCATCCCTCCTTTAACAATACTCAAACCAACCATCAATAGCAGCCAACGTTTATAAAATGAATATTTTAAACTAGCAATTTTGCAGGAAACTCACATGTTCAGTGCTTGTTACAGATTTTATTTCATTTGTACCGAGTATAAAAGACTATTTTCTACATACTATATTTCTTTTTTTTTTTTTTTTTTGGCAGCTGAGCACTCCTCCCATTGTGAACTGTTGTTACTGTGTTAATTTGCTTAATGTATTAGTGCTTCCAATTTCACCATAGTTTCAATAATTTCTATTATTTTCAATGTGCCTTCTGGAATTAATAGTGATTAACATTACAGTTTAATACGAAGGAGTCAACAATCAAAAACTGATTTCTGCTAATGGTCCAAATTATAAGGTTGTGTTTCTTCATACAGTCAGGGTCGTGTTCCTAAGATAACTAAAACAAGCATCTAAGAAATCCAGAGTTTGGCCACATAAGGAATAAACGGAAGTCAGAAAGCTTGAAATTTGCTCTTCTTGACACTGGAAAGGTTCAGATTATCTGTTATCAATGCCATCAAAAGCAACATGAATGGAGCTCACCTCTAAGTTATAAGACTCCTATATTTAGGTGCCTAAACATAGAAATGGATTTTAGCTCATACATCTAAATACGGAGTGATCTATTCAGTTGCCTAAATACAGGTTTCTGGAGCTTTTCCAGATGATATATGCTACTCTGCTTGAGCTCAGGCTGCATCTTCAGCTAGACTTGGGTGTCCTGTAGGACATCTGTAATACATCTGCCAGCCTTAGCTGAAGCTGTGTCACATAATCTAGGGAAATTAAGAGGTAAGCAGATTCTTATATTTAGGCACCTGATTCAGTGCTCGAGATGTAAAGTCCCACAACAGAGGGAATAGACGTGTAAATCTAGTATCTTACTCCATTTCAGAGAACCAAAGGTATTTCACTTTACCATCCCCTGTCTCTGCTCAATCCTATATCCTGTAATCTGTACTCTGTGGATGTCTTTGATATCATAGAAAGTATTGGAGAGCATAGGATGTAAGTGCACAAACAGCTGAACTGAACAACTGAATATCTGGTCAACACAGTAAATGGGCCCCAGAGAATGATTCAGGTGACTAAATATGGACTTTTACTTCAGTGAATACTTTTCCAGTACTTCATTGTCTACATTGGCTATTACAACTGCTTCCACACTGAGCAGCATTTGATGTGTCCTGACAGCAGTTTATTTCTTTTCTTAGAATACAATAGGCTTTTTCAGGTGGAAGTGACCTACAGTGATCACCTAATCCAACTGCCTGAACACTTCAGAGTTTACCCAGTTAAACCATGTTATTACAGGCATTGTCTAAATGCCTCTTAACGCCTGTCAGGCTTTTAAAATCAACCACCTCTGTATGAAGCCTGTTCCAGGGATTCACCATCCCCTTAGTGAAGAAATGCTTCCTATTTTCCAGTCTGGACCTCTCTTGGTGCAGCTTTGAACCATTCCCATGTGTCCCATCACTAGGTACCAGGAAGAAGAGACCAACACCTCTCTCTCCACTTGTCAGAAGCTGTAGGAAGGGATGAGGTCACTGCTCAGCTTCTTTTTCCCCAAACTAGAAAAGGCCAAAGTTCTCAACCACTCCTCATGGGACATTCCTTCCAGCACTTTCACCAGCTTTCTGACCCTCCTCTGGACACATTCAATTACCTTCACATCCTTCTTAAAATTGTGGGGCACAGAACTGCCCAGAGTACTCAATGTGAGGCCTCATGAATACAGAGGAATAATTGCTTTTCTTGACCAGCTATCTCCACCTAAACTTCAAACATTAGTAATATTTTAGGAATCTCCTTAACCACATCAATCTGAAGAAAGGCACAATGTTCAGCCTGATATGGGAAATAGACATTTAAAAGCTGTATTGAGACAGTTTATTCTAGCTCAAAGTTCAGCTAAAATATAGTCAATGACTAAATTACTGAGTTTATGAAGATTAAATTCATTCTTCACTTTCAGTTAACTTTGCTACTAGGTAGGTTTGCATTAGCATCATAGTTTGTAATTCATATGGGATTTTTAAGGTGCTAGCAGATGCAGTAAAAATACATCACAGTCTTTGCCAGTACCCAAGTTCACCTCACACAAAAACTTTTAAATCTCTTCTTTTGACCTCCTGAAACAGACTTTGAAACCAATATATTTACAGTATTGGTATTATAACCCTGTGAATTTGACAATTTTCTAGTGTTACAGAGATTGAACCCATTTTGTGATTGAGTTCTTAAAGGAAATAGTTCTTTACTTGAATGATATGTCCCTCTAACTAAGCTGTCACTAAAAAAACTGCAAACCCCCACACTTCTCTCCTAAAACCTAGAACTACATGAAAAAATGGCAGTCAGCTTTGATGTTGTCACAAGTCAGTGAGAATGTTTGTGGCAGCTGCTGATCTTAGTTGCACATTGTAAACTGAAGGAATCTCTGCCATCTTCCCTAGAATTGCTCTTGGCTAATGCTGCTTCACAGATGCATTTGTCTAGTGTATGATTATTTATCAACTGCTTTAGATTATGTTTTCTTTTTATCAACATGAAAATTTTAAAAGCAACATTGGGACTGGACCTGCATACTCGAAACCCACACATAGACAGAATACACAGTACATTTTTAAAATTATTCAGGACATTTTAATATTCAGGATATTGCATTATGTATTGTAATTCCATGCAGGCACAGCATTTAAGAATTGCACTATTTCTCCTGCAGTGTTTCCACACTTCTTTGACTTGATATGAGTTAAATCACATTACAAATATCTCTTTCAGATTACAGTACATTTTTGAAAGAAATATATTCCCCACACACAATCAAAATAATGTGTATTGTTTTCATTATGTTTTATTCTACAGAAGCGTGCAGAGTCAAATAATGAAGGAAATAGGCCTTGGAAAAACTACTGAAAAGTCATGACTCCTTAATTGTTCTTTTGATCTGATTTAGACCTTCATAATGGTCTAAACCAAAATCCTAGACCTTAAAAATTCCAGATTCTGAGATGCTCAATGTTAGAATAAAGTTTTGAATATGAACTAGTATTCATTTTTTTTATGGTCTATGGATGGTATTCCCCAATTCAGTGCCTGCACCAAGACTCTCCCTAACCACATGCTGACCTCTCACTCCCCTTTCCCCTCACCCTTGTCACTGTGGTGGGATGGAGTTGAGAACTGGAGGGACAAAAGGTGAGGATCACAGGCTGAGATAAGAACAATTTACTGGAAAAGCAATAAGATAAGAAAATTAACAGTAAAAGCAATGGTATTAATAACAAAAGTGTACAAGAGAGAAAGATTTATGTGCAAAATGCTCACTGAGCCAGATCCCACCTGGCCACAATCTGTGCCACCACACTGCTCTCTCTGCCTTGGGACTGCTGCCACACTACCCTGGCCGCTCCTCCATCAAGTTTTTTCACATCTGGAGACCACTCCCTTTTTATCAGAAGTTGAAAAGTCCCTTGCCCATGCCCCCAGCAATGATGTAATGTGATATCAAATAACATCTGGATCCGCTCCATGCATCCTCAGTCACTTTCCCTCTCAGCTACTGCAAAAAAAGGTAATACTATCCTTGGCTGACACCAGGGCAATTGTAAAAACTTCCTATCTGGAATTATATTAAAAAGGATTTTAAAATAACTATTAATTTTCCTCGTTTAAAGTATTCATTCTATGAATAATAGATTTTTTAATCATGCTACATCACATGCTTTTGAGAAAACTACCCCATCACGATTAATAATACAATTATTAATTTATTAATTAATTCAAATTTTTTAAAAAAAAAGTTTGGCCCAGAATGCTTTTCCTAGTATTCCAAAAAATCATTTGATCACAGAAAAAATAATTAATTATATGATTTTCTATGCCAACTCACCCCTTCAGGAAAAATAATTTACTAAAAATAAACCAAAAAACTATTGACCTCAGTGATTGACTGTGAGAATCAAAACCGCTGGGCACTTGTGCAATATTAAATTTTACACAGCTGCTGAGCTCAAAACTAAATTATCACTCTCTCCTAAGTCTAATTTTATTAATATATGCAAATCTGAGAACATATTTATAAGTCAGCAGTCATTTACTTCTCCAAAAAGCTCTACAGTTTCAAGTGAACACATCAACACCGGAAATTGTATGTTCATAAAACATTGTGAGTTAAATTCCTGGTGGCAACAAGCATTCCAGCAAATAAATCCACAGATGGTCCCTTCAAAGTGTCACAGAACAATTCCAGAGGAAATAGACTGTGAAGTGTGATTTGCTGCTCCTTCAAGAAATTACTCTTGTCTTAACAAACAGCCATTTAACTCTTTCTAGCGACTGGACTATCTGCTCAAGTCAATTGGATCTCTCTTGACATTCAAAACCTCCAAAATTCTTTCAGAAAACAAGGGTTATGAGTGGTTATTACTACATAATAATAAATAGACCTCAAACACATACAGTTAAAAAATGAGCTTCCCTTGCAATAACAAACTGGTATCTTAACTTCAGACCAAAAACTGGTTCCTAGACTGACAACTTTCAACAGCACTGTATAATATCCTTTTTCCTATGAAAGCATTAATCATTTAATTGTATCATTACTTGTGATCTTTTATTTTATTTATATTGACATAGAAAAGAAAATATGTATACTGATTTTTATGGCATGCAAGTAAGCCAATATCAAGCAGCAACAGTACTTAAAATGAGGGATGAAACACATTTTAAGTACAGTTGACAAATTTTGCAGTATGTGTCAAAGTGTAGTATCAATTAGAAAATTCATCTCCCAGCACTTATGTTAAGTATCCCATATGACTAAATCATAGATACCACAGTTGCAAATAGAGGGGGATTGTGCAATGATCCACTTTTAAAAATTACATCCAAATTTCATTTTTTAAAATCCTGTGAAAGTACATTGATTAGAAGTAAGTACAGTTCCAGTAAATAAAATCTAGCCTTGGTATCTAGTTGATAAAATTGGGAGGTCAAACTACTGAGGCCAATGTCATACTGATTTCATCTATTAATGTTATTAAGATAGCAACAAAATACATTCTCTAGCATTATTTGCTCCATTAAGTTTTCAAATTATCTTTTTTTTTTTTTTATAACCCTCTGTCTGTTACTGATATAAAATAACCAATTTGGTACCTGTGACAATATTCATCCATTGACACTATTTCAAAACTAGTAGTTTTCCACCACCTGCAATATTTTCAAACAGTCTTGCCTTAATTTGCAGGGCATTGCTTTTTTGTAAACCAATTTCATATTTTACAGGATATGCAAGAGGTATGAGCTTGAGTACAATTTGAGCAAAAAGATATATTATTGCCAAGGTGTTTTTATGTGGCACACTCAAATTATCATTACTGTGACATTGGAATAGCTGCTAGTTTCTGTCATTGTAATTTTCCAGGACTTCACTAACAGTAAATCCTTAAAAGGACTTCCCCAGACAAAGTATTCAATACATTCCATCCAGTAGTTTCCTCTGACAATATTCTATATAAATTTTTGAAAAATATCCGATTTCATTTCAGTAAAGTATAAAATCCAAATTCAGAGTTTAAATTATGTCTTTATTTCACTCAGCACAAAGGATTTAAAGATACTATCTAGTGACTTAACCGACTTAGAGGATTTGTTTCCCTTCCTTTTCCCGGGAAACGTGCATAGGTAACAAAAAACTATATTTTTCACAGAATCACTGAGTCTGGAAGCAACCTCTTGAGACTATCTAGTTCAATTGATCCTGATCAAGCAGGGGCAGTTACAGTAGATCATTCAAGACAATATCTTGTTGAGTTTTAAGTTTCTCCAAGGACAGAGACTCCCATAGTCTCACTGGATAAGCTGTCCCAGTGCTCAGTCACTCTCACAGTTAAAAAAAAAAATCTATTATTTAGATTTAATTTAATGTGTTTTCTAATTTAGTATTATTGTCTCTAGTGCTGTCAGTGAGGATTACTGAGTGAGAAGAGCCTGCCTCACTCTTTTCTGCTCTCTTACATCAAGTTTTTTTAACATATTGTTAAACTCATCAGTAAACGTTATTTTCTGCAAGCTTAACAACAACAGTTCCCTCAGCCCTTTCTAATATAAAAGATGCTCCCATCCCCTAAATATCTTTATGGCCCCATGACCCCACGATGCACTTACTTCCATAAGTCCATATCTTACCTGCACTGGGGAGCTCAGTCTTCTACACAATTCTTCAGGAGAAGATCACCAGTGCCAATTAAAGTGGAGTCATAGAAAAAGAGAATACTAGAACATCCTGAGTTGGAAGAAAGCCACAAGGATCACCGAGGATAACTCCAAGCCCTGCATTGGGTAACCCCAAAAATCTGTGTAGTAATCATGATCTTCTCCTTTAGTTTTCTGAGATAAGTAAGTTGAGAGGTTTAGCCTTTACCAATAAAATGAGGTATCTATTGCTACATATCACCTTAAAGTACTCTACCTCTTCTCCAATTTCAGTTTCTCTTTCAATGAAATTGTGATTAAGAAAAATGTGTGGGGTTCTCTTTTTAAGAAAAAGAAGATCACTACTTGCTTTTTCAGGAATACTCGTGCTTCTATGTTTCAAATTCAATTTTCCTGACTTATATTTTCTGTTATCATAGTGAGAGAAAAAACACAACAAATACTCGTTCATGATCTACCATCAGTTAATATTTTACATCCACAACTTTTGTGCTGAAAAAATTATGAAACGTAGTTAATGTTATATTTTGTGACTTTGAGATCCATAATTACTAGAATTCCTAGTTGTCCTCTTTTTTCTTAATTTCTTCATCAAATATCAGGATTTTTTCTTTTTTTCCCTCTATAAGTAGATCTTGAATGTTGTTACATTTTCTGTTTAATTGTTAGTTTGCAGGTAGTCTCCAATAAGTTATAAGTTATTTTGTATCATACTGAGATCAAATTAAACTAGAAAATCTGTTGCTTTCTTTCCATGTAATATGTATTTACACATATTTGTTCTGCTTGGTATTCTTCACTCGTACACTGTGTGCAGATAGCATAAAATAGGGCTAGTTGACAGCTGTTTGAGCATAACTTCAGTCAGACCTACAGGACAAGGGCATAGCTTAGTCATAATGATAGGGGAGTACCTTGCACATAAACAGACTGCTAAGCATTGGTTGTTATGAAAGATGCAAACACATCAATCATTGTGAAACCTCCGAACATGTCCAGAGTCTTCCAGAGGAGCAAACCATTACTGGCAGCTGGTTGTTAGGCACTGAGTGACTGTGAACAGGTCACTCATGAAACAGGGATCCCAGTCCTGTAACCAGTGTTTCCCACGGTCATTCACAGAAGTCAGGTGCTAACCCAGCACCACATAAAGTATGGATGGAGCCTCTACCACAACCTATCCAACTTCAGACCACGTTGTACCTCCTGTCAAACAAGGAAGCCATGTAGTTCATAAAACTGTTGATATTTATGACTGAAGTGTTTTAATATCCAAGTCCATTTGATCTCTACACTGCAATGTCATCTTTATTAGGATGCCATGCCACTGACAAGTTTGCTTTGTAAAATCTTCTTGTCACTCAAGTATAATTTTTCTGTCAACTGAGTTGTGAAAGGAAGTGACTTCACCATTAAAATTCAGACATAAAGTGCTCCTTTCACCTAACTTTTTCCTTTACTTAACAGCAAATAGTCCTCAAAATGCTTTCAATAATAGTAAAATAAAGTACAAAAAATTTTAGTCATCTTTAACCTGTCCTTTACTTAACCTCTTCATTTTTTTCCAGCATGCCATCTCACTTCCAAAATACAATATTTTGTGTAATTTAAAATACCCTGCTAGTGTTTCTTTGTGATCAGTCAGAGGAGATGGCTGTATCCAGTTTTATTCAGTACTTAGTTTCTTTGATTAGGGTGGAAAAAAAAAATTACAGTGCATATGCATTCCACTTACGTGCTTCCTTCCCATGGTCATCAGGGCACAAACACAGTGTGTGCAAGCCAGCAAACATTGTTAAGAGTCACAGGTGTGTGGGCAAACTCAGAACTCTTCCCAGGTACCTGTTAAATACTCAAGTAAAGATCTGTCATTCCCTGCAAATACAGGTGGATTATACTTCCTCCCATGATTGCCTATCCCACTGAGTGACCACAACATCAGCCTGAATCTCATTATGTTCATGAAATATATTTTATACAGTAAAATTTTGCTGATTTAAATCTAAAGCTTACGATCCACTATTTGAAGACTTTTATGTGGAAAGCAAAACACTTATTAAGTGCTTTCCACTAGTAAAAATGTCCAGTAGTATTAGCCTCAATTTTTTTGCTTATTCATGGTTTTTTGCCCTGTACACTTTTAGGGGAAAAATTATTTCACTGAAGATACCCATAATTCTCCATTTTTATAGTTTTGACCAGCCTGGCAGAGGTCCTGTTTTGTGATAAGCTAACACAAAACCCCACACAAAACAGCACCATTGAAATAGAGATGTTAAGTCACAACACCTGAAATAATGAGGTAGTATCAAATGTTCATAGTTGAAAATTTGAAAAAAAAAAGAGGGAATCTACCTCTCTACACCAAAAAGGATTCCCTGTATTCAGTCAAACTACTCATAGTGCTTATTGCTGCCAGTATTATTACTTTTAAATTGTTCACATAACAATTATGATGGAAGTGATTATTTTCCTAACGTAATGCAGTTACTATTGAAAATTTTATAAGCTGGCCATCCGGTAAGGGAGCAATCTATTTCCCTCCCATAACATATAGTTTAAATATTGGCAGCCATTCAGAATGGTACTCTCCTAATAAACCACATATTTTTCATTTTTCAGGGAATGATGTATTTTCAGAAATAATAGATAGTTTGTCCTGAAGAAAAGACAGAGTTGTGCTAATTTTGTCCCATGGGAAATATAAATAAAATGGAATTAAATAGAAATATTTTGGCAGAAATATATTTAAGTTTATTTATATATGTTTAAAATAGTCTTAAGAGCCCATGAAACACAAACAAGAATGAATGCATGTGCCTAAGAGAGATACAGAAAAGCTCATCTAAACTCTTTGGTGATTGAAATGTTTTTTTCTTCCCTGTTATTTTGAGGGTTTTTTTTAATTACTCAATATATCAAAGCATTTAATTTGAGCAGGGGTAAGAAAAATAGACTACTCTATAGTAATTATGTAACTTAATGTGGGGGCTTAGCATTTGACAGTTGCCAGACCCCCACCCAGCCGTTTTAATTACTCCTCCTCCTCAACAGTACAGGAGAAAACAAGATGAAAAGCTTGTAAGTTAAGATAAAGACCGAGAGATTGCTTACCAATTACTGTCATAGGCAAAACAAGTTTAAGTTATGGAAAATTAATTTAAATTATGTCAGTTAAAATAAATCAAAATTTAAAACAATACTTTCTCTTCCTCAGCCCCAGGCTCCACTAGGCTCCTCCTATCTCAAGTGCTTAATTATTTTCACAGAGATTTCACTTCCATTATGCCAATTTACAACCTCCTGTTTCAATTTGTGCCTTGTGTTCCCTCAATATGTATTTCAGTAAAGAGCCTGACACTGTCAGTAACCTTCCTTTACTCATTGGGAAACAGTTCTTCAGTTCTCTCACAACCTTCTCTTCTCCAGTTGAAACAAGTCTTGTACATTAACATTTCATCATAGCACAAATGCTCCAGGTCCTGACCATATGGGTGGCTCTCCAATGAGCCCACTCCAGTCAAAGACTTCCTTCTTGTACTGATCAGTTCAAAGCTAGATTCAGTATTCTTGATACAGCTAATGAGTACCAGGTAAGGGGCAATACTCAGTTCCCTTATGATGTGGATACAGCTTCTCTTTCATGACCACCAAGGTACATCATTTCCTTCTGTTTAACTTACTGTCCACCAAGATCTGTCTCAGCAGAGCTGCAACTTAGTCAGTTTGTCTCTCCATGGTAAAAAACTGCTGTTAGGCTGGACTTGTTTATGATCCAAAAGAAAATCTAATGTGTAAAATTGTGCAGAAACTGCTCTTTAATATCTTACTGAATTCCTTGTTAGTATTTTATACTTTGATACCTTACTGTACTCCTTACTTATTTTGTTTTTATAGGACTGTAGGGTGGATATTCACCACATTATCAGTACGGAAATCCAGAAGAGTAATTTAAACTATGCAGTGCTGTCTAGTGTAATTTGATATGTTCAAGTTTCAAATTCCAGGAGTTCTATTTTTTGGGAGCTGTGGGTCTTCTTCAGAGTCTGTCATATCTTCCAACTCCATACAATTTTCTCAGATGCTATATAACATCTGAACCAGCACTAGAAATCTATATTTCAGCTGCTAAATTGCATTTGGCTCTGTTGTCAGCTGGTAAAGAGAAAGGGACACTTCTGGGAAAAAAATTCATCCAAACAAATGTGAACATTTGCTTTAGGATGATGTGCACTGTATTGTCTTTCACAGCACAGTTCATCACATCCTAAATTAAATATATGTTTAGTTAATAAAATCTAGCACCTCAGATGGATAATTCCCAAAATTTGCAGAATAAGGATCAGACAATTCTGAGTCATTAACTCCCTCTTTGGACCCATGCCAATGTTGTAAACTCAACATTTAAATACTGGGTGATTTAAGGATTGGAACAGCACATTAAACCTAGTTTGCCAAACCTAGTAGGAACATGAAAAGACAGCGAATACAGGTTATGGATACATTTATTCCCCAGAGGCTTTTTCTGTGTTGAGGAGTTTCTTTCACAAAAATTTTCTTTAATTTGTTTTTTGGCTGGCTGGATTAATTTTGTTTAGTTAAACACACAGATTATTATAGACTAGGTTTAATCCTTAGAAAAACAGTATTAGGTTACAGTGCTAAGGGGAGAAAATACAAAGATCCAGTAAAGGTCAGATAAACAATGGCAGGTGGAAAAAACTTAGTAATCTAATCAAGGCAAATGGACCATGTGGAACCAGCTGGTCTAAGACTAACAAAGGTGAACAACAAGATTATTGTCCCTGATGTCAGTCCTCGCAGGAGTAGTCAACCAAAATGATTCTCTTTACAGAACTCTTTGCAGACTAGAGGTTTATTGCCTATGAGGACTTCAGATTTATGGTATACAGGAGGAAGAACATTTGAGAATTGTGTGGAAATTTACAGAATATTTAAGGATATTTTGGGGATAATAAAGACTTATGTGATGTTTAAGGCAAAGAGTAAGGACAAGGAAAGGGAGAGACTGAGGCGGATCAAGGGTAAAGGAGATTGGGAAAAAGGAGGGAGAAGGGTATTAAGGCAGGTTTCTTCAATTAGTTTTAACTAGAGAACAGTAGCATTTCAGCAATGGTATTTCCTATTCCTTTGCACTGAAACTGTGAAGAAAGGGTCTAGCACATCTTTTACACTTTTAGGTAATGTAAGGCTTGCTATTGTACTGTTTAGATTGCCTAAGACCTGCCTGTAAGATGCTGGATTCATGTTATTGTAAGAGAAAATTTTCAATTTTCTGTATCCCTCTCAAGATATCACAGTTTTCCTGAGTGCTCTTGATATTTTTGTTGATACGGATTAAGACTGAAGAGCCTCAAAGGAGCCACAGGAAAGACTCATGGCCAAGCTTTGTAGTATAAATGTGGCTAGAGTGACCCATTTAATTTATGGCCAATAAATAATCTCTGTAGTGACTTTATTGGGTCATTCTTGGTCAGAAGCTATTTATGAACTAGTTACATTCATGTTATTTAGTATTACTATGGTTTAATGTATGATGCAGTTTAGCTCAAGACACATTTAATATTGAAACACAACAAGTGTTTACCAAATGGAAAAAAAATATTTACACCTCACTGAAATGCAGGTTTACTTGTTACTTAAGTGCCAGTGGCTGCACTTCCTGTTCCAATAAAAAGATGTGAACTGACATCTACTTTGTCTAAGAATGTAGCACAACAAGAATAGAGAAAATTTTAGGTGAAAGACTGCACCTTTGTGGCCCACTAGAAGAACTCAAAGGGGAGATAGTGTCTACGACATTTACAAACTCTTCCAAAAATAATGGAAGAAATGGATATGATTTAAAATTCAATTCTATTTGAATATACACCTTGAGAAGTGATCCTGAGTGTATTCTATGACATCAGTTCTTCAAGAATGTCTGTATTATATGAATGATTTTATTCATAAACATTAAAACAGTTCAAATTGGAACATGTAAATGGAAACCCCAATTGGTCATCATTAAAGAGAACACAGCACATTATTAAAACAAGAAAGACTGGGAGATATCTGCTAAGGAATATTTGTGTTTACTAGTTGGAGTGTTATTAAAAAAGCATCTGCAAATTAGTTTAATGTAGGGGGTTTTTTGGGGTTTTTTTTTGGTTTGTTTGTTTGGTGGGAGTTTTTTTGGTTTTGGTTTTTTTTGTTAGGGTTTTTTGGGGGTTTTTTTGGTTTGGTTTTTTTTTTATTGCTTTTTGGTGCTTCAGCAACCATTACAGCAACAGGACATTCTATTCCTCGTAATAGTATGCTGAAATTGTAAAGAAGTCTTTGGGTCACCGTAAGCAGTCAGTACTTTAACTGCAGCACACTCTCAATGTTCTAAAGCTAAACCACTGCATTTCCTTGGAAAGTTTGTATTGCACAAGCCAGGGTAACAGAAAAGCCTTCCAATAACTGCTGGTGACATCAAAGTCTTTCAGGCACACAGAAAGGTCTTAATATTCACACGTAAGTCCTTGCCTACCCATGCAAATCAAAGGAAAATCCAACACTTATTAACATTTCTATACACACATTAACTTACTGTAACAGGCATCTGTAACTCCAGCTAACTTTGAGTTTGTTCTTGCAAGGATTCCTGTGAAAAGAAAGTTTTATCTACTTATTTATGCCTTCAAAAGCAGAAAATACAGTTAATAGAAGAGGGAGAGTAAATGGACATCCCAAGTTAACGTTCTAGCTGTGAAAAATATCTAATATTTTCATTTAAAATGGAAGACTTTTCATGGTCTTTTGTCTTTTGACCAAAATCTGGAGTAACTCAGACATACAATGCTTATTTTTTCAGTTGGTCTTCCCAGAGTTATCATAGAACAATATTTAGAAAATCATGCAAGGAAGCTTGCAATGTTGCAGCTAACACTGTTATCTGTTCAAAATTAAATTGGTTAATTTGTTAAATTTTTTTAAGTTTCTGTTTTTTATTTTATCTTAATTTCTCTGTGAGGAAATACATATATATTCTTAGTTGTAACTAAAAGTGTGGTATCTCCTTTCCCTCAGGAGGAATTCCATTTAAGCAGTAAATACCTGATTTATCTAAAGATGCCTATTTATCATTCATGAACAGAACTGGAAAAAAAAAACCACCCAGGAGGATGACAATTATGTTGTAGTGCATATCCTTAGGCAGTTGAGGTATATGTAGGTATTTAACAGAATCTATGGTTTCCTTATAAAATTTATTTGTAAATTCAGTATAGATCAAATCTATCCAGTTTTGCTTTTCCCTTAGAATATTTTAAACAAATGCTTGAGGCTAAGCGTAAGCTTTATTGATTCAATTTTCATTCTGGTTTTATTGACACTGACAATCTCTCATGTCTAGACACTTTCTAAAACTAAGTCTGGCACAGTTCTAGAAATTTATTATTGCTTTTTAAAACTATCACTTCTCTTTTTGTTTTCTATGTTTCAGTTTAAAATTTGGCAGTCTCTTACAAAAAAATGTGTACTCTGTACTTCTAATATAAGAAGGAACGTCTTTTAAATGTTTCTTGTAATGTTAAATCAGCCTAACCCTTATCTGAACCCAAATCAATGTTTTTATGGGGGGAGTAACACTGAACAAAATTTAATTAAGTAAATGCATTCAGAAATTAATTCTGAAGCTAAAATTCTAGTATCTTATGAATGACTGTATACTTAACTAATGGAAAATATTCCATCTTGCAAATTCTCTGGCAGACTTCTTATTTGCACTGAATGTACTCCATTACCTTTTGAAGTATCAAATCAATACAGTCTGGTAGCCTTTTTGTCAGCTTGGGAAAGCCTACAGCTTTTGGAGGAAATCATGGCACACTGAAGCAATCCCATGTCTGTCCCTTGCTTTGACCTCTTTCTTCCTCTACCTTTTCCAGATACTTTACTTGTATCTATACATCTCAGACAGAATACTAAAAATGCAACTTTAAAAAATATAAGAACCATGATTAAAATTCCAATATAGTTAATTCCTTCTATCTGACTAATTTATTATTAACTAGGTTATTATCATAAACACTATACTACTGCTCGATAAATTTATAGGATCACAGAGTAACATAGGGCCTTGGCTGTTGCTTTTTGCTTTGGTTTTTAGAATGTTAACACTGTTTATGTGCTTAAATAACAAAACCAGCACAATTTTGTGCATGTTCCCTGGTGGGAAAACAACTTCTAGTTTTTTCAGAGACTTAGTAGTGTAGACAGGTCCAAGAAGATATCTTTCTATTGAAACCCTGAAATATATATATATCTGCAAAACTGAAAAGGAGTTTACACAGAAACTGGGTAAAACCACATCATAGAATCACAGATTCACAGAATTGTAGGACGAGCCAAGTTGGAAGGCACTACAGTGTGTTATCTGATCCAATCTCCCTGCTCAAGCAGAGTCATCCTAGAGCATATTGCACAGGATTGTGTCTAGATGGTTTTTGAATATCTCCAGTGAGGGAGACCTCACAACTTCTTTGGGAAATCTGTTCCAGTGTGCAGTCACCTGCATAGTAAAGAAGTTGTCCTCAGGTTAACATGGAATTTCCTTTGCTCCAGTTCCTTCCTGATGCCTCTCGTCTTATTGCTTGGTGCCACTGAGAGGAGCCTGGCTCCATCCTCTTGCCACCCTCCCTTCAGATATTGACAGACATTGATAATATCCCCTACCAGTCATCTCTTCTCCAGACTGAAAAAAGACCAGCTCCCTCAGTCTTTTCTCACAGGAGAGGTGCTCCAGTCTCCTAATCATCTTTGTAGGCTTTAGCTGGACCTGCTCCAGGGGCTCCATGTCTTTCCTGCACTGAGGAGCCCAGAACTGGACACAGCACCACAGATGTGGCCTCACTAATACTGAGTAGAGGGACCTCCCGTGATCTCCTGGCAATCATAAGTGAGTATTGAAAGCCTTGCTGAAGTCAAAGTAGAGCAATATCCACTGCTCTCCCATCATGTATCCACCCAGTTGTCTTATCATAGAAGGCAATAGGGTTGGTCAGGCATGAGTTCTTTTTGGTTGATCCATGCTGATTACTCCTGATCATATCCCTGTCTCTTGCAAATATTCAATAAAATGCCCAATTGTTTTAGCTTCCAAAATTCATAAAATCAATTCACATTTTGGGTCCTTTAGGTAAGCCAGAGATCTTGGTTTTAAGATATACAGTTTATTGTTTCACTATATTTAATCTGCTATACTTCCGTTACTCATCAGTGATTACATTTATAAAGCAAATATTATTTACATTACAATTTAGTGTCTCCCCAGGCTATATGAGACGGTATGACTTATTAATAGGGAAGCTTAGTTTAAACCCATTAGTACAGTAAGTACATTTCTTGTTTGATTCTATGTATAAACATCAAACACCAATTTTGGCTTCTTAGCCTCTGGGCTGCTTGATGTGGCATACATTAATATTGCTTATTCATACAGTGCATTTCAAAACATGTATGTCATAGCTAAAATAGGCTAAAATTCAGTGATTATTTTGAAATTAACCCACTAGAGATTTGCCCCAGTCTGATTTCATCTATATCACATAAAGCTGGATCTGCCATTACTTGTGTGTAATAAAGTTTTAGCCTTTTGCTTCTGGAAAATAGCTCATTAAGTCGTTCATACTACAAAATTTTTTCAAAACAAGTAAATAAATTCATGATAGAGGGAAAAAGAGAACAGAGAGAGCCTTTCCTTCTCCTAAAGTCTGGAGATGTCCCATATACTGGTGGGTGATGGTAAGACTTCTTTTTTCTTGTTTTAATTTCTCTTAAAGATTAGACACCATCCTGCAAACCTAAACCAAATGTCCATTTCAGATGAATCTAACTAAGTTATTTCCCTCCCAGGCTAAAACCTTACAAAATATGGTATATAAATTTATGGATATTATATTATAATGTTATAAAACCTTATGCAGATTAAGGTGTTTTTAGATCCCAAAGTACCAATGTTTAAATAACAAAGCCAGAATGGATTTTTATGTAACACAATGGATTTTCTTCCCCTGCTCTCCACAGGTAGTCTCAGTTTCTGAGAAAACGCATTGTAAAGTAGTTTGTAGGGGAAGAGAAACCAATCACAGTTCAATATCATACAGCTATCTTCCTCTTCACTTTCTTTTGGTGCTTGACTGGCTCATTTTCCTTGGAGAAAATTTTTGGAATCCAACTACTTATGTTGCAACTGAACTTCAGAAATAGCCTAATGGATGTATCAGGATAATTTACAGCCTGGTGGTGTCTGTAGATTTTTCTTCTTTTCTAGTCTGCAGTTCAGCATCTTTTTTAGAGGTCAGTAACTATCAGAACATTTTCAAAATTTTCTTACCCTTCAAAACAACTTCTGCATTCTCACAACGGTTTATAGCAGAATATGAGTTTCTTCTACTTGTTCATATTTTTTTCATAAAGCTGTTTTTGAGGTTTTTATATTCCTGTATATCTTACTTTCAAAACAGAAATCAAATTCTATTTGCCATCCATTCTCAATTTTTTTCTTGTACCCCAACTAGACTAATGTCAAGAAGAGCTATATCATTACTTAGATACCTAGTCATGTTTTCTGGTTTGAACTCGAATTATTTTTAAAGCATGCTACAGGTGTCAGTGAACAAGAGAATATATATTTTCAGAATACAGTTTTTTAAATAAGTAAACACACTAATATTATCTTTGGAAAATTCCCAGTAAGAACAAAAAACTTCTGCATAAGTTTACATTTTCTTTTTTTTTTCATTCTCAGATAATAACACACCACCTTTGGGTATGTTTTCAGTACAAATAATGGAAATGAATGAGATGTGTGGAAGTATGAGACACGAGAGCCACACTACCAATGAAAATAATAAGCACTGTTAGCTTATTTTGCTTCTGTCTCACTGTGCTCTAACCAACTAAGATAATTTATGTGAACTGTCCTCTGCAGAAGTCTTTCTCTGTTCACAGGACAGGACACTAAGGCTTGTAACTCAGACAGAGAATTTTTACTTTAAACCATCTAAACAGAAGAAAATTCACTGCTCAGATAGTTTGTTCTCAGGAGGGTGATAAACTTGTGGCAAAAAAAGTTGCAGGTCTTGTTAGTCACTTAAAGCTAAGTGATAAATGCCATTGATTTTAACACAGGAACGGTTAGTGGCCAGCCCCTTTTAATTGTGCTTTTCCTAGTCTTCAGTCTAATAATGCAAAGAGAATTCAAGCTACAGTGATTCTGAAATTTGTAAATTTGTATTGGATAATACAATACAAGACAGAAAGACAATGAGCAAGCTTTTTTTTTTTTTTTTGGCTGATCTTTCTTTGCAGGCTATAAAGTGACATTTCTCATGGTCTACTGCATATTCATATATTGCCTCTAATATTGCATACGTTGCTTCTAATTTCAGCTATGTCCTAACTGAAAACTTCAGGGACACATTTTTACGGGTTGTGGGGTTTTGGTTTGGGTTTTGTTTTTTTCCTTGTTTCTTTGTTTTTGATTTTGTTGGGTGTTTTTTTCCCCAGGACTTATTTGGTAACTGTGAACTGCCAAATAAGGGCCAGTAAAGATGTATAAATTTTGTCCTAGGGTAAAGATATTACCAGAAAACAAAAAGTCTCAGCAGAAGCAAGCTGTAATACTCAAAACCAAGGGTGATAATTATAGATAAACCTTATCCAAGGTAAACAAATTTTTGACAATAGAAATAAAAGCTGTTTCAAATCAGATTATCTATAAGCTATAATACAAACGTGCTGTTGAAAATACTTTCCAAACATAGAGGTAGTGGATAATGGAAAGATATTATGTAAAGAAGTTAAAGAATACCTGTCAGTGGAGATTTCAATAGAGCAGGTCAAACATAAAGAATAGTTAAAGCATAGGATAGTAACCTTTGGAGAAGACAGTCTCTTTATGACCTTTTAGGGAACACATCATGTTTTATTTGTGGAATTAGGATTTTGGATATTTGTGGAATATGTGGAATTACGATTTTACAGATAATATTCCATCCAAAATGCTCATCTAAACAAACAAACTGATTCTGTCTTCTTCAGGAAGAAGATATTTGAAAAGCCTTAATTGTAATGAAATAAAGTGTTTAAAAGGCATCAAAATACATTTTTTTCACTAAAAATCTTTCTTACAAAATATTGGTATCAAATACCATAATTATTAATGTGATGAAAAGATCAAAGGCTTCAAACCTATTAAAATGGAACATACCATTGAAAATGTCATTTGACATGACTTTGTCCTTATGAAGAATCTTGTTAATCCAATCCAAATATTTTTGTTAATCAAATAAAGATATTTATTTAATTTTTTTACTTTTTTTTTTTTAAATAGTAATTATAATTACAACAAGTGAGAATTATAATTGTAATTATAATTACAACATTAGAGAAGATCAAGAACCTGGCAAGATTGACAAATCAATAATTCTTGGGAGATGAAATAATTTCTCTTGGTAAATTACGTTTTCACTCAAAGATTTAGGGAGAGAACCAACCAACCAATGAAGAAAAAGAATTGTGAGATTTTTTTATTCTACCATGTCGTGGGACCCCAAAGTGAATGTGTGAAAGCTTACAGGCAGTAGCTAAGTACATAATAGATTAGCATTCTCTTGTGTCCTACTGACTCCTTCCTACAATATCATTCCAAATACATCACTGTTCCCATCATAGGAAATTTCTGCACCTGAAAGATCGATGTAAAGATGATAGAAAAAGCTTGAAGGCAGAAGGCATCTGAAGCTTCCACCTTAAAAGAAGAAATATGAACATTTCAGTTAAAATTTTAATTACCTGCCATTACTTATTGAAATACATTTTCCTGATTTCACTTTGATTCAGCTTTGCCTGAATGGCATATATATATTTACAGGCATAAAAAGCAGTTCACAATGCTACACAATAGTTCTGCCAGAGAAGGAAAACCACTGCTGAGGCTGTTTAGATATATAACAATGGATTTTAGGAAAAATTATTTTATAATTTCAAAAGACTCAACATTTTTTTTAATTGATCTGGTGAAACCTCTGCTTCTTTATAAATCTGTACAACATATTATTGTTCTATATATGTCATACTTTGTGTTGTTTTCATCTGTAAAAATTATATAATAGAAAGATAAATTGAATTAAATGGAAAAAAAATTCTAGTTGCTGTTTTAAATAAAAACATAAGGTGAATGAACACTGAGGGGAGAAAACCCTGGTGATCGTGTCTTTATTTAATTGCAGAGTGATATTAATATATTTTTTCCACCATTCTAAGACACCTTTTTTAATATTAGCATTGCAAAAATAATGGAAAAATAAGCTTTGAGAAGAAAGACACTGATAAGGAATCAATTTCATATGAGGGCAGTTTATAAATCTGAGATCTGAGGCAATCTCATATTGCCCATAGGCATTTGGACACCCAGATCTCTCACAGATTGCTTTCTGGAACAAGACAACTGAAAGTCATTGTCATTTGGATCAATAACATAAAAAAAATCTCAACATTGAAAGTTCTCAATGGGAAAAAGTACATTTTGTTAATGATTTTAAGTATTATATTTCTTCTAAATATCTAGTTTTGCTATTGCCAGTATGTATTATATTTCCTGAACTAGTGTCATTTATGGTATCAAAATCAGATACAAAGTACATTAGTGCAGGTTTACTTGCAGTATTTTAATATTATCTGTGTTTCATTTTACATTTGCAGGTACATTTTAATGAAGTGGTACAGGAAAATAAATTCTCTGCATTACCTAAGTGACAGCCTATTGTTTTACAGATTTTAAATTACTGTGCCTTCTTAAAAATAGAAGAAAAATATTTAAGATTACTTTATTTGTCTTTATGGAATTATTTATAATATTTTCAGTATTTTCTGAAAGCTTATTTTGTGAAAAAGTAATGTTTTCATCTGACATTCTTTGTATATAGTTGTTGACTACTAATATACTGATTTCTGCCCTCTGACTCAAGAGGAATACTGAAAATTATTTTGCAATTTAAGGCAAAGTGGATCCTTCTGTCCCATCCCTACAAAATCCCATGTATCTCAAGAACTAGTGTTTTGTGCTTTTCCATGTAAACTGCATTAGAAAGTGCTTGACAGCTCCCCCAATTGTGTGTGTAGTGTACACCATTACCAGACCACTGTGCTGATCATCCTTAAATCCGTGACAAGGCTTCCAAGCAAATGTCCTACTGTGAAGTAAACAGACTAGAAGATCCATTTCATCAGTACACACTAGGATGGGCAAGTAGCATTGCAGATTAAAACAGGTTAGAATGAAGTGTGGTATAGCTGTGTCTCTGTCAACCTTAAAAATACATGAACAAAAGAGCTGCAAGTTCCACTGGTGCTTCCCACCTGCACACCCATTAATCAGTATGCTTAATGAGATAGAATTGAAAACAGAATCTGATTCAAACAAGATATGAAATATCTCCCAAATGGACACTCAGCCTCATTGTGTTACTATTCAAATATCCTACCTTAATAAACACAAGTGACTTTATAAAGCTATAAATACTCCTGCTACCTCCTCTTCTGAAGCATTCTCCCACACAGAACCTGTCTTGCATTTCAGGTGGAACTTCTTCTTTTCCAGGCCCCTGATGCTTATGTTCAGCTATTTTCAACCTGGAAACACAAAATTTTTATTTGTGATAAGTTTTCTTCTCTTTTTTATTTTTTATTGTTCAGCCTTTGGGAAAAAAAAATCCATGGACTTTTGACTATACTGCAAAAACTATTTTGGCTTCTTCTAGGAGAACATCTGCTGTCTTCTTAAAACCAACTGACAACAGACTAAACCTTCAAAGTTCTGTGTCTCACTTTAACTGTGCATTCTATAATGCCAACCTGTTCACTTATGTCATCAGATACCACTGATAAACATTGACAGGGAATGCTTCCCAGTACAGGAACTTAAGTATACACACAGTCTTCAAAGGTTAGAAGAGAGTCTCTCAGAGATTTTCCTTAGTCCAATTCTCACAGTCAATATTTTCCATTAGTTTAGAGTTGGCTTAGAGTAAGAAACATTATCCCAACAGACATTTGTGCAAATCCACTCTGTTTTGAAAAATGTTTAACAGAATTAATTCAGGCTGTCCCACAATGATAGGTCTCAGTGTTATTTAATTTGTTAATCTAAATGTAGCCTATCAGCCCTTCTGTAAGAGGGATGTATGTGTGTTTCAAGAAGGACATTATTCCAGTTTTCAGAAAACCATTAAAACAAGACTTGTTAAAACACAGTAAACATACAGGAGAGTAGAAATATTTTGCTCCTTTTAAATACATCAGCTGCAGACGGGTGAAGGATTGACAACTGCTTAGGTATGATTTAATAAGAAATGAGCCACAGTCAAATACACTGCTGTAAGGTCATATACCTCATTTTGTAATTCTTATTTTGCAGTAGAGTATAACAGAGGTTTGTTTATAAAAGACAATCGAGGGCAATTTTGAGACCCTGAAGATATTGCCAAGAAAGTATTTCCAACAAGAAACGAGTATTATCCAACTGACAGGTACAATTGCAGTACAGAATGTAAAAGTACTTGGATGCACTTGAATTTAGGTAATTGACATTTTACCGAGCAAGCACCTTTTTTTTGTAATAGGAAAAGACTTTTTCACAATTGTTTTCCAGTCCTACTAAAGACATTTTTTTGAATGTGTACAAATAATGGAAAAATAAATAGAGAAGGTTTTTTTTCACTGAAACCAGTACTTATATTGTATTGTTGGTACAGATGCTGCAGGAATAAGATAAGTAGGATTTTTTACAAGATGTCTGTTTGAACATAGTACCATATTTATTGAATTTATGACTTAATCGTGTAGCAACAACACTCTATATGCCTTTCAGTTCACTCACATCTGGATGTCTGAAATGGTAGAAATGGATCACAAATAATATTTGAAAAAGTTATAAAGTTATTTACTGGCCATAATGAACTTTTTTTTCTATTTTGGAAAGGCTGTTTTTCCTTACACACTACTAGAAACTTTAAAAAAAAGAAAAAAAAAAAAGACATATATTAAAAAAAAGGTTTGTACAATATTGAAAACATTTAATTGCCAAGAAGTTGTAGGGATAATGCAGATGACTGGAAGAACTCAGGGTAAAAAAACACATGTCATGCAATTTAGAAAAGAAAAAAAAATCCTGAAAAATTCAAACTTACACATTTTAATTTACAATGCAAACTCTAATTTCTAAATCTTCCAGTCCATGGATAAATTGTTATAGCATTTCAGATTTATTTGATGGTGCTGAAGAAGGACTACATTAATGGTTTAAAATGGTATGTTTAGTACCAGGATGTTCTCGTACACATACAAAAGATTTAAAAATGCTTCTCATAAGTCACAAACCACCATAAAATTCAGTATGTCTCTTCCAGGAGATGTCTAATGACAGACATACCAAGCTGGCTGAATGAGAATTTTACAGTTCTGCACCATGAACTAAGAATGATCATAATGTTCCCCACTTAATTAAGCAAGCTGCAGGATCTTTCACTGCTGTATGAATGTTCCACACAATGTCAGCAGAAATGGTACATTGGCTAACGACGACTATAACTGTCCACTTAAACTTTCTTGAGCAGGTCATTTTAAAGTATGAGAAGTTTATTCCAATAACTCTCTAAAGCACTATTTCTTATAAAAGAGATAGTTAACTTGAAGTGGATATTCTTGGGAGTCTATAATGCCATTTTCTAAAGGTTGTATGCAAAATGATATCAGGAAGTCTGGAAACAACAGAAAGTCTATCTCTTTCACTTTTAGGTAATACACACTTCAATTATTCATTGACTGAATAACCTTTCTTGAATTCTTAAATGTTCAGTTTCAAATTATAGTAATTTAACACTTATAAGGAACTGCTTCTATTATTATTTATTTGCTTTCCTTTCGTTGCTTAGGACTTCACAACAGCAGCAGGGAAGAAAATGTTTACCCTTTTACTTTAAATAGTATACTCAGTTTGGTGCTTTGATTTTAAGGTCTGCTAAATATTTTATGTGGGCTTATTTAATAGTAATTATTGAAGCTATTATATTACTTATTTATTCCACAGGTGTATTTTAGTTCAGGGGTCTAGGACTAAGGATATGGGCTAACTGTATTTTAGGATTGATGTTGGTAAATTCACATTTAGGGATATGAAAATCATCTCTTAATTAGACTCATCAAAAGTTTGGGATCTTAAAAAGCAGAACAGGCAACTTGGATTATATTCAGAATAAAATGTCTATAGATAGTGCAAAGCACTATACTAACTGGGCAGTGATGCTAAAAATAGTGCTTTAATGAATACCATCAAAATTAATAAGGCCATGCAGATTACATAAAATATTTATTTGAACAGATCACAGAAAAACACATTTATCATCACTGTTTGACACCTATGGATCAGGGAAAAGTCTCACTGTGAGAAATGCAACCATAATTTCAATTGTCTGTCAGAAGAAAAACCCAAGACATTAAGGATGATACTTCAATTTAAGTGGCAGCAGGATTAATGATTCAAAAATTTAGTGTATGTGTGTCCTATTAAACAAAAATTTATGGAGGAAATTAAGTGATTTTTTAATCAATGATTTTTCTTAATCACTGTCTTTGAAAAATAAAAGTGACACTTCCCCAAGCCTGGAAAAATCTAATGAAGGTCTGAAAAATAAATATTATATCAGCTGATGACAGCTTTAAAGATGAGAAAACAGAATTAGAAACCCTGGGCTAATAAAATATGACAAGGCATCAGATTGCAAACAGAGATCCCACAGCACATTAAAAAGAGAAAGAAATGAAGCAAGACAGTCTAATAAATATAATATGTTTCCTCTTCTTCTCTTTCTTTTTTGTGCACAGGTTTTCTCTCTTGTCTTGAATATTTAAAGATGAAAGCAGTAAAAGTATCCCAGTTGCCCATGTTCAGGGTTATATATTATGAACACCATTATTCAAAACATAGAATTCTTAAAGGCTTAATGTGAAATACTGCGGATTACATAATTTAAGATAATAAAACAGCAATAAAAATGAGTTAGTCATTTGTCTATAAATGACTTTGTCAATAAACTTGATTATAGTTGGACTGTTGGGTAGAAAGTAAATATATTTTTATTTGAAATTGTAAATATGTGAGTGTACCGGCATTATGCCTACTTGCAAATCCTACTTAGAGTTCTTACCAAAAATTTGTTAAACTTTTAGTAGAAACGATTGGAAAGTACTTAACTGTCCCTCTCTATGTTTTCTGTATCTTTTTCTCTCCCTGTTTGCTAAATAATTTCTTTTAATTTCTTGGGTTTACTTACAACTTACTCCTAGAAAGGATACTTTATCATAATTTAAGCAATTTTACTTGTCAAGTCATTTTCATCAAAATATGTGTTGATCTATAAATTAAAAAAATTAAAATCTTGATATGTTACTGTTTAGCCACTTGAGTTCTAAAATTTAAGGCCCAGATTCTGAAAACTAATTAGATTTATATATTAATAGATGAACTTAAAAACCCTTGACTTATTTTAACACAGTATAAAACACTATATTTTTATCTAGAATGTTTCTTAAAGTTACTTATTTCCTATCAAGAAAGGACAAATAATAAGAATAATAGCACATACAGCATTAAAATGCCCTTTCTCATTTAAAGTATCCTGTTGATTTTGTGCTTTGAACAGTGAGAATTCTAAAGCAATAGTTCTTTCTTAGAGTCTGGGATAGTTGCCATCTAAGATCCTGAGAACATCTTGTGTGTGTACATAACATAAACAGAGGCAGCCTTTATAAAATTAAATGGCTCTGAGGTCATCCTTTCACACACACTGACGTGTTAGAAAATACCAGAATTGAGAAGACACAAACACATGCACACATGAACACACCCAATGGAATTGCTCTCTCTAACTTACATGGAATTGCTTTCTCTAACTTACGTGCAGTATAGTTCACTCTTTATTTGCATAACCACCAATTATTTTACACTTCCCAGCAAAAGATGTGCTTCTACTCATATACACTCTAGGCTATGATCATTTACTGAGAAGTTACTATGTTTTTTTTTTTCTCCATTACTCCATATTTGGCACCTGTTATTATTATTTACTCTACACTATCCAAAGTCTTGTTTAAAGAGAGGACTAATAATTTTTCTATCAACCTTTATGGCACTCATTTTAGCATCTGAGTGTTTCACAGCACTCATTAATACACCTCTTAACATGTGTCTTTTCACAGGTCTCTGAGATAAAGCAATATTATTTATTCCCACTCTGTAGAGCCAGGGCTTCAGTTCCCATCTACAATCCCCAATTATATAAGCACATAAAATATATGATAACATTACTTCTACTGATTTCAGTGGAAATTAGATATTCTAATAGTCAGTCAAAATTTGTTTAGCATTGTCCTTAGAAGTGACAGCAAGTTTTGAGAAAACTTGCTTTAATTAAAAAAAAAAAGTCCACATTATATGTTACGTAATATAAATTATTAAAAAAGAACAATAACAAACAAACAAAAAAGCTCATTCCCATCCAGTTTATCCCAATACTGTTCTTTGTCTTAATTTTATGTTATCTAAGGAGCTTGTCTGCTTTATTACTTGACAAAAAAAACCCAATATCCTCTCTTGGTTTTTGTCCATTACATGTGTATGTGTATGTATGTATTACAACTTAAATATATATATACACAAAAATATATATAGATATAGTGAAAGATACCTATGTAGTGATACCTAATATCTTAGCATTAATACACTAAAATAAATATCTTTGAAGTGACTGGCTGGCTTAATTGCACTAAGATATATCCTTAAATGTTGCTTATATCATGTATTCTTAATTTCTCTCTTCAGCCTTACTGATCTTCTCAATCTGGCCAAAGGGAATGGTTGATAAAACTGTCCACTTAAATCTATCTCAGACCTCTGTGTAAGATTGTTAGATGCAGGAGAGATATTGAAAACTCATTTTGCCTGAGTCACAGTTGTAGCCACACAAAGTATTCCAGAATATCTCAAATTATACCAGATTTTTATGTGTCTGCACTTGATTCAAGCCCTGTTTCTCCGGTGACTACAATGTGAATGTAGATGAGCATCATCCTTGTATAGTGACACAGTCATATCTGTGTCTACATGTAAGCATCTGCAGCACATGCATTTGCAGTCTACAACTGAATTGTATCCTTAGATGTTTTCTGTCGGCATTTAAAATAAATTATACTATCAGTTTGAATCACTCACTCCTTGATAAATTCCATCGGAAACAACTCTGTACCCTTCCTCTGCAATCTCTTTCCTAACCACTTACTTAAACATTCAGAAAGTCAAGGTCAGAAGAGAATAATTTCTTTTCAAAACTTTCAGAGTTCTCAGTCTGATATAAATTAAAATATGTATTCCCAAAATGAGGTTTAAGAAAAATTATAATTAAATCATTTAGTGGGAAATAGTGATAAATTTAACAAGCAGCAATAAATAGCAGAGCTGTCTGTACCTGACCATAAAAGCAATAACTGTCACAGTCATAATTTTACCATCATTAAAAAAAAGTTTGGTTTTAGACCCTTCATAATGCCTCCATCCTCAGATTTTATACAAGTTAGAAGCAGTTGTAATTTTCTTTTTTGCATCTCAGATGTGTTAGTCTTTTCTACAGCAGCCAGTGAAACGTCAATTGATTACAAAGACAGTGATATTCCTAGAACGCAACCTGAATTGTTGAACTAACAGATTATCCCCTCAAGACAGAAGTCAATATATTACTGCTAATATAATGTCTATCAGCAATCTTTAACAGAGTTAAATCCTTTCTCATATTCTACATCCCTTTCAAAATTCTGATTTTCTCATGGTTTAGCTATAAGATGTCTGAAGACATGACAGGTACATCGTCCACTGCAAAAATAACTGATCTATAATGGAAACTGGCTGGCAGAGAGACTTTAATGAAAGAGAGAAAAAAACTTCATGCAATTATGCGCTCAGAGTAGGCATATAACTGGATGAAATCCCTGGTATTCAGAATCAGACCCAGAAATGAAGTCACAAACAAAACTATTTTCCTTCAAGAGGACTATAATGTGTATGTCAATGATTTGACTATTATGAGGTATTCTCAAAATTCATACAGTCAATTTGAAACTTCCAATGTTATCCCAAATGTACACATACAAATTATTTTTTCTGTGAAATTCAGTAGTTAATATTTTTATAAGAACCTACTTCTCAGCCATGAACAAAATACGTAAAGAACCACAATAACATATAAGTCTAGGATAATTGGACATTATATCATGTCCCACTACAAAGTGGAATTGAGACAAAAAATAATGAAAAGAGCATTTTAGAATGGGAAACGTCAGAAAGCTTTAAATGCAAAAGTCGCTATGAGCTTCTTTTCAATATCAACAAAAATCCTATCATTGTAAAATAATGATTGTAACTGCTGCCATAATATTCAATTTTAAATAGCAAAATTTTAATTAAAAAAAATGCTCAATTACTTTATGGGCTAAAAAATAAAATATTTAACAAAAACTCCAAGAAATTTGAAAAAAAAAACAACTGGTTACATTGTCAGTATTTCAACTTTTATCTGTCTTGATACCTGCCAGAAGGACAACGCAGAATGGCACATGCAGTCCAGGAGGGCTTCCTTGAGTACACTGAGAACCACTTCCTGGCAAAGGATCTCAAGGAGACAAAAAGAGCACTTGCTCTCCTAAATTACATGCCTGCAAACAAGGAAGAACTAGTCAGGGATCTGAAGGTTTGGTGGCCGTCGTTCTACAGTGACTATGAGATTGTTCAGTTTATAACCCTAAGAGAAAGAAAAGAAGGAAGAAAGGAAATAGAAAAATAGAATCACATAAATGGCCTCCAGAATATATTTCAGCCTTTTCAGGGGCCTGCTGGGAAGAATCCCAGGGGATATGACCCTGGAAACATTGGGTTCCAGGTGGGGTGAATGCCTTTCAAGCATTGCTTCCTCCAAACTCAGAAATTATGCATCCCAACATACTGGAATTCAAGTAAACATGGCAGTAGACCTGCACAGGTGTAGCAGTGGGGTTAGCCCAGATGAGTTTATAGGCTGCTATACCTGACAAAGCCCCCTGGGTCTGAAGAGACCTTTAGGTCAGGGTGACAGAAAAGTGCTCCCCCAAGACACCTTGAGAGTAGCCTCCTAAATATGCATCAGGGAACAAAAGTATTGGGTTTCGAATCTCTCCGCCTCTTTATCCTTTTGGAGTTAATAGCTAGAATGTTCCTTTACCCACGGTTTATTATTGGTTTTTTAAGTTCTGTAACCTCTCCCCTTGCACCCCCATTCCCCAGCTCCCCTGCCAAACCTGTATCCCCGCCATCCCGGTTGGCTCTCCCATCCAAACCCCTCCCATCCTTCAGTCCCTTTTAACCCCATGTTCGCTTCCGTTCTGCGCTCTGTGCCTTCGGACCCAGCCTCGTTCCGCTGCCCTCTGACCGTTCCTGATCCCACGGACCCCGCTCCATCCTGCCACACCCTAATAAACCCTGGATTTCTAAGAAGTCTGCATCTCCTAACTGCCATGTCTCCTGTCATTCTCTGTCGGGGAAACAAACCGTGCTTGCATGCCACGGCGTCCCGGCTCCGCCCGGCCGGACCAGCATGGGGGCTCGCGAGCGGCGATCCCTTTTCATGAGGTTTCAGGGGTTCTGCCACCTTCCCCAGAGCGGAAAACCTCACACAGGTAAACAAGGAAAGATCAGATGTATTTCAGCATCTTTCTTTGTGAAAGTAAGAGGAGGTGCCTGCCTTTGAGATGAGCTGAACAGCTTAATATTCTTACTGAAAAACTGAACCCAGAAAAAAGAGAGAACCAATATGACTTCACTATCTAAAAATAAACAAGTCAAGTACCTAAATACAGGAATTAAAGAAAATTTTAGATGAAGTGAGGTACTTGAAATATCTGTACAGGTCTGTCAGACATAACATGAACCTTCTGAATCACAAGCTGGAAGACCTTCTGTGATAACGCAGAGAGGTAACCTCTCAAATTACACTATGTATCTCTATTTCACAACCTGAATTGGTCCCTTAGCCTACAGCTGTTGCTTCGGCAATGATTCTTATTTTAGAATACATGGTCTCTTTAGAATTTAATTTTTTTTCCCTATAACTATTCAGAAAAACTGGATAGCAAACTAATTTCTCAACTTTTAGGTAAGCCACCATTAAGTAAAATAAGGCACCCACATGTCAAGTAAGACAATTGGCAGACTTGGGAAGTTCAGCACCAACTTTTTTGCAGGTCTGTAGAAATTGCGTGAGGAGACCTGATTTGTACCTGAATGTGTATATTGTATTACTAAAGCAAGAGCTAAAACTAGTCTTTAGAATTCACCACTACACCATCTCAGATCTTCAGAGACGATAACCCTTAGCCTTTCCACAGCTAATTGTTAGATCTAAGTAGTTTAAAAGTATGTTCCAAGTCATTAATTAAAGGATAAAAGCAGTAAGAAAATAATTTTAGCTAACTGGTATGTTTTAATAGAACACTTAATGCCTGTAAGTATCAGCAAATTAAACATTCTTAAATACAACATTTAGTAGAAAAATACTCCAGTTGGAACGTTGATACGCAACACAAAATACAGTATTACCACACCCCTGATAGAAAGAAAGAACAAGGGACATGACAGGGTGTAATCAAGAAAAATGACATTGCCATATATGAACGTACCTTGCTTTACACAATGAACTCATGTTTCAAAGAAGTTGTCAAGTTCAAAACAGAATTTTGAATAGCACCAGAGCAGTACTACATCTCTAAATAAACAGTGTTCAGTTTTATGCTGATTTGGTGCAAACTCAGTCAGTGAGATCAGAGGAGGTAAATGGGGGTTGTACATTTCAGAAATATGCTGTGGTTGTCCACTTTTAGAAAAAGACATACATATCAAGAAATTGAGAGCATATTATACTGTTTCAGCTAAATCCACGGACTGCAAAAATCTTAATTCTGTACATAACTGAGATTTATTGTCAAACTTACATCAAATTTGTTGAAAATTCTCATTCAATTGTTTTTTTTCCCTGCACACTTGTTGTGCCTTCTTTTTATGGGATTTTTTCTAATTCTTGAAAACAAAAAAAAAAGCATCTTGATCCTGAGGTTTCTTTTGATAAACATTTTTTAACAACTTAAGGCTATATTTTACTAAATTACCCACCTCTTTGGTATTTTTTCTCTTGTAGGTGAACTGAAACAGAGCTATGAAATCTACAGTTGAACGCAAACTAAAGGTGTCTTCTATTTGAGATTCCATATGGAAAAAATGGTGGCATTCTACTCTATCCAGAGAGATTTCACATATTGAATTTCCCTAGTTATTTCTGACTTTATGACAGCCACATACCCTGAGAGTTTTAGTTTAATTAAATTGTGAATACATCAAAAATGCCACCGAGACACCCATGTACTGCAAGAGAGTAATGTTCTACAGTAACTGGGAGTACAAAGCATACACCATACTGCACAGTTATTCTTGTATCAGCAGAATAAGTTCTTTCCAGGTGCATCAAGGACTGCTTATCTTATCCATGAGCTTTTGTTGTAGTAGACAAACTAACCAACCTGTTGTTTAGGTAGAAGTAGATTAAATATTAATGACCACCTGTCTCAAACAGAAAAAACATTGAATAGTTTTGAGTGCTCAGGGACATAGCCAGACAAACTGACCAAACAACCTGTGGATCATAAGGAATGCAAACTTTCAGAAGTGTCTTGAACAAGCAGATAATGAGCACTGAAAAAGGAGAACAAAAAATACACAATATTAGTATCATTTGAATGGTCTGGTCACCAAGGAATTATTCCCTTTCCAGTCTTATAAATAGGGAATTCATTACGGAATGTAGAAAAGGAAGAACCTGAGAGACTCTGTAGGAACCCTACAACACTTTCTCAAGTCTATGTAATGCACAGCTGGAATGACTGTGCTGATCTCCCCAACTTTTCGTCTGGGTTCTGGGATCTGTTCTGCAGAAAGGGGAAGTCATGCAATCCATAAAATTGCATGCAGTTGTGGATAAAGTGTTTTTGTTTCCAGACCAATCACACTATTTTGTCTTAAAGAACAAAGTAAAGGTTTTAAAGCAATTGATGACATCGATCCAACCATTGGTCTAAAGCATCCACAACACTTTACAATGGCATTCATGATTTACACACTCTTGAGTTCAATTTTTTTTTCTTAATGTAGTGTGGAGGCTCTATTACTCTTTAGAACCAGAAATCCTGGTTAAAAAAAAAAAAAGAACTCATAACTCAGGTAAAATTTTAGCATCTAAGAACTATTTGCAGAGTTTGAAGCATAGGTTTTGTTCTAATGTGAATCTTTTAATCAGTATAATTTCTTCTCATGAATAAAACAAGATCTGTAATGTTATATGTTGGCAGCTTTGCCCTCTGCTTCCAATAAAGAGTACACTATTCCCTGCCCTAAAGAATCTTGCTGGACAAGATGTCAGAGTATTTATTGAAAGTAACAGTATTATCTCTAACATCAAACATAACCCACTTACTTTCCATGGTCATGCTAAAGATTAATAATATTAGTGAATGACTGTTTCACTACAGAACAGAATGAATTATATGCATATCATGTAACTATTTTCTTGTATCTGCAACTGGCATAAGAATTGGGAATGTGAACACAGTCATTTAAACCATGCCAGATAATCATGTCTTACGGCTTTCGTTATTTTAATAATAACCAACAATTTTATTCCAGATTGATTCTTTTTAAAACAAACGTCAAAACACCATTTCGCACATTACAAGTCTCTTGTTTTTAGCATGAAATAACAAGTGCAGCAGAAAAGCATAAAGGGAATGTTTAAAGAAAATCAAAAACATCTTCCTGAGATATTTTTACCCATGTAAAGAGCTCATACTTGTACAGGAATTGTGCCACTGCTTTTGACATTGTGGACAAGGACCACTTACTGAAGAGGCAGCTCCTCCTGTTTAAATAATAATCTTCTGACTTAATCATGGTTGAGATCAAGTCTTTGGTGATCAGCCTTGATGTTTAGCAGCCTCACACTTATGCAGAAAACATACTAGTTTAAAGATGTAGCTTTTACATTTTTCCAATAGTACTTTGTTGCCTGGTTTTTAGTCAAGAAGAATGGTCTATGATTAATAGTGATGGTTTTATGCTAATCATCCATAATTTATTCATAAACCTGCAGATGTTATTTTTCTAGAAGTAATTTCATCCTTCCTGAAAAGCTGTAAAACTTCTACACATATTACATGAATATTACAAGGTCATATTCTTACCAATGCTTTGTTTAAAAGTCATACAATTCTGTCAGTGGCTGTTGGATGTAGCTGTTGTCTCATTTCTCTGTCATTAGTATTCTAATTTCACTCTGAGATGATGTGTGACCTAGTAGATCCCCTAGTTGTCCATTTCCATATACTATATCTTAAATGGCACCATGTGATACAAAAAACAGTCAAGGTATTTTTTCTTTGCGTACATAAACATTTAAGAAGCCTTCAATAATAAAAGAAAATAATTCAGGGAAAACCAATAATTTAAATTCACATAAATTCAGTAGCAGCTCAAAACTATTTGCACCAGCTTTTACAATATGCTCAATGTATATTTTATCTAGAGAAAGCTTGCCAGCTCAGATCCAGGCCCAGGCTCCCACGTCCCATCAGCCACAGCAGGAAATCAGGCCCTATCAGGGCAAGAACAATCCTACTGTAAAAAGGCTGGCAGATGTCATTACTGACAGGAACTTGGGAAAACTTCCAGAAGCAGCTGGCACTGGAGGCCCAGATTTAGCAAAAACAAACCTAAAACTAGTAAGAAAATTAATAAGTCACTCCCCCCCCACCCAAAAAAAAAACCAACCAAAAAAGCTCATGTAAGAAGACAGCCTAGATCAAGCCTGCAATGTGCCATTTAGTAGTTATGTACTCATCCATTGTAGCAATGGAAAATTTAGAGCAGCTTAATACATGTATTTTCAACACAGCTGATATCTTTTGAAAGAGTATACATTTTTTTTACTAGGTTAGTCTCATTAAAGGTGTGCCAAATAGTTGAGGTACTCAGCTTAGAAATACACAGCTGATATCTTTTGAAAGAGTATACAATTAACATTTTTTTACTAGGTTAGTCTCATTAAAGATGTGCCAAATAGTTGAGGTACTCAGCTTAGAAACATCTGGCAGCTTTTTGCCCTGAAGAGAGGAAAAGGAAACTCAGATTTGTATAGCACTTCTTGTATCACGTTTGAATGCCATGTAGATTGGTTATGTTATTCAAAATTTGATATATTGAAGCAATATGAGTAAGGTAAAGAATATAGCATTAATTCACAGTAAAAATGCATTATGTCAATCTTGCAAGCAAGTAAGAAATAAAAATAAAAGCTTGAAGGCATCTGGCTATTCTAATAAAAATTTACGGCACTTTCCTCCTCCATTCTAGATTCAGTACACTGCTTTGGGTTCTGGCCCTGTTGTGAGACTTTTTGCTCCACTCTTTATTTTAGATAATAGATGTAGTCTCACAGAAACTAGGTAGAGAGTGTAAATTAAAAATATTACTCACTCACCTAGTAGCACTGTACACTGATAGTTTATTCTAAGTAGGCTATAATCCTTACTCAATGTGAGTGTGTTTGCACTGGTATGTCAAAATTACCAAGGAACAGTTTAGTTCTCAAATTTCAAATGAATGCAAAGAAAACATTTAAAAGAAACCTGATGGCAAGAGGGAAAAAAAAAAGGAGAAACTAATTTTCTCAGCCTTAACATAATATTGTGAAAATACTGGGCATTGCTAATTAAATTATAAACTTTTCTAGAGTTTTGTGCTGAAAAGAGAGAATAGATTCCATGGAAGAAAACCATTCATGATTCTAAGCTTTTTGTCAGCAAAATATTTTCTAACTTCTTAATAAAATTGATAGTCTGTGCTGAAATTATGAACATCATTTTAGCATCCTTAAATTTACATGAAACACTCTCTTGTTTCAAGGTCAGATTAAATCACTTTGTGTAAAACTATAGTGAATTTTTAATTTGTAAAAAGAAGCAAATAAAATAGGATAATCTTCTGCTCCCTATGTATGCATTCAGAAAAAGAAATCTCTTTGAATCATTATTTTTAAAAATTAAATACTGATATATACTTAGAAACTAAGAAGCAGTAGAAGGGAAATTAAATACAAATTAATATGATATTAAAGGAAAAATGATAGAAATTTAAAATAAACAATAAATTCAAGGTTTTTCCTCAGCATAGAGTTGCCATTTTATGGAAACAATTAATGCTGGGAGCAGTTAAGTAATAAATCACTGGACCTTTATAGCAATGTGCACCTTCCTAAAAAAGTAAGAAAAGCAGCTAAACTTATTTTCCAGGTAATAGACCATTTATGTCCTATTTATTTTGTTAACGGTACAGGATGCATTCTGCCATTTGAATAAGTTTTTATCTATTTTTTTATTTTATCTTGTTGATTGAAAAGGGGAAAATTTATCACATGTCATAGAAATGTAGAATTATGGAATGGTTTGGAAGGGACCTTAAGGAGCACCTCTGTTAACACCGTGAGAAAGGCTAGTAGCCTACAGTTCAATAAGAGCTGTGGAAATAACAGCAGCCTACTTCTATTGCAACCTAAATGTCATGCTCTGATTTTCATGCAAACAAGCCATATTTATTAAAAAGTTTCTAGGTGTTTAGATTTTGTTTAAAAGTAGAAAATGTTAGGGAGCCATAAACCCATAGAACACTTTCATCTCTCACATGAAATTTTTGATTCATTTTGATTAATTTGACTTAGATAAAGTGAAACCCAAATTTAAATGAGATCATAATGATTTCTTCTACTTTATTGCAGAGCAATTAAATACTAAAATTAACATCTTGGTTTGATCCCTGTTCAGAGACGCTGTGAGATAAATTTTAGGAAACAGAGTTCCACGGTGCACATATGCAGACATACACTTTTGTATTCTCAAAAAGCAAGAATATGCATTACTAGATACCTAAACTTTCCCTGAAATCCTGAACCACTCAGTGTGCCTGGTCTATACGCCTTCATCTACTGTAGCACTAAGCTGAGTTTAGTAGTTGAAACCCACCTTTCACGTAGTAAGAAGGTGATCAGATCACTTGCTTAGGATATATGGATTTAAAAAATCCCCAGATTTATTTGGATTGATAAATATCCCAAGTAGAGCTGAAGAGACCAAACACTGAGATCTATAAAAATGTTACTCAGGGTCCTTCTCCTTGTTTCCTTGAACAGCAGAAAGTAGTGCATAGCAAAAGAATGACACGATCATTGACAGGATTGACAGGATAAAAAAAATAAACAAAAAAAACAGCATTATCAAGAGTGAATTTTAGAATTGAATTTGTTGTTGCAGTCACTTCCATGAAAAAGAAAATTCTTGGGTGTCATTCCTGTGCCAAACCTAAGACACAATGTTGCTGCAGCTTAAAATCAGCTTTTGCAATGGAGTTCTTGTTTAATTACAAAAATACACCTAGAAGTGACACTCTGAAGAGTACTTAGCTGCTAAATATTTTGAATTGAGTGGCTGTGTAAATGTAGTAGGGAACAATAAAATAAAGGAAGAGTATGACTTATGATTATGTTTGCAAAGCTAATGATGTTCATCTTAGAAGAAAATGAGATTTCATTAAGTGCTTCTTTGGGAGAATGATCAGTTGCATTTTAGGGGACACAAATTACTATTCACATCGTCCTGTGATTGAAAGGTATTGTATAATATCTTCATGAATCACATGCAGTTTATGTGTATGCACTCATAGATAACGCATGTGCGTAGAAGTTTTAGCCATGCATTTGAATTCAAAACATTCAGCGTAAATATTAGTATTTTTTCTCTCCCTTGAAGAAAGCACTGTCATATGCTGAAATTTTCACTCATTTTAAGTTCTCAGTATTCTGAAGACTGAAATAATGAGAAAAATTCTTTTAAAAAAGATATTTCTTGTGCAGAAATATTCTAAGAAATACATTCTTGAGATGTTATAGCAATGTATCTTAGAACTTGTGTTCCTATATGAAAATTTGTAAAAATCCTAAAACGTAGATTAGCAATTTAAATTTCAACAGTTATAGCAATTTTGAAAAGAAGGTTTTTCACTGCTATTATTTTTATTTATAAATTTTACTTTTTCAAAGAAGAAGAATCTTAAATTTATATCCTGCCTCAATGAGCACTTAATTATACTATAAATTTAGAAAAGCCTACATAGAAGAGATGAAAGAACTGCTTCCTTTTACATTGGAGTTGATTCCTATTTATAAGCAAGACCTGAGTTTGAGTCTTATCTGGGAGATCCTTGATAGAGACTAAGTTTTAAGCAGTTTAGAAAAGCAGTAATGCAATGAACATGTTAATTTTGATAGCACTAGGTAAAACTTAGTAGGAATGAAATAAAGTCTGTCTTTTAGCAGTGAAAAGATCTATAAAATTAATCAAATAGATAACTGAACAATTCTTATCAGCATAACCAATATTGGATAGTTTTAATGTTTAAAAGCTAAATTATTTTTCAAGCAGACTTCTAGATACAAACAGGGCAGGGACTATCATTCTAAGTGAGTTCCCTAAACACCCACTTTATATTGCTTTATTATGGATAAGAGATATCACTCTGTTCTCTGGTGAAATGCTTTCTTGAAAACACACCCAAAAAAAAAAAACCACCAAACCCCAAAAACCCACAACCAACAAAAAAACCACCCAACACAAACACAAACAACCCCACCAAATTGTCTATTCTATTGAAAAGGAATTGAACTGAAGACTGAATGTTTATATGTAGTTATCCTATCCTTACAAGAGGTCTTACATCCCTACAGGACTGGACAGGGCTTATTCAACTAATTTACACATATATAATGTACATCCCTGTATTCAGGCTAGGTCCCATAGGCTCCTGTTGTCCTAACTGAAAAGAAATAGGCTCTTTTAAAATAAAATTCACCTCATATTTAAAGTGGGTCAGATATATTGCTCCGTTTCCCTTCATTAATTATAAAGGAAGCCTTGGTGATTAATTCAGATGAAGACATTTAGGCTATACATATCTGATGGCTGGTTCAGTTACCTTAACATAGATATCTGGCAATGTTTAAGATGCCCTAGGTTGTCCAAGGGCACATACACAAGACTGGAAATTATAACACAAATCTCAGGACACAAGCCAGTACTAAAGGGGGAGCTGGAAGCCCAGCAGGGTTAATTCAGAAACCTCACTTAAGCTACTTAGGAAAAGTCATCGAGTCCTATGTGTGTTTTCAGTTCCAGACTAGTTGCCTGCATTTGAGCACATATTGTATATTGTGAGTAACTATTGCAGTAAAATTAGTTTACTTAAGTATACTCTACTGTTTTCCATTCTCCACAGACTGTATAAACTATGCAAACATTAACAGAGGTTAAAAACCCTGAGTACTTACATTCAAATACCTAATTTCACATACTGACAATCTGGAAGTAAATCTAACCCCTAAAGTGAGACAAAATTAAACTTACTTCCAAGGGTGATGATTTCAAATATCATAGAATTATAGAATCAGTTTTGTTAGATGGAACCCCATAGATTATCCAGTTTCAACCTCTCTGCCTCTCTGGGCAGGGGAAACTTCCACTAGACCAAGTTGCTCAAAGCCCCATCCAGCCTGGCCTTGAATACTTCCAGGGATGGAGCATACACAATTTTTCTGGGCAACCTGTTGCAGCAGCTCACCACCCTCTCCATAAAGAATATATTCCTGCTAATATCTGATCTAAACCTACTCTCTTTCAGTTTAAGGCCATTCTGCCATGTTCTATCATAAAACACTCTCCAGCTTTGTCTGAGTATTATATCAAGCCTATTTAAATCCATATATCTGCCTTGTATGTATTTCAAAATTAAACAAATAAACACTTTCCAAAATATCTGTGGAAAATTTCAGCAAGTTTTAAGTAGGTAGGTCATTATTCACACATTTACATGCTGGAAAAATAGACACTTTTGAATTAGATTAGATTCTCCTGATTTAGTGCCTTTTTAAGAATGCTAGTGAACATATGGCCCAGCCGAGACATAAACTCTGAAAATCACCTTTATGAACCACTGACACCCAGGTAATTAAGAAAGAGCAAAATGAGAAGAAAGTAGGTGACTTGAATGAGCACTGGAAACTATATCAAAATTATTTAATTAGCTAGGTAAACATACTTAACTAATCAGGCTTTTCTTGAGCAGTTTAAACCTCCTTCCTACAACCTTCTGCCTTCTCTTTAGTCCTTGTTCCAGTTATTTTTTCTTCCTTTCCTTACAGCTCCTCTTTACTACTCTCTTCCTGTCCTTTGCTGCTAGAAGCTCTCATATACCTCTACATTTCAGTTTTCTCCTTGTTTATTTTTGCACTATAATGCATTTCAGTCTTATTCTCAAATATTCTCATTTTCTTTTTATTTAGCTTCACAGTAAGAGCTTTCATTGCTCTTTCTCCTTTGCTCTTGCATCTCTGACAAATCAACCTCATTATTTCTTTCCAATGCTTTTCTTTTCATTCCTGAAATCTTCCTGAGTTTTATTCATTCTTTACTAATGCTTCATCTTAATAATATGAATTTAATGATCTGATTTTTAAAATCTGATTTTAATTATCTGATCTTAACAGATAATACTGTTTAATCTGACTAAGCAAAACCTTCTCAGAAAGACAAAGTGCCTGTGAATCTAGATACAAACTATAGCTTTATTATAAAAACACAGTTCTTTCTTTGTTACCGCTTTTGTCAAATTCTCTCTCTGTCTGTTGGTAGATGATAGAATAGCTGTGTATGCCTTTTTGGGGTTTCTTTTTGAAGATAAGAATAAAAAATTGTTAGTTTTCAGTTGTACTGATCTAGCAACTTATAGTTTCCTTATTTGTTTTTAATAAAGCAATATTTATTGCTTTTTCCTTTCTGCTACACACACATATATATTTGAGTGGAAGAATATATCCATTTAACTATAGCCATCTGTCACTACCAGACCAATAATCTAAAACTAATGGAGTAGCATGTGCTTTAAATATGAGCAGTATCTTTCCTGATAGCAATGCCATTCTTTAACCAAAACAATAGTCTCAGAAGAATACGTAATGCTGAGGAAATGTTACAATACAAAATAAATCTTCTTTAGCAGATAAGAATGTAAAGAAAATAACAGAAAAAATGGCTTCTTAACTTACAATGAAATTCGTAGACTTAAATGAATAGCTAGACAACTGTGTTATCACTTTTGGTCCAAATGGTGTTCAGAACTAAGCTAACATCAATTTGAGTTAATCCCAAATGAGTTCAATAGACTAAGTGCATTTAAAAATAGAACAAAACAAAATAAAACCATCATAATTCTTTGGCTCATTAATGCATTCATTTTTTACCATATTATATTGCAATAAGTTCTCCCCAAACTTCTCACTCATCACTTTGTGGATTTTTATTTTTCTCTAATACTAGGAAAGACTGGATACCCTGTCTTTACTGAAATTTGAGGACTCTTACGAGTTCGGATGCTGTCTCAATTGCAGACACTGTGTTCTGTTTCAGCTTCCCCAAAAAAACCCAAATACAGATTACGTAAATATAGAACTGCAACTTATTAGAGTTTAGAAACTGTCTTAAAAATAGCCAAACCCTCTGGTTTCTCATTAAAAACTAATTCTAATGCAGTTATTCTCGGTTGTTACCTTTTTCAGTCAATGTGCTCTTACTGAAAGCTGGGAAATATTAGTTATTGAAAGTTTCATAGAAATTTCAATCTCTACCAAGTGTAGAGATAGAACAGGGAAACAGACCCATTATCCAAGTCTCAAACACAGATCAGTTGTCTTGAATGTGCCTTAAGTCTTAGGAAAATTTATCACAGTACTTCCTAGGAAAATTTTCCCACTTTTAGTGGTATCTCAAGAACTTCTTTTAGTAAAAGTGATCTCTGCAAATATGGTCTCAGCCAAACTTAATTGTCTACAGTACTAATGTCTAAATCTAAGCTAGCCACTCTAATATTCCTTTAGAATCAAACTAGACAAATAAATACATTTTAGTGTGATGCATATTAACATAACCACCATAGGAAGAAGTGAATTCTGCTCTAAAGCTGGGCATATGCTGTTGGCCAGAAGAATCCCACATGAGAATATTTGATTAATTTCTTTTCATTTAATATGTCTAAACCATTTTTTGGTTGTTTGTTTCTGGATTTTAGCATCTGTGTTTCTGGTATCTGAAAATCTAGTAAATAATATTCCTTGGCTTTTCTTTGGATCCGTTAAGCAGCTATGTTTTGAAGACAAAGGAGTAAAAATCATTGAGTTGAATTCTGAGAAATGTTTGTACAAAAGGTAATGAAGCTTTAGACAAATTTCTAAATATAACCGAGACTCCAGCACCAAACACAGAGATGTAGCTGTATCAGAATAGGAATTCCAGTGTAAATCTCATTTTTCCTATATATTGAAAAATGTTGCACAAATATTTGCTTGGCATAATGTCATATGCCAGACTATTTCAATTACTCTGTGCCAGAGTCTGAAATTATAAGATTTAAAAAAAAAACCAAACAAACAAAAAAAAAAAAAAACCAAAAAAACCTGTGAGTTTGTAACAGAAAACCTGTTTATTCAAAAAGAAACTTTCCTACAAATGAGCTCACAGATTAAAGAAATTTGCAGGGAATATACCTACTACAAGTCTTACATGTAAATATGTATCCTAAAACCTCTTTTTTGTATTCTTTGTTGTGGCAAATAAAAGGTCATTTATACCTCTACTTTATATTCTTTTGACAATTTCTGCGTTCCAGATAGTGGTTCATTTTTTTAAATCTTTGCAATATAAGTTTTTTCCTAATTAACTATTGAGAGGCCTAGAGTGTTTACAAATATGAACAGCACTAAGAGAAAAATATATTTCCACATATACCTTTTGTGTTTTACCCCACTCACGACTATGCTTGACACACTTAAGTTAGATTGAAGATTGGTTGTTTCTATAGGTACTATGATTTCTGAGTGATACCTTGTAAGAAATACTATGTTCTCATTTTATACCAAAGGGATTGTTTTAATGAAAGTGTAGTCATGTAGGACAGTTTGTCAGCAGGAAATGTATTGTGATGCATTGCATAGAATCAATGGTATAAACACACACACAAACCAACCCAAAGCCAAAGAGCAAAAAAAAACAACAAATAAACTTAACATAGTGCACTTGTATTTAATTTTGTAATAAAGATGATCATTCAGGAGACCAAACGTCAATATATGAAACTGATTTGTACATTGAAAAGAATTACTAATTACAGTGTGCATACAGTGAAAGAGGATTTTTAATGTCTGCATAGAAGTTGTTCAGATATTCATTCATTATTTATTAGAAGAATTTTTAACAATACTAGAAAACAGGCTTGTTTCCCACTGAAAAAAAATCATCCAAAATGGCAAACAAGGATAAATTTTGGTACTTCATCTTTTTATGACACACATAATTTTCATTTTACCAGTAAAAATTGGAAAATTCACCCTATCTGTCTATCTATCTATCTTATCTATCTATCTGCCTGTCTGTCTGTCTGTCCACCTATCTATCCACACATACATACATGTATATAAACTCAAATAATACTAGGTTGCTCAAACATTTTGCTTGTTAGTAAATGCTCATCTATCTCAGGTTTCTATAAATAAACAATAATATTGAAAATATAACTTTCCTGTATAAACTCCAGTATGACATTTTCAGGAAAAGAAGCCTTTTCAATATCTAAAATCTTCTTGCACTTGTGTAGTTGTAGTTAATGTGTCCAATCATTTCTTTTTAGCCACAAGCTTAGTTTTCATAGCTCTGCAGTAGAGTTAACATAAAACACCACTGATACTGACTTTAACCTTGAGACACAACTGCAATATAAATATTAAGAATCTTAGTAGACATGATGAAGAACACAAAAAAACCCCAAGGATTCCTACTTCTTTCAGATATCCGGAGGTTATGTTCTTCAAAATTCACACTACTCAAGAGAGTAGAAAATCTGATGTGGAGATATTCTACTGTGAAGAAGGGGAAGGAAGTGCATTTGTATTGCTTACAAAAGAAGAAATGTTGCTTTCTCCTTTGCAGGCTTGCAGGTGCTATTACAAAAAATTCTTAGATTTTTTTCTTTCTGCATGTAGGAAGCACAGTGAAAGCAGCTTGCTTCCAAGGTCTGACATTTTCTAATGTAACTCAGTATTCTGAGGACAAATCTCTCCATGATTTTGATTGATCATAAAAGCATAACTGAGCCCTGTACAGAAGACATGGTATCACTCTCATATATTATTTTTTGAGTCCCTTTCCTCTTTCAGAACACTTTTGTATGTAACCAAAAAGCAATGCGAGACTGAAAAGTTTTGTCAGTAGTTTTCACCTTTCCCAGCCTGTTTTATTTTCAGTCTACTTTACTGCAAAAGTGCAATGATAGAAAACAAACTAAAAATCTTCTGAGTTACACTGCATGGTGAGTAAAACAATACATGCAACGAGTCCCAGGCATTTGCAGGCAGTCATGCAATTTGATACTGCAAAAGAAAAAGCATTAATAATCCATATCTGACATTTTGTTGTTGTGGTATTTCACTTCAATAATCAGGCTTCATTAACAATGTAACCAAAAAGACAAATTTTTCATTGTCTTCTCTTAGTGTGCCATTAAAGAAATAAACAACAAAGAAAAATCTGTAATACTCACACAAATATTTTTTACTATTTGGTTATTGAATAAAATAATTAGTGTAACTTGTCTCTATTAAGCTTAAGTTTACTAAAAAAAAAGCTGGTACTTTAAATCCTTGGATTTTGGATAAAAAGGTAAAAAATATTAAATGTGAATGACTTGATTTTTCTGAGATAAGAGGTCATAATTAATTACTTTTTGTATACAAATGTATATATGAATTAAATTAAAACAATTACAATAATATTCCTCTATTTCTGAGAGAGCAAGAGAGATTGGGATTTAGGTTATTGACCTATTTCATTTTCATATTCTCTTAACTCTTGGTTAAAGTAAATGTGCAATGAATTATTTCTGTGAATATGTTTGCCCTGAATTATTTTTAGCAGGTAGTACTTGTAAATAATTGTAGTATAAAAGACCACCTTAAAAATCTCTATATCTCAAGAATATCTCTGCTACACTGACAGTTTATAAATGCAAAGGACTTCCCGACAAAATAAAACTACTGCATGATTACTGTCCATAATAATTTATACCACATCATGTTGTTTTCATCTGATGAAAAGATTTCTTCCCTTAAATAACCCAGTGGTTTTACCTCTTGGTGGTCTGGATTTCTCTGAAAACATTCATAGGAAAACCTCAGCAGATTAAGAAGGAAAGCAGCATAGTGGTGCAGTTTTGCTCTGTATCTCTTTCCTTAGTTTTCATTTTGCTTCCTGACATTTTTTCTTGACTGTCAGGTAGAGCTGATATGGTTTTCTTTGATTTAAGTTTTATGAGTAGACCAGTTTTCCTTTGTACATATTTCTTATTTCATATCATTGGCAACAAAAAGGAGATAAACAACCTCCAGGGCATCAAAAATATTTGTAGAGTTGTCCGAAGTGTTACGGTGTTCAATTGACAAGAAATATATTTTTAATGAGTGTTTTCCCATTGTCTTCTACTAGACATATTTTATAATATAATTTTTAATTTTTTGCTGAGATTTAGAGCTTTCTCTTGTGGTTATTTTTTAGACAAGAGTCACTATTACTTGGTGTTACTGTCAGAATGTCATCTTCATTAACAAAAAGGAATTCTTTACCTGCACAGTTTTATTTCCATGATGTTTAGCCTCAATGTCTCATGATTAAATAACTGATCTTATAAATGTTTTGCAGATATGAATTTTATGAATCAGATGTAGCATGGAAGGGCAAGAGGATGTGGAAGGGGACAGTATTCCCCATATCAAAGTCTGTACTATGTTTAAGAATAATCTTGGAATCAACTCAGTTTAACCATCATAAACAGTTAGTAAAGGATGCTGATCTGAGGGAAAAGTTTCTGCTTATTTGATAGGATGGAATATTAATCAGCAGAATGTATTAACTCACCCTGTACCTTTTGTCTGATATTTAGCATCCAGAAACCTTGATACATGCAAATGAATTCTGGAAGCATGACTTTTTTTCTTTGTTACCTTTCTCAGGAAATAGCTGATCTTCTTTGTGTGTCTCCGGCCTATTGACAAGATTCCTTTAACAAAAAAATAAAAACATGGAAAAGGTCAGTTGAATTTAAAATGCTTCTGTTAATATTTTTCTTCCCTTATTTTACAACTTGTAACAAAGCACTTTAACAAAGAGTTTGAATCCTTTCTTGTCTTTAATTTGGACTGGTGCTGTTCATGCCCTTAGATACAGAGCAGCTTTCTCTTTCTGATTCAGAAAGGAGTTGTCATTATCTTGTCCAAGTGGTGAAAAAAAGTTTTTTTACAAGACTGCTTCAAAAGTACCTGCATTTGTAGGACAAATAATGCTGTCTTATTAGGAGCTGCTGTTACCAAAGCAACCTGGTACTATCTGCGTGCACACACATATTCACACACACAGACACTCACACTCTCTCTCTCAAAGCATACTTAATGTCACATAAAATCAGTAATCTTTACCCCTGCTTCCACATGGAAATTTGTCTTCTTGAGACATGAAAATTACATCTGAAATATTTTATTATATGTATAATCTTGCAAGAGTCCATTCTCCGTTAAAGAAAAGCCTATGAACCTTGTACTGTCAAGTAAAAACTTTCTGTTTGACAGGATTTAAGGACAGTAAATGTAGTTTAGATGTCAATAAAGTAAAAATACTAGAACTTCACTCCTTTTAGTTTTGTTTACAATTTCAAAACAGTGAAAAAACATGTCATTACAACAGAGAATCAAGCATTAAAAAAACCCATTAGGCAATACAAGGTGAAAATATTCATTATTCATTAAGTATGTTAGTCTTATTTTGTAACTAACTTTAAAATGATCATTCTGCTGTCATTGGAAGCCAAATAGACGGAATTAAGGATACACATAACCTAAAAGAAAAAAAAAAACACACACAAATCTACAACTTTTAAACAAATTAGAGATCATGTCAAAAAAAGATTTCACTGCCTATGTTACAGACAAGAATTGAATGCAAAGAAGCATGGTAAAGAGATCCTTGAATGAATGCCAATATCTATAGTTTCACCCAGTGAAGTACTAACATAGGTGTATATACTCCCTGCCTATGTTCTGCCACCCAGCCAAGGGCATTCTGAAATTCATCCTATAATCTGGGTGCATTGCACCTCCCTTTCCTGCGCTTGTACCAATCCTCAGATGGAACAGTGTACCTGCTGTAAACTAAGCCTGGTACGTGCATATTTTTTCAATTAAAGTCGGTTAAGAATGATGTCATGCCACTTTTGTTGAAATAAAATGTACAATGTGCTTCATAAAAGTAAACAAAAGTTGTTCTTTTTTTTTTTTTTGACATACAGTGAAAAAATATATGCATGATAAGGGAGACTAATCTTTACCAAAGACAAGTGGCTATGTATGCATACATCTATATATGGGTATGTATATATATTGCTGTGAGTAAAGAGGAAAAAAAGTTGTTCATTTTGTATTTTTAATGTATCTTAAAATCACATAGATTTGGAAAACAACTTATGTAATCTTTGCAGTGTTTTTTGGGTGCAGAAGTTTAGTAAAAGATCTGAATTGCTTTGGGTTATCCAGTTCAGAAACCTGTAAACTGTGGTTGTGTAAAGTAAGGAAGGATCTTAAAAGGATCAGAATACTATTAAGCTCATGAAAAATGTATAAACTTGATATATCTTTGTAATTTTTTTTTTATTTGGGGAGGTCAACTGTTACTTTATTTTAATTGTTTCTGCAATATCATCTTACATTGAAGAGGAACTTTTTTTAAGTTTGTTTTTCATTTGAAAAGTACTCAAAGGTTAAAAACTAGCTATCAAATGGCAGAACTTAGAATTCAGAAAGAAAATATGTCACTCTATATATTTATATATCACAACATAATATCTCAAATAGTGATATTTCTTCTGTTATCTTTTGTCTTTTAATGACATGTCTGATGAAATGGCACAGATAAATTTCCAAATGGGTAACTCCCCTAAATTTGGAAGCAATAAAAAGCATTATTTTTTCAAAGACATTATTTCTTTACATAGACTCTAATGAACTGAACAGTTAATGCATTCTGGACTTGGTTGGCTGCCAAGGTCAAAGCATCATTATAATCAAGATGGTTTAGCTCAGCAGCCCCAGAAGGTATTACGGAGGCTGTGTCAGTCTGGCATTGAGAAATGCCTCAACTGGTAATACATTCTCAAAGCAGCACTTACTTAAACAGTACCTTTTAAAGACAAAAATAAGTAAAAAATAATAGGTCCGAGAACCATCCCTTCAAGTCAGTTTTCAGAAACTTAGGAAAATGAAAGTGCAGTCAACATTACTGACAGGACTGACAAACTTTTCAAGAAAAGATGACCACATATAAAATCCCATATATAGGGGCAGCCACGCACGGATTAGGAAGGGTCATTCTTAGCAAAACTAAAGTTGTTAAGCCAAAAAATTTATAATTAAAAAAAAAAAGATAAGAAATTCACCTGTTGGTTATATTCTCCACACCTAAAGTAGAGTGTTGTACTATCCACTACCAGCTCTCTCTCCATCCCTGTCGCAGAGAAACAACAACCACCTCTCTGTTCTGCTTGAATTCCATGAGGCTATTTTCCTGCCAGATGACCCAGAAAGCATAGAGGAGGCTCTGGACATGCATCCAATTAGATAATGCTGGCTTGTAAAAAAAATGTAAGTACATACCTGTTCTCCTGTACTCTATTATAATTTTGTTAGTGTTGTTTCAAGTGATGATATATTAGTTATTATATGGTGCATGGAAACATACAGGAAGGGTTTTGCAAGTTTTTTTTTTGTTGTTGTTTCTTCTCTACTTTTATGAGCAGTAAATATTAATCAATCCATTCTTGAGTATTTCTGTCTCTGACTGAGGTGTTATTTAGTCTCCAAGTTGAACATGTTTGTTAGATGCTTGAACACTCACAGTCCTTCAGGCATCATGGTGATGAAGACAACATAAAAGATTAATTGTTACAATGCATATACATTGATTGATAATAGTAATTGCTAGTGGAAGTCAGCACTTTTACTGAACTTTTTATTTTATGCTTGCATATACATTTGCACTTATATGTATGCAATATATTATTTAGCCTTTTCCAAAGGCCTGCAATTTCATGAAGAACAGTTTTCTATTAATTTTTCAGATGTTATTAGACTACAGATTTTCTTGGAATGGTAACTTAGTCAAATAACTCAGGTATGCACCCTGACTTACATGTTAAGTACATACCCCTCTGTGGACACCAATTCAGTTTTAAATGTTAATAACTCTGCTCCATACCTGCAGTGACTCTAATATTATAGACCTTCTCAGAAAAGCATAATAGGTAGTGATCATCTGAGAAATTTACCTATGCTGAAACCATATAAAGCCAAGCTGAAAGCTGCCACTCTTGCTTACCAGAGGAATGGCATCATATGTAAAGGAAGCACCTGGTCCTGGAGGAAGGAATCAGTATCTTCTATGCCCAGATATTTTATTCCTCTTCATCTTCCACCCTATTACAGCTGAAGTAGTAAATTCAGCTCCCTAAAAGTGTACCTGTTCAGCTTCTTCCCTGCTCCTCCTCTGAAGGCTTACTATAAGAGAATTTAATTTGAATAAGCATCAGAGAGAAACAGATCATTTTCTCATGACTTAAAAGGCAAAGTTTAGAGTTCACTGATTTCTTCCATAGCATATAGGTTTGAAAACTTATACCTTTGTCAAATTTATTAAGTACCGTTTAAAAAACAAAAAACCAACCAAACCTCTCAAAATTAAAAGGTTTAATTGATTTACTGGGCATGTAGTTAACTTCTCAAGAACAATCCATTCTTCTTGTTCCTTCAGTAGAGTACAAGAAGATATACTTGCAGAAATTACCTGAAAAGCCATATTAGTTTAATGCATTTTATAGACTATCTCAAACTACAGGCATTTTTAAAATAAAAACAGGAGTAGAATTCCCATATTGAAAGCTACAAAATAGCTCTCTGCAGCTACATCTTTTCTAAAAAAAACCCCAAACTAATGGACTTTGGTTTATGCGTGTATGTGTGGACATTACTCATTTTCTTGTTAGAAGGAATAATTTCCTTTTATTATATTCACAGTAAATAGGGTGACATTTTTGCTCAGTCCCACAGAACAAAATGCACATTTGAGCTTCAAGTCCTGCTCAGTGTTAATAAGACCTTGACCTTTAGTGAACATTTCTTATATATGCAACAACAGTTTTGGAGAAAAAAAAATCTACCTATAAAAGAATAGAATAAAATGCCATAGTTATGCCATTCTCTTTTTGTTTCCTCCTAATTACTGTGCAAAAATATCTGCTTTATCGCAATGCCAAGAAGTATGTATTATTTTATGTGATTCACTGGTTTTGTTACTTTTGTTAAAATATATGTGTTAGATGTTGATATTATTGAATTAGATATCTTCAGCAGTGATATTTCTAATGTTTAAATATTCAAATTGCTCTGCAGTAAAAAAGAAATTGCTAACCTTCAAAATGAAAAGTAGCCAAAACTCTTATCTTGGTTGGTTTTTTTTGCCTTTGTTACTTTTAAGCGGAAAATGCAGTATTTGGTTGGATGAAAATTAAAATCATTAGCTATTTCTTTGACTCTTAATTTGTAAAAAATGAGAAAGTATCAAAAGCAAGTATCAAGAAGATCAAATTATCTGTCTTTTTTTGTTATCAACTGTCTACAGTTTAAGGTAATCTTTTTTGCATTGCAGTGGATTGAAAACAAAAGAATTTTGTGAAGATATCTGCTGTCAACTCATAGCTCATAGAAAGACTATATTATATTTTAGTGGTAATGATAGTACACAAAACACTGTGTATGAAAGACAATATTAGAAATATATGTACAGTCATGCTTTGAAAAAATTCTCCATTTTGATTCTGAAAGAGTTGCAAGTGGATTAACTAAGTGTAGAAGCATACAGCAAGCTAAACAGACTAATGTTATCTGAAAAAGACAAATAGACATGTCTTTCATTGCAGCATATTCCCTCATACTCTGTTGTAGAAAGTCAAACTTTACAATATTTTCCTCTGGCTAAGGGATATTGTTTTCCAGTTTGGTTCAGCTTGATTATTTCTCTGAAATATTTCACTGCAGTTACTAAAAATGTAAACCTTCCTGAATTGTGTTCTCCAGAAGGAAAGTTCGAGTGTGTACATATCCTGATAAACTTTAATTATTTACAGAGCTGAAGTAATAGTTGATATGTATCATTTGCATTATATTATTTACACTTCTAAATAGGTAGTAATATTTAATTTGCAAACATGACACACAAACCCTCCTTATCTATATAAATTACAACTAGAAGTAAAGCAGAGCATATTGTAAAGAATGTATTGCAGTCTAAAGGCTCTGGATATTAGTATTCATTGAACAGATGTACACAAAGTCCTTGACTGTGAAATATTTAGAAAGCTTTATTAACACCCACAATTGAATACAGTAACTACCATCATGTCAACACTAAGAATCGAGATGTTAATAGCTCTTTTGTTTACCCTTCAACCATCTGGAATATTTAGCAGGCTCAGATGCTCAAAACAAGGAAGCAGCATGCTCAGGTGCTACTGTTCCTTTCAGCTGGACAGCTTTTTTAACACAGCTATTAGTCTGAATGTTCTCCATATGGAGTGGCACAGCCCACCTAGAACATGTAAATTGTTTAGAAAATTCCTTTCTCATTAGTTTTACATTAAAATGTAGTTCATTTGGACAATTAAATTGCACATAACATTAATGTTGTAAAGTATGTTGGAAATGACTGTATTGCATTAATGAGTCTGTTTTAGCTGGCACACAGAAATGAAGCACTATCAGCACATGTCATTCTGCAGATATTATAGCAAATTGAAAGTTGGAAATGAAGCAGTAAAAGCAAACATTCAGGAAGATAAAAAAAGTATTTGAGAACAATATTTAAGAACATCTTGTAGGTAATTTGTTAATTGTATATAGGTTGATTAGTGGAAACATATTACCCTCCTTGGAACAGCTGAAAATTTTAAAGGAGTTGCATTTTTGAATCCTAGATTACAATACAAATGGAAATACAATTCCCATAAAACTGTTAAAACAACTTTATAATAAATATGTAGTGAAGAAAACTAAAAATACAGATCATATATAGTCAGTGCTTGACTTACGGCAAGCATTGTTTAAACTTTCTTGGTATTATCTGGATGAGAACAAGTTTGGGAAGTGCAGCTATTGATTAAATAACAGTAAAGGGAACACATTTCTATTGAACATGTGCCTATTTTGTGTATCTAACATCCCCTTGTTCAAATAGGTTAATGAAAATGACCATGTGGCACAAATGGACTGAATTAACTGATGATATCGCTTGGACATTATGATGTTATTAAAACAGAGGGGCAAATATCAAAGTTTAATCAAACCAATTTACATGAACATTATTCCTCTTTGACTTGAACCAAAACAGAGCAACAACTTGACTAAAATAAGACAAAAAATGCAAGTAGATTACATCTGCATATGTAATGAGCAATTATAGGACATCATTATACCCTCTAATTTCTTTTCTCTTTTTTTATTCTAAAACTTTTATGTGAGATTTCTCTGTTTAAGTCTAAAATTGTTCTTAAACTCTTCAACAAGGTGCATAGAACATTAAAGTGTGGTTTAAAAAAAAAATTGTCTCAAATAATTGATATTACCTGAGGTAAACTAGAGGAAAATCAAGAGCTGAGTGAATTTCAGAAAAATTCTGATGCTTAGGTAACAGAACCATGACATGGACAAGATAATCCGTGGTCTTGCTTCAAACAGAAGGTTGGGACAGAAAGTCCCCAGAGGTCCCTTCAAAACTAGGCTTTTCTATAACTTTCTGAAAGCAGATTTTTGTTTTGTTTTAAAATGATCTACATGTTTTGTAGTATATTTATGCTTAGGAACCAAAGCTCTACCACTTCTCCATGTATTATTTTCTTCCTTAAAATCTTGGTTTCTAATACTACTTTGTATGTTATTTCTGGCAACTAAGAACTGCTCCCACTTCCACTTGTAATTTTAATTCATAGAGGGATGGTATGGAGTCTCAAAAAGATTTTGTGAGGAAGTCAGCCCTCCCATCTAGTTCAAAAGTACAACAGGCAGAACAATGTTGCAATCCGTTCTGTCCTTTCCTTGCAGATAACCTGTAATCATTTAGCTGTCCTTGTAATGCTACATTTTCTATTTTTTAGTTATATTTTGTGGGTATCTTACTGGTTTTGAAAGTACAGAGTAAGTCTGAAATACTATTTTAGGTACAGAGCAAACTAATTTTGTACAGAATATACAAATTTTTCACTACAGTTGATTGAATACAGAATATATAAAACAATACACATATTTTGCTTAGATGTAAAATGATTTATTCAGTGGTGATGCATTTTATCAGTTTCAGAATTAAGAAAAAGTCTTTCAAGTCTTTTCAAAACTTTGTGTAACTGTAATGGACAGAATGATGAAGAAAGCAAAAGGTAACTTGACATAAATATACAGCATAATTTATAAAACATAAATAACTCATTCTGAAGTAAATATTTAAATTTTTTTGCACTATAACATTGCAAAGATTCTTATCTATAGCTATAGTTTACAAGCTTTCAAAAAGGAAATTAAATTCTTAATTTTAGTCAATCTTTGTCAAATATAACAGTGAGTTAACTGAATTTTTCCCCAAAAATCATCTCTTACAAAATAACATTTTCTGATTTTTCATGCATACCTCTGGATATTTCATTTCAAAAGTGTTATTTCTCTACATCAAGCTCCAAGACAACCCATGTCCTCATGTATTCACCATACACAGTGCATAAAAAATTAGGGTAGATGAAGATTTTATCCCTGATGACAGAACATTTTCTTGCACCTCAGAAGAGAGATAGAGGAAGAATGAAGTTTAGGAAGAAGACATGGATTGAATATGGGTAGGACATTATTAATTTTTTTAAGTGGTATGAAAGTCAAAGGTTGCTTCTTTTACCATTCTCTGATTCATAAAAGAAAAGTTCCTTAAGTTTGCATTGACATTTGAAAACTTTCATATAAGAAGGTAAATGTTTTATTTCAGCTCTGTTTTTTTTCCTCTACTTGTATGAATGAAGGCAGCGAATCTGATCTTTTAGCAAACAATGTATACTTTTCAGGAATAAATAACACGTAACAGAGCTTTGCAGATAAGTATCTTTGAATTTTTGTCATCTTTAAATAGATGCTTTAGGGTTTTTTTTTTCCTATGTCTTTTTCTTAGATCTTTTAGCAACTGTATGTGAAGCAAACAATTTGTATCTGACTTGTAATTGCTTGTTATGTATTATGCCGAATAAAATCAAAACGAATATTCTATCAGAGTGACTCCTAGAGGAGTATGGAAAATTTTAATAATACAATTCCCTCTGTACACGTCAAAATAGCATGTGGGGTTTTCTTAACAGTTGGAAATATAGCGGAGAATATTTTTATTCAAATAATCATCTGTCACAATATTCTGTTCAAAATCTACTATCTTGATGAGTAAGATAAAACATAGATTCAATAAGAACAAGAAGATTCAGTAAAAATATATTTTAGCATTCTACTTATGTTGCCCAATCAACATCAAAACTCATTGTTTTTGCTGTGTGGATTGTATTTTGTCAGCAGAATGTTTCATAAACATAGCCTGAACACTCATAAACATTCCTGATTTCCAGACTTAGACAGGGATTCATTTAATACTGTAGATATTTACATGTGGGAAAATTCCCAGGGTCTCACCTATAATTCCTGGGCAGGCGTAAAAAGTAAACTCCACTCAAGGAAAAGGATTTGCATTCTGTACTAGGGAATCCACCCTAGAAATTCCTATATTTCTCCAGTGACAGGAAGGTTAGATGAAAAAGGTAGCAGTTTATACACATACGGAAAATCTCAAGTTAAATAAGATTAAACTATCAGTTTTTTCCTATGCTGCAGAAACCCTTTTTTTAAACTTTTAAATCTTTACATAGTTTGCATATCCTTATGTAAATGTGGAACCAATTAAAGAGAGAAGTCTTACGTTAACTAAGAACTATATGGACATAGATCCTTTGCATATGTTACTGGGATAATGATATGAGCCTTTCTGAAGATGTAACGTTTTTCTCAACATGATGTAGGGCATGACAAACTAGTCTTCAACCAGAATTACTAATAGGAACAGACATCTGAACATATGAGATACTTTGCTAACATGCTTGAAAATTAAGACTCAAAAGAGGAAGAGAAGTCACAGGGAGAGGACAGTGTGAGAGAGCTGTGTGTGAATGTCTGTGTATGTCCACGTATGGTGCACATCATGTAGTAAAGCTAGACTGTATTTATATAACCATTGTTTACACATTTTTTCTCACTTCATCTTTTTTTTCTGTATGATTATACAATTTTTTATTGACTCACAGTAGTTTATGACCCTTTTCAATGTTTAAAACTGTCCCTTTTTTTTTTTTTACTTCAGCAAGTTGCTAGTTTATTACACATGTATACTTTTGATGCATTTGGATGATTTGGTCTTATTTCTTTTTCTTCAGTTATTGTTTATGTAAGACGTAGCTCTCTAAACATTTTTTACCTTGAATTTAATTCCCTTGTGATTTCTGTTGCTATTTTTTGAATTTAGTTATGACTGTGTCTTGAAGACCAAAGTTTTATGTTTGCAAATATTCTTTCTCCTCATTTTAAGGTTCATGAATTCCACAGTTGCTCTTATTGAAATTGCCTTCTGTCTTGAAATTTTCCACTAACTCATTTCTGCTAACAATAAAAAAAATTAAAAATTAAAAAATAAAGGATTGTTTATTTCTGTTGTGTTTCTTATCCAACAAATTTTTTTTCTAATTTTTGTAACCCATAACACGTGCCCCTTGATATATCCTTAATGCATGTTTGAAATATCTAGGTCAATTTACTTATATTTTGCTGCTGTTGAAAGTGATAGAACTTGATTGTTCCTAGACTTCACTTTTTTTATCATCCTGTACATAAACCAATTGTGACAACTAAACATTTATTACCACAATGCATCCAGTACCATCAGCTATATTAAACTTTCTGTAAATATGTCCTTCTTACTATGACTGAGCAAAGACTTTCTCACATTTTTGGTCCATCTGATGTGTTTATGTAACTTCAGTGAACTTAATGTTCTTATTAAACCTTAAAGAGAAAAACTCTCGGGATTACTGTCTGGAAATAAATTAATCTTCTCTGCAAGTGGTATAAAACATCTGTGAAACCTACACATTTTGGACAAATTTGTATACTTCTAAGGCTTGGCACTATGAAACCAAATGACTTATAGAAATTAAGCTTCTACAAAGAAGTAAATACCAGCAGCATGTAACAATTATGTAAGCACTATGTTTTTTTCAATATGCATCTACACATGAATCATTTATGAAGTCTGAAAAACACTATCATCTCTTGAAGGGATTTGACAACCATAATTGTTGTGATGTAAGAGTTTTTAAATTTTCTTCCATATTCAAAAAAGTACTAAATGTTCAAGTTGCCTGTACAGACTGAAAATTCCTTGAAGTTGGCACTTTAAATGTTGCAGACACTATAAACTAGAGACAGTGCTTCAACCTTATGTAATGCAAATAAATTCACTACTTACAGTCAGTTCTTTATTGTTCAATCTTGTGTTATAACAAAAAACCATAGAAAATTCTTACAAATTGTAAATGATGGGATTTATTACATTAAATTATTTATGTCTCACAATACTATTCTTACTGAGATACTATGGATACAATTCTTACTGAAGCAGCATGTTAGAAGTAATTAAACTGAATAATACTTGGAGTTAGATAAAAAATATTTCTACTGAAGAATTTACTTTTGAGGCTCTTTGAGTTCAAAATAAGGAATCTTTCTGACAAGAACCTCTCCATAATGAAGTGGGGAGGTACTGAAGAAAGGACTTAAGGGTAATAAGGAAAGGGTAATAAGGAGAGAGTAGTGGACAAATTGGAGATTTTAATGGTTTGTTGATAGGAAGGCTTGCAGTAGGTTTTTTAAACAAACAAAAGATTGTGAAAAATATACAGAAGTGGACGTTGTGGAAATTTCATACAGATTTTAGTCTGAAAGTCATATTTAGTTCTGCCTGGAAAACGGACCTGAAGTAAGGTACACAGAATTCAAGTATCCTTTGTTTGAAGTACACTAGATAACTCCTGAAAATACAGTACAGATGTGATACATTTAATCCTAAAGTACGGATATGAAATAGTTCAAATTAATTGTACTCTAAAAATTTCATTCTGTTAAATATAAAAGGATCATAGACCATTCAACTCACATGTTGTGATTCTACATGATTCAAGTTGTGCAGTTATGTTTCTCTCTGTGGGACAACGGCAGGACCCTGCGGCCCCACAAAACGAGGTCCCTGGGGCGCGTATCTCCACCAAGTCCGGGCCGGGCGGCCCCCGGGGTGCGCTTAGCGTGGCGTGAGTCTCTGGCCTCAGAAATTCTAGCAGGAAACACAGTAAGATGAAAGAACAAACTGGACCCCATCTCCGTTCTGCCAGGGAAGTTTACTTGGGTCCTTAGGTGGGGGTTGCAGGGAAGGGAAGAGGAGGAGGAAAGCAGGGGTAGGTCAGAGGGGCTGGCAGCTCAAAGAAGAGCTGAGCTGATGCAGGCATCTGCTTATAAGGGAAGAGAAGGGGGAGGGATTGGCTCCCCTGCAGCCTATCCTGGGAGGTCTGAAGGGAAGACAGGCAAGGGAATACACCAATAGATTTCAGGTAAAGCAGGGTCCCTATTTCAAAAACAGCCAATAACATACAGTGCAGGGGAACAAAGTAAAGGCCACATGGAATCCTAAAAAACCACATTGCTACAGTGCAGATATCTCCCATTGCCACTGACTGCTGCTCAACTGTTATGTTTTGGGGAACCACTGAAAAATAGTAATATATTTACCTTTCCTTCTACTGAATTGAAAATGGTTTAGATTTGGCTTCTTTGGGAGTAATTGGCATGTGCTTGGCCTTTGTCTTTTTTTTCAGTCAGAATTAACTTTTTCCATATTGAAACTTATGGGTTTTTGTGTGGGTTTTTTGTGTGTGTTTGTTTGTTTTTTGTTTTGTTTTTTTTTGTTGTTGTTTCTGGGGGGTTTTTTGGTCTTTGCTTTTGTTTTTAAGATCTGGACCTGTTTAATGTTGTAAAACCTCCTTAAGTACAACTACTTGTACATAAGAAGTCTAACATTCATTTTCCTGACACCTGGTACTTACACCCTCTTTTAAACTCTTTGGCACTTACATAGGGCAAACATGGAAGTAGGATGAACAATCAACATTAAGACCTCAGAGGATGTTAAAATGAGAGGAGAGAGGAGAGAGGACAGAGGAGAGGGGAGAGGGGAGAGTGAAGGAAGAAGAAAGAAAGAAAGAAGGAAGGAAGAAGAAACAAGGAAAGAGGAAAAAAGGTGTATATAAACACATTTACCTATATGTATATAAGAAAATGGACATGTACTTGAGCTTTCTATTATAGTGTCTTTCAAACTAATGGTAGAAGTAGAATATTGTGACTAAATAATAATAGACTAATTATTCTGTGTTTGACAGAACTACTCACTGAGAACCCCAAACTGATGAAATTATGTAGGTACTCTATGAGAAAGCTGTTCCTACATAGATATCTACAGAATTTATTACTTGCATTTCACTGTGAAAGCAAAGAAAAATACAGCACTAAGAAGATCCACAGAGGATCACTGCAATAAGTATCTGCTTGCACTGGACATTTGTAATGCCCAAGAGTCATGGCTGCTGTCCCTTCGCTATGAAATGCAGACCTATTTTAAAAAAAAAAAAGCCTTTCCATACTTTTTAACTTCCACCTTACAAAAACCTGAAATATTCAACTGACAGATTTTTACTTCCATTTTGTGATATTAGATATTTTAAAAAAGAAAAAAAAAAAGAACAGGAAGACATTTAATCCTTGGCAAGAGCTGGGTTCTAATCAATCTGATGGCCATTCTTTAAGGTGTATGGCTGTGTAGTGACTGTCTAACACAGAAATACAGCATATCTTTGTAGCTGTGAAAACCTACAGAATATCTTGGCTTCTTAAAAAAGTAAAAAACGTCTTAGTGACAAATCCTTTTCAAAGGAAATTAAACTTGAAAAGTCTTATTTTACATTCTGGATCTGGTATTGTTCTGACTTGCATGTTTGTTAGTTTATTATTCATGTGGATATTTCGTTGAGGAAGAACATGAAACACTAGATTAATGCAGCAGTGAGAGAGATCATAAGCCCTGAGGGAATTACTATACTACTGTCATCAGGAAAAGTGACCAAGCTACTGCAGAAATATTAGTATTAGCTGCTGACTTATTTAGAATATTAACATTAGCAACAAGTAAAAATTATGTCAATTAAGTTGAGAACTATGCAGCAATATGTGGAGATTCTTTAAAAAAAAATACTCTGAATAAAGGTATATAGTATTGCATTTTAGTGAATGAGACAGTTTTGTCAAAGAGATATTCTAGAATGACGTAACAGAAACTGTGAATTATATAATTGATCTTTAAGTTAAATAAAATATCTATTTTATATCATCATTATAGTATGATGAATAAAGAGATACTGTTGCAAATTTTGGAATAATACTATATAGAATTAAGAAATACTTTTCATTTGAATTATTTAAATATTGATCAAAATGTTTTGAGACCATCCAAACGAAAAAACTAATTTCTAAGTGGCTCTTATTCCTTAAAATAGCATGAAGTCTATACAAAATAAGAAGGAAACACCTACATTTACTTTTGAGAGAGAAAAGTCAACACTAAAAAGGTCCTGCAGTGTTGTGGTTCAGCGTTTGCTTCCACTTTTTCTTTTTCTGTGATTGGGGGAAAAAAAAGCCAGGAGCTGGTTGCCATGTTAAGTTATACTGCTCTTTGTGTCACTGTTTGGAACCAGCTGAAAGATTCTTGACAGAAAAGACTTCCCTTTTATATCTGAGTCATAGAAACATAGACATATTTCAGAACTTCTCAATCAGCTGATATAACATCCATAAACTTCACTTGTTAATGGATTTTTGTCTTAGTTAGTCCTTACTAATTTTAAATTTTACATAATATTATTGTTTCTATTCTGCTTATAGTGTTTTTACTTAGAAATAAAACATTTGTAACATGGCACAAAAAATTATAATCCTTTTTCTGGATTTTTTTCTTGCATAAAATGTTTTCTGGGTGCTTTTCAACACAGGACTAAACTGCTAGCATTTTATGTGTAAATAAAGTTACCCTTTAAGTGTGTGTGACACATAGACCCTCATATCATTAATGGCAAAACAGGTTTTTGTCTCTCAATGGAGAAAAAAGTAAAAGGAGAGCAAACCAATACAGCTCTAATAAACATTCGTATCATATTTTGTACATCAGTTTCAGTCTTCCTGAAAGATGGGGTTCATATTCTTAGAGAAATAAAGATGTTAAAATATTCAATCCTGAAAGCAAGACGGAAAATGTAGAGCATCCTGAAATGCTAATGGAATGTCTACAGACAGTAATGTCATACATTTTAACATGCATATCACAACAGTAGTGAATTGTGGTACTCCATAATTTGCCTTATTGTTTTCTTAAAAATATAATGGCTCAAATGGTACATGATGAAGAAATACCTTTTCAATAAGTGCACAAAGCAAAACCATGAATGAATGTTATTATCAATGAATGAAAATTATCCAGAAAATGTCTGGCTGTCTTAAAACAGAAGGGATTATATTAATAGGATGCAACAGATTAGGCTAAAATATTCTGAAGTTCTGCCAGTGTACTGAAAATCTCATTTCTATTAGTATAGCTCAAGAGAGCTCTAGTATTCTACTCTGCATTTGAGAAGAATGAAGGCCATTTCCAAAAGCTTGTTTGCCAAAAGTCTAGAATCACTTTGATACCAACTCTTCATACTTTTAATTTGAAGATGTACATGGGGTCACTTCAGAAGAAGAAAAAAAAAAGGAAATAAAAATATAGACAGGTGAAATACTTTCTAAAAATCTTGAAAAAAAACCCCACCTGAACATGCAGTCTAAGTTTTTTGGTTTATTCTGTCTATGTTTCTTACTTTGTATAAACAAAAATGTGTGTCAGCACTGCAGTTCATTGTTCTGAGGTAATAAACTTCAAGACAGCTTCATCTGTCACAACATAACTGCTATCCTAGTGACTTCTGAAAAGCCTAGCTGCGAACATCAGGAGACACATATTTGAAATTAATACTAAGATTTGAAAATTCTGTACTTCAGCTTTTGGCAATTTTAATAAAAAATAAACAAATATTCTTCTTTGTATACATATACCGCCGGAGCTAATTGTGTCGATTGCTATTAGTTGACTGACAAACTTACAAACCTTACAATTTTTCTTTTTCTTCCAGTCAGAGATAGCATACAAGTGAGAAATCCTCTATTGATATAGAGTCATTATTTTCTAGAGCAGTTACCAAATTGTTTCATTTTTGTAATTGTGATCTGATTTTATTGACTAAGGTTATTTCATTGTTTTAGTACTAATTTAAATTAAAAATTTTGTATACTGACATACAGAGTTGTATAGAATAAATTGAAACTTCTTTCTTTTTTCTTCCTTTTTCTTTCTGGGACTGCTTTACTGGTCATAAAACACAAGCTTAGTATGTGTGACATTTCCAGTATTTAAGCTGGAAAGATTATTTGTCCTCTACACAAACTCATAGAAGTTGAAGACAGAAGGCCTACTAAGATTGGAATATTTTGATATCATGTGTGGAATGTTGTTACTGAGATACTTGAAATGTAGGCATTTGGTTGCATGGACTTTTAAGTAAACTGAGTAAATGAGTAAAGTTGGACCCAGGGAGACAACACTTTTCCTCCACTATTAAAATAGCTGCTTAAAAGAAATTGCTTGTCCTTACCTCTGCAGCAACCTTTCTTTGACCACTGGCCAGGTAATGAGTTGAAGCTCCTAGGTTAGATTACATGCCTCTCTTTTTAGTGGTAAAGCTGGGTGTAATAATTTATACCCCTCTGCAAAGCAGATATATGTAATTCTATCTAGCAAATTCCTGGATGAAAATAAATACTGTAATGCCAGGTAGACATTATTCATATACTCTGACACCTTCTTAATGTACTATGCTAAATGAAGTGGCCAGTTTAAAGCAAAGCATGTTTTTCAAGACTTAAAAATTTACCACAGTGCTTAGCATAATTATTCATATAGAACAGCCATTCAATTAATATAAAATATTATCTATGAACAAAGAAGGATATGAGATTTGGTCCTTAGTTTAATTGTGTGTACTGTTTTCTAATCAATATCAGCTGCAAAACTACCATGTATTAACAATATTTTTACTATGAATAATATTCTTTGTTTGATAGTTCTATTTCTTCTGTTTCATAGTCAACATAACAAGTATTACAGGAAAGGACAATTGTTCTGCAGTATAAACCAGCAGGCTATAACTAATGACAAATATGCTGTTGCAGAAGGAAAGCACTGACTACAGTAGTTTCTATTATTTTAAGTGTCATTTTCATGGCATATTCAGGGAACTGGAAAACTGTAATGACAGTTTTGCAGCTTTGAAACTTTTTACTCCATTTTTATTCTATTTATGAAATATTTTTGTGTACTATGGTTTTCTCTTGAGGCATATAATATATTAGGAAGCTGATAAGATGCTGTAGATTTACCCTCTCTGTTCCAACTGCTGTTTTCAGAATGACTCTGGTAAGCCACAGCATTCTGAAAACATTGTTTTCAGATGAACATGAGCAGCCATCTACAGGAACTATGACTCTCAGACCTCTCAGACACTACATGGCTATATTACTGTGAGTGTTGCTTTACTTCTCTCCTCCTGGAAATATCTGAGTGTTCCTGATCTCCATTACTGTCTTGTTTCTTGACTTTTTTTTTTTTTTCTGAAAAGGCCAGGATGACTGTGATATCTGACTTTTTCAGAAGAGCACTAGCTGAGAATCTTGAATAAAAATGTTAATTAGCTCTAGTTCAGAATGAAGCACATTACTAACTTCATTATGCGTAATCCTAAATATCTTCTTATGCCTTTAGTTACTGCTGAGATTACTGTATTTTATGAAGGTAACACTAGGATGTCACATACTGGCAGCAGAGCAACAAAGATTTTTCATAGCCCATGAAACTCCCTCAAAAAGGAGTGGCAGAGGTACTTTAGTTACAAAAGCATCCTGAACCTTGAATAGCTGTATTGTTGTCAGTGTCTATCCTAAATTTACATTAACATTAATGGCAATTATTAAAGTGAAGGTGTAGTCTTCAATTAGCGTTTAACTACTTCTTGAGCTATTGAAATCTTCACATATGATTTCATCACTGTGTTCTAAAATTAGGGTTATTCCTACAATAAGACATATTTTAGTGCATGGTCCTTGATTTTGGCTTGGTCAAGTATACCTCGTGTGCAATCTTAAGAGCTGTGCTCCTCACTTTTGAACACATTATTTTGAATATTTAATTGTGTCTGTGTTCTCTATGAAAATCTGATGTGATGAACTCAGAACTGAGGGTTCTGCTAATAGACAGATAGTAAGATTTACATCAAGTTGGGCAGGAATGTTGATCGGCTGGAAGGCAGAAAGGCTCAGAAACAACTGGATGTGGCACTTAGTGCTATGGCTGGTTGGTATGGTGATGTTATGGTTACTTGGCAGTCCAAATCTTTGCCTCACTCTCACGATATTTATTCAGGGTTACTAAGACAGAATGGTTTGTTACTAAAAATAAAACTATTATCTCAGCATATTAATAAATTAATTGTAGGTGCCAAAGACTATAAAAGAGACCCTAAATGAGTATAACCATGTTGAACAGTTAAGTCTTATTCATATGTTGTCAACTGTGCTATTGGCTGCTGCACAGAGGGTGACATGTTGCTACTCTTGAATCATTAAAGATTCAAATAATTCTCTGAACAAATATCAAACAGATATATTCTCAAAAGTACCAGTTGTGGATTATAAATGCACTTTTTCAGCCTCTATCTGTGCAAACATGAAATGTAACTGCTTGTCTTTCTCCTTAATGTAAATCAAGGCAATTATATTTTAAGTGATAAGGAGCTGGCAAGGTCTTTAATTTTAACAAGTGTTAAATACTTTCATTCACCTGCTTTCTGCTATGCATGACTATCTGACTAATCTCTCAAAGAATATTTATGCTATTATCTGACAGTTAACCATAGTACTGCCAGATCATATTGGTAAGGATAAAACTCCACAGCACTGTTCTGTTTCTCATATACTGGAAGTTCAGACTTTTTACAGACTTACAGATTCCATGCTCAAATTTCCTTACTCACTAATTTTTTTTAATGCTGAAAAATATATCTAAAATATTTATTTCATATAAAATTTAAAACAAAAATAAAGTATATGCTTACCATACAGTATGTTGCAATATAAGCAAGGGATCTATTTTTAGATTGTCGCACTGAATATTGAAAATATTGACTGAGGGATGGAACCCTATAAAATGGTACAATATAATATGGCAAATCTGAAAGGAATTCAAAGAAGAGAGGGTGCTTTAACAATGTATTGTGCTGCATGAAATTAAGCATCTGTTTCTTCTTTGTTTCTGGGCAAATTGTTTACCAGTTAATCAGTAACTTATGAACTAAGCCACCAGTTCTCTGAATTTCCCCACCTTTCAGAATCTGACTTGCACAGATAGGTCATGTAGTCCTACTGAGTCAATGGAAGCAATGAAAGAGGTATTTACATCTCTAATTCTGATGAGAGTTTTCACAATATTTCTATATTTAATTCTGCAAATGTTTGTGATGCATCCCTGCAGAGCATGTTAACTTTGACCTAGCACCTCACTAATGTAGCTCTCAGACTTTTGTGCTATTGCTGGCCTGTAGTAGTCAGCTTGAAACCCAAACATCACTGTTTTTCTCTCTCCTCAATGTCTTTGGTATTTTTAAGGATCTCTGCCCCCACCTTTGTTTTGAAAAAGGACCCAGGTAGTAAGGGAAACAAAAAAAGCTTTCTTCCAAATAATGAGTGTTCTTTTCAAAAGCTGTTAAGAACAAAGGATATTTGGTTCCTAGTTTACAATTATTTTATGCTAAATAAAATGCTTTTAACAGAAGTGAGTTACTGACTATTTAATATGATGTGCAAAATACCTTTTGATATCTCTTTGAAATTCCTTTCTCCTTCTCTGGGGCACCAAGCTTGGTCAATTTTTAGCATGTTTAAAGTGGCTAAACACAAAACTACAGGGCAGTATCTACTGGACAAGCACTCATAATAGAGAGCTAAGACTAATAACTTGTAAAGCCGGGCTTTAATATTGTCATCACCTGCAAAAAGGCACCTGAGGAGTTGATCATACTCTTGCAGGTAAGTTGGCTGCATTTTGCTGCTGTTTGAAATGGCCTGATGTTCAATGTTTCCCAGCTGCAGACTCCATTTTGTTTCTTTTTAGGTTTAGGTGGTTTTACCTTTTCATGTCAATGTTTTTGCTCTTGAATACTTTACTTACCAGCTATGCACAGCTCAATATCTTTACTTCTGTCATAAGTCCTGTGTTTGCACTTCTCTCTTGCATGTGACTATTTGGCATACTTATTCATGTAATTTGACCTGAAGATTCCCATCAAAGATGCTCAATATTTCCTAATATAAGCACGATTGCAGTACTTTCTGTCATGACAGTGACATTACATTTCTTCTTTTCTTGACCTCTATACTTTTGCACTTCATTCAAAATATTTCTGACATCTTCGTCTTTGGGACTTCTGCCTTTGCATGAGAACATTTCAAATTCTGTTCTAAAGCCTAATTAATATGATGGATTGAAAACAATATTTGTGAGGTTTAAAAATGCAATAAAAAAGATGCTCTTGCAGGGAGAACATGGTCAGAAAGTCTTTGATTTTCCTAAAGCCTTTTGAGTTCATGGCAAAGAGGAAAGTAAATACTGTCTGGCTTCACTTGTCTTGTGTATGTTTATTCAGACAGACAAGTTCTTAGAGCATACTGTGAAGTAAATGCATATTCCTATTTCATTCTAAGGAAATTGGTTAATATATTAATCATAAGTGAAATATTTTAAATAATAATGAATTTTTTTAAGTGCAGTGACGTATATATTATGTAATTTTATTTGCTTTTCCTAACTAGCTGTTTAAGTACATTGCAGTAAATATGGAAAAATGTTCTTAGTGCCACAACACCCATAACTGTATCATCTGTCCAAGAAAGAAGCACAGATAATATTATGTCCATGGAATTTAATAATGGAAATTTCTCTTTGTAATATAGATGAGACAAAGTAATAGAATTGAGATAAAAATTAAAAGTTTGGAGAAATTAGCCTTATTGTTTTAATGCGAATCTGTGTTTTCTTTAGATGCAAATTACAATAAGTATTTACATGAATACAGTTGGCATTATTTTTATGGCTACTTGTAAGTTTTGTAATAAATTCAATACAAAATATTTGTTGGGCCGCTTCTACTTTATACTTTTAACTTACCACTATTGTCTCTTTATTAAACACTTTTCTATTGTATTCATTTACAAAAAGAATTAAATTGCATCCAGCCCTGCGGTCCCCAGTACAACATATGGACCCGCTGGAGAGAGTTCAGGGGACAACCATGAAAACAGTCAGAGAGCTGCAGCACATCTCCCATGAAGAAAGGCTAAAAGAGCTTGGGATGTTCAGCCTGGAGGAGAAGACTCTGGAGTGAGTTAATTGCAGATTTCTGGCAGCTAAAGGGGGTGTACAAGAAAGATGAAAAGGGGCTTTTAAAAGGGCATGCAAGGATAAGACAAGGAGGAATGGCTTTAAACTGAAAGAGGGTAGATTGTACTAGGAAGAATTTCTTCATTCTGAGGGTGATGAGACATGTCTGATGAGACAGACATGGAACAAGTTGCCATGTTGTGATACCTCATCACTGTAAATGTTCAAGGTCGTGTTGGATGGGGATTTTAGCAACCTGATCTAGTGAAAGATGTCCATGGCAGAGAGGTTGGTCTACATGATCTTTAAGGTTCCTTGCAACCCAAAACATTCTATAATTCCTTCTCCTTTTAGAATGTCTTCAGACCAGGTCTCCTTCTGGATAAAACCCTTCATTTTGTCTGAACCAAGACTTTGACATAAGGTTTCCCTTTTCTTGAGAAGTCAGATTGATATGAAATATTCTATACTCCATGCTGAACAGAAGAACTGAAACTGAAATTCTTCTATTTGTAGCTGGAACTCCATATCATGTAGGACCAATTTAGGGTAGGAAGCTTAATTCAAAATCAGAAATGTGCACTATCTAGAATTTCAGCTGCCATAAGAGGGAATGCAAAAACTACTTTTTTCCTCCCACACTGTAGCAAAAAGCTGGAGTTATGCTGACAATTAGTACAGTAAACACATAACATTGCAGGAGAGGTTAAATAGACTTAAATATTAAGACAAAGTAGTGGAACGATACAGTTATCAAATATTTTTATCTAATGCCAAAATAAAAAATGCACAAAGGGAATTAGGGGTTTTTTGTCATTTTTTCATAGTAAAAAGAGATTTGCTTTAAAAGCTATGATACTTATATTAGATGATCACAAATGATCAAAGCTAATATTACACTTTACACCTTTAAATTTCTCTGCATGCTTTTACTGCAACATAGTCTAGCTATTCTGTGTGCCATTCTTTTCATACATTGATTGTTAAACTTCTGCAGAGTTAACAAATCCTTGAATATAATGCACAGTACTTCTGACACAAATAAGATATAATCGAAGTAGAAAAACTTAAAAATAAAATGCCAAGGATGATTAACAGCTGAGTTCTGTATAAGGAGAAATTAAACTAACACACTTGAGTTTGGAAAAGAAATTATTTACAATGGAAAAGAAAAAACCATGAGAAATAGGAAACAGTGTTTTGCTTTTTCAACAGAAGATCTGTTTCAATGAAGAAGAACTGACAAAACTCGAGATGAAAAAGAAAGCAGATTCTTCACAAAATTCACAAAATATGGAAGTCCTTGAAGAAAGAAAATGACACCTGTTTAAAACCTCCAGAAATAATTCATGAAAATAAAATATACCTAAGGTTATGACCAGGGGACACCATCTTTTGCTCAAAAGGTTTCTGAACTGCTAGAAAGCTATTTTAGCTGGAAGATATGCTGTTGAAGTATCATCATATGTAATTCTTTTATTTTTCAGAATTTGCTGATTAATTAGTTTTGTCATGTAGCTGAATAGTTGTCTGTTGTTTTTAAATATTCATTTTTGGTATTGCAGAATTAAGTAATTAGAACAAAAATTATAATCTCAGTGTAAACACCTGAAAAGTGCTTCAGAATGTAGAGACACCAGAGTCCACCCTAACTAATCCTGTAATAACTGCATATGGCCTATTAATGAGAGCCATGGTAACAAAAGATAGTACAATTTCCAAAATAACATGGCTGAAGCAACCTCAACTAGAAATACAAATGTGTGCTTTACCACTGCATCATCACCTCTATGCTATATTTAGTATACTATCTATATTGCACATTCTGTAATGTATTACAGCTAATTCATGGCCATTTCTACTTTTCCTGTTCTCTATACATTGTTTCCTTAGCTATACAGAGTTAATGTTAAGCAACAGAAGTTGAATTTTAATCAGCCATTTTTCAATCTTCGATTAATAAATTGTCAAGGACTTCAGCAATGCTTTTATTTATTATTTACCATTATTATTTTGCATGTATCAACATTATTGCAGAGGTTCTTGGATTTCAAAGCTGTAATTGTGTCATCTTTCATTATTCTTCACTTGATCTTTGAGCTTGCTGCATTGTGTGCAAAAGAGAAAAGAAGAAATGAACAATAAATACCAATTTTAACGTAACACAGTAGAAGTGATAAATTGTTTTGGCATGTCACAGAAACTAAATGAGTTTCGGAAGATAAACATGTGTTGAAATTTATAGCGTATAAACTTCATTTTTTATGGCTGTTATAAATCACTGGACAAGAAACTGTAACATACTCAGAATCATACTTTGTTCTACTCTACCTCTGAACATTTATATCCATCAAAGAAATTACAGCTCAAGTAGGTTTTAAGGCGTCATTCATTTAGAGGTGATGATAATGACAAACAAATCCTTAGCTAGTACACTATGAAAGCTCAGAAGCAAAAATGATAGACACAGGAAAATATGATATAAACACAATAAATATAACTTTTTTTTTAAATTAGAAGCATTAAATATTTCTTACATGGTGGTTGATTCTGTGGAGTTAAAAGATGGTGGACACATTTAGAGTCTGTGACTACAGTACCTACAGTCTGATGTGTGTGGGTGGACCCAGTCTGATCACAGAATATCAGCTGTTTCTCATGAGGAATTATTCCTGTGGTCATTTAAAGCAATCCATAAACCATTTCTTCTTTCAAAGCACTGTGGCCTTGTTTAGCATGCTTTTAGGGGGTGTTTTATGGATGTTCTGAAGTTCCATGAGAGCTGCTTGAGTGCCCAATGAGTGGAATAAATATATGCCAAAGACTCCTCAAATTCCATTACAGTTTAAATGACAAACACATATAGCCCTAAAGTGACTCCATCTCCTCACTTGGTGTAAAGGAATTCTTCTGTACATGACATGTACAGATCTCCTTATTGCAGATAAATTCTGTTTTCATAGTACATGCTAGAACAGCTGTCTTTGTTAATTCATACACCATCTTCACATTAACAATTTTGTCTTCCATGACTGCTACCAAGCCTATGGCAATTTTGATGACTTATTTTTTTGATTTTGCTTTTTTTCTGGTTGTGGGTTTCTTTTGGTGTTGTATTTATTTTCAGGAGGGGTTGAGTAGTTGCTCTTTTTAATTACTTGGACTCTTGAAATAATATAATTATCTTACACATCTTAAGAAGAATTCTGCAAATTCAATGGAGTATTCAATTTTGTTTACAGGTGTTTCTCCTCAGGACATGTAATGTTTCTTGGTTTATTTTATTATTAAATCTATAAGAGCTGGATTCTGTATTCTTGATGAATCAGATCATGGAAATTTTAAATTATTTTTTACATTCGGTTATCAAACTCATCATAGACACAGACAGACAAATATTTACATGTACTTGAAGACAACTTAGTGTTTTCTCTTTTAAATGCTATTAAAAATATTAGGATTACTTAAAACTATCAAGTTATTCCATAGTGGAAAGTTTCTGTAAACTTTTCTGAGCACACAGATTTCATAATATGAGGAAACAGCCATAATGGACTGGGAGCACTTCAGCAGCTTATCTCTTGTTTTCATCTTGTAATGTCTGTTTTGAACTGCACTAATCTACTGAATTAATGGACAAGAGGAAACATTGCAATTCAACAAATATTTTTTTAACCTTCATAATGATTTATCAACTAACAGCAATTAATTTTAACACACAAAAAGAAGAGTTTCCCCTTTCCTGTTTCCTTTCTTCATCTAAATCTTCACTGTCCATAAAATGAGGATTAAAATATTCCCTAAAATTGTGTCGTGAAGGGAAATTAAAATTGATTACCAGAAGTCTCAAGGGAGGCAATATTTGTACAGCAAGGTAATGAAAACTTCTCCTATAACATCACAATTTACAGTCTAAATTTATAGTTCATTAACTGGGATAATTGTAATGACTACTAAAAATGTGGGTTAACTGGATATCATATCAAGTGCTCCAAGTTCCTAGGTATCTAATTCCAGTCTACTGCTATCAGAGTGTTAGATAATTAATTTATTTTCTTAAGAAACCGAATTCTGGTCTACAACACTTTTTTACATTTGGTCTTTTCCATTTGACTAGAAGCAAAAATTAGTGAAAATGTTATGAGAAACAATTTAATGAGAGATTTAGAAACTTTTGAGTTTGTCCTCATAATAGCTTGAAAGGCAGTGGCTTGTGTGTTATTCAGAATTGGGAAAGCAGAAGTAGATTAACCAGTAGAAAACCAACATGCTGAGCAACACAAGACAAAAGAAGGAGGTAGAGGGAGGAACAGAATTATAGATGACAAAAAGCTCAGGACAAGTCTCAGGATTTTCCAAATTAATTTTACTTTTTGTAGTCACTTACTGGCTAAACTATATGGATTAATGATACAAAGAATAAAAAAAACTTTTGGGTTTTGGGGTGGGGAAGGAATTAAATCTGTAATTTTATACTTTTAAAGGGACAGAGGTGAAAAAGAAAAATAAGACCAGAATATTACAAATAGAAGGGAAGCTAAGAACATCAGAACTGAGCAGTATTCATTAAAAGTAGATAATTGTTACTAATACCACTGAACGCAAATATAAATTGTTTCAAACTCTATGTCCTTATTCAACCCATAATTTTTTATCCACTGTGCTTTTCAGTTATGGCAGTAAGGATTTTTTTTATTATAACTTAATGAAAATAATTTTATTCTAATTGGTATATTTAAATTAATGAATATGTAGGAATCCACTCCAAGACACAGTGAGGTATAGTTGAAAGCACAACAAATTTTCATAAAAATTGAAGTACAGAGAGAAGTAACCAGAAAAATTTTCACTTCCAAAACGTGTAATTAGGACTTGCATGTAATTGCAAAACCAAATCCTCAAGGGTATCAAAAATATCCCTGCACATATATATGAAATTATCCTGGTAAAATTGTTTGTCTATTCAAATTTTTCCTGCCTATTAAATTGTCATGTTATAATAAAAAAGCTACAAGGGGAACATCTTAATTAATATCCATTGAAATGAGAACTGTTAATGAATTATTTTAGAAGGGCATTTCTAAATGTTCACACCAGGGTGGTAGATAAAGGCAATATAAAGAGACATTGACTTTAGTTTGTATATCTCTGTCTCAGGAGTCCACTGTTCACCCTGTGTCAAATACTGTGTTTTGAGAGGAGGAATTAAACCTGTTTTTACAAAGATATATGTTGAAAAAGTTTTCATTATAAAAAGTTGCATCTTATGCAGTCCCAAATTAATATTTAGGAAATTGGACTTGGAAGCAAGGAGCATTGTGCTAAAATGGTGAGCTACTCCTCAAGTATGTGTTTCCAAGTTGTAAAAATATTAGCATAGCCTGTAACACAGATTTGTTCTCTCCAAGGACCACGAATTCCCTGGTTATTCCTGGTTATTTTTTCACAGATATTAAGAGTTAGAAGTCAGTGGAATAGATGGCAGAGACAAGCCTTTTTTTCTGAGGAGATGAAAGTTTATTAAAATGCTATGTCACTTTACAACCTCCAGATAATGGTCCTTGGTCCTATTTAATTTGCTATTACAGACATAGTATCCACATAGCCAAGCTGATTTAATATGACTGTGTATATTCAACTGAGGTATCTGCTTCATAAATCTAAATTTCAGCATAGATTAAGCTAAATTAGGTTAAAGAGGCCCAGGGTCCCTTTACTGTTCAGCCAATAGAAGAACAAAAAAAAAAAAAAAAAAACCAAACAAAACAAAAAAAACCAAAAAACCAAAAAATTTAAAAAAAGAAAAAACCAAAACAAAAACAACCAAAAACCCAACAACAAAAAAAAAACAACAAACACACCAATGAACCAACAAAAAAAAAAAAAAAAACAAAAAGAGAAAAAATATTTTTAAAAAATTAACCCAAGAATTTGATTACATTTTTAAGATTATTCACTGCCTTCATCGACTCCAGAAGAAGCCTAAGGACTCTCTATAAATTTCTCTCACTGTCAATTAAGGTATTTCAAATAATTGTCTCCTGTTACATGAGATAAATCAAGTCCTCGACATCCACTTCTGCAATGTTCAAATATTAAAATAAACTCAAATTTTCTTACTTTTCAAATGGGTCCGTTGGTTCCAAAGACATTTCTAAGTTTACCCTTGAGGAAGATAAATGAGTAAAATATACATTTTTGCTGTAACAGCTAACAAACTTGGTGCCAATAAGCAAAGTCTTTGAATCTGGAGAACTACAAATCTGGACCAAATTCAGAGGCGGTAAAAATATATGAAGTTCATCTATATATTGAAAACTTCATTTATTTAACAACTGAGGAAAGCAAAAAAAAAAAAAAAACTCCTTTTTATTTGAAATACATAGCAGAAGTCTTGCTTCTAGTTTCATAATGACTTCATTTTGTGCCAAAAGACATGAAAGCATCATATGGAAAAATATAAACAGATAACATTTTGCATTGAGAAAGAAGGAAGTGTATTTTGCAACATTTTATGGATGTTTCTTCCTTTTGCCTTTTCTGAAACCTAGTCCAGGGCAACAAACTGTAGGTAACCCTTCTGGAACGGGGGGTGGGACCAAATGACCTCCAGAAGTTCCTTTCAGCCTCAGTTGTTCTGTGATTCTATAACTTGTTACAAATTATGATGTGACTTTTTCTGTAGTTTTGTACCGAACAGCTAATTTTTTACTAATACAGCAGTATTAGTAAAAAATGCTGTATTTTCATTGTCTGATGCTTGTTTCATTAAATTCTTTCATAACACAATAAAATGGTGGCAATTTTTAGGGCAAAAAGAAGCAGATATACTTAAAAAATCCTCTATGATAATACACAAAAGCTTACATATTTTCATTATTCAGTTGAAATATTTACTTCATTAATGTCCAAAACAACATAAAATTAATGACAAAGTGACTGCTTTTACTCAATATTTATGAAAAAATACTACAAAAAGATTGCACATTCAAACCTATAAGGAATTTTTAAAAAATGCAATAGAACTGAAAATGTAGTTAATAATTTTCACATTGCTTAAATGTATTTGCTCAAAAGATTTATTATTTTTTTCCAGAATAAAATATTTTAGGGAGACAAATTATTTTGCCAAGGAATGTTTGGACATAGAATGTTTAATTTCAGAGATAAGTAATTGCTCTATCAGTTAAAATACAGGAAATACAAATGAATCTTTACCCAATCATCAGAGCAGTCTGAGATGAAGAGCACTGTTCTGTATTTTTCTAACGAGTTTCAACATATTGCTTTATATTCACTGTTTGTATGCTAGTTTTGTGCACTAACCAAATTGTCCCACTTTATGCAAACACCTTCACCTATCCTAGTGTCAGGTTTCTATGCAAAAACAGAAATGGTAAAAACTTCATTTTTCACCTACAACCACAACAAAACAAAGCAAAAACTGAAAATTGTTTTGCTTTTTCTATTGTGCCCATATCAGAAAAAAGAAGTGGCAAACATCAAATTTGGCGTAAACTAAACGTATTTTTTACTACCTGCACCTGCAAATATATCTAGTATTAAATGACCTAAGTTATCTTGTTAGCATTTGAAACATTGCAACAGGAGGTTTTCCAGCTGGAAAATTCCTAAATATGAATGCAAATACATTAATATTCATCTGGTGTTTACATAAACTCCAAAAATTGTTCTCATATTGCCTAGATTACTTAAAAATGTGAAAGATATTCATAGTTTCATGGATTTAGACGGAGGTCGTATGCAGCCCCACAGAGTTATTTTCACATAATGCTATTGGAATTTGTAAACCTGCCTTCCTTTATAACCAAACCCTCTCTTTAATTATTATATAGATCCTATAATGAATATGCAATTATTGACTTCTTCCTCTGTAAGAAGGGTCAGTTTGCAGTTCTCTTGGCTTGGCTTAGTCCTAAACAACTTTTAAGGCAGCTGAAATTCCTAAATTAGGTTTTTTCACAATGTGGCCTTTACATTCTATGTAGACACAGCTTAGTATTTTCTGAGAAGTAAAAACTGGGGCTAAAGCATAGAACTTGATCTTTGTGAGCAAGTAAAACTAAACACAACTTTTCTGAGACAATAATAACTGTGAACATATCTGCCCCAAATACTATTTTTCAGGACATGATGACAGGAACAAGGAAAAATAAAGGTCTCTCTTCACTGGGTTACATCAAAGATATTCAAATAGAGGAAAATGTGTGATTTTGAGCTTTCAGTTTATTATGCTTTTTGCCTTTTTATCTTTTTATTATATTTTTTCCAGATTAACAATTTTTTTTTCCAATTATGTTTTGGAGGACTTTCAGAAATATAAACCTGATGAGAAATACCCATGCCACTATACAAAAGAAACATTGTGGTGATTCTCCAGCCTTATGGCATAGACCAAGTGTCATGACTGGTGGGTAAGGGGTGTGATATTCATTATAAATTCTCATCAGGCTGAACAAACACACCAGACCCAGTGTCAAGAACTTTTTCTACCAAAAGGTTTATTGCTCAAGACTCTTGCAAGGTGCTTTTACAGCATTATGATGCTTCTTGACACAATAACTAAGATTACAGCATGTTATATTAGCCTTAAGCGTACCTTTCAAAAAATTTAGAAGCAAATTTTTTAGGTTTTTCCAGGACCAGTGGAGAATACTCACAGCCTTCAAATAAGAAATGGATAGATATTTTAGTCTTTTAAACTGAAAACTGATGTACTAAAAGAAACAGTTAAAGGACATGAAAATTCCTCAAATAGTATCCAAATGTGAGATATGAATTTAGTTTTGAGATCACAGTACATAAAATGTTATGTACTCTTGCAGTAATGTTTCTAAGAAAATTATATTTCATAGGAGTGTAGTCACAGATACAGGACTTCAAATAATGTTCATTGTGGTGAGACAGAAGAGCAAATGTGGAAATTGTGATGTAGACAGTATTTATTAACATATTGGATCTTACATGTCTATGTCTCTACTGCACTAGAATATTTAGCTCAATGGGCACATTTTGCAAATTCTTCCAAACAGAAGAATAAAATGTCAATTACAAATTCATTTCATTGTTAATGCAAGTCAGACTACATAAAAAACCTAATAAAATAATGCGCTATTAGCTATTAAAGTTAATTTGATATGTATCAAAGTATCGTATTAACATTAATACCTAGCGCTTTAATTAAGCTCATGAAAGCCAGTACAAGATAAAGATGAAATGAGCAAACAACATTATCTAATAGCATTCCTGTTGACAATGTAATAGCATTTTCTTTTGACCATTTAGGAGCATGTTTTCTGTTTCAGTCATTCTAATTGCTCCAGAAAACTGAAAAGCTAGTTACAAAAATCAATTGGTAAAGCCCTGCAACCTGTGTAAAATTTTGTGCATTAAAAGAAAAGGACAGCTCATATTTATACCAAAACTCTATTTCACGGTCTTTAGCACTTCAGCACATAGTTTTCAGCATTTCACTGTCATTAGAAATTGCCATAAATTTTGTCATATTGCTTGGTTCTAAACATGTTTTGTACTTTTTTTCTTGTTGTTTGGAACATTTTTTTGACAGGAATTGAAAAAAAGATAGGTAAATGACCACCCACACTATCATGACACTTTTCTAGCAAGTATTTTTACCATTTAGTTTGTTTCTAGCATACAGCTTTCCAAGCATACCTTCAACTGAAGGTGAAGCTAAAACAGCAGAAAATGGTGAAGATAGATGTTCAAGGTACTCCACACACAGAGAGCAAAATTGTTAAAAAAAAATCTTATTTTAGAAATTTAAACAGCAGTAGGAAGCTAGTGCATGAATGGAGGAAAAGCTATGTATAGTTTTCATACAGTGTTCAGCAAAACTAGAACAGGTCTAGGGACATAAAATCATTCATCATCCAAAACTTTCTCATGTTCAAACACTGAAAGTTTTGGAAGCCAAAACTTAATAAAAAGCCAGTGTCAGAAGAATAAGTATCCTAGCTCTAGAGGTCCCAGGTTCTGATAGGCTTCTGTCATTACTTGTTCCTATTTTGAAAGACTGAAAAATTCATTTCAGTGCAACATATTTTCGAAGTTCTTAGAATTATTGCTGAAAACAATCTCATTAGCACAAATAAGCAAAACAGGGAAAGAATTTGATATGGATTTTTACAGAGAATTTAAAATCTGAAGAGAATCACTTGTCAGATTTCTTCTGTTACTTTGCTGTCTGTTTTATAGGTACACAGACATACACACTTGCACACACATAGCCATTCTTCTATCAAAGTTTTCTTTATCTAGTCTCTTTACTGCTTTGAAAGTCTGTCTGCATAAAAACATCTTCTAACTGGTCCAGAGATAGTAAATGCAATGTTACTTTTCTCCTTCTGCTTTTTAAATTTCCAAATATGGATTTCAATATAGCATATACAATCTGCTGATGACTTTGGATAGAAGTTACTTAATTCAAATTGCAATGCTGAAGCCTTGCTTATTAATTTCAGTTATGGCATATTGATAAAACATTTTATCAATAATAGAGTTAAGTACAACAAAGTACATAGCTATAACTCACTCTAAATTATCTATAAGTAAAATACAGTTTGGTGGTGAAGGGTTTTCTGATTCTTTACTGGGCTTCATTTCAGTGAGGGGTTAAAAAAAGAAAATTCTTAAAAATCCCTAGCAGATAAGTATTGCTTGGGCATGGTTTGAGGTTACAAATTGATCACTTGAGTGCAGGTAGGCTGGAAATTCATAAGCACATGCTACTTCTGGGGGTAAATATTTATAGCTTAAGAATACTGAACATATTACAATTCACCCAAGATATGTGTGTCACTCAGCTGAAAAGGACTTTGAGCAATTGATCATTAAAGGGAGTTTTTTGAAGGCTTCATGAGAACTCAAAGTGCACTTGGCCAAGTGAATGACAGAGTTTCCTGTCACTGTCAGAACTATATCTCTGTGTGTCAGTGAAAGGGATAGGAAGTTTTTTTGATCTTCAGAAAATCATGAAAAAACCAGAAATCTTACCAAGCCCTTTAAAGTGTTACAGTTTAAAGCACTTCGAAGTTAACTAATGTGCATTAAGAAGAAAGTTGACTTGGATACCTCTTATTATTCTTAAGTCAAAATACTCCTGTAGTGGAAGGAGTGTAGGTTGCCTGCATTGTATATTTAGCAGTTTCTTCTTTCCTATAGTACCTTTTTTACTCCGATGAGTCAGTTACTGGGAACTCTAACCAATATTTTCTGTAGATAAACCTCTCATTTTTCAATGCTTTACAAGCAGCTCAAAGTTGTACTCATCCAGATGGATGAACTTTTATGTTTTAAAGAAGATTATTTCTTATATCAGAGCTTTTGTGTACTTAATCCTTGATTCTACCAGCAACAACTTCATTCATAAAACCTGAGGTATGGGATCTGTCTTTCTCTCATTATTGTCCCATGTCCTCTAGTGGAAAGTATTAATAAATGCTGATACTACTTTTCAAAATTTCTTTCTTCCACTAGCAAGTAATTTCTCTGTGTTCATGGGCTAGATTATTTTTACAGTATTTTTTTCTTATGTCCTCATTAATAATTAGAATTTCACCTACTGTATTTTTCTATGTCCACCTGTATAATGAAAATAAATCTTTTCAAAAAGTAGAATTTTTATAAGCAAAGTTTGATTTTTTTTTTTTTAATGAGCAGGTACAGCTTCCTTTACATACATGTTCATATACATACATATTCATATGCATACATATTCCTGTACATACATACTTCAGCCAAGAAACTCTTTAAATTTTCAATATACATTTTCATATATATGACTAGAAGAACACTGAGGGCCTGAAGAAATCAATTAGACTTTTTTTAAAATTCTGACACTTCATAAAAAAGATATTTTTGGAACTGTCAGCTCAATATTTATTTCTAGCAAAATATGGCAATTTTTTACTCAGAATTCAAAAAGAAAATATAATTAAAGAGTAATAAGCTTGTATAAAATAACTCTAACCAAATCAAATGACATTTTTAATGGAATTGCAAGATTAATTTAAAAAGATGGAATTTTCCTATTTAATTTTTAACATGTGATATGTCCAATTTAAGAAACAGAACTATTCTTAAGCAGCAATGGATCAGAATTAGACCTTTTCTGTATGCATGTAATTTCTTCTATGGAGAGTATATATGGACATACATGTACTGACAGGAATTATTAATGTGGCCCCTAATTAATTCACTTCTAAATCTGGAAATATTAATTGATTTTTAGTGTTAAAATATGCCTTTCAACCTAGGTTACACACTAAATCCTGATATCTCTATTCTTTCCCTACATATCTGAGGAAAGCACTTACTTGGAATATTTAAAAAGTCCTCTTTCAAGATTCCAGTTTTACTGGTTATATCAGGCATTTCACTCCAGATTTTCTAAATCCCATATTATAATACATGCCTGAAGAATCTTTCCTAAATATTTTTGTTTGCTTGTTTGACAGGAACTCTTCTACTTTATGTAGAGTAGAATTTCAGAATTTATTAATTTATTTTTTTTTAATTTGGGAATCACTCTCAATCACACACTCTCCCTCTCTCTCTCTCTCTCTTTCTACATATATATGTACATACATATATTGCCAGAAAACTGTTGTATTTTGCATAGACAATAAAAATATTTCCATTACAAAGTCTCTAGACCACTGATAGGGCGCAAGTACTTTTATTATATATGTTTCTCCAAATATTTTCTTCATCAGGAGAGGTGACCTTTAAATTTTTCACAGGATTCTTCCCAGAGTTCTTGCCTTAAATCAGGGGTCATGTGGAGACATGTTCTTATACTATATCTGATCCTATTTTATCCTGTTTTTACTGTACCTGGGATCCACTTGAAATTACTTCCTACAGATTTCCAGCATCTGTCAACACTTGTAGTCAGTCACTGTAACAAGCCAACCTGTCATTTCATTTTAGCACTTTCCTAAGGAATGTGCATCAAAAGCTCTTCAAGGCTCATTCAATCTGTCCAGAATCATATTTTTTTTTCTTCTTCTTAAAAAGGTTATTAATTTATTGATGATCATTGATGGCTTATCAAAGTTTACAACATTTAGGTGTGAAAAAGGGAGTAGAACAGATCATCAGGCATTTGAAATTATTCTATCTTTATGAAGGAGACAGGGAACTTTGAAAAAAAAACCCACACATTTTCAGCTTAACTTAAGAGAAAAAAAAATCATTATAGGCTCCTCTGACTCAAAATTAGAAGTAGCTCAGTGTACATCCTTACTAGTGAAATTATTCAACCCAAATTAATGAACTCAGTGACAAGGTCAGGTTACAAAAAAAGACACGAACCTAAGAAAATGTCATGGCATCAGACCTGTTTCACTGGCCTGAACCTGAAGATTGAAACCACAGCTTTAATTCACCCCAGTGTGGTCTAGTAAGTATGAATTCAAATGGGCTTGTACTCAGCTCTCAGCACACTAAACAGAAGATGTCTAAACTAGATGATAGCATCCCCTTCAAAACTTGTCTCTGAAGTCCCAGGCCTTTAAGTGTCTTTTGATTCCTACCTCACCACTTTCATGTAGACAGCCTGAATGCTGATGTCTGCACCTGCCAAACAGAAACTAGAAAATCTTTATTTCTCCATTGATAATAAAATGTTTTCAGAATATGTAAGAAAGATGGTTGCAGTTGAGCACTTAGGAGTGCAGGACAGTCTGGGATCTACATGGCTGGGGAGCAGCTCGGTGGAAAGGGGTTCCAATGGACAGCAAGCACAATATGAGCAAACAGTGTGCAGCTGCCTGGCAAAGAAAGCCAACAGGTTGCTGGGATGCAGCAACAGCAGCATCATCATCAGAGAAAAAAAAAATTATCCCCCTCTGCTCAGCACTTGGCACACCACACGCATAATACTGCTTCCAAATTTGGTCCCCCCACCAAGCAAAAATATGTTGTTAGGCTGGAGAAGGTTCAGAGAAAGGTCGCAAAGATGATCCAAGGACTGGGAAGCTGCCATATGAGGACAGGCTGAGAGAAATGGGCTTGTTCAGTCTTGGAAAAAAAAAAAAAATGCTTTGGGGAGACCTTGTGTCCCTGTTCCAGTATTAAAGGGTATCTACAAAGAAGTTTGCAAGGAGTTACATGGAAAAGGTGAAGGATAATGAGTACAAGTTACTCTTGAGGAGATTCAGACTGGACAGAAGAGGTAAATTTTTCACAGTGACAGTGGAATAATGTCCTTAGGAAAGTCGTGCATTCCCCAGTGCTGGACACTTTCAAGACTCAGCTGGACACGGTGCTGGGCCATCTTGTGTAGATTTTGTTTTTGCCAAGAAAGGTTGGACTAGATGATCCTTGAGGTTGTGCTGGTATTCTATCATACTATGATTCTATGATTTGGAGCTACTAACTGTAGCTTGGCTTTATACAAGAAAAAACTGACACTTTGAATCATGAGTCATCTGCTTTTTCTGGCCAGAGAGAGTGCTCTTGACATAGACTCACATCATTTCACTGTGCTGAATCTGTAAAGTCTGGATGCCAGCTTCATAAAGGGAAATATAACTCTATTGTCTGAGCATTCTTATAGATCTTAACTGAGTCTCCTTTCCAATAAGGACAACACTAAAATGTTATCTAATGAAAATGAAGTACTTTCTGTTCTTTGTTGTAAATTGTAGCTTTGCCTCATACATTTATTCCTGAACTAGACTAGTTCGGAGGATCTGGATAGAAACAATACAGCCTTATCCATTACCAGTTCTAAGAGTCATGGTAATAAAATAAAATTATTGTTCAATATTTTTTGTGTGCTGCTTGAGAAAATCTGTCAATTGAATCATAAAAACATTACAAAATAGGCTTAAAATTAAAAGAGAATAAGATTCACACCTCTTATGTCCTCCCCCCATACCTTCCTCTTCATAACTTATCTACCAGTCTTTGCACAGACATAATAAATCTGACTGTGGTTTCCCTAGTTCTCTGTCTTTTTTGACCTTTTCAGCATAGTGGCATGTGCCTGAGAATGCTGTCTCAGCAGGAAAAGACAGCTTTCCTACAAGACCAAGCAGTTAACTGGGGGAAAGTGTATTAGTAAAGTGGCTGCATTATGCCAAGCAGGAGAAAGCAGGAGAGAGAATGAGGCAAACTTTGCTTGCTCTGCAATTCTTTAGAAGATGCTGAATTCTGTCTGGCCCCTCTCTGGGGGCCTAAAACAACTTCATAATGACTAAGGAGGTAGTTCCAGTTAATTAGCCCTGAAGATCACAAAGCAAGTTTTTACTACTCTTCCAAAAAACCCCTTAGATTCTCCCTAGATATAACAAAAACTTCTGTTGTCTTTCCATTCCGTTTCCTTTAGAGTTCCTATGAGAAACAGTCCATTTGTTACTTGACTCAGCTTCTGGCTGAAGTGCCCTATGAAGAGAAGACCACAATTTTCTAGTTTGTAATAGCTCACACATTCTGCTTCAAAGAAAAAACTTCTACCTCCCACCCAAGACAAGAGAAATTGGCACCTGTTCCTCACAACATGTGCTGGTTTTGGCTGAGGTAGGGTGAATTTTCTTCACAGTGGCTGGTATTGGGCTGTGTTTTGGATTTCCATTAAACATAGGGCTGATAATATAGAGATGCTTTTGTCATTGCTGAGCAGGGCTTGCACAGAACCAAGGCTTTTTATGGCCTTTTATGGTCCTCATATTGCACCACTGGCAAGGAAATTGGGGGTGCATGGGAAGCTCAGAGGAGACACATCTGGGACACGTAAGTCCAATTGACCAAAGAGATATTCCATACCATATGCTCAATATATAAAATGAGGAAGGAAGAAGGAGGAAGAAGAGGGATGTTTGGAGTGATAGCACTTGTCTTCCCAAATAAATGCTGATGTGTGATGGGGCTCTGCTCTCCTGGAGAAGGCTGAAACACCTGCTTGCCTATGGGAAGAAGTGAATGAATTCCTCGTTTGCTTATGTGCATGGATTTTGTTTTCCTTATTAAAATGCCAATCCCAGACCATGAGTTTTCCAGCTTTTATTCTGCTGATTCTCTCCTGATCCTGCTGGTGGGGTAGTGAGTGGCTGTGTGGGACTTGGTTGATGGCTGGGGTTAAACCATGGCACAGCTAAAGATAGGCTTTCTGAGACATGCTGAAGTAATGAAATCTTACAGTCCATGATTCCTTCTGTACCACCCCATACAACATACCCACTAAGAAGGCACAAGGTAATGGAAAACAGTAAAATATCTGCATTAAAATCCAAAACATATCAGAAATTGTATTAAAAAAAAATCAAAACTTCATTTACCGATGAGGTTTTCTCGCTCTGGGGAGGCAAGGGAACCTCAAAACCCCACAAAAGAGGTTTCCCCTGTGTGCTTACCACGCTGCTGTGGGCGAGGTGGAGCCGGGACCTGCGGCACCCGAACCCGTGCTAGGGCTGGCTTCTCGAAGGCAGGATAACAGGAGCCTTGGCGAATAAAGGAAATGCAGTCTCTCAGCCTTGGGAATCCAGGGTTTATTGGTAGGGATGACGGGGAGGAGAAGGCAGATGGGACCGGGACGGAACGAGGGAGGCAGGATGCAGCGGGATTCTGCAGGGCCAAGAGCCCCGAATGGAAGCGAACATCGGGTTAAGAGGGATGGAAAGATGGGAGGGGTGTTGAGAGGATAGCCAACCGGGACACAGGGGATACAGACTGACAAGGGCTTCAGGGAATGGGGGTACAAGGAGGGAAGATACAGAACTTTTAAAAACCAATAATAACACTGCGGGTAAAGAACTTTCTAGCTATTAACTAAACATGGGATAAGGGAAGGCAGATATGCAGTGCCAATCAGACACACTGCTACATACCGAGAAAGCGAAAATCAGCTAGAACTTAGTGAGACACGTGATAGGAAAGAGTCTAGAATTGAGGGAAAGAAGAAAGAGATCAGAGGAAATTTCAGGTGGTTCAAAATCATCTGACATTAAAAATCACAGTGAGTGGCTGAACAGTCAAGCAGGATCTTTCAGGGAACTTGCCAACACCGCCTTACTTCTTTTCCGTCAGAACAGAACCAATTTCTCTGAAGGACCAATGGAGTGAAACTCTGAAGAGAATGAACTACTAGCGAATAGTATGAATGACTAAGCTAGCAGTGTGGTGCTGGACTTTCTCTTTTGTGAATCTTCCAACCACAGCATCAAGTGAAGGCAGAATGCCAGAGGTAGGTGTTCAATGGAAGTGTGTATTGGGTAAAAGCTGGTGTCAAGCTGAGACGGAGAATAGAAAATGTGTGCTCAAATATTAATATAATTTCTTTGTTTTTGTAGTGTTTCCTGAATGGGGACACTACAAAGAGTTTAATACTCTTTCAACAGCCCAAATACGTTGAATGAGACCATGAGCAATGCACAGGTGTTTTGCCAGTATTTGTCATGATTCTCCTTCATGATATGTTACTGATGGCATTCACAATATGATCATTGAATAATTTAGGTTGTAAAAGATCTCCAGAGTCATAGAGTCTTCATCTTACTTCAGTCCCAAGCAAATAATTTTGTTCAAATTCTCCTCAAAAGTTCCCTGGAACTTCAGACTAAAATACTAGCACTCACAATCTGCTCTTATTAATATGCTTGTTTTAGATCAGTTTCTCAAAGTTTTGTAGGAAGCTACAATAATGTTTCAAAGATGAAGAGTATCTGTTTATTTTATTGCCTAACCCCTGCATTGACCCTACTGAACTATTGGCAGTATGCTAGAAATCTCCAGACAATTTATGTACTCTTTCTTGTTAATGTTGTTACTGGTATCTGTCAGTCTTGCAAAGCAATAGATTAAAAGGCAAGATCAAAGATCTTTTTTCTTTTTTTCCTAAAACAAAACATAAATTAACATGAGGATATTGCAGTGCGTTAACCCTGGCTTATGCCAGGCACCCACCAAGGCCACTCAATCACTTCCCTTCAAAAGTGGACAGAGGAGGGAAAATATAGCAAAAGGTTCATGAATGCAGGAGCAAGATTTAGTGTACCTAGGTTTTAATCATAATTATCTTCAGAAGAGATGTTCTCCCCTTGTATTCTTAACATCAATATAATGTTACTATTCTCTTCTTCATTACTGAGAATGAGTGGCATTGAACTAATCACTTCTGTGCTGATTACAAAACACTCTGTTCATTCCTCATTAACCTCTATGAACCACTGAGAAATATTGAGCTGACCTGACATATTTTTATTGCCCCCTTTGTGGCTTGTCAGGCACTTAATTACTATAGTTCCGTAGAAATTACTTATAACTTTATCAGTGTGCATTTTTTTTTCACACTGTTACACCAAATCCATGAATATTTGGAATGTTTACATGCAGGTCAAATAGAATAGAATTTTTTTTTTTCAAAAACAATAGTTGTAATGTGGAGCAAATTACAATGACATTGAACTGAAATAACACAGAAACAGAAGGTTCAGAAAGAAGCTCATATATTTTTAGATAAAGAAAATATTGACTGTGACAGTACTGACAATATTTCAAGGGTTACATGTGTTGCTGGGGTACAATTAAGTAAATCATAATTAATTAGGGATGAAGTGAGAGAATCAACCCAAAAGACTTAATAAGTCTCAATTCCTAATGTTTGATTTATTCTCCTGATTGCGCTTTTGTTTTCAGGCATTCTGGTTAGAGTTCATTTCACCAAGATTTTATTGTTCACATCTGAACCAGCCCACATCTGAGGTTTGCTTGGTTGTGGTGGGTTCACCCTGTCTGGATGTCACATACCCACCAAAGCCACCCTATCAGTCCCCTCTGCAACTGGACAGGGAAGAGAAAATATAACAAAAGACTCATGAGTTAAGGACTGGTAGAGATCACTCACTGAATACTATCATGGGCAAAGAAGACTCTGCTTGGGGATCTTAACGAAATTGATTGATAACAAAACTAGAGCAAGATAATGAGAAATAAAACAAATCTTAAAAACACTTCCTCCCACTCCTTCCCCCTTCCCAGGCTCTACCTCCTCCAAGTTCTCCAAAAACTGCTTCCACTTGGGTCACTCTTCCATGGGGTGCCATCCTTCCAGCACAGTCTGCTCCTATGTGGGTCTCCCAAATAGTCACAAGTCCTCCCAGGAAACCTACTCCAGCACGGTTTCCTCTCTCCACAGGTCTGCAAGGTCCCTGCCAGGAGCCTGCTTCAGCACAGGCTTCTCACGAGTTCACAGCTGTCTTTCAGGCACCCACCTGCTCCAGCATGGGTCTCCTCCATGGGCTGCAGGTAGTTCTCTGCATCATCTTACCCTCCATGGGCTGCAGGTACATAGCTGCTTACCCATGGTCTTCAACATGAGCTGCAAGAGAACCTCAACTCCAGCACCTAAAGCACTTCCTCCCCCTCCTTCTCCACTTACTCTGGTGTCCAAAGCAAAAATTAACTCTGTTCCAGCTAAAATTATTACACTGCCTCAGATATAAATGTCTACTGTGTATCTGCCCACACGTGGTGAAAAATCCTGCTTGTGTCTGAATGCATTTCCAGATTTGTTTAATTACTGAAAGTTTTTTCTTTTACCAGTTCTTCCTGCTTTTAAATTTTTTTTAATTCTTTTTTTATTTTCCGATTCCATTTACTTCAAGAGCAATACCTGTGCATGTATCTAACTGTATATAGTATTGTACAAACTATATACAAATTATTTAATCAGTATGACTTTTATTTAAATCTCCTTTTTTTTTGTGTTGTCATAGGTTCTCCAAAATAAAATAATTTTCTGGAAATAATTGAGTTGTGATGAAGGATCTTTTTTCTGCCTCAAGATATACCACTGTACTCCTACAGGTTCAGATGGTTTATATTCAGCTATCTTGATTCAGCTGAGAGCATGATACAGAAGTAAGTTGAGTAGCAGTGACAAAGGGATTAAACACAAGAAATATGTAAGGTTCTCTTCTTGTATATCAGCAGCACATGACATTGCTGATCATAAAACATCATTATCCTGCATGCAAGAAGACGTACCAGAAGAATATACCAGCCTCCATTTTCCTGGATTGTTCGTGATTGAAGACATAGGAGGCATTTCTATAACAGGACCTTCCTTCTGGGACTCCTTAAAAATCAGGGCTTTTCTCTATAAAAAGCAAATTTTTAGTTTTCTTTCGGATATAAAATGTCTAAGTAGTTGTATCATTATAGTATTTGAAAAAATGAAAAGAAGAAACATTGTAGGCTTCCATATGTAATTCAAGCAAATACGAATTGCACTAGGCAGCAGTAAAAATAACTTACAGTTCTGGTACAATTTCCCTTAGTAGAAAGCCCCATACAATAAATTTTATCTGCAATTTGAGTATATTTCTGAATTCCATACTAGTACATAAAATGAAGTAAGATAGCAGCAGCCTGATAAATATTTTATATATCCTGACTGGATAAACAGATTCAGATGCATCCCAATACATGATGACTACCATTAGTCATAGTCACCTCTTTATGGCCTCAGCCTTCTGGAAAATTTAATTCATTTGTTATGCTCTGTGCACAGCCTGACAACCATGAATATAATAGGCATTTGTTCCTTGCCTGCAACAGTCAGGTCACAATGTCCAAGTGTTCACAATGCACAGTCAGTGTTACTGAGCAGAGAGCATTGTGGTCACGCTGATGTCAGACAAGAGGTTGAAGTCATGCAAGACAAGTAACTCTTATCAGTGCCTCGTGGACATCCATTTCCACAGAAGCTGAGGAACAACACAGACTTCAAAACTTCTGAGTCTAAACAGGAGCACAATCTAACCCTGTTTTCTTTAAGAATGCAAAAAAGAGCAGGTAGGTTACAAAAACTTAAATCAAACATACTAAGAAGTCAACCCAAACTTTGATGGCTGTGTAAATATACCCATAGCAAAAGAGTAGGGAAAAAAAAATAAAAATCTCCAAATTCACTTGCTGTACTTTCAAATCATCAGGGTTTTATTAATGCAAAAACTTCACAGTTATTCTTAAATTTTGGAAAGAACACACAGAGCCAACAGTAAGACCAAAACTTTATTCAGTCAGAAAGGGCAAAAGTTGAAGCATTTCCTACATGAAAAACAAAAAAAAAAAAAAAAAAAAAAAGGGAGCAGATGAGAGAAAATGCCTATCCTAGGCACACTGGGAACATTCACCAAGTAGCAGGACTAGAATAAGGTCCTATATCCTCATGGAGATTTTTGATTCCCTTCCTCAAGAAGAAAAAAAAATTAGAAGATAGCAGGCAAACAGCCATGCATATTTTCCTTTCTTTTAAATGCTTGAAAACAATTTAGACTAAATGACACCCAAAGTGTTTAAGTATAATCCTATTGTAAGAATTGTCACACTTTCTGTAGTGAGAAAAAAAATCCTCATTGCAGATATCACTTATCAAAAATCACCTCATGACCCTGCCTTAATGTAGACCAGTGATCATGTAATTTGTAAATGCAAATTGTAGCTTTTTCTGTATATAGACTTGTGTAATTCCAAATGTACTCGGTTGGAATACAAGCGAAGGAACTGATTTTCTTCCCTGAAACTGACGGGACTATTACTTTGCCTTTTCTAATTAGAACATATTTCTACTTAGGTGTCACTTAATGGAGAGCAGGTCCATTTTGTGGGGCTGTATTGGATGCAGGTGTAAAGCTTTTGGTATATGGAGAGAGCTGCAGGGGTGGCCTGAGTGAGGAGGTGCCAGGGCTGCCCTGTTCTGAATACTGATATTTCCAGCTGGGGTCAACAGACCCATAAGAGGTCATGGCTGAGCCCAGCAGCCACCATGGTGGCAGCTCTGGGAACATGTATTTAAGAAAAGGCAAAAAATCCACAAGAAAGGAGAAGATATTCTGGTTTTTTTTGGTTTTTTTTAAATGTTTTATGAGGGATAGTAATATTTTCAGGCACCAAAACACAGACAGAAGAGAAACATGGATTGATTGGAATGATAAAAGTACAGCAGTTAGGAGGTTGCTACTATGCTTCTGCTCAAAAAATGAAAAAATAATTACACAGTCACTCAACTGGTATAGGAAGACTAAGCCTCAAAATCCCTTAAAAGCTTCTTTACCAATCAAAATGACCCCTTATTTCCACTCTGTATAGTCAGTGATTGGATACATAACTCAAAGCTTGCTGCCTACACTGCTCATGCTTACCTTAAGGTGTCTAAACGTGGAACTGAATGCAAGTGTAACTTACTGAACAGAGGCTTATTCCAAGGTTTTAAAATAAAGTAAATTACAGGACACAAGGGATTTCTGTATACAAAGAAAAGAAGAAAAACTGGAACTGCAGAAGCAGATGCATAGCATTACGCATGAAAGTGCACAAATATATAGACATACATAGAACAACACGCAGTTATCTGTGCAAACCCACATATTTTCAAGAAAAGTAAAAGAGATGTCAGATTAAAATTTAATACTCAACAAAATCACACATTTTATAAACTTTTTACAATCCAGTGGCTTGGTTTTATTTTTATATATATATATATATTTATATCTGATAACTGAGTAATTTTAAAGTCTGGTTACTCCTTCAAAAGGAGAGAAGACAATACCTCCATCAGTAGGACAAAGAGATCTTTCTTTTTTTTTGACATCTAAAGTTTATGTTTTTCAGCATATTAGTGCTCAAGACCGATCTTTTATAACCACAAGAGTTCAACTTGTAATGAGTTTTTAGAACAGGAGATCAGCCAGTTTTATTAACCTAGTGTTCTGTAGCATGATTACAAAAAGAAGAAGGAATTATGGAAGATACTACAATATTTTAATGACTCATAAAATTGCGGTTGTAGATTGGCATATCTATATGAAAACTAGCTCTTCTAATTCAATGCAGACATTACAGTAAAATTCCATCAGCAACCTACCAAATAATACAATATTTATATGCTCACACATAAAGGAAGAAAACAATTTGACAAATTGTATTTGCATTTTCATTTGTGTTCTCAGAGTGAAATACAGGTCATAAAGAAGAATATCGGATTGTAACACCAAGTACTGTCTTGAATCACTTTCTATTTTCTCTTATTTGTTCCTTATTCAGTTAAGCCACAAATAGTTATTTTGAAATAATCACTTTCTTCTGCAATGTCCAAGTCAGTACTGCTCACTTTAACTTCTGAAGCTTCTTTACATCAAGCTGAAAATCTCGCATTTTTCAAACTATTTCTCTATGAAGTCAACAGTCTCCCTCTCTCCCCAAAAATGGCTCATCCTCTCCTCTACCCCTTCTCCCTTTCATCAAGGGGAGGGAATAGGGGTTGGAAAACATGAAAGAATCAAAATCCCTTTCAGTATGCAAGGGTCATAGAATTTAACTCTCATCAAGCTCAGATTTAAGACTGAACTTCTGATTTTATTTTCCTCATAAGATCAATAGGGAGAAATAGGCACCTAAAGGGTTGATTGATATGTCAGCTGTTAAAAACATCTCTTGTAAAGTCAGCTGAACCATATTTGGAAAATTCAGTTTTTCTACAATGACTTTAAAAGAATTTTAAAATGTAGTAGCTTTAGATATCTGATTCAACATGTAAGATTTCCATGAGGTGATTTAGAGTTTAAAGTCACGTTCTTGGCTTCACCTATTAAATCAGTAGAAAGCCAGAATAATATTGTTGAAATAGAGTAAGAAAGGGACATGGAACTTAAAGGAAAAGTAATTGTTTATTGGCACATTAAAAGAATCAGTCTAGAGCATGGACTCCATTTCAATTATATTATATAGTCATGAGATCATAATGTTGAAAAGTGATAAAATTATGAGTTGTGGAAAATATCTGAGTCCGCATTTGTTTTGGGTTGGTGGGTCTTGGGATTTTTGTGGTTTTTTTTTTTTTTTAATAAGCAAAGATACTCAGACAATATTAATGAGTGATGAAACATAAGAATTAATGATGATGTGCATTTGCTCCTATAGGAAGATAAGAAAATCCATGAGTAAAATTAAGGCTTCATTCATCCAAGAATCATTTACAGTGATTGATTATTATGCTGGTTTATAGAGGAGTTAAGCTTTAGGCTTATTATGCTGGTTTATAGAGGAGTTAAGCTTTAGGCTATTTCGGTCATTTCAAAAATCCTCAAATTTTGCTATTAGACTTGCCATGAAAAAGACACAGGAATAAGGCAGATGCAGTACATACTTGCCATGGTATGGTTACGGGGCTAGCATTCATCTGACTAAATGTTCATGTCTTTGTTGCAGACATCTGAAATTGTTAATCTGAGATAAATTTATAGTAAGGGGAGGATCACTTGTCAAAATGTGACCCATGGATTCAGATGCAATCCTGAATTTGAGAAACACAGTGGAAATTAAGACAAAATAATTTTCCATAGAGACTTATCAAAGGGTTGGCAAATGTTATGTTTGACAGAATCTTCTGTTTTTTTGGGGAAGCCTGTAACTTCTGACCACATTAATATAAATTTGCTTTGGGAAACCTTGAGGTTTCTCGCTCTAGGGAAAGCGGCAGGACCCCCGGAACCCCACGAGAAAGGGTCGCTGCTGGGAACCCCCACGCAGTCCGGGCCGGGCGGTGCCGGGACGCCACGTGCACACGGGCGCGGGTTGTTTCCCTGGCAGAGAAGAGCAGGAGACACGGCGATTAGGAGATGCAGACTCGGTGCCTTAGAAATCCAGGGTTTATTAGGGTGCAGTGGGTCGTCGTGGGGTCCGTGGGGTCGGGAAGGGCTGGAGGGGACAGAACGGGGCTGAATCCCAAGGCGCAGAGCGCAGAACGGAAGCGAACATGGGGTTAAGAGGGACTGAAGGATGGGAGGAGTTTGGATGGGAGAGCCAACAGGGATGTTAGGGATACAGGATTGACAGGGGAGCTAGGGAATAGGGGTACAAGGGGGACAGGTACAGAACTTTAAAAACTAATAATAAACCGCAGGTTGCGGTTTATTTAACTTTATTTAACTTTAAAAACCAATAATGAACCACGGTATACATTCTAGCTATTAACTCCAAAAGGATAAAGAGGAGGAGAACTCCAAAAACCAATGTTCTTGTCCCCTGATGCATGCTGAGGAGGCTAGTTGCAAGGTGTCTTGGAGGAATACCTTTTTGTCACCCTGAGCTAAAGTCTCTTCAGACCCAGGGGGCTCCATCAGGTATTTCAGCCTCTAAGCTCATCTGGTCTAACCTCACTGCTACAAAACGTGATTCCTTTAATCCTGCTTTTCAAAGAAACCTGAGACTCAGCTTTTTCAGATGCCAAGTACACTAGCCCTCCAAAGAAAAACAAGTTCCAACTATACAAGAGTATAGTTTGGGGAAAGTGATAAAATTATTACAATTAAAATTTTCTTGAAAGATCTTCACAACTGGAACTGAGAACAGCTCTGAGGATCAACAATTTCATTCAATGTCTTGTATTGCCACACCTTCTGTGACATAGAAATGTAATAATTTGTAATTGTTGTGGTGAACTGGGATTCTAAATCAATGATTTTGGCTTATATTTGAGAAGACAAGAAAGTCATCACTGTGCTGATGCTTTCTATTATGATAATGCTACAAATATTTGTATTGACATTAAACATTTCTCGGTTTTGAAATTTTCAATTATACGGTATTTGAAGCTTCCTTATATATGTAATTATTTTTGTTGTAGAATAAATGGTTATTAATGTTGCAGTATAACTAAAACATATTATGGGTTTCACAGATTAGGCAGAGTAGAATCTAGGTGGTTGTGTCTTATTTAGTGAAATAATTTTTTTCTTTTGAATGCTTCATTTTTAATTAAAAAACCTCCAACACCCACATGCTGTGATACAGGCAGAATTTAGTTTTCTTATTAAAACCACAGGGAATAATCCAATCAAACCTTGCAATATTTCTGTCTTCTATTACACTGATTTAAATTTTGTCTCAAAGGCTGATAGGAAGACTGGGGTAAGAATGAATGTTTTCTGAGTTCATTTCATTGTATTTTCATTTACAACTTTCTATTGTCAAATGCTCTCAGGCATAGATGCCCACAAACTAGAATTTATTATGAGTTATGCTGTGGCATTCACCAGTTTTTAGCTAAGATGATAATGTGTCTATCTCAAGATTCAAAAAAGTACAAACTGGATTGAAGCCAAAGTGAATGAATTTTTGTATCTCTCTTAAAATTTCAAACATTTATGAAGAATTATTTCCCCCTCCAGTTTTTATGGATGATACTTCAAGAAAGCCTAAAAAAGGTGTACATTGTCTTGTTTTCACAGTGTCGCAACCTGCATTGCTCCCTCCTTGGTCCTGTAACCCATGATATGTTTCTTTTCCCAACCCTTTTCCGCCTCTATTCTCCTTCTTCACTCTTGACATGACTCATCCTACATGGCTACCTTACTCCTATATTAAAACTTCTCTTTGTCTTATCCTTTTAAATTATAACATTTTTCCTCCTATTCTTCAACCAGAGTTTCCATGACAAAGTAATTGATAACAAAGTAATTGATAACAAAGTTTACAGAGATGGTGTCTCCAACTGAAGAAACACCACAGAAAAATACTGGCCATTAAATAAGTTTTAAAAAGAGTAGAAGTTTCTAGCAGAGACATCAACAAAATGAAAGCTATTATTAAGTACAAATAAATTATTTGAGGAAAGCTAATTCAGAAAAAGATCTAAAAAGGAGACATAGAGTGGAGAAAACTAGTGCAATCTCCTTGACACCAAGAGCAGACAAAATTTTCCTTGGCAATCTTATATTCATAGGGAAATACGTATCTCTCCTACCTGTCTGTAGAGATAATCTTAAAATCCTCCTTTCCAAAACTGCATTTTAAAACCTTCCTTCCCGTACACTTTTAAAGGAAAGATCATTTTCCGTACAGCCCACTGTTAAAAAGCTGACCAACAAAAGACCCAAAAAATATGTCTTTTGATGGAAGTTTATCACTAATCACTTTTGCACGCACTGAGCTTCAAAATCCCTTCCTCAAATTCCACACTATAAAGGACTTTCTTTTACCACTTAAAATATCTGATTTACAAGACTGATTAGACATTCTGTTTTATGGATTTTCTGGAACGCCTAATGAATATACAGTACAGAAAATTCCAGAGTAAAGACAATTACGTGGCACATAACATTTAGAAAATCTCTGTCTTCTAGAGCTTGGAGGGTGCTACATTTCTTTGTAGAAGACATTTATTAGTGAAATGGCACTTTCATGGAGTGATAGAGGAAGTTTTCTTAACAATTTCTATTTTATGTGCATAATGATTGCTTTCCACGAAATGCTAATGGGTCAGATCTCCTTCCCTAAAAAGAAATTATGAATATGCATTATGCTGTGCCTTTAGTGGTTAATGAAAGGGACAGAGATCTGCTCCAAGGCCATGTGACACTGATTGGTTTGTGTCAGTGCTATTTGGGAGTAGTCCCATGTATAACAGACACTTTTTGGAAAAAGGTAGCTACAGTAGTTCATTACAAAGCTAGAGATCTCCCCTGATTTGAAGGAACATGAACTGTCAGGGGTCCTCTGAGTGCTTTCATTCAAGATGAAAAATATGAGGAAAGCAAGATGCATTTAATTATATTTGTTTTTTCAGTTGGTTTTTTGTTTTCTTTTTTACAGAAAAATAGCATCACCTTCCCTTAGTAAAAATGGGTGTTAAAATAACCCATCCAGAAGAATATGGTATGAGTCATCACTGTGTTTCATAAGATGTCCTGGTACTGCAGCTCTCCTCCTGAACCACCAGGGTGAAGGGGAAAAGGGGGGAAGGGGGGGCTGAGTGAGTGACTGCCAGGTTTTTCATCTCTATCTGGGCTCAAAATCATGACGCAAGTATAAAAGGAAAAATTGCATTTTTAATAACAGTCCACAGTTAGTTCTCAATCCCCTTCCCTCAACCAACCAATCAACAACCCCAATTTTTGGATCTCAAATATTGCACTATTAGTACAAATGAATGAACACAACATGGGATAAGTGGAAAATTACAAATATTTACCCTGGTACTATATGTATATACTCTGTTGGCACTGCATATTTTTGTCATAAGTTGTTATCCTCTGAAGTGCTCCACCAAAGCTGTAGAAAAATTCTCTCAGCCAAGGACAATTTATTCACTGACACGTACATTGTATTTCTGCCATTTCTGTGTTAGCTTTGCAGTAAGGATGGAGGTATTTATGCCACAGTTTGTAAGTTCTTCTGGCAACTTTTCAAAACTGCTTTATTCTTATTGAACACTGTGAAGCGCTTTTACATCATGTTCCTGTGATCTAGCTTTCCATTTCACTCAAGTTTTATTTGCTGATACAATCAAGCTATATACTTGTTATACATTCATTTCTGGTACTTTTGAATAATGGTGTGGATATATAGTACTAGAGGAGGAAAGAATTATTATGAGGAAAACAGAAGAAACATACTCACCTCCTCCACAGTCCTCTGTTTATTAATCATTGTCCAAATTACATTGTCTCACATTACTGGAAGAGAAAAGCACAAAGTCTTATTTTAATTCAAGAAATTACTATGAAATATTCAAATTTCTACCTGTAACAAACCTTGTTATTCAAATATCAGAAATTACACGGTTTTGTGTTATAAAATCTAATTATAGGCACGAAGTTTAAGGTCACAGAATTCACACCAATAAAACAACACAGTATAAAAGAACCAATTTGCATAGAAGCGTTTTGAAGTCCTACTGATGTTTCAAAACTATATCCAGTCTGTCTTGTTCTTATAGACTACTGGTTGCTAACATTTGGACCTTCAAATAAGTTTTCTAACAGTTGGGAAGGAGACTGAGGAATTATTGAAGTGTGACAACTGGAGGATTTCCCCTGGGCAGTAAGAGTTTGCAAGGTATAACTTCCTCAGAAACTCCTCCTCTACTTGGTTATTGATTTAGCCTTTTTAACAGTAATCATGAGTGCAGTCTGAGATTCCTACATATCCATAGGAAAGGGTAACAAGAAGGATTGTCTTAAAGTGATGATGTGTAGTGTAGGAGATGATAATAAAAATATTTAGGGATAGTTATTTTCTATGAAACAATGGATAAATGATCTATAAAAATAAGCAAAATGAAGTGGTTTTTTTCTGTTGTTTGTTATTTGGTTTAGGTTTTCTTTATTTTTTTAAGTCTCAGATCTTAAATGTAAAATGGGATAAAGAAATAAGAATTAGATTCCTCTCTCCTTAGGCAGTAAAATCAAGGCGTTTGAAATGTAATGAAAGAAGGAATGTAATCTTAAATATTTTAAGCAATAAAAGTATGTTTATCTCACTGTAAAAATGTAAGATCTTGTCAGCTGTTTTCCTCCCTCTCTGACACTCAAAGCCATTAGATTTTATCACACAATGGTGGAGGATTAAAGTTCTGAATTTAAAGGCTCTTCTTAAACTTTTCTGAAATGGAACATTACTTTTAAAACAACCTTTAAAAATCTTGATGTTAAAATATGCAGCATGACTTTCTACAACTCCGTAAATTTATCACAAATAAAAAAAAAAGGCCAGTGTTTTCAGAGACTTGTGCTGGTCTCCCATAACCACCAGCACTTTAAAGGGTTCAATCTTATTTATATGGATGCCTAAGAAAATGCTGCCTAAGCTGCCCGTTATTGAAAATGCTGTGTCCAGAATTTTAACTCACTCCAAGCAATTCAGCATGTCGCCCCAGTCTTGAGGGAGAGTCACAGTGCAACTGCTTGTCAAATATCAGATTTACTTTAAAATTGCTTTAATGACTTCTATGATGACAAAGAGTTTTGGATTTACAACCAGGGCACAGGAGTGGTAATGGGGGAGGGAGAAGTGAGGGAGTAAACATATGTTGTAACAGAAATAGACCTGTCTAAAAAAGAAGCTTAAATCCTGCATCATCTGTATAGCAAAATGAAAGCCAGATTTTTTTAAAGATATATTAATAATCTTAACCTTTTTACACAGTTGAACCCTAAAAAGTGTTATATTTGAAGAATCCTAAATAGAGTTTCTAAATATGGCTGTAAGCAATAAGAGGTGCCTTTGGTTGTATATCCCAGAATGCATTACTCCTTTACTAGGAAACACTTCAAGAAACAACCCTGTTTCCAGAAGAAATGGAAAAGCGTAAGAAATGGAAAAACAAAAATAAATTTACAAATATGTAAATGGTTGAGCTATCTTTTTAACATATTTTAAATATACATAATGTATATTTGTATATATATATACATATACGTGAACAAATGCATGCATATATACACATATATATACATAACAGCATGTGTAGCAAACACACTCCATACAGATGCTGCATTTATTATATTTTTTATTACTTTTTTAGTGTCAGTTCTTATAATTTTTACTTTTTGATCCTTTCTTCGCTGTTCCTTTTTCCAATATCTCCAGTGCTATCACATAGCTTCTGTACATCATTATCTTTCTTTTCCTTGATGTGCAGACATTGGTCCTCTTTCAAATGAAGTCAATGTTATCTTACTCTCTCAAATACGTTGTACAGAAATATATTAATTCCTGAAATTCATACAACTACCTCAAATTGTTTTGGTTTAGTCATAGACCTGAAATACAAAATTGTTCCTTTATAGTATAAAAATCATTCTGAGATACTTTATCATGTTAGAAACCCGGTCCATGATTTTTTTGGTCTTAATAATGGTATGAACACACTGTCTGAGTCAAGACTGTATTATTCAGCAGAGGTTGTATAATGCACTATATGTAATATATTTGCCGTACTTTTCACTAAAGCTCAGCCATAAACTGCCACAAAATTTTTGCTGTTGATGTGTATTTGTAGAATTTTTTTTTATAACCTTAAGTCATCGATGACCTTCTTTTTGTTGGTTTGCTCTCAGGTGCATATATAAATGCAATGGCATATGCATGACCGCAGAGTAGCTAACATGCTGTACATTCATTCTTTAATATCTCAATAACTTTCTTTGTTGAGCACTGCCTTCCTTCTTGACCCCATTTTGTTATGCAGTGAATGCAAATACGCAGTTGAATAGAAGAGTCAGAGGGCAATCAGATACTTAGGAGGGGAGAAGCTAGTCAGGTTGACAGGAAAGGGTAACTGCACCAGTACTGGTCTGTTCCATGGAATGAAGACGATAAAGGAGAGAGGAGATCAATGGAGTTTATATTAAGTATGAAATTTTAAGGGTTTTTTGTCACATTATCAACAATTTTATGTTCAAAATTTCAACTCACACCAGCAGTTCTGTGTGTCACTCCATTCTTGACTTCATCAGGCCTCAGAAATTCTTTCAACAGAATTAACATCAAGCTGTTTTCTACATTGAGGAATATAGCCTTCTGTGATGCCTATTGGGATTTCAGGTGATGTATCACAGTGCTGTTCAGACAGAGAAACACAGGTTTAACTAAGCATCAGAAAAAACATGCTACAACTAATCTTACACTTTCCCTGATCTTTATATGATCAGATGATGTTAGAATGTGATTTTATTTGGGTTTTTCCTTTTATGTGTGAACAGAACAATTAGAAAAAAAATTAAAATACTACAGAAGTCATAGACCTATTGTTAAATACAAAAATCTTCTTTTCTTTATGAGGAAAGGAAACCTTTTTTTAATAGATTTTAAACCAAAGAAAATCTGCCTTTATCATTCTCTCTCACTTTTCTTACCCATATAACTTTATCCACATTTAGATGGTTTATACAGCTTCCCTTAAGCTTGTTCATGAATAACTTATGAGCCCATTTTGTCTCAATTTCCATATTTTTGTTTTTAGTCAGCTCCTTTATCACAGTTGAGGGATGCATTTAGACTATCTCTTACCACATTCAAACATTCAAACTGTTCCAGTGTGAAGTGTACATATTTCGTCACTGTCTCAGTGCAACTTTAATTCAAAAATTAACACAATTTATATTGGTTTGAATGAGATTATACAAGTATTTAAATACTAGTATTCTACTAGCTGAAACCTAAGTATTCATTCTAACACTGTCTCAAGTGATGTATAGGTTGTCTCTGCTAAGAGCTGGAAAACCTAGATAAGCAAAGTGACTCACGAAAACCAGAGTTTGAGTCAGGATTAGAATGAATCTTAAAGTTATCACATATTTTTTTTAGGTTGTCTTAATCATAAGAACTTACGCTTATAGAATCACAGAATTGTAAGGGTTGGAATGAACCTCTGGAGATCATTTAGTCCAACTCCCATTCCAACACAGGATCACTTAGAGCAGGCTACACAGGAATGCATCCAGGTGGGTTTTGAATGTGTCCAGAGAGGGAGACTCCATGACCTCCCTGGGCAGAATGTTCCAGTGCTCAGCCAACTCAATGTAAAGAAGTTCTTTCTTATGTTGAGGTGGAACTTCTTGTGTTTTAGTTTGCGGACACTGCTCCCTGCCTTATTGTTTGGCACCACTGAAAGGAGTCTGGCAACATATTCTTGACCGTTGCCTTTGAGATATTGGCCCTGCACAAGTCTCCTCAGTCACTGTTGCATAAGCTGCTGGCTTCTGGCCACTCTACAGACTCTTATGAGGTTTTCCTGATTCAAAAAGTCCCATTGTGCAACGCACTAGGGCACTAAAGTGCTCCACTGCTCATTTTGCTGGCATGAGAGCTGCTCAGCTTGCCAACTGCCAAGTCCTTTTTAAACATCATACTAGCAAGATAGTGAAGTGAAATGGGAAAAGTACAGAAAGAACAATTATGTGTAGAGTCATTTTGGACTCAGAACATTGCTGTGGCAGTAGGGTCACTGCCAGCCTGCCCTGCAAAGGGCAATCTTTGATGTGTTTATACCAGCCATTTCAAGCAGTGGATGTAAGCTGTATTCCTAGGGTTAAGGAATCATTCCTGTTCCTCTTGTATTTGCAGTGATAGAGAGCTAGGAGAAGGAGATTACATTGAAACTTTCTTTCATTTTAAACCAGTTTGATTTTTGTAGTTTGGCATAAAACATTTTTAGGAAAACATACAGATTGGAATGTAAATTCAGAACAAATAGAATAGTAGAATCATAGACTATCCTGAGCTGGAAGGAGCCAACGAGGATTATTGAAAGTCCAACTTCTGGCTCCACACAGGGTAGTCCCAAAAATTACACCATGGGCCTGAGAGCATTGTCCAAATACTTCTTGACCTCAGTCAGGGTTGGTGCTGTGACCACTTCCCTGCTCCAGCACTCAACAACACTCTGGGTGAAGAGCCTTTTCCTAATATCCAACCTAAACCTCCTCTAACACAATTTCAGGCCACTGCCTCGGGTCCTGTCACTGGTCACCACAGAGAGGAGATCAGTGTCTGCCCCTCCTCTTTCTTCCCCTCACAAGGAAGCTGCAGATTGTAATGACATCTGTCCTCAAGTCTCACCTTCTCCGCGCTGAACAGAATAAGTGACCTCAGCTGCTCCTCATACGGCTTCCCCTCCAGACCCTTCACCAAATTTGTTGCCCTCCTTTGAACACTCTCCAATAGCTTTATACCCTTCTTTTCTCCAGAAAGATATGTTAATGAAACATGATTAAAGTTGTTGGCAGAGCTGCATCTTTAACACAGTTGTTAACAAAGTGTATAACAAAAATAATATTTTGTCTTTCTCTTTCTTTTCACTAAAATTGGGACACATCTATATCATTCTTAAAATTAGTTTTATATTCCCATGTGTATAGAACACTAATTGATAATTTATGTGATTTTAGGATTTCAGTGAGAGACAAAGGAGAAATGTAAGGTGTTTGAGGGCACCAGTAAACATAAGTGTCCCTGACCAGCACACATGGGGCCTTCACCTACACACCCTACCCATGGGGTCAGAAGTCCCATTTCAGCATGGGTCTTCAGTTATTCAGAATGATGGTTTAGTCTCAGTGATCTCCAGCTTATCTGTAGCAGTACTGGATCCCATGGATCTCGATCTATTTGCTGTTTTCCTGGCTTGCCCTCAGCTCTGCCTCATCACTGTGGTCCTGCCTGAACATCCCAGGGCTGTTTCTGATTTTGGTTCACTTCACCAGGCTTGATCCTATGCTCTCTAAGCCTGAAAATTGCTATAAACCTGTCTTTTTCAAGTGTCTGAGACCAAGGGTTTAAATCTAAATTAATTTGCATTTGAATTATTTTGTTTGCCTTTCTAATTTCTTGATCAGTTACATGCATGGTAATTTAATGCAGGAACTCTATCCTTTGGATAGAAGCAATTGTGGGATTTTTAGGTGAATACAAGTAGCTATCAGACCAGGAAAGCCTGGAAAATTTAATGGGAGGTTACAAAGTGTGTAGCATGGCAAGGGTGGTGAAGCATGTTCATACTAAGTAAAACTGGCAGCATAAATAGCTTTTAAATGGATGTATAACCTTTTTAAAGGTTAGCTATTCATTCTCCCTCTTTCATTTTTATCTGACTGAAATAAATGCCTCCATAATTCCAGCAAGATCTGAGATACTGTGGGAAATTCACTGCAAACATTAAAGGAGAGTTCTCCTGAGTACCAGAACAATAGACTCTGACCATCTGGTTTTTTTTTTCGAGATAGATGAGACATTAATTGATTCTCCTCCTTGTCTTAGTCTATCCCTCTTTCATATGAGTACATTTTCACACTTACACACAGTATACATTCTTTGAGCTTTACTCATTTTCAGTGTTATTCTGACCTCTGTGGCTCTCATACTATCAAATGCTCCCAAAACTTTCCTTCACATCTAAGCAATTAGGTAAAATTACCCTGTTTTACAAACACTGTTTGAACTATGAACTTTGTAGCAGTGTGTCTGATTGGCACTGCATATCTGCTTTCCCTTATCCCATATTTAGTTAATAGCTAGAAAGTTCTTTACCCGCAGTGTTATTATTGGTTTTTAAAAGTTCTGTATCTTCCCTCCTTGTACCCCCATTCCCTGAAGCCCTTGTCAATCTGTATCCCCTGTGTCCCGGTTGGCTATCCTCTCAGAACCCCTCCCATCTTCCCATCCCTCTTAACCCGATGTTCGCTTCCGTTCGGGGCTCTTGGCCCTTCGGAATCCCGCCGTGTCCTGCCTCCCTCGTTCCGTCCCGGTCCCATCTGCCTTCTCCTCCCCGTCATCCCTATCAATAAACCCTGGATTCCAAAGGCTGAGAGACTGCATTTCCTTTATTCGCCAAGGCTCCTATTATCCTGCCTTCGAGAAGCCAGCCCTAGCACGGGTTCGGGTCCCACAGGTCCCGTCTCCACCTCACCCATGGCAGCGTGGTAAGCACACGGGGAAACCTCTTTTGTGGGGTTTTGAGGTTCCCCTGCCTCCCCAGAGCGAGAAAACCTCAGAACTTAAAAAAATAATCTTTTGTCTGTATTGATAGACATATAGTTACGTATAATTTTTCAAATCATCTATTTCCACATGCTCTGTTCCATGATGTGGATGAGATTTAGGGTTGATTTCTGAATATGCACCATACAATCATCCTCTCCATCACACTCTTTCACTCTCCTCAGCTTTTTCCTCTCTTTTTGCTAAATTATGCTTTCTTTCATAACAAACTTAACATCTTGTCAAGAAATATGTTGCAGGACAAAAAGTCAGGGCAGTTGTCCTTTTACAATTACTGGGGACATCCCTAATTTCCATTACCTTTTAAAGATAATGGGCAATAGTTTCACATAGATATCTTCCACCTCTCTTATTACAGGATGTGCTCTGCCAATTGCAAAGCTTTTTATGAGTAAAGGTTGCTCAAGTAGTCCTTGATCCTCATCCACTGCTGATGTTTTTCCTCCGCCAGAAATTCTTTCATTAATCACAAAAGCCTGAGACACCTTTTTGGTGAAGACTGACGAGAAAATGGCAAATCTGATGAGACTTGCAAGTCCTTTTTTTCTTTCATCTATTACTTTTAGCAAGCAAATTGACTAAATTGCTTCACTTAAGTTTTCAGGGTTCGTTTGTGAGTTAAAAGTTTTCAGGATTAAAGTTTTACTTGGAAAACTCCTTTTTTTACCTCCTTGAATTTTATTTGAATACACATCAACTATAAGTTCACTTACAGGAGACTCAGATGCTTTGAGGTCAAACAAATTCACTTTGTCCTCACACAATGGAAAAGAGACTGCAAAATAAGGCCTTTTTTCTGCACTTTTGCTCTATATGTATTTTGTTCATTATGATAATTCAAATTTGAAAGTATTTTACAAATGCTCAATTAGCAGCAGTTTTCCTCTCCATTATATTGTTTACATATGTATTATTTATGTTGTCTACCACTTTATATGCACTAATTATGCTGGTATTACATTACCCTATAATTTAAAATTTTATTGGGAAGGAGAATAATATTAAATCTGTATAACAAAAATAAGAAAAGAAAAACAGGAAAAGAAAAATAGCAAGGGGTTCTTTACTCTTGATTTAGTCTTCTGAAAGATGTAACCAACCAACCATTTGCATAAACCTATATATGTGTGCCATGAAAAACTGAAACATCTAAGGGATGTAGTTATTTAATTACAAAATTAGATTTGATCATATAAGAACCTTAGGGCTAGCAATCTGGAGAAATGGAGGAACAGTCTCATCACATGATCATTTCCAAATTTGATATGACAGTATTTAAATTTCCATTACTGAAATAAGTAAAAAATTATTATATGAATGCACCATGTGGTATTGTATGTTAACAGATGCTATAAATGTCCCAAAGGAAACGTTTTCTCAGGAAGGTACTGAAGACATAATACAAAACCTTTTCCATTGCTATTCTTTCTCAGTCTTCAAGAAATCTTAGGTGATTGTGTTCCTTTTATAAAATTGTATTATGCAAAGCAAAAAATATATTTCATTCTGGTTTATATACATTAAGAAAGAAGATTTTTTTACTTAATACTTTTCTTTATACAAAACCATGTTGATTATGTCACTTGATAAAACTTATTCTGGCCATGGTGTTATTGATCTGCTTCTTCATGGCAGTTTCATGGATATCATATCCATTACTGGCCCACAGAAATGAATTTTGACTACAGTTAAAAGCTCAGTTAAATAAGTCTGAGTTTTGTGGTGTTACAATTCGAGAGTATTCAGTGATAGTTCTAAAATTATGCTATGCCAGCACTGACACATGGCTTGAAATGATTGAATTTTAGCTTCATGTGACATCTAGTGCCATTAATCAACATCCAAATCTTGCATTTTTTTTCCATGTTGAATATTTTTTAGATATTAATAATTCACTTTCGCTTTTTTCTTCATCCAGAACTATGAAACAACACTGAAGACTATTTTTTCCCAAACATATGTAATTTTTACTTTGCACGTATCTGAGAGCTCATCTTTTTAGACGACCTCTAGGTAGCCTTGACATTGGCTTTCTGCAACACAAGATATGAATTTGAATATTTATATTCTCAACGACATTTTTTAAGGGTTTAGCCATGTATCTTTATGCAGTATTGAATATTTTCAGAGGACTTAAAACCTGAATTTTTCATGTGAATATAATTGAAGACATCTTCTGGAGTTAGGCCTAGGTATAAATTATTATTAGGAGAAACTGTTTGCTGTAGAAAATTTAAGACATACTTCATTAGGTAATGGAAGGCTAACAAACATTTCCAGTAAAATTATGGATCATTGAAATCTAATTAGTATGGAGGAATTCACATGCAGATTTCTAGTCTTAGGGTAGAAATCTTTCATTCAACAATTAAGGATGTACTTTAGGATGAGTTTATAAACTCCACCATTTAGAATATTTATCTTTTTAGATGAGTTTCTGGAAGAGAGGTTTTTCATTACAATAACTGAGTTATCTGATATTTACCTATTCCCAAAGGCACAGATCACACAGGATAAGTGCATCTTAAATGTGCAAAACAGTTATTTTACAGCTAACACACACACACAAAAGAAAGCTAGGATTAATGCAAGAAAGGTTATGGAAGTGAAAAAAACCGAGACAAAGGAAGAGAAAGAAGGTTACATCTCTAGGCATATTCATAGGGATTGACCTTTTCTCCACAGAAATCAGTGTCTGTAGTAAATTTTATCTATACTATGCATCTATACTCCCCCAGAGATTCATCACCATCCACATTCTTTCTCTGTCTAGTCAGTCCTCAACTCTTTCTACGCAAAAATAACAATATTAAGGCAATAACTGGTTTTATTGCCTGGTATAAATTCCTGGAACTAATCTTAATCCAGTTATTCCTATTAAAATTGAGGTAACTTGGAAATTTGGAAGAAAAAAATATCCTATGGAATAGTAGGAAATTTTCAAAACAACTTACAGTTTTTAAAAGAAGTAAGCAAAGATACTAAACAAGGTCCTTAATGAAAGAAGGCTGATTACATGTGACGTTCCATAAGGATCTTTTTGGGGTCCTGTTCTGAGTCATAAATGATTGAGAATTGGAATAGTGAGGATCATAGAATGGTGTGGGCTGGATCATGTTGGATTAAAGATCATGTAGTTACAATCCCTCCTGCCGTGGGCAGGGACACCTTCCGCCAGACCAGGCTACACAGCCTCATCCAGCCAGACCTTGAACATCTCCATGGGGCAACCACAACTTCTCTAGGCAGTTTTCTGATATTAACTCGTTATATATTCACTGCTTTCTCAAGGTGTCCATTGTTGGCCTGTGTGTAAAAGCATTATCAATCTTGGTGTTATTTGATATAGCTTGTTTTATGTATATTACACTTAGTGTAAGATGGTACATTGTTTTTTTATCAGTAGCCAAATGCAAGTTCTCAGCAAATTAATTCCATAAATGTTAGTAGACACCTTTAATTTAATTGAAATACATAAAAATCACCATAAAATCAGTTTCATGTGCAATTGTTTAATTTAACATCCAGAGTATTTATCTCTTCAAGGATGTAACACAAATACATAATCTTATACTACAGGTAACTGCTGATTATTTTGTTCCTATATTCAGAAATTGAAATGCAACATTAAGTTGAAATGAATCTACAATGACCTGGGTTTACATGTGCAAGCCCTGACAAAAAGAAGATGCTTTTAGTCAGCTTTTATGAATGGATTACCTGTAGACGATTGATAACTACAGAATCCTATCATTCTGTTTACTTTGTGCAATAAATTTATTCTGCCTATAGCTGTACAAGTACTTAGGCATGCAACATTTTGCACTCCAGAGAGGTGTAAATCAAGACAAGCTATTTTATTAATGGCTAGTACTTTTCTGAACAGCTGAATACCCTGTTGTTACTTGGCAGTCACAATTTACTCACTTAATTCTGCTCTTGCTTTATATTTCACTCCTTCACGATGGAGAAGAGTTCCCTTGGTCACATGAGAAATGGAAGTGGTACAAAAAGAGAGTAATTTCTTCATAAGACTAGTGTGGAGAGATGTGGGCAAAAATATTATTGTATTAAAATGGCAAAATCATGGTAAACTATGGAAAAAATCTGCTGCAAGTTTTCATCTTATACTGTTATATCAATGTTATGTTGGTGCAAATAAAAATTACACATCTGAGTACAATGGAACACTTTCAAAGACAGTGTTTGTTTAGCTGTTTAAAATGTCCTAAGAATTCTAGCAAATAAAATTTTTAATTGCAATTACTGACATCACTACTAACCAAAATAATTATATAATTATCCCAGGTTTACGGTTTGTACCACAGTTATGGTCATTTATATCCCATGATCATCTAAAAGTCTCAGTGATAGCCCTAGCATGCATAACATAATGTATATACAAAAATAAAGATCCATCGAAAATATATATATATATATATATAGATATATAAATAGACTGTAATGTAGGGGTGATGAATTATATTATCTTAAAAATTCTTCTTAACCACATCAGCCATACAGCCTAGGGCTGAGATGACACTGTTTCCAATTCCCTCAAGCCTCATAGTCCACTGATTCTAGTAAATATGCAAGTGCAGCACTCTCAACTAGTATATTGATTATGGATATAAATACTCACAGTCAAAAAGAAGATGCATTATGAGCCTTTGTATTCCAGCATGGCCTCATTTTTACTTATGATCAACTTGACATTTAGAGTTACAGCTAAATTTTATTAGCCTAGATTGACTCATCCAAGAGAACCAAAGGAATACACCTCATATGCAAAGTCAAGAATTTATGAGTAGTCAATCGAAATCTTAATAACCTAGTTATGTATATATATGTACATTATTTATGTAGATAAACTATCATTGAAAAAGTAGGAAAATATAAAACATTATGACAGGAAAAAGGTAGTCTCAATAGCAATAAAGTTACAGTCATTGCACACAAAACTTCTAGTGTCTTTTTTCAATGTTATGCTCACACTTCCAAAACCCTTTCATGTATTTAGGTTAATACTTGAGTCTTCAAGAAGATATGATGAATTGTAATAAACCACTAGCATATTGAGTCCTTCTCTGTGAGGATACAATGATTACAGTGAGGTTTTCCTTTTCCTTAATATCAAATTTTTTTGGGGACTATTTTGATATATTTTTTAACATGCTCTGCCTGATGCCTGCTCTTCAGAGGATTGCACTTCCCCCTAACATGCACATAAATTATGAACAGTGTGTTCCTATATGTATTGGATAGTTGCTCTTTGTTCTCTTTGTTACCACTAAAATCTTAGTTACCAGGCTCCCCAGGCTGGATTCCTTTAGTGCCCTGTAATTGACCGGTAGTATGTTGTTCAATAATACAAGAGCCCTGAGGCATCTCGTATTATTCTGTGCCCCTGCTTTGAAGGCCTTTGTTGTCATCATATGCCTGCACTCTCTGAGTTGCACTTTTATTCTATCATTATAGGCAATTCATTTTACAGAAAATAATCACATTTTATTGGCATTATTTTGAAATCTATGACTAAGTTATCATATGTTCGTAACACAGCAATAGAAAGTAAAGAAAAAGAAAAAAAAACAATATTCAGTTCCTAAACAGGCTAAAGCAAAGCTCCAGGCCAGCCCAAATTCAGACAAAGTAAGTCTGACAGGTCTTAATCTTGAAGCCTTGAGGAGTTCGCACAAAGTTTATTACTACAATAGAAATTCTTCCTTCTCTAATCCAGTAGATTATAACATATTTTCTCTATAGACCTTACAGGGTTTGCTACCAATTCTGCTAATCAGGAGAAATGTACACAATCTCAAACATCTGTGACCAATGTATGTAATTATTAACAAATTGAAGTGTTCCATGTGGGCATTATATGAAGTTTTAAGTTACATGAAGTTACATGGAGTTCACCTTGTGTCATGACTACTTATATATCAGAAGCATTAAGTTTGCAGTTTGACATAACAGATAATAGAGACCAACGCTAATAAAGTACTGCTCACCTAGATGTATATCGTCACTCCAAACCCCCATTTAAGGAAGACATTTTTGTTCAGATTGCCTGATCATCTGATTTTACAGGGGAGTTACAAATGTTTCCGGAAAAGGATATCAGAAATATGTTGCACTACTGTGGTGAAATCTCTATGCTGATTGTCTGTTTAGATAATTTTCACGTCCATACTCATTCAGTTCTCAAAATATTGACTACTTTGGATTCATTTCATTGTAAAACACAGGTGTCTTCTCTTGACTTATTAAAAAATATTATTCTTTTCATTGATATCAAAAGCAGACTGCAGCTTTGGCTTGTCCAGATCCTTTCACAAGTGCATCAGTAAAAAAAAGTTACCCAGAAACAGAGTAGTATAACTTAGTAACAAAGTGATTTTATTATCATAAGGGATTCTAATTTTTGTTTTGAATCCTGTGATCTTTGTTATTTCTTCCCTATATTTAATTTTCAGTATACAACTATTTCATGCTGATCCTTTCAAATCTTCAGGAAGCACTGCAAAATATGTGGAGACAATTAAGAAAGTCTTAGTGGGACCTAAAACAAATACAGCTAAGGAGAGACTAGAGACTAGATTACTTTACTGGAGTATATTTATATTGTGAAATTTTACGTTTTTAACTAATGTACTCAAGCCCAGGATGCTGGAGTCCTACACACCCTATATGTGAAAATGGCAAAATTCAGGCCATTAGCCGGTGTTTCAGAACATCTGTATAGGCTCTGAGTAACTTTGTGAATTCAACTTTTCTTCCTACACCTCTGGTCACAGAAACACCCAGAAGGATTAACCTGTCATTAAACTGAGATTTTGCAAGTGAAGACATTTGCCTTAGCCTTTTGTTGTGACTCCCAAATACTCTAAAGCAACTTAAAGCACTTCTTCTCCATCATCTGAGAGTTAAAGAGGTAGAGTATGGGGTGGTATAGCACAATCTCCATTTCCCTTGGTTATTAAATTGTGCATCCTTCCTTGGAGCTCTCTATTTTTGGTCCAACTTCATTCAGTATAAGTGCTGTACACAGAATGTACAGACCATGAATAACAGCTATAGGATTTTGAAGTTCACTGAAGGATACTAAAGATTACCTAACCACATGAGGCATTTACCCTTTTATTTTTCTGTATGTTAAAGAAATAATTTTCTATATATTTCAACATAGTCCTTCTCATTGTCTTTGCTGAAGGTTCTCTTGTCATAGCTTCTCTTAAAAGAAAACTGCTTCCTATAAAATCCTATCCATCCTTGGAATATTGTCTTCTCTAAAACACTACATGCTGGTACAAGTAATAAGAGAAAATATAATTTTCAGTTTTAAAAAATACAAAACGTATTATTAACAAGGTTTGGTTTGGGTTTCTGTAAAACATTTTCAACGATTCTGCTCAGTAGACTAGATTGGAAAAGCTGCTGTTTTCTATGAAAAATTTGTAAATAAAAATACTAACATTTAAAAGCCTAATTTTTTCTCAAACAAATATTTGGAAAATTAAAATCAGGATTTTGCCAAATTTAATTTTTCAAACTAAGTTTGCTGGAAGTGATGTAGGAATTGAAACTTTCACTTTTCCTTCAAAGACAGGAAAAAAGGATGAAAAAGCAGCAAATTAAATTAATATATAGTTCATAAATATTAATATATATCTATATTAATAATTATTTACACAAATATTAAAGATGTTATTAAAATCTCTAAAATACTGTTGCTCAGAGTAATAGTGTGTATTTGTTTTGTTTTAATCATCACTATGGTATCATTAACCATGTCAATTAATATAACTTTTCTAAACTCACTAAATAATAAAAAAAAATAATGCTATCCACTCCCTTATTTTAATAGTTTTTTTTAATTTAGTAAAAAGAATTACATATATATGACTAATAAAAATAAAATTACTTTTCAACTGTTTTTTAATACCTCATTGTATATTCTATTACCTGTAAAAAAAAAAAAAGAGTAAAATTAATTAAGTAAAGTCTAGATATCATGCTTTGAGACTTGGTTACCTATCTATCTAAGCTAAGTATAGATTAAGAGTTCATTATCAATCTTCATTTGGAAGCAGGTCAGAATTTCTAATGAACACTGGTTATATACAGCCTCCGAAATAAATATTAACATGGAAAAAACCCAACCAAACTATAATTCTCAAAATCAAGACTCAGATTTTAATGGCATTACTGAGCCTATTTATTTTGAAACTGATAGAGCAGTTAATGAAAGTAATGCTTAGAAAGAATTGAGGTAGCAAAGAGTTTCAAACCTGAAAAAAAATGAAACAATGTAAAATTTGTATATTTTGAATGTGTGGGAGGAAGGGAAAGAAGAAGTGCTGGAAATAAAAAATGGAGTAAAGAAGAAGCCGGAAGAGATAAATGTAGAACGAGTCCCAGTTAAGCAATGTTTTCTTCAAAAATGTTTTATTCAAAAGGAGATCCAGCAGCAAAGTAATAACAAAAACCTCTCCAGGAGCTGAGGGGAGTACTAGCAAGCATAGTTGTTGATATCTTTGAAGCCCTTAGCTAGGAAAAAAGGATATCCTCGCATGAGTCAATAACATACATAGGAACTGAGGTGAATAAAAAAGAGTATTAAGCTCAGCCTGTTTAATCAATCTTAACTGAAACTTGCATGAACATAAACTGGAAACAGTTTAAAGGATATAATCTCTTTAAAGAATGCTATCTATTGAAATTAGATTATGTGTTTGAAACTCCAATTTTCATTTCCTTAGGAAATACCATTGTTTTCAATAAGCAGTAAAACATCTTCAAAAACAAAGCAATCTAAACTCTTCTACTATGGTCTTCTCTAGCCTTTCTGGGAAAGGTAATAAATATATGATGAATCTGGCAAATAAAAAGAATTACAAGCAATAGAAAACCAAAAAGTACATTTTCACTCCTGAATAACTCAGTTACTCACCTGGTGAAAATAATTTCTAAGCTAGTGCTGGCGAGGTTGCACCTCAAATACCATGTTCGGTTGTTGTAGTCTGTTTCTGAATTCTTTGTTTCCATTTGTTTGTTCATTTAAGATTCATTATTCTTTACACTAGTTAGGTACAGAGATAAGCCAAATTAATGATCTTTTAACAAATTGTTCTTTCTGTGGATGCAAAAGTGAATGTTATTTTTTTTCTTAATTATGTTTTAGATGCTTTTAAAATAGAAGTATTCCATGAATTCCATGCTTTACAGACACACAGGTTTGTGTATCCATCTAAACTTAATTGTTGCCACTCCAAAAAAGGTCCCAAAGAAAACTGCTCTACAGTTAATAATAATATTTCTAAGATTTGTTTTGGTCTTTTCAAAATTTAATTATTTTAAAATAATTAAAAAAACCTGATCAGATTATGATTAATATTAACATTTTTAACATTTATCAGAGAACATATATATGTATTAATAATTGTAAATACCCACAGTTTTTCTTGAAAAAATGAGAATTATGTATGCATATTACTGGAAATAATGAAATGCAAAACATAGGGAAGAGAACAGAAGTAATCTAATGTATTAAACACCGTAGTATAAGGAGGATGATCTCTGAAAATCAGTTTTGGGAGTTTTTTGTTTGGTTCTGTTGTTATTTTTTTCATGAAACACCTAAACTTTCAAACCGTGTTTTTGGTTTTTAAATCAAAGTTGCTGACCCCAAAACACCTGTAATGTTGGTCACAGTTGCTGCTTAGATTTGGCCATTTGACTTTCTTTATCTTTATTAAAATTTGAACTTAACACCATTAAAAATTATTCCTACTGCCTAAATCCATTGTTGCTACAAATTTCTGAACAATCTTTCAAACTGGAATTGAAAAGACATAAGAATAACACTGAAAAAATGGAAAATAAATAACAAAAGTATTTAACACATGAAGACAGGAAAATGCAAATTACCTGAAAAACAGTAAATTGAAATCTCAGTAAGCAGTAAATTTAACACAAATATCTATCTGTTTTTTATTAGGATTGCATAGTTTTTTCTTTTTATTTAGTGACATATGCAGATTTATTGGGAAATCTGTTCTTATACAAAGGGCTGAATTTATTTTCAACAATCTTGCAAGAACTTTTGTGTATCAGAATTCTAATTTGCATTAATATTATCCCCCTGAGGATTTTGAACACTAAAGTTCATATCCTCTTTTTCTATTAATTATTAAATCACATAAACTCAATTTCAAATAAATATCTCTTTCCTTATAGTCTTCCACATTAAAATGCGTAGCTGCACCTTTATTGCAAATGAACTTCTTTAAATATAGGGAAGTTTATGAAAATAAATATTCCAGAGATTAAATATGATTGGTAATTGGTTCATTATCTAGAATGGTTCTTAAAATATTTAAAAATGTATAATCCTTAGGGAAAAGATTAAAAATATTGCACATGTAATGCTAGCCAAGTTTTATTGCATAATTATTGAACTGTTTTCCTCATGAATGTTCAGTTATTAGAAATCATTGCAATTAAAGAGGGAATAATCTGTGCTACACAGTACTTCAGAAAGCATATTGAAATCTAAACATCTCTACTTTTTTTGGAAGTATTATGAAGTATGGCTCAGGAAGCCTTCCTCATCATCCTAAGTGGCAGACACCATGTGATGAGTTTGAAGGTGCACAATGCATAAAAAATATCTATTTCTTATAAAATTATCATCAAGTGAAATTTGAAGGAAAAACTGTACTTTATCTAGCCTGTATTCTTGTCTTTTTTAACAAGGGAACTTGTAGAAAAATATCTGTAATGCATGTTTGTTTATACTGTTACATGGTGGTCCTGGTGTTAAATGGTGCCTCATTGAGTTTTGGGGTCAGAGCATAGCAATATCTCAAGTAAATATTGCAACAGATTTTTGCAAATGCAAATTTACAATGAATATACATTGTTTGTAAAATAAAGATTTCAATGTCCCACCAACTATTTCTGAGAACAGCTGCTCCACAATATATGTACTTGATAATACTGCACAGGGAAGTTCAGTAACTTGAAGATGTTATCAACAGAGATTCTCAACATACTTTTTCTTTAATGTAAATTGCTTCTGTTCAACAAGAAAATTTAAAGTTCCGGTAACATTGGAAACTATTTATTGAAATCATCTAGTCCATCTCTTTGCTCAAAGGTTAAATTCAAAGTTTTATGATTTTTTTCAGGGCCTTGTTTTTCCCTCTCCCTAGCTTTATGTGTCTTGTGTAAGTCCCCAGCAGACTCAGCGTCTGTATCTTCTTCAAAGCAAGATGAGTGTCTCCTAAGATTGGCTTTCCAACGGCCATAGCAAGACTTTGAATACTCTGATCTCTGAGTCACTTCAACTGTGTGACATTTTAATTTAGGAGCCTGGAAGCCACCCTAGACCATGAGAGCAGAAGACAAAAAACCAAGAAAGAAGGCAAATTATGAATACTGGCATATAACATACTTTATGTACTGCTAAATGAGAAAAATTTGCTGGTTAACTATGCTGCATTTAAAGAACACTCAGTTTTAGGTACAGAGTTTTTGAAAATTTGCAATAACTGTTCCAGGCTGGCTCAGGATTCATTCTTCCCTCAATGAAAAAAGGCACTATCAGATATTTATTTCTTGTAAATTATTTACATAATCTTGTCAATTTTATGCCTACCAAGGACTTAAAGAGGTGTCTCCAATGGCACAATGTATTTTCACACATTAATCACAATTATTGTGTACCTTGAAACAAATGATCAGAATTCTGTGGTGGCTGACAGTATAATGGGGGCAAGAATTACCATAGTTATTATAGCTGCACTTCAAAAAGAGTTTTCTTTTTTTGGTTAAGGTCCCTAAAATTAAGACCTTGTTTTAAAGCACAGCGCAGTAATCATGATCAGAGTTCAGCATTTATCTTATTTTTTCAGACAGAAGAGTTACTAGTGACAAGAGCTACAAAATGGGCCATAAATGGACAACAGCTGTACCAGCATGAAAACTGAGGATGGCAATATGAGGACATAGCTGAGTCTTGTTTTCACATCCATTGTCTATCTTGCTGGAAGCCCATGGGAACACATGGACACCTGGGAAATTTATGGGGTTCAACAAGGCCAAGTGCAAGGTGCTGCTGTCAGAAATGTGATTTAGAATATCTGGAATTCACTAAGTTCTGTACACATGCTGAGCAGCTCTGTCACTTCCAATGAAAACACTGCTGCTTTGGAAGGAAGCTCTTTCACTTTGTTTCTTTCATTAGTCTTTATTCTGATCTGCTGACAGCATAGTTGCTACCCTCCTTTGACATTTTGTTTGCTAATCAGGCTTTTAAGATGGAACTTCTCTGCCAGATATTCCCTTGTCCTCCAATGCTGAGAGTTTCTCAGAGAAGGGCTTTTTTTGTTTTTTTTTTTTAAGGAATGCATTAATAGTTCTTATGCCAACTGTGCCAGTTTTCTTTCTGTTCTGATATCGGAAGTTGGTATTAAAATTGAAAAAGCTATATTTCAACTGAAGGTTGTGTATTGGAGTCAGGGTTGTGTGATGTTTTCTTTTATTTCTCATATAATAGGACAGTTGATATCCTGAAAAACTATCTTGTTTTTAAGTTTCCCTCATGCAATATCCCTCACGCTATACTTAGCCATCATGTCTATCACTCTCCCTCATATTAGTTAAAACACGTATTCCCCTCTTTGCTAGAAATGGAATCATATGTTTTTCCAAATTGTATTGCTATGAAAAATAAGTAACAATAGATGTTCTGCAGTTGAAAAATATTAAATTTAATCCATTCTTACACTCTGGGGACTGAGGTAGAGAATCATGTCATCACAGAACAAAAGGTTTTTCAACTTTTGCAGATAATTGCCTCAACAGACAGCTCCATCCTGAGGCATGTTTAAGGGAATTGTAAAGCTTATTCTCAACTTTTTAATTGCATAAAATTTCTATGATCATTCCTTAAAGTTTGTATCAACTCATTGGATCATTTCAGACTAAATTTTCACTCTCAATCAATTTGTCTTTCTGAAAGCCAAACTGCTTTTATTGAAGAAGAAGAGATGCAGCAATATTCATCTCATCCAACAGATGAGATAATTCAGCTTTTCTCATATGTGCAGAGGCTGTTTCTAAAATATTCTGAAATTTTTGTATCTTGTGCTTTGTGCTTGATGTGTGATGTGAAAGCGTATTGGGTTTGTGCAGCCAAGTTTTGGTAGTGGGGGAGCCACAGCGTAGCTTTTGCAAGCAGATGTGGAACATTCTGCCATGTCCGACAGAGACAATGCCAGATAGCTCCAAGATGGACCTTCTTAGCCAAGGCTGAGAAAAACAAAGACAAGTGGTAGCACCTCTGGAATAGCACATTAAAGAAGGGAAGGCGATAAAGTTCCTGTGCAAAGCAATTACAGAGAGAGCAAGAAGTGCAAATACATAAGAACATCTCTACAAACACCAAGGTCAGTGAAGAAGGAGGGGAAAGAGGTGTCTCCTGTGCTGGAGCTGAGATTCCCCTGCAGCCTGTGGTGAAGACCATGGTGAGGCAGCTGTGGACCCGCAGCCCATGGAGATCCATGGTGGAGCAGAAATCAATCTACAGTCCATGGAGCACCCCACACCAGAGCAGGTGGATGACCAAAGGAGGCTGTGACCCCATGGGAAGCCAGTGCTGGAGCAGGCTCCTGGCTGCTGTGAACCAGTGGAGAGATGAACCCATGCTGGAGCAGGTTTGCTGGCAGAACTTGTGACCCTGTGGGAGAACCACACTGAAACAATCGGTTCATGAAGACCGGTGCCCCACTATGGAAGGGACCCACATTGGAGCAGTTTGTGAAGAGCTGTAGCTCATGGGAAGGACCCATGTTCAAGTTCATAGAGGACTATTTCCCTTGGGAGGAACTCCACTGTGGAGTAGGGGAAGAGTGTTAGGATTCCTCCACTGACGAGGAAGGAGCAGAAGAAATATATGATGAGCTATCTGCAACCCTTGTTCCCTGTCCCTCCGCACCACTGTGAGGGAGCAGACAGAGTATTAAGGAGTAAAGTTAAGTCTGAGATAAAGGCATGGGTGGAGCAAGGTGTTTTTAAGATTTGGTTTTCTTTCTCTTTATCCTACCCTTGTTTGACTGGTAATAAATTAAACTCATTTCCTCAAGTTCTGTCTGTTTTCCTGTGACAGTAACTGCTGAGGGATCTTCCTGCCGTTACCTCAACCCCAGAGTTGTACATTATATTTTCTCTCCCTGTTCATCTGAAAAGGGGAATGACAGAGCAGCTTTGGTATACCCCTGGCATCCAGACAGTCAACGCACCACAGAGAGGTATTTCAGATGTTTAATATGAGTTGAACTGCAAGGGGTAATCTATGACTTTGTCAAAAGTGAGCTGTGTGACCAGGTTCAACTTGTATGAATAAATTTTTATATCACACTGCAACAAAACGTACCTAATTTGAATTACAAGCCTACTAGAAAGGATATTGCTTTTGCTGTTATTGTAAATGACTTACTAAAAGCTTAGTGTTATGAAACTGTAATATTAATACAGAGGATCTTTAGGCTTTTGAACTGCCACACATCTTGAAAGAGCATTAAATAGAAGGACAGCTTGTTTTCTCCATAAGGAATGCTGACCAAGGATGTCAACATGAGCAGCTTTTCAGCCTCTTGAGCAGCATTCTTGCCAATCAAGACTATCAGCCAGCGTGCAACCTACTATTTTCCTTTGTGCTCCTCCAGACTCTGTTGTGGCAATCTCTTCAAAACCGCTGCTAACAGTCAGAAAATTGCTGTCCTATAATTGTTATGTAGAGTATATATTAATAAATGTTTTGGGGTTTGCTTGTGTTCTTTTTCTTTTAATCCACTTAGTGTTACCTGTTGTTTTATATGTTAGTTACAGATTGTCTTCAGGTCTTTCTGTTCTCTGCCTGCATGACATCAAATACTGTGGAGATCAGTGGGAGGATTTGTTTTGGCTCAGCTTTTGAAGAGTTTGTACGTGACATTAAAAAAAAAAACAAAAATAAAACAACAAACAAACTCTACAAGCAGGTTTATGGGTATATGGACTAGATCTGCCATATAGAAAGGAGATGACTTAATTATATCCTAGTTTTAGTTCTAATAGTACTGTCAGCTTAGTGAAAATAAAAAGTTATATTTTGATAAGTTTATGATGAAGAACCATGTAACCTTTTTTTCTTTAAAATGGTGATTTATCTTAGAAATAACTTCTATTCATAAGTCTCTTAGTGTCCATCCTCAATTATTTTATTAGAACTTCCTGTGTCTAAAATTGTGATGCAGGGTTTTTGTCTGCTGCTTATTAATCACAGACACAGAGTTCACATCGCATTACTATCCTTCCCAGTAGAAAATATAAATCGCTTGAAGTTCTTTTACTAACTCTGAAATGTTTCCATAGCATTTACAAGTTGTGTGTTTGATAAATGTATGTATGTCTTTATTATCTAGTATGGGGAGAGAAAAGGAGACACAAGCCAGATGATACATGATGTGTGAATTGGGAGTTCTTACAAGATGACCATCCTACAAAGTAATTAAGAAAGAATAAGCAAAGTGAATGATGAATAAGGAGCATCTACTTAATCACCAAGAAAGAACACTTCCTATTTGCCTTTATTTTCTGATGCCATATTAAAATATTATATTGTATTATTTTCATTTCAGGTAAGACTATGCTGCCATTAAATACAGTGTTCTACTTCTCTGTCCTCCTCTCTTATCTCCTGCCATGTGGGATTGGAGAGGATAGTGTTTAGCAGATAAATTTCCAGTTTTCATTCAAACATGCCTGAACAAAAAATATTGAGGACCAAGTGATACTGCAAGAACAAATAGTGGAGAAGAAGGTGGTCTTGCTGTTTATGAAATCAGGAAAGACTTACTGAATTAAAGTGCATTGGATGTAGATGCCAAAGTTGTGGTAGGAGGTAGCTGCAGGGGTGACCTCAGTGAGGAGAGATCTGGGCTACTTATGCTGGATACACCAGGTACCATTTCCCAACTTACCCTGAGGTGATCTGGTGGGGAGGATGTAGAGGAATTGGGGATGAAGGTATGAAATTGAACCAGGGAATGAGGGATGGAAAGGTGTTGCTTTAATGCTTGTGCTTTTGTTCATATCTTGTGTAACCGGCAATAATCCGTTTTTCCCAGGCTGAGCCTATTTTGTGCATAATAGTGATCAGTAAGTGAACTCCCTGGCTTATTCTCAAGCAATGTACTTTCTTGATCCTGTGTTTTTCCTGTTTTCTTCCCTATTCTGACTGTTTTTTAAATTCCTAAGTAACTATTACATGGGAGGATGTAATAGCTTTTCCTTTAAAAGGCTAAATAACTGTCCACTAATGGGGAAAAGTGGATGAATGAATTTGCTTTGCTTGTGTATGCAGCTTTTTCTTTGCCTATTAAAAAGTCTTTTAACCCAAAAGTTTTCTCACTTTTACCTTTCTGATTTTCTCTCCCATCCCACTACTGGGGAGTGAGATGGTGTGTAAATCTATTAAACCTGCTCTGGTTTAAACCACAACACCACATTCTGGCTGATAAGTCCCAGCTTCAACCATTTTAACAAAAAGTTAGTCTGTAGAAACTGACTTTAACACAGACTCCAAAAAAAAGAAAAATACACATTTGTGTTACTTTAAATGAAGCTTAGACAGCTCAGTAAGACAAATTCATTCCTTCTTATAGGACAAAAGCTGAGCTGAAATCTGCTGACTTGCTCCAGCACCAGGTTGCAATTCAGTATGCCAACTCCTCTTTATGAATTATTGGCTCTGTGCTCTGGCTGCCTGTTCAATGGGCAACTCAAGGCAATACCATATATTCGGATGCATGTCGTTGCTCACAAGGAGGGGAAAAAAAAAGGTGATTTTTCTGTCTTTGTTGCCAGTTTATGTGCAGTCCAACAAGACATCCAGTTTAGGATAAAGTTAACTCCAATTTATGAAAAACAGATCTTGTGCAGTTTTATTACGAAAGAAAGAGAGAAAGAACAAATGAAAGAAAGAAAGAAAAAAGAAAAAAAAAAGAAAATTGCAGTCAGACAAACACAGAAAGCTTTTTTTTCCCTGAAAACCCAAAGGGAATTTAAAGGAAAAAAGTATTTGAAGTCTATTTCAGATGTAATTCTATAGCAGAATTGGAAACCAAAATCTTTGAGTCATAATGGATGTTCCATTGCATTTTAAGTGTATCTCTGGCTACCCCAAAGTCACAATGCACATATTCAGTATGAAGAGAGCTCATGGAATAATACGATATGAATTCAATTTACATAGATGGTGTCTTGTGGCCTTTTTCATTACTCAAGAGCTCTCAGGATACTGTTGCTGCTATTTGTATTCACCTGTGCTAATAAAATTCCCAATGGTGAAATTTTTGTTGCAAAGTATGGTAATTTTCTAAGTAAAAAATAGGACCTTATTAAGCCATATATTGCTGTTAGTAATGTGACTTTTGCTGCAGGTGTCAGAATGACTCAGACAACTATTCAATGAATCAGCCCCCTAAGGATAATGTAAAGTATCACTGAATTATTGCTGTCAAAACTAACAGATGCTTTATATTACAGTGACAGCATGTGCCATTAAAAAATAAAAAGGAAGGAAAATGAAGAAAAAAAGAAATTTTATCAGGCAGAGAAAAGAAAAAAAGAAATCAACTCCAAATAAAAAAAAAAAAAGCAAAACCACAGTTTCTACATAAGTATTTTTCTCTGCTTTCCTGTAAATCTTCCAAACTTTTCTTTTTTTGTTTGAATCTCAAACATTGCATTGCATTTTATTACATTTATTTTTTCTTGGTTTTGGGATATTTCTCCTTTCATTAGCAAACCCTGTAGACAGCAATTACTTCACTCTTTCAAAAAAATATGTATTTTTTAAAGGTGACAAAACATTACTCAGGACATTTTCCAAGCCACAAGCAGCCAGCTTTTTACTTTCACTGAAGCTTATGGGATACATATTGACGAGCACTGGCAGCCTCTTATGTATTATGGTAAATTAATAATAGTCCACAATTGAAAATTTCGTTGGAGGACACAAGCTAAATCACACAAAGGACAGTGAAACTATTAAAAATTTAAGTTGCCTTCTGTCACAAAATCATGACATATAAGAAAGGATATAATAATGAAGAACTTTACCTTTTAAAAGCATAAACCAGCGAAACCACTACTGATAGTAACATCTTTAAGCAGAATTCTCTGTCTCTTCTTTGATCACTGTTGCAGACGGAAGCTGATGGTAACATTCTCACACCTTTAACCCCTCTTTTAAATGCAAATAGATGTTATTAGGTGTGTTAAGCAGGTGTTGTCTATTGAAAGCTTTTACATTTTATGCCCTGCTTGTCAATCCTTTAAGAAAATGTGCTGGAATGAAGACATAGGGTTGAATACTACAACATTTTGTCCTAGTACATACGAAGAAAAGAAACACGTTTAGGAGTCTTTGGAAAAAACATGGATTTCACTTTTATAACTTCACATTTTACAACCAAAACAGTTTTCCGATTCTGAGCCTTATAACGAGAAATTCAAGGTATGGGTTTGGGAGTTTGGTATTTTCTTTAGATGCAATAACTAAAAGGAAATGAAAATTTCAACAGGTCTTCTCCTGAGGTGTGTATTTTGTACGAATATTGTAACTCTCAACTGAATTAGACTATGGAGAATTTAATACAAAAACCTGGCAACACTAGGCATTATAGTTTAATTTTGTGTGTATATATGTGTTTGCTCCTAGTTTGCTTTTTTCCTGTTCAAGCATTTCCATGTGCCCTAAGGCAATCCCCAACACATGCAAGATATATCCTTGCTTTCATTCTATAAAAATACTGTTCTGCTGAAATGCCGAAAAAGAATCTTCAAAGTATTTTAAACACATTGCACAGAAAACCAACAGCAACTAACACATAAAATAAATGTTTATATTTTTTTATAAAAAGTTGCATAACTACAGCCCTGTGCTAGATGGATGTGCCCTTATACATAACTAGAATGGTGTTTACTTATCTCTGGCTTTTAAGGCATTCTTTGGATGCATAGCTCAACCTCAGAAAACTGGCTTGTTAAAGCTTAGGTTAGAAAAAGGCCATTATGGTTATAGAATTTTAGTTATTCAAAGAGAATTCAGCACCTTAAGCCAAGTATTTGCAGGCAAAAGAAAATAGGTTACCTCAGAGAAAGCTTTACTCTTGGTAGGAAACATCAGATGAAGAAGGAAAATAATGAAACAGAAAATGGTAATTTGTTAGAAAGCCATGCACAACCATGCACAATGATGAGCTCTTAAATTCTGTAACAAATCAGAGGACCCATAAGAACAATTACATCTATAGCACTGCAAACCAGCAGATGTAGTTTCTACATAGTTCTTAGCCCATCGTGGTTGTTTTACTAATTTAGGAATAAAAGGGCTAATTACTTTTCTGGACTTTATGGATCTGTCTGGTCTTTACTTTTTTCAGCTTAGTTTTAGCTGCAACACCACATTATCCAACAATCTGATGATTGTCTTCTAACTTGCTTGTAGCTTCAGCTGAGGTTTATGCAACTGTACCAAGGAATTGCACCACATATGGTAGAGGTTTAATAAAACTTAATGATCATTGAAGGTAAAATTCTCCATCAGGGAAAAAAAAGTGTTGTTAGCAACAGACTGCCTGGAAACATGAAAAGGAACAGTACATGCAAAACGGAAAAGAAAGTGGACTGTCAGCACTACTGACACCATACTGCCCTCAACAAAGGACTCTGGATACCGGCAACACATGGCAGCATTGCATGGTAGGAAAAAGGGGCCTTGACTTTTGGCACCTGCAGGTGCTTAGAAAGGTGAGTATTGCAATGGAGAACTGGGGATGATACTAGAATGTCTGTGTGCACAGTAATTTTACCTGATTTGGCAGTAGGAGTGATTTAACAATTTGACTGAAAAGTTAATATCAGTGTAGTTAGATCAATGATATCTGCTTGTTGCACTTTTATTACACTGTTAAAATGTTACTCAGACTATGAATAAATTCTTGTGTGTGCATAAAAGATGTGATCCATATTTGCCCATATGAAAATTCTGAGTGTGATAAAAGTTCTTTCAGGTACATATGTACAACCTCTTGTTATTTTGTACAGGTTTGTATGTGTCTTGTACAGATTGAAATGTGGGCGTGATTGGTCTTTAAGCTCTTTCAGAATTACAGCAGAAAGAAATAAAACATTTATGTGTCTCTGAGTGCCTGAAAGGACATACTAGATAGAAGTATATTTATGCCATCTAGTTTAGGAATCTATCTTAGCTGTAAAAAGTTACTTCTGATGTATGGAATAAAGGCTTTATGCCCATGTTGCACCTCCAGATATGCACCCCAATTGTATGCACACAGGCATCCAAATGCAAAACTTCTCCTTCTCTGCACTCAGTTGGAAAAAAGAAAAAATAAAAAAAGGCCTGCTGCATAATATGGAGGCAGCTGTTATATTCTTCAGCAGTACTCTACTCTGGGTGATCTGAACAGACACTGTTCCAAGCTTTGATGCTGAATTGTGCTCAAGTATCATCTATTTCTCTACAGCGATTAAAAAGAGAGCATATGCTCCTAACTTAGAAGCAAAACAACATGCCTAGAGATATTTATGCTAAAAATTCTTCTGATTTTCTATTTTGCTGGCAATAATGTTATGAGACTTGTTAGGCTAACAAAAGAGAAAGGGAAATCCATGGAAAACATGTCTAAATCTATTTAAGGGAAAAGTTGCTTAGAGAAAAGGGATACAATAACTTAAAAGCAAAATATGGTAACATTTTTTAATTTCTTGAAAGAATAAGAATTTGTAGTGTTCTTAAGCTTACGAAAAAAAGAGCATGGAGGAAAAATGGTGAGAAATTATGAAAACAATTCAATTTAATGAAGCAAACTAATCCTTTAATTCAACATAACGAGTGCTGACATAGCCAGTTGTAATATATCATACACAGCTTCAAGATGATACATTATTTTCCACAGATGTTTAAAACTCTATGTGATACTAATTAATGATTCATTAGTGAGTCAATAATTAATGATTAATTAGGAATTCAATTATTTTATATGCTAAAAGAGAGTGAAGAAGCAAACCCATATATCACATCAGGTAGTGAGCAGTTTGTACATACATTTGTAAAATAAAAATAGGAAAACATGACACCAGAGAATGTAGAATGGGAGACTTTGTAACATTGTCACTTGACATTTTGAGGAGAGCAGTCATGTTTTCAGAAATATGCAAAATAAAAAATAATTTAAAATGCATCAAATTTCAATTCATATTTCTGGGACCTACTCAAAACAAAGATGTATGACTCATAATCATAATTTATTCAACTCCAGTAATTCAGGTGTCTGTGAACTTCCACTTCTTAATCTTAAGTGTGATGCCATTAATGTCACCAGCATGACCCAGTAAAATATGAAACTATTGATGTTGCTTAGTGAGCACAATATTACATTATAATGATGAAAATTGTCATTCACAGGTACTGTTGTTTCTTTTTGAAGGCTTGAAATAATAAAAATCACAGTATCTTCAAGCAAAAAGTATGTTTTCTGGCCTGTTTCTGCATATGATGCAGTTTTCCATCAGATGTTTCTCCACTCATTATTCAATCCTAGGACTTGAAAGAGTTCTTAAAGAAACAAAACAACCAATGTCTTTTTCTGCACTTCAGGTACTTTAGTTGGTCAGAATTGGTTTCACCAGACACAGGAAAAAAAAGACAGTTTTTGGATTCTGTCCAAAAGCTTCCTTCATTCACTTGGAAAGATCTCAACAATTTTAATGTGAGACTTCTTTCTTTATTCCAGGAGCACTGCATAATTATACTTAACACTGTAGGGTTGTGAAGAAGTGAAATCAATGGAAAAGCTTTTGCAACCTTCAGTAGGGGCAGATTTTAACCAGACGTAGAGCAGATACAGGAAATTGTCTTTCTTTTCTATCATCAGACAATAAAAGGATTTTTTTTGCCTTGTTTTCTTAAATTCAGGTAAATTTAAAGTTGTACAGAGAGATGTGGCATCATCAAGATGTGCATAATCTTGACAGAATAGGAAATGATATGTCAACAGATTGAAGATGTCTTTGGTTTTAAATGAAAGCAATCATTATATCTACATTCTAGAAATAACAGAAAAGGGAAAAAAGTATGATTTTTCTTTTTTAACTAACAGAAAGAAATATACAATATGAATTTTAAATTATAGAGAGAGTAAGAAGAATAGGGAGTAAAATATCCTGACATAATTCCTTATTTGGCTCAAGGAGAGTTATTCCCTGATAGGAAATACACTGAATAAATGTATCAAAATATCGGTTAGAGATTTCAAAGGTTTAATCTTTGCAATGTGCTAATAACTAATCATCTGGAAAAAAAATATTCTTTCTTATTTTCCCTGTTATTAATTATAGGAAGATATTAATGTTTTTTTAGGTGCTTCTAGGGAAGCACTGAAACTGTCTGTACACTGGTATAATTTATGAGAAATACAAACTCCATAATTAATTGTAACTAAGTATATTTTTTTAGATGCAAGACTTTATGAAAATTATACTTTTATTCATGCAATGTGTGTTGAAGGATGTATTGATTGAAATGCATTTTTCAATAATCAGACATTTCTAAGGGATTTGCCTCTGATAATTACAAACTATACTCTGAATGTCATTTTAACTAAGAGATTCAGCTGCTAAATCAGCATATCTGTATTTTCTGTAGTCAGCCTCAGACTTCAAAGGTATGTGAGCAGATGTTGAACTTAAAGTACTCATGTAGATTTACCAAGGTGAATGAATTATATGGTAATTTAGGACACACTGCATTCTCTCTAAATAACAACGCTGAATCTTACAATTTTCTGTTTCACCTTGTTTTGACTTGTTTTTACGCAATCTAAAATGTTCCTGATCGAGTCAAGAATTGTATTTAAACAATAACTTGTCTTTAAAGGTATATTTAATTGTCCCCAGTTTTAAGTACAGGTTTTGCTACATCTTGAATAAGATCATCAGTCAGTATCTGAGCTACAAATTTTGGAAAAAGAATTAATAATGTTCTACTTAGTCTAAAATCTAACCAAAGCTTAAAAGGGGAAGAGGATAATAGTGCTGCAATTTTCATATTCCAATGAACTGTGTATTACCAATAATAAAGTTTGGTTGAAAACTAAGTTGCATGGCTCCGTGAAAGAGCAATTTTTCAGTTAGCAAATAGGTATCCCGGATAAAATAGGTATTTCAGCACCACTGTGTGGAAATCAATCTTTTTACTGTGACTGTTATAAAGTTTTGTTAGGGAAAAATTGTGTGGTCCTAGGAAATTTACAAAGTGAACCTATGTTTTAATATTAATTCATAGTAATGCAAATGTAATTTTGTTAAATCAACTTTTACTGAAAAAAAAGCAACCCTTTTCCTTTCTGTATGAAACTACAAAGTGCAGCAATCTAAATCTCTGATAAAAATCTTTTAGGCTGGTTTTCAGTGGAAAAGTCAGCTATGATGAGGGCTTGCTTTAAATTTAAAAAATTAAATTAAATGTGTGCCTTTGAAAAACTAATGTTAATTGTGGTTTCCTGTGAAAAGGAAAAAACATATCACAACTTGTAGATTATACCAACATAGCACAAAGTATAGGTATTAACAACACCAAATAAGTAATTTACAAAGTTACCTGCAGTTGTCAAAGATAGGTGGTTTCTAGACAGTGGAGTGTTTAAACATACGTTTTGACAATATTTAAACAAATATAAAAGTGATACAAAAGATTATTAGAGAAAAGATATCTTTCTCCATTTAGCAGAGAGAAGCACCTATCTGTTTCTGGAAATTTTTTTATTGGGATGGAGAAAGTCATAGAAGTGCTGGCTATAGACATACAGGGACATTTTATTGGTAGTTGAACTTCATTTTTTCCCTTCATTGTTCCATCAGAATGTGGAGCATGCATTTTGCTGAGTATTAGACTTCAAAGTCTTAATTTGAAAATGCATTGGATCCAGCTATTGGCACCAAGGGGCTGCAGGTGTGGCCTCGGTGAGAAGAGGCCAGGGTTGCCCCATTTCTGACACCAGCACCCCTGGTGCACTCAGAGAGCTGAACCTACCTGTGCAACCACCACCACCACATGTGGGGGGAGCCCCGATGACCTGGGGCCTCTGCAATGAGGGAGACACACAACACTCCCACCACCTATGAGGGTCCAAGCATTTAGGTGTCCCAAGTCAGTTCTCTTTTATCCACTGTGATAATGGCTAACTGATCTCCCTGTCTTTGCCACGAGCTTTTCCAATTGCTCACCTCGTCCAGCTGGAGTGCAATTGTGAGAGAGCAGTTAGGTGAGCATCTGGCCCAAGTCCAAGCTCAACCCACCACAGCTCTCTGTGGCTGACTCTGGCCCCAGCTCATACAACTAAAAGGCAGGTGCAGGACATTACTGGTGTTTACCTTCCTGATGTATTTATGGGCAGCAGTCTTAGCCACTCTCTTTAGTTAGGCTGAACATTGCAAACTCTTAGAGGACAAGGAATAGTAAAAATGCATTTTGAAAGATGATACTTTTCAGACAAAGTCTCCTAATGGAAGTTAAAAAGGTATACTACAACCACACTGAAATTGTATGTAAGTAAATAAAAAAAAAACCTTTTAAAATGGACAGATAGTATAAGTGTGTATTAATTTGTCTGTCTACTTACATTTAGTTGAATGTGAACATTTGACTCCTGCAAATAAATTTTATTCATATCAAGAGTCTTTTATTCCCAAATAAATTAATCATTCACTATGGAAACACGAATTAAGTTTTTATAACTGAAGCTTTTAAAATATTTAGAATTTATTTCACATTTTGCTTCTTTCCTTCTTTTGTGTAAAGTCAGTGGTTTTTGTGCTTTTTTCTAACTTTTCTGAAAGTATCTTTGTATATTTATATGCACTTTAGAAAATATTGGAAAGAAGTCAGATTTTTAAATAAACTTTTACAGAAAATAAGGCCAGATAAAAACTTTTTGGGACCCTGAGCCCACTCCTATTTTGTCCAAATATGTTGGCTTTTATTAAAAAACTTAGAAGATGTCTGAACAGCTGTTCCTTCTCTGTAAAAGTGCTTGTAAGCCTAAGCCAGAGATCTTACCTTGGATGACCACCTCAGCTGCAGTGGCACAGTGGTGCTAATGTGTGATCATAGACCCTGTTGGTCTGGGTGTGGACCTGGCAGTGACCTGTGGTCCAGTGTCCCAACCCATCCTTGGTGTGTCCCCAGGGAGGGCTGGGGTAGTAACACGTGGCTTGACCCCACAGAGCTGAAATTATGGCCCCATAGGGAGCCCTCTATTCCCAGGGAGTTGCTGATCCATGTAGAGCCCTGACTGAAATTAACTGTTTGTTCCACCAGAAAAAAAAGGATTACATTCTGTAAAGAAGAGGAACATCAGAGAACTGCTAATAGATGAGCTCACTATATTGTCACAGGGTAGGAGCATGAGCTGTGAAGCTTTCCAAGATTTAATGATTTGATGTCATGTTAATGTTTTGCTGACATTTAAATTTTTACTAACATTTACACCTTCTTTAATTTCTAAATTATCCCTTTATTCTCCTTCTCCCCAGAAATAAACTCAATGTTTGTTTGGTGTTCTTCTTCATGTGGGTCTTTTGCTAGTCTTTTTTATAAATTTGTTTTAATTCATTTTAGCTTTTGTCTTTAGTTGTTTGGTAGTTTTAAAACCCAGATCAGAATATTGTGTCAAATATAAGGCAAAAGGTAATGCTTCACTTTTTACAGCTACCCGTTCAACAGCATTCCACTGTGAGTCAGAATCAGCAGTCATTCTGATAATAGCATGTCTAGACTCAAGTAAAACTCAAATGTGACAGTGAGATACCCACAGGAAAAGTAACCTTGCATTCCTTAGCTTCTCACCTAAGCTTCCCTCGTTCCTCCTGTAAAACTACTCTGACATGAATCCCAAGATGAATGTCTAGATATAAGTACATGTTGTCTTGAAAAAGTGAGCAAATAGAAAGGCAAGGAGTGATTTAGCAATTCTTCTTCATGCCAGTACCAGGATCTCTGTCACGAAATTGCTTTAAAGCAAAATTCACAGCTTGATTTTCTCATTGCTCAATTTTCAGAAGGAGCTTGCAGTCATACGCAACACTCACCCTTGAAATATTCATCCCAGTTCTCTCTTAATAAGAAATACAAAAATAAATTCAATCAAGAAGCCCGGTATAGCAGAATGTTTACTAGGTCTTAATACTAGAGTGTTAAGAGGAAGCCCAACAGTTAATTTAGTAGCTAAGGATTTATAGGGATTTTCAGTTCACCACAATAAACTGGGTAATCTTTAATCAATTAAACTTAAAAGAAATTAGAGTAAAAGGAGAGCATAGTCATCCTTAAAAGAAATGCAGTAATAGAACCACCTTCTTAAATATTGGAACAAAGATTGTCTAAGGGAGATCTTATAAATTTGAATAATACAATATATGCTTTCAATTCAAATATATTTCAGTTTACCATAAATGTATAAATTGCTAAAGATTTAAGGATCATATTGTAAATGCCCATACAGAAAAATAAAAGAAAGAAAGAAAGAAAAGTTAAAAAAATGAAAAAAAAAAAAAGACAAAGGATGATACTACAGCTTAAAAAATACTTAACATAGAGAGCAGACAAGTAGTCCTATCAGGAGAATGCACTCAGAATTTTTTCAGAAACAAGTTCAATATACAGTTAAATATTGCTGTACCTAACACCTAGTATAAGTTACCGCCAAAGTGTAGTAGATCTTATTGATATATAACATAATAATGAATATATTGTCCTATGAAGTAAATCCGTAGAGTAAATAACATTGACACGTACCCTGTAACACGAATGCTTTATTATTTAACTATTTTACAGAATAAGCATGTCTTTAAGCTTTTGTGTAAATGAGACTTTATTAAACTGGGATTTATTTTTACATAACTTTTCATGCTGGCTTATTTTAATAAGGAAAATAAGAGAGAGAAATTAGGCATGTTAAATTAAATCTAACTACTGCTGCAGAAAATCCAGAACTTTTATTTTCTATTTCTTGCTCTTTGATTTTTTTGCGATATTGAACTGCTGCATCTGTATTGATATAAGTAATGTAAACCTGTTAGTCCTTGTGTGTGCTTCTACCCACTGTATGGCATATTACTAATATGTTTACTTTAATATTTCACAAAAAGAGCTCCTGATCCTTTTATACGTACTGATGTTGACTATTCAGGCCACGATTTTTCTAGCATAATTGGGGAAAAAAAGGATCCCAGGACAGAATTTTAATTTATGGCCTAAAAGGATTTTATAATTGGCCTGGAAGTGTTGACAGTGGAAAGCACAGCTACCTTCTCTGGCCAACTCAAGATTTAAATGTCTTAAAAATAGATTTTTTGCTTGAGCAACTTGAATAAGAAAGTTTGGGTGTCCAAAAGAACTCTCTGCAGGCACCCACTACCAATTGGTGGTAGTAGGTGCCTGCAGAGAGTACTTTTGGCTGTGCAGAAGTTCTAGACACCCAGTAGTGCAATTTACTGTACTTGCAAGAATAATGTGTGGACATTCAGACCAGGAGATGGAAAACCACAAGCACCACCTAGTGAGAGGGTGAATCTAGAGAGTAGATACCTCTATCTCAATGAATTCAGAACAACAGTCAGTCTCCTGAGGTCAGTAACAACTGCTGTTCTTAAAATGGTATTTCTTATTTATTGTATTATTTCAGGAAGAAGAGACTTGTCTCTAAGTCCTCTTCAGCTTTGAGGGAGGGTGGATGTAAATTCATTTTTCAGAAAAGACCATTAATCAGAAAGGTCTAGGCAATACTGTAGTAGAACTAGATTCCCTCCTTAAAGCAGCGCTTCAGAGTATCTTTAAAGAAGATTGACTTAGCAGATTTAAGTGAAAAGCATTTTCAATTAAATCTTATAGCATTGATATTTGAAATATCTTTTGAAAGCATTTTTTACATATTTATAATTAGAGTTTAAGACAATGTCCTGTGTACGTACACTGAATACACCTAGAGACAAAAAGAAGAGAAACCAAATATTTCTAATTCAACTAATTTAGCTAAACTTTCTAAACAGTTTTGTGGTATGGGTATCAGAAATAAGATTAAAAGTTTTCAATGTGGGAGTAAGATGGAGCTAATTCTGAAAAGTATAATAACATAAAAAGGAGTTACTACATTGGGAGAGGGTAGTCTGAATTTATAGCCTAAGAGCAGCAGCTGATCTCTGTTGGTAGCATGCAAAGAAAAAGGCAACAACTACGATTCTTGATAAACTGCCTGAGCTAAAGAAAACCTATGTAAAAGTTTTGGTAACAAACTGAGGTTTTGACCTCTGATTGATGCCACATCTATCACAAAAATGTTGCAAAAAGAACCAATATAACTATCAGAGAATGATTACTGACTTTTTTCAAAGTATGTTACTTGAGTATATGTGCTAACTGGAACGCAGAGATCCTTTTTTACAAAGCAACCAGCTAGTGTGCTTTTCCCCATTCTTTATCTGTGTATTGAATTATTCCTAAATGTAGTGCCGGAGATACCATAGGGTACGTTTTTTTTTTTTTTTTTCGGTCAATTGACCTCTGTCCATTTCGTTTTTTACAATTTTAAAAAAGCTTACAGGTAAAAAGAAAGATCGGTTGCACCTATAAAGTGGAAACATGCCAATGAATTTTAACATTTCGCTGGTTTGAATCCAAAAGTAATCATACTAATATAACTACATGAGCATTTTTGTGATCAGAAGGCCACCAAGATAGCACCATTCATAGTAAAAGGCCAAAACCTTTTGCCAACTCTTACATGTATTTTAAGTGTTACAATGAAAGTGATCTCTAATTTCCTAAAGGGTGTGTATATATCCTGTTGCAAAAATTAGAATGGATGAAACGTAAAACCCAGCAAATTTGAAAGGATCTGGGTTGAAAAAAATTTCATAATTACTTCACTAAAGGAAAAATAAGTATGGATGTAGGACTTGAGGAACACAAGAACTCTGTTAATGCACACAACTTCTACATAATATTGAGTCTTAGTCTTTCCTTCCAAATCACTTCCTTTAGTCCATCAGTCTTTTGCACAGGAAAATAAACAGATGATTTGCTATCTCATAACTCATCTTGTTAAATGGAACATGGAGAGAAACTGGGGAGTTTATGAAGGTCTAATCTTCCTTACTTAAAATGGTATCCTCCTCATAGCACAGTAACTCTTCAGTTAGAAAGCTAGAAGAAAAAGACAGGATTAGTGAAACTTACATGAGGAATTCCACTCTATGGGCTTTTAACAGAGCAAGGGAATAAACCAAGTGGAAAGAATTGCAAGAAACACTAAGTAAAATTTGAATCTTGTTCCACCCTCTGGGAAAGATAACATCAGTGGAATTGATTACAAGCAGTCTATAATTAAAGTCAATACTTTTATGTTTCATGCAGTTTTTTATTCAACTGAATTTCAATTGCTAAATGACTAAATAACTGCAATATCTAGGTGTTTTTGAGAGTCTAAAGGACTTAAATTAGTTTATTTAATAATTTTTTAATCAAATTTTTGTTTAACTAGACATTTTTTACTAACTCTAATGGCCTTTCAGGAAGCTGTCATTTAGCATTTGCATATTATTAATTGCTAAAATATAAAAACTCAATTAAATTAAAATCTTACAGAGTTTTTTGGTTTGTTTGTTTGTGTTTTGTGGGGTTTTTGTTTGGTTGTTTTTTGGTTTTTGTTTGGTTGTTTTTAATTCAAAGCATAGATATAATCCTTGTTGAGAAAATTTTGGCACATCCATGTAATTTCAGAGACCAACAATAATGCTGAGTTTAACCCTTCCTACTTCATTGCTAGGACATATAATTAGGGTTTTTGCTTGGCTGTTTTTTGGTGTTTTTTTTGTTTTTTGGGTTTTTTTGTTTGGGTTTTTTTGTTTGTGGGTTTTTGTGGTGATGGTGGGGATCTTTGTTAGTTTTAATGTAAGTCTTTAGTTAATTAGAAGTTAATTGGAAAAATATATTGTGGTTCCAGGAGTATAATAATATTTACACGTGCCATAGACTTTTTAAAAAAGAGATCTATAGAATATTAACTTCCTGCAAAGTACTTCAGTGTGCTTTCAATCTTGACAGAATTAGAAAATAAACCAAAAGATGTTTGTCCAAAAGACTTTTGCCCAAAACAGAACACCATGAAGAAAGGTAGAAAAGATAAACTGTAACATCTTGAAAGAAATACAAGAGAAAAAAAAAAGGTAAAAGATATTGGCCAACCATGGAATCTTTTCTAAAATAACATTTTTTTTCATCGTGAAAAGAAAATCAAATACATTATAACTCTCGGTTCTTAAATATTTGATATGCCACTAGAACTACCACCTGAATTCAACCTGGAACTCCATGAATAATAGCTGGTTTGTACTAGAGAGACTGAGCTCCCACAATAATTTTTATTTCACTGCATGTTTTCTTTCAACAATTATTTATACAGAACATTTCTGTATGTGAAATCAGTCTCTTATCACTCATTACCTATAATTAAATGTTGGCCATGTGGGACACAGTTGAGATGATTGATACTGGATCAGTAATTGGACCTGCTACTAGAGAGTTTGAAAATAACCCAAACTTACAGCAGTTCTAGAGCTCTGTTGCTGGCACTTTCACACTGTCACATTAAATTTAATTGGAATTTGAGAATATACAATGTGTTCTGAGCTAAACCTTTTATACCTACTTTCTGTGTAAGCAGAACACTAGGATTTTGTCATCAGTCAAAATAAGCTTCCTACTGAGTCTAAATGAGAACAGTAAACGTATTTTTCTTTAGGAAAAAAAAAACCCTCAATTTTGCTCTTCAGAATGGGTGTAAAGTCAGCCAGACCTACAGGCTGGCATGATCACAGATGAATCCATATCCATCTTATCTGACAGTTCCATTATTTTCTAAAAGTAAGCTTCTGTTTATGTCCTTATACATTTACCCCCAAAATGATGATACATTTAGATAAACAAATAAATATCAAGAAAAGAATCACAATACAAAATTATTTTAATGTGGTCATATTAAAAATATAATCTTAATGCTAAAATTTTGCTAAGATTATGAAAGAAAAATGTGTTGTTTCTATGTTAAGTAATCTGGTCTATTCTCTCTGGTCATTTTCCACTTATACTAGGGAAACACTCCAGATCTCTTTCATTAGGGCACACAGACTATCTTCTCACAATGTTCCTTTCCCAGCGCCATGTAGGACACACCAGCTCCTCTGACTGCAAAAGTAAGGCTCAATTATAGTCAGGAAAAACAGGATTACTATCATGTTATTCTGTTTTGATCAAGCAGTTCAGCAGGTAACCCACAGGCCACATAATTTGACAGCACTTTTATACTTTTTCCTGCTAATTCTCTAAACTTGGACTTAACTTCTCTGAATGTTAGTTCAAGTCTGCTCTCCAAGCATAAGAATTTGGTAATGGAATCAAAAAATACATTGTTTATGAGTAATTGAGTTGTAAAATTATTTCCATATTGTTTTAAAGATAGTTATTGGTGTGAACTTGCATTTCCTACTTATACTGACACTCAGCTGTATCTGTGAAACCAGAGAAGACTTCACCATTGTGTAAAGCTAGTTAGTATGAGACCAATGGTGTGTACAGTTTCACAAGTTAAGGAAATGCACAGTGATTAAGTTCTGGTGGTTTATAAAGTATTTAATTGACCACTTGATTAACAGTTGACTTAATAGTTTAATGCAAGAAACAAATGCATGTTAGATACACATAAAAAACATTTTGACACCTCAAAATATGTGCTTGAATTCCTCATCTTCCGTGACTACAGAACATTTTTATAGTTCAGATACAAAGTGCTCTGTGCTGGCTACTGGTGGTAGACTGGCGTGTCAATATATTTTGGCAGGTCTGACACTCCTGACAGAACAGGAAGGTGACATTATTAGAAGGCTGTATAATGGAAGTAACTTTCAAGGGTGATGTAGAAACATTTGTTTTCTTCAGCTTCCCAGGACTGACAAATGTTTATGAAGAAAAGCCCCTTCTTCTAGATAAAGTAATTAACTAAACTTATATCTATGAAAATGTAAATGTTTTATTTGCAATTTATTTGGTTTCTACTTTCTGTAAAAAAGTTTGTTATTAAACTGAATATTTAAGCTTCTATTTTTTTCTTAAAGTAATCAGCAGTTGGAATTCGTCATGAGCAAAAGAAATGTTGTTAAAACAACAGTTGAATTCTAAGATAAAATCTGCTTAGAATTTAAAATAGAGAGAGGAGGTCAAAAGTTACAGCCTTTACTCTGAGGATAATCTGGGGGCAAGATCTTCAATTTTAGTTTGAATAAGCTGTGTGTTTCTGAAAAAAAACCCCTATTCTTCCGCTCTAGCTATGTCTTATTTCAGCCTGCAGTATGATCCTGAAATACATTAATCAGATACATTTCAGATGAAACAAAAGCAGAAGGCTTGCTGGGAGGGGGCCTTCAGAGAATTCTAACCACAAATGGACCTTCAGCTCCCAAAATGTGAAGTCATCATCCCTGAAATATTCACAGTGATAGTGTAACTTCCTCTGCAGTGACTGCTTTACATTCCATATCCATTCCTCTTCACTGAGCGATCTCTTGATGTAGACAGCATGAGTGAATAATTTAGCAGAGTTATAGGTCTATACTCTTGTGCACAATATAGTTGAAATGTGCCATGATTAATTCTAATTCACTGAAAATTTATGTTTTAGATTAGAAGTTGCACATTAGTTTATGAGTGTTGGATTCAACAACATAATATATGCCAATGTTTTAATACTGTTAGTTTAATAGCTTTGAAACTACATGAATTTATGGGAGGATCATCTAAGCAAAATCTCATACAAAATATTATCTCACAATTTTTTTATCACCTTGGAATGAAAGACATCTGACTGCTTTTTTCTTTTTTTTTTTTTTTCACTTGTGTATGAATACTTTTAGTTAATATCACCTACCTACTGTGTCATCCTCTGTGATAATTAGAAGGAATATTTTTTTAAGAGTTATGGCTTGATTTTCAAATCAGAAAGTTCTAAAACATTCATACAAAACTTTTTCCTAAGGATCACAAAGGTTTGAGGTTTAACCGCCTTTGATCTCTTAGAAGTCCTTTATGTACTTGTTTTTGTTTGTTTCGTTTTAATTAGGAGTGACTGATACTCACAACTCAGCAAGAAGAAAAGAAAATATTTTCATGATGTTTCTGAAGGAGAAACTTGACTACAAAAGAGTAAACCAAGTGTACAATTACTCTGTTCTTACATATACAGAGTTTCCCAACTCTATCCTTTTCTTCCTTTGTTTTGCATTCACTTTTCTCTCAAGGTTTCAGTTTAAAATTATAGCTCTTACAAATGAAGAAATGTATGGACATGTGGTTTAGCCTATTCTTAACAGCAAAACAATTAACTCTGATTAGTTTGAAAGTACACATAAGGGTCACTGATTCATTAAAAATTTAAATTAAAAGTTTGAAGTCGAGCTTTCTGGAAATACAGGCGTAGTATCAAGACCGAAGTCGTAGGTCTCCAGAGGTTCTGGTAATAAATAAACAGGGTTTAAGATCTGACTAGGAGCATGTCAGCCTAGCTCACAGCAATTCAGAGCAGTAGTGGTTCAGATAACACTGTTACATATCAGTGGAATAAATCTTCTGCAGTTACAGTGCAGATTCCTTTTTTATTTCTGTTTGCTGTGATTTTTGTTAAAATACCTAACGTATATGATCTGCTTTACTTTTAGAAGATAATGGGGATATATAAGCAAATTTCTGTGTGGATAATGTAGATGATATGCTGAATTCTGCACCAGAATGGGGCAACTCTGGATGTACACACTGGGGAAGGAGATGTGGAAAGCACTGCCGAGGAAAAGGACCTAGGGGTCCTTGTCAGCAGAGAGTTGAACATGATTCAGCAGTGCCCTGGCCGCCAGGAGGTCCAACCCTGTCCTGGGGTGCATCAGGCACAGCATGGCCAGCTGGGCAAGGGAGGGGATTGTCCTGCTCTGCTCTGCACTGGGGCAGCCTCACCTCCAGTGCTGGGGACAGCTTTGGGTGCCACAATATAAGGAAGATATTAAACCATTAGTGTCCAAAGGAGGGCACAGGGATGGTGAAGGGCCTGAAGGGGAAACCATATGAGGAGCAGCAGAGGTCACTTGTTCTGTTCAGCCTGGAGGAGACTGAGGGGAGACATCATCACAGTCTACAACTTACTCGTGTGGGGAAGAGGGGAAGGCACTGATCTGTTCTCTGTAGTGACCAGTGACAGGACCTGAGGGAGTGTCCTGATAATGTGTCGGGGGCAGAGGTGTAGTTTGGATATTAGAAAATGGCTCTTCACCCAGAGAGTGGCTGGTCTCTGGAAAAGGCTCCCCAGGGTAGTGGTCACAGCCCCAGCCTGACAGAGTTCAAGAAGCATTTGGTCAATGCCCTCAGGCACATGGAGTGACTCTTGGGGATTGTGCTGTGCAGGGCCAGGAGCTGGACTCAATGATCTTTGTGAGTCCCTTCCAACTCAGCGCATTGTGTGATGCTGTAAAAACTTTTGCTGAACAATGAAAACTTCACAACATCTGGAAGATAAAAGCCAAACTAGAAACCATAACAAGGCCATCTGTCAGGGTCAGCCAGCAATGACAAGATACTGTTTATTTTGCAGATATCATCGGTTTCTTTAACTGAAATAGTCAAGGGTCTCTTACAGGCAGAACATCTTGGATAAGGGCTTTAAATGGATCAGATATGGCTGAGTAAATAATAATGTTAGAGTTTTAGCATGAATTTTTGTAGTACTGCTATAGACAAAAGTACAGTCATAAGCTATTTCACAAGCATAAACTCTCTGGAGGGTGCTGAAATTGGCTTCCCATGTGCCTTTCTTAGATTTCATTGCTTTGGTGAAAATGAAGTAAATGTATTATATAGGTGAGTTTGTTATTTTCTAGTAAAATCTTAATCAGAAAAGTCAGCAGGCTGTCCTTTGCATAGAATCTATGGAACATCATAAACACTGCTGCAGTTACAGAACTGTTTGTGGGTCACTTTTCAAAAAAATAAGCCAATTTAGTAACTATTTGAAATAGTTTATTAAATCTATTTTGAAATAATGAAATTTGATACTTGAGGGAGATTAAAAAGTCATGTCTCCTTTAGACATCAAAGGAGAGGAGACAACACCTTTGGTGGATTGGATCATTATGCAGAATTGCTCCTTACTCCCCATTAGCTGTTTGGGATGCCTGTAGAAATCTTGTTCCTTCTATTATAGAAAATTAGGAAGCATATTTAAAATATAATCTCCAACTTTTTTCAAGTAGTTTCCACAATAAAAATGTACAGAAAAAAAAAGTTACCACTTTTTTTAAAAATAAATTCTAAATCTCATAAATTTAGTTGAATTTTGCTAGAATGGCCATATGGAAATTTGAGAAAATTGTATTTCAGCCTTTCACAATTTAAATTCTCATACTCCATCATGTTTGTTACATTTTTAAAATAACATCATAATGCATTTCACAATTGATCCTCTGCATAAAAAATCATTTACTACATCAAGCTTTCCAGAAACATCGTATAAGACTTCAAGGCACAGATACTCTGTAGATTTCTTCTAACAGGTTGTGAATTATATAATTCAAATCCAAAAGAAAAAGGAATTATTAAAGGCTTTTAAAGCAAACTACAATTTCAGAGATCTTCCTTAAAAGCATTTTTGAGACAAGATGGAAAATGAATTATGTTTGTTATCTTTTTATTACTCATGAGAAATAGTGACTGGCTTCAGAATTTCTGCACTTTATGTAAGCAAAAGATCTAGGTTGGGTTTTTTTTGGTTTTGTTTGTTTGTTTTTTTTTGGGGGGGGGCATTTCTTGGTTTTGTATAAATAGCTTTGAATAACTGCTCAAAGTTTATGCAAGTTATTGTATAGGTAGACCTACTCTTTTAAACTCAATGATTATATTCCCTTTCTGAGAACATATATAACAAACATTCTCAGGATTAATTTATAATATGCTTTGATGTATAGATAAAAAGGAAGACAGTAGGGGAAAAAGAAGTTTAGTGAAAAGTAATGTTCTTAATACACTGCATATTATTTTGAAATTCAAATGAAGTTAGATTTAAATAATTTATTAAGCACCTAGAATTAAGATATACCCATGAAACATATTAGCAACAGCACAATTTACAAGCGAACGATCCAGATGTTTTTATATATATAACTTAGATCTATTATTTAGTAATATGTGGCAGAATTTACCCTTGAAAAACAAAGCTTTTATTCACAAAAAAAACTGAAATAAGAATGACTTAATAGGACTATGTTTTCAATTCATGACGAAGGAAGATTTAGTAGGTGAAACAGCACAATGCACATTAAAAGTGTTCCTTTTTCCTCTTAGATTGGTTTACTACATAATAGTATAACCTAAAACTTAGTGTTATGCAATGTCACATTATATTACTGATTCAATAACCAAATGTCTTTTTAAAAACTTCTTCTAAACATTTAAATTGTTTTAGTGAATTTCTTACTATATGTTTTAATATTTACCTGTTGACATTTACTTGTATAAACGTCTTTATTTTCATATCTAACTTTTTAAAAAGAAATACACAGAGCATGGTAACCACTTTCTTCATAATTTCACATTACAAAAATGGTTTGAGTTACAAAGAAAACAGTGGACCTCACACTTAGCATTCTAATAGCAATTAATCAGAAACTTTAAACCAAAATAATTTAAATTAGAATTAAATGTAATGACAGATATTATGGAAAAGTAGAGCATGTTCATATGAATGTCAGCTTGCTGGTAACCTCCTTTCAATGTCAACCTCTTTGAAACTGGCTGTTAATACAAGTGAGATTGGAAATGCTGATATTATCTGGTAGGGAGGTTGTTCAAGGGGTAAATATGCATTTGGATATGTTGGTCTGTCCTGCCAGCTCCTATGTTTAAAATTTTGTCCAAGTAGGACATTTCTCTTTCCTGGTCTATCAGATATGCCAGAATCTGGAGATTAAATCCAAGATATCCAATTTTAAAAGGCCATGGTCACTACCCCAAACATATTTTATTTCCATTCCAAGAGGATTTATTCTACTGGATGACAAGTACTTTCACAAAACTGATATAATTTTAGTCTGGATACATGAAAATTTATATGCTTTTAATATTATGTCTCCAAAAATTTACAGCATATTTGATGGGTTTTCTATGCACATCATTTTTATATTTTAAATAAAACACTATCACATGACAAAACAGATTTATGTAATGGATATCAGAATACAATTGATTTCATTCCTGATATAAATGGAAAGATCAAAACCTAGGTTTAAAATGCTATATATTTTATATTTTATATACAAACAAATATATGTGTGTGTATAAAAACTAGATTTCTTTAGTGTAATAAAAAGGGAAGCAGAAGGGAGAAAATTCTGATTTACTTTCATAGCACAATTTATAACTTCACTGTAAAACAATGTGTTACAGTACACTGCAGAATAACTCCTACCTTTCTTGATATGGCAACATTATGTTCACAACTCATGTTCTGAAGTTGCCTGTCTAAAAGCCTGTGGTCATTTCAGATTATTTCAAATGACAATCATTTTGCCCTCCATATAAGTACAAGGTCAAAAACAGAGAGAGAAAAATATCCCAATAAGGGTATACGAGATGTTAATTCATAAAATTATATTAAGCAGCTCCTGTGTTGGTAAAAACCCAGTTAAAAAAAATCAGTTAATATTTTAAAGTTATAAAAATGGATATGATGTCCCTCAGTTATTGCTGTACCACCTTGAAAATCTCCTCATAGGGGAATGAAGGAAAAAAAAACTGTAAAAATCCTTCTTCTGCTTTTGAAAATAATGCACACTAGATCTGTGCTCTCTTTAAAAAATTATAGTCCATCCTAGACATCTCAAGATACATAATTTTGTCAATTACTTGGTCACTCCTATCATAGTTTTAGTGGGGAAAAAATGTCTGTCTTGGGACTCAGAAAAGTTGATCTAGAATAGAAACAATACTACTAAACTATAACTCTATGAACAAAAAGGATTCTTGTTATCATACCTATGCTGATATAAATTCACTGACTTTTGTCCCATAATTCTGGGTTTAGATAGTTATTAAAAATACACACAGAAAACAAAATATTTAACAGGATGGGGTCAAAAAATATGATACAAAACACAGAACAAAAGGCAGAAATATCTTAAAATTAATTGAAAACATGGAGATGGAATAGATAAATTTTATGTTTAAGGTGACTACATCATTAATGGCTAGTTAAAAAGTGTTTATACACATTAAGAAAAAAGAAAAGCTGTGACAATTCTTGTGTCTCTGTTGATTAAAAAGTAGGATTCTGCTCCAGATTCAGACTCAAAATGTGTTAGTCACAGACCTAGACGCCTAGGTTCCCTTTAAAGCCAAGTGAGATGTAATTGCTGTAACTAAAGTCTGAACAGCTGTTTAGTGCATCCTAAAATAAATACTTAATTCAGACAGCTGGGTCACTCTTTAAGCTTCGATGACTTCATTTTATACAGCGTAATTCAGTTATCCATTCATAAATGTCTAATGCTCTGTGAGGAGCCATAGGCTTTGGAGACGTGCATGATGTTTGCAGGTATGAGACCAAACCTGTGTGAAATCTGATCCCTCCAGGGACAACTTATGGAGGCAACAGAGGTGCTACAGCACTTCAGGCAGCACCTCATAGTTCAATTCTGCACAATCCAACCAAATTGCAACTCCCTCTTCAGTCAGAGGGGACCTTAAATAGTTAGGCAATGAAATAAATTTCTGAAATATAGAATTGCCTATAGAGACCATGCAGGAGACAAGGATTAAGGGTAAATTGTGGAATTTTCTACCAAAAGAAACTTGAAAGAATTTTAACCACAGCAATCAAATTACCATTCTGTCTTTTAAATTCCATGTTAGAATCTGAAGTTTTCTGACAAAATTTATATACTTAGTTCAGCTGCCAACTCTGCTAACATTACATATTGCAAGATATTCAGCCAACTCCTAGATGACACTTTGGAAAGTCTTGTGTCTTTTAAGTCCTATACCCTTTTATTTGTACCTGGATCTCTTAGATGTTCAGATGCAACCCATGTGGTAAAATTAAACAAATTTTATATGTTTACATCCAAGTCCAGGAAGATGTGATGGTGATGAAAGATAGTTGTGTCTTCAGGTTTACTCCACAGATACATACCCTCTCCATTTTGTCCTAGGTTGCAATGTGGATGTATTTAAGTATTCTATTACCACCAGCTGTGGGCTGTTAGCTGTTATCAGCTGCTAATGACCCACCCCAGATGACGGACAATGGGCCATCAGAGACCCACCGCATGACTCATGGACTTATCTCATCCCACTGTGGGATGCTCTGCCCAGGAGGGAGGAGCCAGGTGTTCCCACCTGGATATAACCTGGCCTTGGAACTGCCTGAGGTAGCCCTGTCTGCTGGGTTCCCAGAGGACAAGAGCTACCACTGGATCTTCAGCTGGAGACTAGACCTTCACAGGATCACTGCTTCAACTGGACTACTTCAGTTGGACTGCTACTACCACCCTAACAGGGTGTTAGGTTGTATCTGACTTTGTCAGTGCTTTTCCTTGTATTATTTCACTTATTTTTACTTTCAATCCTGACTTGTGATCTCCCACTGGTTTGTTTTCAAACCAATACACATTTTATCATCTCTGATAGGCAATGTGATTTACCCTAAGATAAGAACACCAGGTGGGTATTGCAGGTGGAACTGTCTGGATTCTGGTGCAATTATTGCTTTCCAGAGGTGGGAGCTGAGATGTTTGTAATTTACTTTGGCACTCAACCTGCAAAAATGTATAAAGTGTTGCTGAAGACTCTACCAATTGGGCAAACTGGTCTCTGAAGGTTGCAGGCAGCTTCTGGGTGGATGCTCCACCATGGGAGGATCTCCTTTAGGATATGTCCTAGACATTTCAGAGACAGGTGATACTTGCTTTTGCATGCATGAGTAAAAAAGCACCAATAGTCAGTGAAATATAGAGATAAAATTCTAAGGTTGCCACATTGGTACTTTGTGAATTCTCCAAGGCCAAGACAGTAAACCTGTATGTTTCTCGTGGAACCTGCTTATGTTATAACACTTTAGACATAAACTGTAGACCTAATCTGAGTCTAAGTGGACCAAACCACAGCTAGGCTTCTCTGAGAAGTTTAGAAAGCAGGGGCATCTCACTGAAGCTCGTGACTCAACGGGAGGGACCACAGACTAAATATATTATAATGCACTGTAGTAGTGCAGGCAACTGCATTGCTGATATTTAGATACCGTATCAGCAGCATTTCTAATCATAATCATCCATGTAATCATTGTGTCCTACTTCTCATGCCTGGCTGAGAACCTTCCTTCAACTACTCTGCTACAGATGCCACAGTATCTTTCTGTTCAGAGAGTAAGAGATCAGTTTGGGGTAGAATTTATGTCATCACAGACTAAACATCTTAACCTGATTGGTTCATTTGTGTACTAAAGCTGTTTCTTTCTAAAGGAATTCTGAGATAAGTTCAGATACAGATGTCAACACTCCAAACATTTACACTGAGACTAATCCAAATATAGAACCAAAAATATCTATGTGCAAAGTGAGAACTCACTGTCATTATCACAATTTTTTATCAGGGTCTATGTCAAGGGGAAGGTCACTGTTTTCAGGAAAAGAGAGGAAATTGCTGTGTTTAGCTCTATTAAAACTTGGAGCATGGAAATGTTTCTAAAAATTTATAGGTGATATGCATGAAAATACTGGCAATAGGATATCTGCAACTTGATCTTAACAGAAGAATACTGTATAAATCATTCTGATTTGTCTAGCTTGAAAAGGCTTGACATTGAGAAGATCAAGTAATAGCAGTAACAAAACAAAATGTTTGAAAATTACTATTGTATCACACACACACTCACACACACAACCTTGAAGTGTTCTAAATGTTTTTTCTTGAAGAGAAATGCATGTGTCCCCAGAAAAACACTAAGCTTTGACCAATCAAGCAACACAAAACAAGATGAATATGTTAATATAATGATCCAGGTAAAAACTTATAATTTTCAAACAAACTCCAATTGACGTCTCAGAAATTATCTGTCTCCTGAGTTATTGTGTAAAACCAATAAAGCTAAGAAATTTTAGAATTAGTTTTCTCCTCTTGATAAGACAATATCAGTAAAAACGGTCACGTTGAGAAAAAGAAAGGGCAAATAGCAGGGAGGAAATATGAAGCAAAGACAGCTGTAAGTGTTAAAGGCACTATTATGTAAGTAAATATGAAGTGTTTGCTAAGTACAGTAAGTCATTTGAATGGTTGCGTAATGAATGAAAAGCTGTTTAGTTATGCTCAATGTGTATTTTTTCTTTTGTTTTATTTGGATTTCATTTAATTTGTGGGTTGTTCATGGCCATTTTATGTAAGTTATTGACAGGTACACTTTATCTGAATTCTACTGCAGTACTGCGCATGGGTGTGGGTCTGGAAGGTAATTTCCTTTCTGTATGTGTAAACACCTTAAATGACTAGTAGTGAAGGCATCAAATCATTAAAACAACATTCTTGGCTGATATAAAAGGGGGGGAAAAAGCATGAGTGAATCTGACCAAAAAATCATTGTGAGAGAATGAAGTTTGATAATGTAAATGGAGTAATTTCAAAGCAATAATGCAGTCAGAAGAATTAAAATTACCTAAATTATTAAATTAAGAACAAATGAGTTGGTAAGTTTATTTTTCCTCTATAAACAGCCTCCCGGAGATAGATAAAGTGAGCTGCAATACCATGACTTTTTTATTTCTCAATGAATACTGAGGGCTGATGATGTAATTATTGTTGATATCAAAGGAATTATTAGGTATGAAAAATTAATATGACTACTCACTGTTTGGAAGAAAGCTGAAAAAATGGTTGCTCCCTATGAGAAAGGGTATAATATAACTCCTATGTTTAGATATCATTCAGCATCATAACAAGTTATTATCTTGTATCAGGAAGGTATTTAGGCTGCCAATACCATTAGTCATCTTTTGATTAATTTAACACATTGTAGAATGTAAAACTTTTTTTTAATCTGCTGGAAAATGCAGGATGGTGCATCTTGGAAAACTAGTAACTGCTTGAAGGTAATGCATGTTGCTACACAAAGGATCTTGAGACTTTTTCACATGCAAGAAGATTTATTAGTGGGGTGGATATCTGGTGGCATACATATGATTCTAGTGATTAAATTATTAAAGTTGCTCTTGGGGAAAAAAAAAGGAGAGACAGAGGGAGAAGAGGGAGACATATGAAAAGATGGATGAGGAAGGAAAGAGAAAGGGGAAAGGCTGACACTGGGAAGTGTCAGAATGGACAGAGATGGGTCCAAGATGAGCATCTTTGTCTGAAGGGTCTCTACTGTGCAGCAGTGGTGAGAGACAAATTATGAGGTTGCTTTATTTTTTGTCATGCTTCTCCCTTAGGACTGCAGAGTTGCCATTAAAGTATATTTAAATGCCTTTGGCTAGTCTTAGGTGTGATACTATTAGCTCTGACTAGCGCATGCCAATCAGATGCAAGTTGTTGCATCTTCCTAGGTCTTTAGGTGTCTATGCAGATACTGTATTGATATTTAACAAAAGAGTGCTAATCTCTGTACAGATCCCTGAGGGACACTTATTACTGATCTCCATCTGGACATTGAGACATTGACCACTACTCCACCTCTGGATGTGACCTTATACACTTAACAATCCACTCATCAAATCCATCTCTTGCCAATTCTGAGAACAGGAAGCTTTTGGGGGGCCACGTCAACAGTCTTATGGAAGTCCAGAGAGATAACTTCCACAGCTCTTCTCTTAGATGGATGATTTAATATCATCCATCTAACAAGCTAAATCTGAAAGTTATTGTTTTGCCAGAGATGTGCAGAGACACTCAGACTGGACAGGTAATAAAAACTTGAGTATTATAAAATACCAAGTAGACTATTTAGCAAAAGTGCTCGGTAAGTACTGCTGTGTGTCCAAACCAATTTCAAATTTTATATAGCCATGTGAAGGAAAGACCCCACATTGTTTCAGGATTGCTGTACATTAGGTACATATTAAATGTTTTTTAAGTCTCAATTTTTTATGAAATATACAGAGATATACACACATACATACACACACACAAATATTCATATGTTTTTTATTTATATATATATATTTATGTAAGTAAATCTGAAAGTTTGAACTACATAACTTACTAAGATTCTCATTTACATTTAGACTGTCTTGAATTATGCACCAATAACGTGTACAACTTTCACTGGTGAATGCATAAGACCTGAATTTATCTCTGTCATCTATCATCACTATAAACACATGTTGTGAATAACCCACCTAGAATAATTGCTCATTCTTTCAACTGCTCTTTAATATTTTCATGTAGTTAAGCTCAAATCCACTTCCACTCAGATATTTATCAGTTATTTCCATTTATGAAGCTAATTTTACAAGTTGGGAATACTGCTGTGAAAAGAATTCTTAACAAAATCATGTCAAAACCTGAATGAATTCTGAGGAGTGTTTCATTTCTAAATTGACAATAAACATGAAAAAGCACTTAAAAACAAAACAAAAGATAGTAATTTTTTAATATTTCAAGGCATTCATATGATAACTGTGTATCCTCTCCTAATATACATATGTTATTTCTCATGGTGTAATTGCATTGAATGAAGCAAATAGATAAAAGCTATAAAAATAAAGCATATAATTGTCAAATTGTTCTATAATTTTTTTGGTCCACTATTGAAACTTTTATGCAGTTTTTTTAGAAAATATATAGGGGTTATTTGGGAGGCAGAATGTCTACACTTCTGAATGCCTTCCTAGTATATGATAAGAGCACAGAATGTTAAAACGATGTTTGTGATTGTTTCTTTTTTAAGAGAATCACTGTGATCAGTTGGCTATAATAAAGAAATTGAAATATTACAGTTAAAAAGAGTAAAACAAAGCATTCAGCAAAATATTTGCTGATTACAAGTGTTTTAAAATTTTACACACAAATAGATTTCTAAATGTCTTCAATCAAAGTGCAACAAGGATTTTTTTTCTGTAAACAGAAAATAAATCTACCCAACAGAGATCAGCATCAACTTAGAACATTATTGACATCATTATTGAAAATACTATTTGAAATCAATAATATGGAAGCATGTAAGTTTTGATGTATTCATTGTAAGGCCTGCCTAAAACAGTGGATTTAATTCTGTACTAGGATATTTTTTGTAATGAGGCCCTAAGTGAATAGTTCAAAAAAGGCAAAAATCCTTCAGCAGAGACACACCTAGAGCATGCTATTGCACTGAATGCAGATAACTCAGAGTGAATGCTGGACTGTAGCATCAACTTTTTAAAACACAGCACAGTGAAAGATACTTGCAAAGCAGTTGTTTAGTTTTATTACTTATTGAGCCTTATTTTAAGCCAGATAGCCCTAGGCATTTCTTATGAAAACAACTTAGAATTGTATTATGAATTTTTTTCCACCAGCTAGAATTTCAAAATGCATAGACATCACCTGAATTATTAAAAAACCTGAATTTGTTCTCCAGGGTTATTGCTAACTTGCAACAGGTTAGTTTAAGCCATTCTTATCTAATCTTTTTAATGCTAAGTAGCAGCTTGCCTTTATTTTTGCTATTGTGTTGAATGGACCCTTAAAGTTTAATAAGCTTTTCCATGAAAATATTAAATTTTATTGTAATATGTTTACATGTTTAGTCTGAGCACATTAGTCAATATGAAAAGTGTATTCATATTACTTGTTCACTCACATTATTTATATTCTTTTTTTTTCACTTCCTTCTTTTATTTTTTTTAATACTTAATTTCCTTTTTTCTTTCCTGTTTTTTTTTTAATGCTTGATCTTCTTCCCAATCTCCTAAGAAGGAGACATTCCCATATCTCCTTGTTTCTCAAACCTCCCCTGCATTCAGTGCATAGTTATCCTTTTTTCTTCTGAAGATCTAAAATTGACTTATTTTGTCTGACCTGGCCTGTACCAGAATTCTGGATTATAATATCCAACTTCTTCAAGTTTTAATGAAATACAATGTGTTTAGTTCTAGAGAGAGAGGAACAGAATAATGTGCAGCAAGACAACAGCAACAACCAAAAAAAGCTTTTTGTTCATGTGTATATCACATGAAACAAAGAAGTGAGCTCCACAAATCTGATATGAAAGTCAGTATAAAAACTTAAGGTGAAGATGACAAATCCTAGTATTATATGAGAATGTTTTTTTAATGATATGTCTTCACTAGTAGTCATGTAAGGCGTTTACACATACAGAAAGAAAATTACCTTCCAGACCTACACCCATGCACTGTATTGCAGGAGAATTCAGATACAGTTTAATTGTCAATAACTTATATAAAATGACCATAGAAACCACATATATTTAAATGAACTCCAAATAGGACAAAAGAAAAAAACATACAAGCTGTAGCTTTTCATTCATTATGCCAAAATTTCATGAAGAAGGATATAAAAATGGAATACATACGAACCTCATCAGTAACTTGAACCGGTAAGACAAGACTGTTTCATAGTACGATGTCCTGTGGGTGTCATATTTATGATGTATTTTGAATCCCAGAATCTGTTTTTTCTTCAAAAAGGTTTTGCATTTTTTTTTCTGTAGGTGTCAATAGTGTTAAATTAATCTTGAAATTATGAGGCAGTAAAAAGGCTGTTTTTTGATAAACCTCCTTCAAAACCTATTGGATCAGCTCAGAATATCAAAATGCTCTAAGTATGCTCACTGTTAATTCATATCTCTAAAAGAATCAAGGAAGGAAAAGGATTCACATGAAAAATTTGTACAGATAATGCATATGCAGCTGCTTACCTTCATTCTGAAGAGTCCTGCATATGTGAAATTTTCTATACAGAGTCCAGTTGCCTTAGGATATGCTGAACTAAGCACTCAGAACATGACTCCTGACACTTTATGTATTATCCATGATTAAGTTGTACATAGAGCTGTCTCTGTTCATATTATGTAGACATGAACGTCAAATAAGCAACATCTGCTTTATTTCTTGTCTCTCAGTTAGTATGGTGCTTTTTCCAGTATTTTCTCCACTCTTTGGAGTGCAGATCCACATGGGCATTGGCAAACATGCTTACAAACTGTTCAACTGCATAACAATTAAATCTATGTCAATATTTTTAAGAGTTCTGAATTTTAATGTGCTATTACACATTCAGTCTCTCCTCTCCCTTTTTTACAAGATTAGCAGGACAAATTCTGAGGTATTTGTTCAACAGAGAAGTGGAGTAGAAAGTGAATTGTTAAGAAAAATATTGCTCACAATTGGGAATCTATGCTGAACTGTTTTGACTATGCAGACTCAGTGAAGCCCTTTAGAAAAAAAGACAATGAAGATTGTATAATACCATGTGAGCTGTGTAGCAAGTGATAAAAATCTGAGAAGATGCAGCATGTATTTGGGCAATATAGGAGATGAACTATGCTAAAGAATGTGGACATTTCATATTTGAAATATTTCTTAATTTTTATCTCTGTTAGACTTTTCAGTTTTAATCAGGAAGTTTTTGTGTTTTCCATCAGTAGAAAGTACAGCTCAAATCAGCATGTTCTCTACTTCTATGTCCATGGATTATATTTTGCTAGTTTTTCTTCAGGGTTTATGCACTTTGTAGTTTTTTTTTAAATTTCACTGGATATTTACAGTCACTTCAGAGATGTTTAATGCTAGTCAAATCACATCAGGACATGGCAATGAAATCATACACAAAGAGAGGAGTTCACCCTATCTAAACTTTGAGGTTGGACTCAGTAAACCAAGGGCTAATCTTAAACTGAAGCTTTAGGGTCACTGTAGACTCCCTGGCTGGAAGCTCTTAGGCTGGGCTAGGTTGTTGCACAGCTGTTCATATGTAAGCTGATGGTGATATTCAAAGATGTCTCACATTGAACACAGTTCCTATTGTTTTGCCTCTTCATTTGTTTCTTATTTCACACAACTGCAGAAAACTTCCTACTTGCAAAATATTTATCTCAATGGGAACAACTGCCTCTAGGCTTTACCGCAGTACACTGGATACAGCAACAAAAAAATTAACAAGAGAAAAAGAGCTTTTGTAGACTAACCTGTGATTCTATGTGGGAAATGAAAAGCTGGGGAATGATCTAGTTTTAGATTTAGTTTTGGAGGTTTTTTTGTTGTTGTCTTTGTTTTTTGGTACAAATTTTATGTTTTAATCCTTCTTGATTCAAATGGTCCTTTGATCACCATCATGAATAGCTGAAGATAAAGAAGGGGTGTTTGCCATGTAGGTAATTCTTCTGAAGATCCATTTACACATACGCAGTGACATTGTTTGATTACAGGAAAATATATAGGAATGAGTCAGTGGTTTTCGTAGGAAATAAAATTTATTGTTGCATAGACATAGCTGTTCCATACAGTTAAGTATGGGAACACATACTTTTCCTGTGAGGCTTTCAATTCTAGTCACATAAGCAGTAAATAAAAATGTCCTCTCTTTTCTGCCCTGTAAGGTTGTTGCTAGGAATGACAGGCTTGTAACTCCCTCTCTTTTGTCTTTCTCCTCTACCATTACATTAGTGTGGGTGAGTGGGTGGACTGCAAACTGCAAAACCTTATACTGATCTTTCTTTTCAAGGAAGTGAGAATTTCATTAATTGCTGTATTTCAGATTCTTATTCTCATTACATTGATAACAAAGTAATTAATTACAAAATATTTCAAACTATTTTAACACTTCAATTCCTATTTAATTGTACTTACAATATTACAGAGGTATTACCCACCAGACTGGAAAAAAAAGACATTAAATCAAGGGAACTAAAAAAAGAGAATAGAGTCATTAGAAATACTCTGTGTTGCTATAAACACTGTAAAATTAGAAGATATTTAGACTAGAATTTTTATAATTTATATTTCAGTTTCTTTACAGAAGTAATAGTTAGAACACATAAAGAAAGTGAACTTCCTGAAAATTTTTAATTAAAAATAAAAGATAGTGATTTTGGTTATGAAATTGGAAAACTTTCCCCTTGGAAAATCTGGAGTTACTCTGAATTTGCAAATTTTTTTTCCTAACTGAATAAAATGCAAATCAGAGATTTTGTTTCAGTTTGCTCAGCATGTGTTCCTTGCTCTTTTTTATTTTTCACAGAAACATGGAATCACAGAATAGCTGAAGTTCAAGTGGACCTCTTTAATTCATGCAGAGTCAGCTAACACAGGTTGCCAAGAGTTGTGTTTTGAATGTCTCCTGGGTGGAGACTTCAAATCACTTCTGGACAATCTATTCCAATTGTTGGTCAACATAACATTAAAAAAAAAGTTATTTATTCTGTTTTAACATGGTGGCCTGCATATCAGTTTGAGCCCATTTCCTCTTGCTTTATGATGAGGTTCCACTGGATAGAGTCTGGTTACATATTTTTTACTCCCTGAAGGCAGGCTGTTATGCATATGTATGAGATTCCCCCTGAACTGTCTCTTATCTCAATTAAACAGTCCCATATCTCTCAGCTTTTTCTTATCTGAGAGATGCTCCCTTTGTGGCACTTTGCTGAACTTGCTCCAATACATCCATGAATGGTTTGTTGTACACTTGCATCGTACCATGGAATCATAAAATATGGAATGGCTTGGTTTGGAAGAGACCTTAAAGATCATCCAGTTCCAGCCCTGGACCAGGTTGCTCAGAGCTCCATCCAGCCTGGTCTTGAGCACCTCCAGGGATGGGGCATCCACAGCTTCTCTGGGCAACCTGTTCCAGCCCCTCACCACACTCAAAATAAATTTTTTTTTTTTTTCTGATATATACCCTAAACCTACTCTCAGTTTGAACACTCCGGCAAAATATGTCAATCATATAGAGATATTGTTTCATTTTGTGGCTTTTAATGTTTTTTGTTGTTTTAGTTAGGTTTTCATGTTACTAAACTCCATTAATTTATAATACAGTTTAAGAAAGGATATCCAGAAGGTAGAATATAAGATATTTTTTTAACACTAATTTACAAAAGACAAAGTCTTACTTTTACCTTTTTGATGAAGACTTCTAAAATAATTGCTTGCATAAGAAAGCCCTTACTGACACAAGAGGTATAACAATGTTAATGAAATACCTTTGTTTGGGTTTTTCTTTCATAAAGAAGAGAATTAAAATTTTGTAAAATTCTCAAAAGCCAGTTGCTTTTGGGGCATTGGAAGAAGATTTGTTTTTCTAGAAAATAAAAGTTATGTCACTTGAATTTATTCTTTCTGTTAATGAACTGTAGAAGTAATATAGAACTATTCTGGCTGCAGAGACTGTTGGTTCACTTTTTCATTCATATATATGTGAAAAGAACTAGTTTGTGAAAATATTAATTAGGTTTCTGCTTGACCCTAAGCTAGATCCCTCCACATATCCTAGGAAATGGCAAAAATAGTCACAGCAGGGGAATTTTGCTCTCAAATGCTGGTAGCTGAAGGGCTTTGCTTCCTGTTATACAACAGAGGCATTAAGGGTTTATTAGATAAAAGCACCAAGACCATGCTGTTAACAGTATGAGCAAGTGGCTGACAAGTGAACAAATTACAGGCCCTCCTGCATTTAGATTTTATATTTTTTCCCTATATTTTTTCCTCTTGAATGTCTCCTGTCTCTTGCAGTTTCTGAATGAACAATATCAATAACACCTCAAGTTGTAAAATACTTCTTTCTCCTGTCAAAGATATTATTTTCTTTTCAGACAAAGCAAGCTGAAGCTCTCTTTGTTCCAGGAACTTGGGGTCTCTGCTTCCTAATTAGAAGACTTCTTCCATTATTGGTTTAGGCATTTGAACTCAATATAATTTCCATAACTGAAGACTATTTCTCAATATATGGACAACTGCTAACTGCATGTATAGCATTTCTATGCAGGAAGAGATATGTCAAAAGAATCACAACACGGTCAGTGGACAGTCAGGAAAATAGGCTGGTTTGATGGTTTTAGTTTGTTAGACAGATATCATCTGACCAGTTAGCATTTTAGGATTCTAATTTATACCACACAATAACATAAGTATCTAAAAGGAAGATGATAGAGGTAGAAATGTCTGTTACAAGAAAATATTCTTATGACAAATATTTGAAATCACTTCATATTTAATAAATAAAATTATGAATCACATAAAGTACAGATTAGTAATTGTAATTAATTTATATAAGAGCAGCACAGCAGAAATTTGCTGTTAATTTAAGATATTTAACTCTTCTAAAATGTAGGTACTCTTAGCAAATTGAATTTTGCATAACATTGAAATTAGCCATAGCTTTTCTTTTAATGAAGCATCATAGATTAATGAATTAAATAAAGATACTAATTGAGTAATTGACTGAGCAAATTAATTTGGGTTATTGTTTCAAATAAGTTAAAGCTAAATTGATCAATGTTGAAGAGAAAGATGCACAATGGCAAGAAAAATATGAACTTTCATCAACATAGTTAAACAGCAGTTGTCAAATAAGTTTGCGAGTATTGTGAAAGAGGCTTCAGTGTCATATTGGGGTTTCTTTCTGGCCTCTCTTGTCACTAGGCCTTCTGTTAATTAAAATCCCATTTAGTTTTCTCTATTGTGCATTTTCTATATAGCTAAAACTAATCAGGCTAAGGTCAGCTTCTTAATAGCTTCTAAAAATGAGGTTGAATGAACACTATATTTCATAATCTTAATCTGCAAGAACTCCTCATTAGCAAAGATCTTCCTGAGCTAATTTGTTATGGGTTGTTCTCTTTGGTAATTATCTCAACATCTAAATACCTTTAGACCTCTTTAAACGAATACTCCCTAGCATTTATGCAAATATGTAACACTGGATTTTCTTTTGATTTAGTGAATCTTACTTAGACTAATAGAGCTATTGCAATTTCTTTTTAATATCAACTAGTAAGATTTGGTTAGGTCTTCATAAATATTTGTTGTAGTTAGTTTTATCTTCACTTTTCTTCTGACAGTATCATCTCTACTGCATTTTCATCATGGCAGAGAACACTTCCATAATTACTGCTTCATGGTAACTGATTTCCTTTACTTGACTTGGCTATAACAAGGGATACAATGACATTGCCTTCATTGTTCTCTTCCCCTCTGTTTTGTATTTGATGTCTTCTCATCCTATTTCTATTTATTTAGATGTTAGAAGTGTGCATATATAGTCATTAAATATTATCAAAGATTTATTTTCTTCAATTAATTTGCTCATTTTTCCCTATACACTGACCTCCATTGTATGTTCATCGACCCAAATAAATGTCTATTGCTATTCAGTATGCAGGTTCCAAACTGATAGACACTAGAGGATCAAAAAGTAAATGAAAATAAAAATAAAATCAAACCCCAAACTGTAGGAAGCGTCTTCTTTTTCTTTTGTAGTGTGACAGGACAAGAACACTCTAGAAGCTGCAGAATAAGCCAAAATATAAACATCAAGATACAGCAGAAGGTGCTATGGCTAAACAGCTAAGAAATTATTTTATCAGTTTCATAAGAAATAAACACTTTAAACTCTATTTTATTTAAGTATTTATATTCATAGTTTTTGCTACAGAAAAGATTTCTTTACTTAGGAAAACATTTTTAAGATGAAGGCAGCAAACAGCAACCAAGGGCATATTTTGGTAAGAGTTTTATGAAAAAGAAGATGGGACAAGGGAGCAGAACAGACTTGCAGATCTTTAAGGAAGTCTTCCATAAAGCACAACATCCCCAGAAGCAAGAAATCAGGAGAGGTAGACAAGAGACTGGCATGGCTGAGCAGGGAAGTGCCGGTCACACTGAAGAGAAAAAATTTAATGTGCAGGCAGTGGAAACAAGGACAAATAATCTCTGAAGGGTATAGAGATTAAGTACAGTTGTGTAAAGATGGTGTAAGGAAGGTGAAGCTGAACCTGAATTTGGCAAGGGATACAAAGTATAACAAGAAGACTTCTACAAGTATGTTAACTAGAAAGGGAAGATCAAAGGAGGTATATCCCCTGAGAAACAATGCTGATTAACTAGTAGCAACAGATGAGGATAAGGCTTAGGTACTCAACATCTTTTTTGCCTCAGTCTTCTGTGGCAACCTCTCTTCCCACACCTCTTGGGTGGATGGACAGAAGTATGGGAACTGCGGGAGAAAAATTCTTCCTACAGGAGGAAGAGAATTAAGAAAAGGTCAGGCTTGTGACCACCTGAGGAACCTGCATGTACATAAGTCTATGATGAGACGAGATGAGAAGAGATACATCCCAGTGTTTTGTGGGAAATGGCTGACGTAGTTGTCAAGCCACTCTCCACAATAATAGAGAAGTCATAGCAGTTAGGCGAGGTCCCAGGTGATTAGAAAAGGGGAAACATTGTACCCATCTTCAAAGGGTAGAAAAGGGGACCCTGGGAATGTCCCACCTTTCAGCCTCACTTCTGTTCCTGGAAAGATCATGGAACTTACCAAAGAGATATTTTATACCAATATGAAGTAATACTCACCAATAAAAGGTTAAAAGAAAGGAGGAGGGGAGCAGACATTCTTTATTAATACATTTGTCTTGACAAGTAATGACTGCATGTACTGAGCCCCTACTTTCCAGGAAATGACTGGATGTTGCCTGATGATGGAAAATAGAGAATATATTTTTATGTGTTTTACTTTACTTCCATGTGTGGCCTTTGTTTTTATTTATTCAATTGCCTTTATCTCAATCAATTTTTTTTTCTTCCCTGAGCATGCTGAGGAGGGTGACTGAAAGAGCTACATGGTGGGCATCTGGTAGCCAGCCAAGGTCAGCCCAACACATTTAGTCACCTATTATTTAACACAGAGAATGCCTGAGACCTATGTCAGCCTACCCAGCACTCTGTGCTGCATGGGAGTGCTGGGGCATGGACAAAGCATTGTTTTCAATTTGCTCTGAAAGATTTCCACCAGCTCAGCTCTTAACCATGTTCTAAGTGTTAATGCTACCCATACCTTCTCCACCCATGAAAATATCAGCTAAAATTTTCCACCACAATTTGAGCTTTAGGCAGACATCAGACACTGAACATTGTAGCTAGTGTAAATAAACATTTTGCAATGGTATAGAGGTGAAAAAAAAGTGCTATAATAAGTGGCTTAAAAAAATTGAACTGGTGATCTTTCCGAATAATATATACATAGAAGTCTATATTTTGATATTTTTCCTCCTTCATTTCAAGTACATTGTAATGTACAAATGGAAACCTCCCAACTTTTTAGCAGACAAATGAAAGAATCTGTTGACAGTTTTCTTTCAATTAGTTTATTTGGAAATAAGCAAGCATTTTTCAGAAGCTGCTTATTTTACAATGGAGAGCCTGCTTCTTGTCCCTAGCTCTATCCTGTCATGCTGGTAAAAAACAAAACAAAAATTAAAAAATCAATACTAAAAATGATTAAATATTTCTAGAAATCAGGCATTCAGTGTAATCAAAACTCTGTTGTATTTATAGTCTCAAGCTGTTAACAATTGTTGCCTCAAAGACAATCCATTTTTTGTGGTATTTCACTCAGCTAGGTTTCATACTTTTTAAACTTTGGCGTAGAAGAAAAACACGTAAGTGTGTCAATATGCAAGTTGAACTGACTTGATAAGGACAGCCACAAAAGTGGTTCAATTTCTTTGTTCTTGTAGTGGGGTAAAGAAATTATAAGAGGAGATGAATACTCCTTTCTCAGGCAGTGAGATCAATTTCACTTCCTGGCAGTTTCTAAATTCTGTTTGCCAATTGTGACTGAAATTATGGAGACAGATGATCACTGGTCTCAACATTTCATTATTCCAAGGCCACTGAGTGAAGTTGTGCACTGCTTTTAGGTTTTCTTGCTTTCTTTCAATTTACAGGATCTCAAGTTTCATTTTTCAAAGACTGGAATGGAGATAAGTGTTCCTGAACACTTTTGTATACACAGAGTCAGCACACAAGAGATCTTGAGTTTCTCTTGTATTTCCCTTTTCTTCTATTTCTTTTGAAAGTACAGTAATAAATGTTCTGTGGAAGACATGATCAGAAGGCACATCCATCCTTTCATACATCGAAACTTGACATTCCATTGTCTTATCTTAAATGATTTATGCAAATTAGCTGTCACAGACTGGACTTTAGTTGCTTTACTTCTATTTGTGCTTGCTTCTTAGTAAGATCAGTTTAAATTCTAAAATGTTCCCAGAAAATGCAATTTTCTCTAATTCAGTGTTGAATTTTTAATTTAGAATTTATTCTATAAACTATAAGGATAAACCGATATGATTCTAAAAATCTCTCATATAAAGTTCTTTATAAAGGACAGTTACATAGTCCTGGACAGACAAGTAGAAAAAACCACAAAATATTAAGCCCCTCATCAAATGTAAAAACCTCTTTGTTTGAGGGTTTCTTTTTTCCCCTTAAAAATTGTAGAAAATGTAGAAAATCTGTAACAACATTAAAAAAAGACATCCACACCAAATAAACTCAACGGTGTCAACACAAGCCAGTTTCTATCATTCCAGGGAAAATAAAAGGTAAAAAGATGATAAATAAGAAAGTAGCTTTTTTTTTTTTTGCCTTTTTTTTTTTTTTTAGCATTAGAAATATAGAGTGAGGTCATTATTCTCAGGCAACTAGAAATTTTCACTAGTGTGGATCTTCCTAAACAGTACACACTTCAGTTTTGACTGACATCAGAAAGACTTAAGGGGCCTTCCAAGTATGGAAAGATTAAGTCACTCTTCCACTTTGGAAATGAGACTTAGCCTTGCTTAATCATCAAATAGGGAGGACTAAAGGAGCTGTCAAAGCTATAGAGGAAATCTGTGATGATGAATTCCAGTAATTTCATTAAAATCTTTAGCCAGAAAGACAACAGGGTGGGTCTATTATAGGTGTTACTGTAAAACACTACAAATTAATCCACAGGAACTTAGCTCAATGTATGCACAGAAGTATTCAAGTAATGATTTTTTTCTAAATACTCTCTTTAAATAACAAAAAATTTTATTTGTAAATCTGATAATTTTTAAATTATTTGTTTAATTGTCACAGTGTACCCCAGATTTTAAAAGACAGGACAAGCTACTATGTTGATGGAGAAATATGTAATTTTCCAAGAAAAAATACCATAAGAATGCATACAAATATTATACAAGCTTAGTTGGTTTGAGAACTATTGTTACTATTCTTCAAATTCAGGTAGTCTGTTTCAAAAATCAGAATAATGGAATAAAAAAAACCACTTCACAAAATTAAATTCTAGTGTGTTGACTTAAATCCTAACTCATCAAAACAAGAAGACAACTCTAGCCATATACAGCTCCATAAGGAAGCCCATCAGAGAGGGACTAATGACCAAATCTGTTCTGTCTACAGCAGAGATTTGAAAAGCTTGGCTTGCTACTACCAGTAGGAACAATAGTTCTTGGGAGAGTAGGTAGTGCTGGGAAAGAAAGGCAAGGAGAAAGATACTAAGAACTGCCAATCATCTGGTATTTACCCCACCTTATTTTTTCATCCTCCAAATAGGCTCCTCATCCATATTGCAAGCTTGATTCTAGTCTTCCTTCCTTGGGACACCCACTGATATATGTAGGGATTTTTTTTTTTTTTTGCTTGTTTGGGTATTTTTATGTGGTTTTTGTTTTGTTCATTGGAATTTTTTTTTCTTTTTTATTTCTTTTCTTTGTCACTGCTGAGAAGTCTTGTTCTTGCTCCCTTGCAGGGAATTTTTCTCCTGCAGAGATGAGACAATCTGTCTTATGGCTAACAGTCCCAAAAGAACATGGTGGTTGCAGAAAATAATGAGCATAAAAGAAGAAGAATATAAACAATCCTACTCCCTGCAAATGTGTCCTGAGTCATCCCTTCCCAGGACAGGCAGTGAACAAAGCAGAACACCAAGGAGACATAAGGAAGTCTTGGAGATTTGTGTTTTTCACATGTTCCTCAGGAGATATTTTTCTCAGTTATAAATGAGTAGTAGCTTTTGCTCATCTGAACATAAAAAATTACAGAAAATGAATGTAACAAGAGAGTGTGAAAAGAGAGATATTTGGGGTGATGAAAATAAAAGTGAATGTAATTTAAGTGAATGTAATTTGCTTGTCATTGCTGGGAAGAAAAGAAAAAAATGTCTTCCAGATGTGTCCAAGTTTAATCTCTTTTCACAGCTGTGTTCAGTAGTTTGAATCATCGTGACTGTACTAATAATACAAATATTTATCATCTCTTAATTTTAAAAAGAGTATTTCAAGGTTACCTTATGTAAAAAATGTTTATCTCCCACAAAGATAATTTTAAAATAGACATTTATTCATTTGGCATTTCCCAGGTTGTGTGTTGTTTATATGTGCTACAGTTTTTACTTTCAATCACAAAATTCTACTAAAAAAAAAATGGAAATAAAAGTGTGTAAAATAAAAATGGAAATAAAAGTGTGTAAACTCCCACTTAAACAGTTACCTATTCAACTACTTTGACAATACTGAGATGGAAATTTTATTACTGTTATATTTATATAGACTTAAAGGTGCCTTCATGATGCCAGGGCAATGTAACAAGTCCTTGGTTTATAAAGGAGTTGGCCCAGTAAATATATTCCACCTAAATAATTCCTGGTATCTACTCTTATAGAGAAAAAAATACATTAATCCTGAAGGCAAGTAGGATGACAATAAATCACAATGAAGAAACTATGGCTCCCCTTTGTATTGTGTTTATATCTTTATATTATAACTTTATATTATTATTAATTAATTTTAAACGCTCTAGTGGATACTAAATTTGAGTTAACTTTATTTAAAATCAATTTTTTAATTTTCACAATGAACACTATGTATGTGAAAAGATAAAGTCTCTCCTGAGGAGTTTTATTATCAGATAGAATTAGATCTGAAATGTGCATTTGAAAAATCTGAATTTATAACATAAAGTACTTTGTAAAGTGTACTTGAACAAAAACAGGCTTTATGGAAACTTTAGGAACAGCTGCCTTTTATCTATTTTCTCATCATTTACAAGAGTGAGTTGAGCCATTATCAAAATAGTAGCCCACTGAAAAATGTTGACATTCATAACATGATTGGAGTTTTAAGACTATTCTTTTATTGTCAATTAAAAAAAAAACAACGAAAGCACCTAAACAATGTAGAAGAGAGACAAATCTTCTCCTCTTGAGATACAGGATGAGTCTGGATGGATATTTATCAAATTCAGACCAGTAAACTTTAATAGATGCTTAGCAATACATCAAAAGAAAGTTGAGCAAAGTTCACTTAGAACTTTAGCCAAATGTATTAACTAAATTGATAAGTTTCCAATGAAATTCAAAATTAAAGATAAAAAATGCTAAAGCCTTCAAACATTTTTCACGCAGAGATAATTTCAAAACAGTGTTTTATATCTTGTGATATTTTACCCATAGGCCTCTTCCTGCAAAATGATGACTATATTAAGTTGTTGTTTAAAATGAGTTTGTTGAGGGTAGCTGAAAGAGCTTTATTAACTCATCCTTGGAAAATAAAGAGTGGAAGAGGGAATAACATTATGGTTTATAAGTATGTATGGAAACAGTGCATATATGCAAACGAGGAGAGGAGAGGAGAGGAGAGAAGAGGAGAGGAGAGGAGAGGAGACGACACCACACCACACCACACCACACCACACCACACCACACCACACCACACCACACCACACCACACCACACCACACGAGAGCTCTAATCTAGAGCTAATATTTCTACAATATCAATTGGAATCCATTGGTCACATCCAGACTTAGACAATTTTCCTCACATAATCATCCAAGCCAAACAGTTATGCTCCTGTTGTAACACAAAACAGATACTTTACTGAGGCATTCTCTTGCTTCTGATAACTTATTCTTGCTTTACCTCAATAAGATTCTTCTAGCTTTCTCCCTTTTTATAATCTTGTGCAAATTGTATGAGGATGAAGTTACAGTCAGCCTAAAGAATAGTTTCAACTGAGTTGTTTTCAGTCAGTGCTTTTAAAGGTATTTTGTTAAAGACGCGAAATGAATCCCAGAAAAGATTAAATGGAAATTTTTGTGAGCAGTAGCTACGGTTTGAGCTAGAGCTGAACAGGTGTCCATGGTATCATCAGCTGCCACATCTTCAGCATTGGTTCTGCTGGCTGCAGCTTAGTTTTGGTCTTTTCAGTAGTTCCCTTAGAAATTCATGCTGTGGTCAGCTAAAAGAACCAAATCAATGCATAAAACAAAGTGCCACAGTTTCCATCACTTGGCTTATTAATTTTTAAATTATTATCCCCAGAAGACCTTTCACCTGTGTGAAAGAGTTTTCCCAGTTTCACAAAAGAGGTTGGCTTTTCTTTTTTTCATATGACAGTGGCTATGAAATCGTCTGTGATGAAAATTTTTGAATCATTAAAATGAAAATTAATATTGCTTCATGAAATATTTCTTGAACCCTGACAATTTTCAGAATAAAGAGGAAAAATTTTTGTAGGTTTTGAGGAATTTTACTGGAAGAAATCTAACCATCTTATCTACCTCGAGGTTTAGGCAGCAGGTGAACTCAATTTTCCACAGTTGTATTACTGTTTGAACTCTTACTGGCAGATATATAATAGTACACAGTTACTTAATCCCTAAATGGTTATACAAGGCACAAAATAATTGATGCTCATTGGATCTAGCCTTAAGACCTCAGAACAAGAATAAACAGTAATGGGATATAACATTTTTTTTCCACATACTTTTCCTTTAGGTGCTACTTTTATTAACAAACTAAACAAACTTTGTAGTAATTTGTCTTCTGTTTCTTCCAATTTTTTTTTAAATTATGAAAATAAAAATGTCAATGTCTATGACAAATATGTTGCATTCAGTCTTCATATTTGATTGCTTTTTTAAAAATGACAAAGTCAATATTTCAGTCCTCATGTTTAGTAGCCTTATATGCACACATAACTCTACCTAAAAACCCAGCATATTTTGTGCTGCTAAATTTGTATATGAACAATAAGCAGAGTTATGTTTACAGGCATTTATAGTCAATGAAAAAGGAAAAAAACCCACAAAACCCAACAGTTTTAGGTCTCAATTCATTTTAAGGATTCAACATCCTGAATAGGGCCATTTTAGGAACAGTGAGGTCTCCCATACTCCAGCAGGCTCCAGCTGCACTCCAGACTGTGTCTCAGAGGTCCCTTTTCATATCTACTAGTCATCCCTATACATTCACACTCTGAATAGGATAATGAAGTCTAATTCTGAACTAGATATGAGTATTTTACAATTATTCTAATTCATACCTAGATATGTTATTGAGGCAGCTTGCTGGGATGTTAAGTATACTCGTGCTCAGCCTGAAGACTCACTGTATCCTTGATACCTCTTATCTGCAATAACCAATGTACAATTGCATTGTACTTGTTACTTGAGTATAGTCCACTTGCTTATATCTCTTTGTGCTTGGCTAAAGTTGTCCCAACCAAACTAAGAATGGTCTGTAGCAATACATGATGCCTTCTGAGAAACCATAGAATATTAATTTTGGCTTTAATCTACCTCTGTAAATGAGTGCAGCAATCCCATGAGTCCTGCAGGGCCTGCCAATGCTCTGTGGGTGTCACAGATGACAAAATAAAATATCAGTAAAAATCAATAAAATATCTACATTTTGAGAATAAAAATTCTATCCAAAATTCTGTATCTGAGCTACTAAGTTGAAGATACTTTTTTCTTCAAATGAAAAAGATGTCACTAGTGTATAATTCACTTCCTGTTAAGGGAGTTACATAAAAGAGAGACGCAGAATCACCCTATCAAAGCGTGCATGTGTATGAAGTCACCTGAAGAACTCTAGCTCAGGCTTTGACATCTAGAAATTAATTATATAGTAATACTTTGCAAAACCATTATGATTTTATAACCATAATTGTGTTGTTTCAATTATAAGCATAAATATTATAGTAAAAGTGATAAGCATGAAAAACGCAGAAATATGTAGTGTGGCTTTTCTCTCTTAAAAGAAAAGACAATTATTTTATCAATTTAACAAATCTACCTATAATTTGCCAATTACCAGCAAACATGACAAAAGCCTTTAGAACCTTACCTGGTAGGAATATTAAGTTTTGGCACGTACAAAATTCCCAAATTATTTCTAATGTGTCCCTGACATGCCAGGGGGATTGAATGCTCTTTACAGTTGCTTCCAGCCTAGACCATTCTGATTCTATGATTTCTTTTAAGCAAGTGAATTCTTCCAGCTCTGAATTTGCTATGGTGCTATCTCTTTAGGAGTCTCAGATCTCATTAGGAATCATTAGACTCTTGAGAGATGCTAACATCTCACAAACATTGTAAACAATGGCTTTTCAACCTTGATTGAAGTTTTTGTATTCCCTGATTAATGTTTGTGCAGTGAGATAGATTAAGAATATAAAAGGGAAAAATAATTTGAATACATGGCCTTTATGAGAAAGTTCTTTCAAAATGCTTTGCAAAAATTGGTAAAACTTCTTTCCTTCTTTCTTTTCAGTTAAAATAAGTAAATCTCCTAACAACCCTCACTGACAGATAAGACAACATGAAATGAAGATTAACTTTTGATGAATAATGCTTTGTAATAACATTTGTACACATCTTTGAAATGTTCTAGCATAGAATTTTACCTCCAAAAACTGGTATAAGTTTTCAACTTATTGCAAGGGATCCTTGACATTTTTCTGGCAGTCATAATGTTGATCTTGGCCCATTGAAGGGGATCAGCTTGGATCAAATTTTTAGTCTCTTTACCAGAAGGAAAACACCACAATCCTTTCAACATGACAGAATAACTGGAGATAAAATAAAGCAGAAAAATTCTGCAATGGTCCTACTATGTTATAGCTGTAGGGAAATTTCAACAGATTGCTGGATGGTAGATGGCCTCTGGAGACAAGAACTTCAGCTTAAAAGATAATCACATTATATACTCACCTAGTCAGAGCACAATTGTCACAGTAGGATATGGGGGTTTTTTTGTGGGGTTTTTTTTTGGTTTTTTTCCCAAAAGCATTACAAAAAAAATGCTGCTGGCTTCATTGAATGTTGAAAACCATGTGTTGTGTTTGTGTCGCTGTGCCCTCAGGTAGTGTGAAGGGACATGCAAACCCAGCTGCACAGCCTGAAGCTGGCCTCCGGCAAAAGCTGTTGGAACTGTGACCTCTGTATGGTAGACAATCCCACTGGCAAAAAGGGCTAGTGAAAGCAAGAGAGGGAGGGGCAGTTAGAGTTAATCTTATAAATTATTTTAAAAGATCTTTTAAAGCTTGTAAACAGAATATATTAAGGAAAAAACATGAGCTAGCTTAGACCTGGGTGAATGAAACAGTTTTTTTGAACTGACTGCCAAGGGTAACTTGTCAGTAATCAATACCCATGAGGAAAGAGCTCAGAAATGGAAAGGTGTGTTGCAGTTGTCAAAGAGACAAACATAGGTTTTATCACTACACAGCAGTGGGTAAGTGGGCTTGAAACAAATAGGGAGAGGAATTCTAAATCGTAGTTAAAAATTCCAACAACTTTAGGCTTATCCCTAGACAGAATATTTTGGACCATAAGAAGACTTCGAGGTAAAAAAGTATGTGAGCAAATAGAAATATTTCTTGAATTGTCTCAAAGCATAGGCTTCTGCTACAACATCATAAAATACTGGAAAAAAAATCCATGTTTTTTCAATTATCTATAAATATAGCTCTTTTTGTTAGAAATTATCTAACATCTCAAACTCAGTGCTTCTTCCAGTCCATCAAATATATTTCTTATCATATGCTGAACTTTCAGCTGTTGCTTTTCATCCATACACCCTTTCCCTGTAGACAGGAGTTGCATTTGCTAGGTAAGCAAAAAGAGCTGAAGATTTATATTGAACTTAAGTCAGCTATCATATTTATATAACACTGAATATCATAACATATGATTGACAGGAATGTTTCTGTAGTACCCTTTGCTATGTCACCAAGAAAAAGAGAAAAGCAATTGTGTAGTAAATCTGTGCTCCCTCCTGTGCAAAATCCCATGAGATGGATGGTAGATGCTGACAACAGCTTTCAATAGGTCTCAAAAACTAATAGAGACATTTGGAGGCACAATGTTGCCTAGGATACATTGCCATTCTTCCACTGCAGTCTGTTGACCTCTGACCTTTACACAAGTTGAGGTTTTACCCTTTTAGTTTGAATATATGTTTACAATATCTTTAATAATTAACTACCCTTAACTATATACAATATTTTCTCTGAAATTTAAACTACAGTTCAGATGTTTGTGACTTATAGTCAGCAATTTAATAGCCTTATTCTTCATTGAACATAAATTTTAAAATAATTTTATATGCTTATTTCATTTTTTCCCCCATTTCTCATTCTTTTTCCTCTCTTTCTGTTTTGTGGTTTTGTGGGTATTTCTTTCTGTAGAATTTAAGTACTGTGAAGTGCTGTATCTAATAAATTTTAAAAAGGAAATCCATGCAGAATCCTCCAATTTAGAAAAAAAAATAGAGTTACGAATTAAATATCACGATTTAAATATCAATTAAAAAATAACACAGATACTTTCATATTTTCTTCCTTTCCAGCTATAAAATGAATAAATGAGGTTTGAACACTCACCTTTTCAAGAGGTTTAGCATAGAAAAAATAACATGTTCATGTAATTTAAATGCAGAAGTTATTACCTGTCTGAAAATAACAGTTTATTCTCCATTATTCTATTTTTTCTGAAAAACAGTGAAAAGATAAAGAACCAATCTCAGTCCTTATTGATTTTCCTTTCACTGTCTCATTTATAGATATTTGCCCAAATTTTTACACATGTCAGGAAACCACCATGCCACAGTATGTTAATGATTCATAATCTTGGCTATCATGGGCTAATTTAGGAGTTCAAATTAGCCTAAATTAGCTAATTTAGCACATAATTTTACTAAATATATCACAGCATAATGAAAAGACAGGCACCTCTAGACAACGATTCAGAAGTGTTAAGCATTACTTCAGCTCTAAATTATCCTTCAGTTATCAATGATTACATTCATAGTTCAGCTCCCATTTTCTACTTCCTACTCCCTAGTTCAGGCATTTCGGGTAATGTTCATTCAGAGGAATTAGTGCTACAGTTGAAAGCTATTGTACATCAATGCATCTGGGTTTATTTTCTACGGAAATTAAAATATCAGAGGCGCCTGGAATGGTTAGGTCTCACTCAATATGAAGCTGTGAGCTGCTCCATTCTTGAAACTAAGATGTTTCAAAGACATATTTAAATAGGGTTATTTGTAGGTTAGTTGCTTGGGCTTTGAATGCTCCTCAATGTAGCCATCAATATTCACAAAAAATTAAAATATTATCAGTATATTTATATCATAATTATAGATGTATATGTAATGTAGCATTATATATATATAATAGACAGCTACAAAATGTTAAGATAGAAATGTATATTGCTCTACCTCAAATAATAATGTTTTCTAAGTTTGTGACAATTGACCAGTACTGTTACAACATTCAGAGAAATCTTGAACTTAAAGTAATATTGAAGGGGAAGAATCAGACAACATCTTAATATATACTGAGAGGTCTAAGGCCTAAATTATTGCTTCCCAAATGAAAGCATAATTTATAAGGATGTTTTTTGGGATCTCTCTGTCCCATTCTGTTAGAATACTATAAGACTGAAAAAAAATCTATCTATCTTTAATTTGAACAGGGAAGACCTTTGGATTTTCAAGAAAGCACCGCAGAAGAAGGTCCCTGGATTATTAACAAGAAACAAAAAGTTCATATACTTAGGACAATTAATCAGGATTCTAAACACATGGTTATGATTCACTGAGTCAGTTCCACTTAGCTTAATATTTCAATGTATATAATGCTGTTCTGTAATTAAGGACCATTTAATATATATTTTCTTGCAAAAAAGTCAGATCCTTAAAATATTTGAATTAATTATATTTTAGAGTTATGTTTAACTGAAAACTGAGAACAAAATACTCTGCTTTCAGTAGCAACTGAAATGTTCACCTCTATTTTTCTGTGTTATCACATTACAGAATACTGATAGCCAGACCACTGCAATTGCCAAACTACTTTATTTTGGCAATGAAAGCAGAAAAGATCATTTTCTTATCAAATATGGTCTGGAATTGAATAATTTAGGTTTCTGCTTGCAAAAGAAATACAGCAAAGGATATGAGTGGGTCAACAATTTGCTTTAGTCAATATTCTACACAATATAATTATTAATGAGCAAATTTAGTCAACAAAACTATTTGGTTTATTTAATTTTACACTGTATTTCTTTGCTTCATGCTGCTATAATACCTTTGGAAGTTGACAAATTAATTTAATTGAATTTGACTATGGGGAAAATGTCTGAAGACAGAAAATCTCTAATAAATGCCAGAGTATATTTAGTTTCATCTTGATTTTATTTATTCTTGAATTTTGCCCACTGGGTCATATACAAAAAAGCCTTGAATAGTAGTTCATAACAGCCTGTTGCACTGTAAGGGTTTTATGTGTTTTTAAGTAATCTACCTTTTTCAGTTTCTTCTCCTAAAGGAATGATTTTTACTCCTAAATGATATTTTGTTGACTGAATAAAAAAGGAATAGGATCCACACTCCTTCTGTATTAAATCACCTAGTAAGTTTACAGTCTGATATTTGAAAGAAAAAAAAATAAAGCTGATCAACTAAGACAGTGGGTCTTATGTAATACCTTGATATTTTGAGGGACATACCAAGTTTCCTTAATTTCTAAGGGAGTTTTGATTAGGTTTCATTTTCAGGGTTTTTGCTGGTTTGTTTGTTTAAGGGGTCGATGGGTTTCATTTTCCTCCTCACAAAAACAAAAAAAGGAAACAAAAAGGAAGAATTGTTCTTATGATATTTTTCCTTCTTTGATTCTTTAAAATAATGAAAATATTAAACCAAAGTTTTTATTGGCCTATTTCCTCCCCCTTTCAATTTGATTAATATTAGACTATTTCTATATTAATACACCAATTCACTAATTCTTAGCTAGTGCTGTGAATATAAGAAAGATAGATTGGTAGTGTCCAGAGCAAATCTGCTCCAAATATAGGAATTCTAGTGAATTTGGTGATTTCTTCTTTTCTCTGATCTTGGAACCAAACAACAAACCAACCATAACAAAACCTCTAAAACTAATTGATTTTTATTACATAGCAGCTGTTTTTCTTTTTGGTTTACAGATAATTTTTCCTCTCAGTTACATCAGAGAGCTTTATCTGTTCATTGGCAAATCTAAACCTTATTCTTATGTTTAATCTATCTAATTTTACTTGCATTAGTCTCTATTAAATTGAAAGCTTAGGATAAAGGATCATTCATATCCACATTTGAAAACCAAAATTGTGTTAAGAACAATTTGTTAACTGTCTGATTTCATTAGCATTATTGGTTTTTTTCCCTTAGACAAAGGTATTTGGGAACAGTGTAACAAAGAATTAGCAGTGAAAAGTTTTGACTTAGAGTAGATTTCAATTTGTTTCTTTTGGAGATGTGAGAAATTATCATCTGCCAGAAAATACAATTTGAGGCTTCAGAATTTTAGCATGCATCTGTAAAACACACTTCTACTAATTATTTTGCAATTTTTGCAGTGGTAGTAAAACTGAAAGGTGAAAATTAAAATTTAAATGACACAGCAAAAATAAAAGGTAAGGTATTTTATTCATACTAAATAGAGAAGCACTGGCACTCCTTTTACAAACTATAGTTCCTTATCCATCTTTTCTGGCCAGTTCCTCAAGCAAAAGAAAGCAAGGGATACAGATATATAGTTTAACCTTTCTGTCTCATTTCCTGCACCAAGGAGACTCATTGCCTTTGCCCTTTTTCAGAAAGATATAAGGTTATAAAACCACAGTATTTTTATTAGCATGAATTGTTCTCCAGAAAAAAAAAATCCTTTTTCTTTAATTAATCATAAATTAATCTAATGTGGGATTTGAAACTTGCCTAAATTTTGATCAACCCAATTTCTCCTATGAACTGTCTACAAACAGTATTCTTTACAATACATCTTTAAGGAAGCACTGGTGAATAGAGAAAAAAGTGTCTTAAATTAAGCAAATTATTTTATGATATTTATTTTTGGATTGGCTGTCTTTAGAGCAGAATATGAAATAAAACCTATGAAGTTTGTGTAGTCTGAAAAATTATCTTTATTAACATATTTATGTGCTATTACAAGTATTGAACACCATCTCCTTTTTATATTCTGAATCAGGCCACCAAAACCATGTATTGACATAGGAAATTGTCATATCTATAAAAATAATAAGGAAGAAATATGGATTTTTTAAAAATTTATGTGCTTTTTTTCTTAACCCGTAGAGTACATTCAATTTATTTTTCCTACTATTATGAAAACATGACATTCAAGTCTATCTAATGAAAGATGCAACTCATCCTTGGTTCATGTTCATAAATTTGGTCTCTCAGAGTTGTCAACACTGTAATGTAGATGTTTCTCTGCAAACGTTATGAAAGTTAAGCAAGGAAATTGCCTAAATGTGAAGTTCTTCCTTAAAAGCAATTAAGATCAGTATATTGTCCTAATGTGAGGTGGAAAGGACAATATGTGTTTCAAGTAAGACAGTACCTTTGTGAATTCAACAACACATATTTTTAAAGTTCTGTTAAATATTTGAAACAGTATTGCTTTTGACAAGGACTGAAAAGCAGGACAGATATTAGAGTGAAATCCAGGGAAGGTAATAGAGAATCATAAAAGAACAAAGGTGCAGAGCAGACAAGATATAAGGTTAGCAAAAAACTTGAATCACTGAAGTCTGTTATGATATGAACAGAAATATGTTCTTGATACAATCCTGCTTCCTCTAAGAAAATAAGTGCAGAGAGATTGCACAACTAGGCATCTAGAAATGATACTATTCAAGACATTTATCCATATTGCAAAGCTGTCAGTATCACTGTATTTCAGCAATAAGTGGCACCAGGCTTATCTGGCTTTTCTCTGACTACCATGCACTGACCAAGGATGAAAGAATGGAAGTGCTCTACTATATTTTCCTGCCACATTACAGAGTGCCCACAAGCTGTGGGCTAGGAAACATCAGGGGAAAACAAGAATTCCTTTGTTTGAGGGGGTTTTCTTTTGGTTTTATTTTTGATTTTTGTGGGGATTTTTTTTGTTTGGTTTGATTTCATTTGGATTTTTTGGTGGGGTTTTTTTGTTTGTTTGCTTTTGTTCTTTTTGTTGGTTTATGTGTTTGAGTTTGGTTTTGTTTTTTGTTTGATGAGGGTGTTTTTGGTTTTGTTCTATTTCTTTGCTTGGTTTTGTTTGTTCATTTTGTTTCATTTTTTTTTTTTATGGGGTGCTTGATTTTTGGGGGAGGGTTTCTTTGGGGTTTTTTGTGGATTTTACATACCTCTTAGCTAGTTGTTTGACTTACTCTAGTGCACTCTGCAGAAAATATTTGAAAAAATGGTGAAAAACCAGTCAAAACCCATGAATTTTTGCATGCCCAATATTCAAGTGACTCATATGCGTTAAGATATATAAACCTGGCACAACTTTCATCTAATACTAATTGGCAATCCTAATTTAGAATGTGCCCTAGCCTCAGTAAAAAAAGGCAATATGAAAAATATATTTCAAAGTGTGAAATAGCAGCATTTCCACTGATTAGAACAGGATCTGAACTGAAAGAACAATATCTTGTTTTATTTTAATGTCTATAACTTGAGCCTTTTTAATGATATTTTTGATGTATCATAGACCTCTAATAAGTCAATCTGATAAATCTGAAATGTGTTTGTAAGGCATGGACCAACATGATGCTTCATCCCACTGGGACTTTGAAAATGCTAGCTTATGCTTAAAAAGTCTTCATTTCTTCAATTATTATTTCCTCTCACTATGATATTGTAATATTTTAATAATTTAGATTTTTTTTCTGCTTCAGCTTCTAGCCATTGAATCTGGATAATACCTGGCTGTCGCAGTGTCAAATCTCCTACATATTTGGTTCCTTTGGTGTTTATACATGATCACCAAATTCTGTAAATAGTATTCTGAAAATTACAGAAATTGAAATTCTTTCATCTTCAGGTTGTTTTCAAATGTTCCCATGAAACCAATAACAGTTCTGTAAACATTTCCCCATTTCTTCAGCATCTGAAATGCAGACAGCAATTAAGGATATAGTAAGATTTCCTTCATTGAAGGCCAAATAATTATGACATAAATATTGAAATATGTTAAATAAGCATACTGAACAAGGTTATTATATGTAGGACAATATCTCTTTTAAGAAGAGGGAGAATGTCAAAGGCTTTTATTGCCTGAGGCAGGGATCTGTAGGAGCAGACAGAAATGTCTCCTGAGTTATCCTATTTAAAGCTGCCTTGAAGGATGCTAAGTCTACCTTTGCTTCCTCCCTGCTGCAAGAAAAATATCACATGCAGGGGGAAAAAGTAGAATAAGTGTATATTGCATATATCAACTTGGAACTAGTCTTGTGGTCTGATTTACAGAGGTAAATCTGGGTTCTTGTACAATAAATTAACACTGTTTAAGTTCTCTCCTCTCTTGTCTAGATCTTGCTTAAACATTTGCTTCTGTTCTTGTCTTTGCTTTTATATTTTTTTCTTCTTCCAAAAGATTCTGGCCTTTGTTTTACCTCTGCCTACTTTGATTTCTGATACTGAGACCATTTATGTGCTTCCATTAATTGCTCTCCCTACCATCACCTTCTCAATGCTGGTTCTTGGCCCTGACATATTTTTTGCAGTGTTTTCCCACAGCCTTTCTAGCTCCATCTTTCCCCTTTCACTATGAAATAGGAACCCTTTACTCTCCATTTGTTGGTGAAATGGTAAGAAAATACTGATAATCATTACACTGTCTTACTCAGTGAAGCAGTTATTTCAAAGTGAATGTTAAGGGCCATCTTCAGATCTGAAATTAAACATATTCTTATAATTTAAATATTGAGGTTTGTGGTGATTGCCACTGAATACTTGAATTTCATTATATATCATCTAATTCACAGCCTCAGCAAAACAAATCATACTGGTAGCAATTTGACAGGCCTGAGAAAAACTTGCTTGAGAATCAAGATTGTTATTTTGCATGAGACAAATAGTCATATAAAATATGTTTCAAAGTATTTCCTGTCTATCTATTATCTTCACAGAAGAGAAGAATTAAACTATATCTGCTCTTGACACTGTGAAAGTCACAGCAGTCCAGTGTACTCTGTTGTCTAAAGAATATCAGAAATATTTTGTTGGAATGGAAATTCAGTCATGATATTATGGTAAATTTAAATAAATAACAATTCCACTTCTATATTTTATTCAATTTATTTCCTTATAATGCCAAAGGTCAAAGAATGTCTTACATTCACGTCTGAGTTTAATTCAATAGACTCCTTTTTAACAGACACATAAGGATAAAGAGCTACAGAAAGAAAGCCTCTCATTCCACAACCCAAAAATTGTTTTAAATAGAAATTTTACATAAGATTCAATTAACCTATGTAGAATTAAAATGACATTTCCATAGAAGAAAGAATATGAATCGTTTTAAAATCAGTGTGCAAAGACACCCACAGATGTCCAGTAAGTTCTTCCCTTTCCCCTTTTTCTTCTATTTGTCATTTTACCCTTATCTCCTTTTTTCTTCCTTTCAGTATTTCTCTGGCCTTCTGTAGCTCTTATTCCTAAAAATATGAAATACCCAAAGGTTCATCTGGACACCTTATTTATCATGTATTTTCAGCCCAGAGAGAGTGATGATTCTTGGCTTCTTTATGACAGAAACTCAAGTACCTTTTTATTGTCTCCATCCATTCATGAAAGACAAAATTCTCCTCTCACTTCTTCATTAGCAATAATTTGCAACAGGCAAGCAGCATTAACAGGAAAGATAAACACACACACACACAGATTGTTCAGGATCCAATTCCATATGCCACAATTCATCACTGAGAACCCAAACTTCTCCTCCTTGTTCTTCGCCAAAATCAGGATACTGTAATCAAAGAAGCTGACCTGTTTACCCTTGGCTTTTTATTTATATTCTGATTTAGTAGGATGAAGGATTTCATACTTCATATTGCAGTTTAAGAGTAAGATACTTCCTAATCAGCTAATCTTTCTAACACTGTCAAGGAAACTCCAGAAGCTGGAGATTTAGGTGAAGGATCAAATGCAATATACACAGCTCCAATAATCTCTTCGACTATGTCCAAACCCTTTATATCACACTAAACCTGATCATCTATGAAATGTAAAAAAAAAATTAACAATTTAGCTGTGTTAACCCCCTTATTCAATATTCAATAACCCCCTTTTCTTTCAGTGCCCCTTCCCTCTCCTTCCCTTCTTTTTAAATATTAAATGTGCACTTCCATGTCATTCTTAAAGCTGCTTACCCAAATCCATCAAATTTCACACTTCCACACCAGATTCCAGAAAATTACTAGAACCCATATGTGCTCACGTGTTTTTTCCCTAAAACCAGACCTAAATTACTCTAATGGGCAAGAATAATTCAAAATCATAGAAATTAGGAATATCATGGATATTCCTCTGGAATGTTGATTTAAATAACATCTCTGACGCTGATGCTAGAATCCAAGGTAGTTTAATGATTCATGGCTCTTGTCTTCAAGCATATTACTGCATTTGAAATGCTACATTTATTCAGTCAGCGATAAGAAAACAAAATAAAAACAAAAACAACAACAACAACAACAAATTGAAGCCATTATTCAGTATCTTTTATTAATCAAAACTAACATGTGTTATTTGATTTTTGTGTTTCTTAATCATTGCTGAATTGCTGAATTCCAGTAACTGGTCTATTATTAATAAAGACTTTATTACTGCTTTTATTTTAATATCTATATTTACTATGTCATTCTGAAAAAGTCAAATAAACAAACAGCTCTCCTAATACTGGTGTTTTTATAAATTTGACATATATGAATGAATACCTTAATGCTCTCAAATGGGATTGTATAGCATTCTTTGCAAACCATCATTTCATAGGATACATTTAATTTCATCTAACAGAAAATTTTCTATTCATGTCTTATGTTGAGATTACATTCAGAAGGAAAATTTGATTCTGCTTATCTTTAACATTGGATTTAGTGATGAAAATATTTCTAACTTTTTCCTACCTCTGATTCTGTTTTTCTTTTTGCTATTTTTTTTTTTAACTTTATATGTGCTGGTTTAACAGTTTAATTTCTGCTTTTCTTTGATATTTCTTTTTGCATATGCTATTAAAATTTTAGCATTGTGGCAGGAATAGACTGGACTCGAATTTGCATAACGGTATGTTTTACCTCAAATATTACATGTTTTAGAAGGAAACAAAATCCTGAGTGCTACATTTTTTTCTTCATTTCAGCACCCTCCTCTCCATTTCAGCAATATTTTAGTACTTGTCTCAAGTGAATATACGTCTAAACAGTTTTCAAATGGCAAATGACACATACAGACCCATAATAAATTCAAAAGACCTCAAAATTACATCTCAGGTTTTCAGGGATGTCAGTTCACAACCTTTGTTCTGATGGTGGTATCCAAATGGGGAAAAAAGCCATGCAGGGCTAAGAAACAAAGCACATTAGTGCATATTAGCAATGACACACTAATGGGGTTGCATAAGTTTCTGGCTGATTTGGGACAAGGGCAGAGGAGTTCTGCATCTGCTCTGAGCACATGTCTGTGCTCAGACATGAAGATGAGGATGAAGCCTCCTAGAAATAGAAGCTGAAAACAGTCCTTTAAGATCCAAGGCAATTTTTTTAATAACTATAGGTGAATTCTTGAAAATACTTAAAATCTTTAATTTCCTCTTTCATTTATTTTCTTTTTTCTTTCTTTGTGTGTATAGCAGAATGTACATACATTAAACACAAAATAATGAAGGTGAGAGGTAGAATTCAGCTCTTTTACTACCCATACCAGTGAGAGAGACTTCTAAATAAGAATTAGCTTAGATGTCTTTGTGGCCAATAGAGAGAAATGGACATCTCTGGAGGAAAATTTACCAAGCTTAGACACTTATTTAAGAATTTCTTCATTACTTCAAGGTTTATCAATTGCTTACTGCTATTTCCCCACATATGAGGATAAACAGTCTTGGACCATGCAATGCATTACTGATCCTAGCCTAAGAACTTCATCCATAACGTATCTCAACATCTTTATAAATACAAACTGTAATTAAAAGCCCTGAAACCCCTTTGTGCTTCCCATCGTCTGGTGCTCTAGAATGATTTGGGAACTTTGGAGACATTTATTGAAGAGGTTTTTTTCCAGAAAACCTGAGATTTCTTGCTCTGGGGAGGCAGCAGGACCCCCAAAACCCCACAAAAAGGGGTTGCCACTGCAATGCGAACCCCCACACAGTGCGGGCCAGTTGGAGCTGGGGCGCCGCGAGCACACGAGAGTGCACAGCGTGGCATGAGGCTCAGGCGACAGAAACTCTGCAGGAAACATGGGTGAGGTGAAAGAACATACTGGACACTGTCTCTGGTCTCCCAGGGAGGTTTATTTGGGTCTTCAGGGGGGTTGCAGGGAAGGGGAAAGGGGGAGGAAAGCAGGGGAAGTGCAAAAGGGCTGGGAGCCCAAAACCAGTGACGCCCAGGCTGATGCTGGCAGGGGCTTATACGGGAAGGGAAAGGGGGAGGGATTGGCTCTGGAGAGCCGATCCCGAAAGGTCTGAGGGGCAGAAAGGCAGGGGAACACACCAATAGACTTCTGATAAGGCAGGGTGCACATTTCAAAAACAGCCAATAACATACAGAGCAGGGGAAAAAAGGAAAAACCTCGTGGAGCTTTGCAGAGCCACACTGCAACAAAAACCTTCATCTTCTTGCCAAGTTATGGCCTTCTTAACCCAGGACCTGCCCAGACGTGAAGAGGTAAGAGCCTTTCAGATTCCATTTTCTATTTCATCTTATTAATGGCAGCACACACCATCAAAAATAGCAGTTACAGTAACTGGGGATGAAATCCCAGCATGCCTCACTCTCCTCAGTTATGTTTGCCCAAGGAAAACAAAGTCCAAGAAGCAATTTTAAAAAATATCAAAATTTTAAATTTTGTAATAAATAAATAAAGTTAAATCTTTTTCTGTGTTACATGTAAACCATACATAATTTCCAACATATGACACATTGGTTATCCTAGCATCAGAGATTCAAAATTATGTAAAAGGAAAAAAAACTACAACACCAGAAAATAACACATAAGCCATTTTAGATTAGAAAATAGGAGAGAAGTAATTTGGCACCTTTTAAGTTTTTGGAAAGATGAGATGTGATGTGAAAAGGTTAATTGGTATCCAGGTTGTTCCTGTACAACAAATCTGATTCATATTTATTATAACTCAGTGAGTGGTTTCAGAGCCAAGCAAATATAAATCTATTATTAAATACTCTAAAGTCAACGTAAGACAAAGCCTAGATTTTGCCTGGGGTGATATACATATAGAATGCTAGTTTTGTACATTACTGTCAGAGTAGATCTCACATATATTAAATAAAAGACCTTAAAATATTCAGTCAGGTGCTGTGACAAATTTTTCACTGGATAACACAAAATAAAGCAACATATAAAACAGAGTTGTTCACTACAATAAGTGCCCATGATCTTGAATCTTGTTGTTCCAGAATTTATGAGGCTTACTATAACTGTTACTACTTTATTTAATTTTTTTTCCAGTTTATTGATTTATTTCATATCTTATTAGCTGCAAGAACAGATTATTGTAATTCTCTCTGCTACAGTGTGCTGAGCTCAAGTTATCTCCACATTACAGTATGTCCAAAACCCCTCGACTCAACTTTTAGCCTTCAATGTTAACAGACAGTCTATTAGTACTGCCTTTGAAGACTTAGTGACTCGGTTTTTTTCAACTTCAACTATCTTCAAAATATGGATTCTATTTCTTGAGTCATTAAACAAACGTAAATGCTCTTATCTGAACTTCCATTGAGCATATACCATGCTAGTATATTTATCCCTCTGATCAAAATTCTGTGAACTATTTTTTTTTAATTTGGTCTTCTATCCCTTCTTCCATTTTCTCTGTTGTATTAGGTTCCATTTTAGTTTTGATTTGTTTTACTTTGCTTTGTGTTTGGGAGAATGTTGATTGGTTTGGGTTTTTTTAACATGTTTCTGTCTACTATTATTCAAATGTACTGTATAAACAAGATAGCTTCATATTTTGCCTTTTATTTATATTTTCTGTATTATTTGGGATTTTTTTAAAATAAAAAGGAAATAATTGGACAGAAAATATGAAGCTGAGAGTCTCATTGTTTACAGGATTTCTATTAAAATACTAGGTGAGGTTAAAAAATCCCACTGTTCTCAGAAATTTCTTAATTCTTATTTCTATTTACCAGTTTTCAAAGTTCTGCAAGATTTCATGTCCATGCCTGGAGGGGTCACCACACTCTCTGCATATCACATTATCCACCAAACAGCTGTGCAATGGAAGGGCTTTTATCTATTAGAAAAAACTATTTTCATCTGTAAGATTGATGTTAAAATATCTCTTTTTTAAAGTGAATGGAGATTGATGTTTAAAAATTTAGGCCATAATATAATCTATTATTTTATTTAAATAAATTGACACTATTTTACCTTTCATAATACTGTAAAATTGAGAAGAATTTGGTTGAATGAATTTTTTTCTAATTTAACTAAAATACAGCCTATAGAAACTTTTGATCAAAGCAGGTTTGAAGCATCAGTTTACTAAATGCAGAAATAGGGAATGGGAAAAAAAATTTGTTACCTGTACAAGAGAAAAGATTTTTTTTTTGTTGTTCAGCAAGCATTAACACTCTTGTTATGAAGTGATTTGTGAACTGTGTGTTCTTCAAAGCATGGCACTTGCATTGCTTTATGTAATAAAGTAACTTTCAGAACTTTCAGAAGGAGTTTCCAGTTACCATTCTTACTCCAATGAAGACATAATATGTAACAGGAAGTTCCTAGAGGAAGTAGTTTCTTATATTTAATTGTAACTGTTTATGACTGAAATTTTCTGTTACTTGCTCTTCTCCTGTGGTGATGAAAAGAATTGTGTTTTGCAAGCATGAGACATTTTATCAATTTTAATGAATAGTGTGAGATGCTGGTTACCATTAATGACAGGAAATATTATTGTCAAATACATTTTACTTCCCTGAATGCAGAAGGCAAAAAAAAAAGCTGAAGAAAACACCAACAATTTGGTGTTACATAAAACACTTTCTTTTATAGTCTACAGATCAAGTATGATTGACAGTGAGCAAAACAAAATTCACTGAATATTCTAATATGAATAGAGAAAATCAACTTGGATACTCAAGTGATAAGTTCCATCAAGGCTGGAAATTCATGCAAATTATTTGACAGGCATGCAAAATGAGACAGATTGCCACTCATTGAATAACAAAAATTGAACCCTGACTTCTGGTATCATGGTAAATGTAACAGTCAGATGCATGGATGTCTTTTTCTCCTCATATGCAAGCACATTAATAGGTCTTAGGAAAATGAAATTATTGTTACATATCTTCAGTTAAATCACAAATTTTGCCTTCAAGTCCTGGGAATGATCTTCCTTGTGTCCAGTTGGACTTAGTTCTTTTTTAGCTCAAAGTTGATCTCATTAAGCTTTAGGTCTTTTCCTACTGTGAAAAAAGTAAAATGTTCCGAAAGACTTTTTTTTTTCATGGGGTAGAGACAGGTTTTTAAGTAGCTTTTTTCTGCAATTCAGAGATCTTTACAAAAACTGAGCTACCTATTCATAGTTTTAATTTTCAAGTATTGTTTTTTCCTATCTTGTGAACCAAAATATGTAGACAAATAGGAAATAACTCTAAACATCCTATCTGTCTTATACCTGTTAAAAGTAGAGTGTCTGTACCATCTCTGTTTTCAGACAAAATTTCTGATTGAATTAATCTTGGAAAAACTTACGGATAAATGAACAACATTTAGAAAGGTTTCAGTTGAATTATGTGAACGAATTTTAGGAAGACTTTGGAATATTCTGGTGCTGAACAACAAGGATTTATAGAAAAAAAACCCACTACAAATTCCATGCTCAGCATGCCTCAAGATTATACATGAACTAAAATATTTTTTTGTACATATTTTTCATATTTTGCTTCTGTCTTTTAAAGGAAATAAAAAGGAAGAGTTAGGAGACCTTGTAGAGAAAAATTATGAAAGTACACATTATCAATATCCTGCCTTATGAAATTACTGAATACGTAGAATTTTGGAGCCTAGGGGTATTTTCTTAGCTCTTGGAGAATACAGTACTGTAATATTCAAAGACAAAAATTTTACCCAAAATTTAAGTTTATACCAATCGCTGTTGAAAATGAGGTTTTTCTTTCTCAATGTCAGGCATAATATTTCAAAATAGGCATAACAAGAAACATATGAAAATTTAGAAATTTAGTTCACATTGACTGAAAACAGACAAAAACTGCCAACCTAAATCTGGACTTCAGTGCTCTACAACAATAACCTGGAAACACTTCACTGCTTAACTAGTAATTCAACGTCAGAAAATAAAGTGTCACTTGACTGGAAAATATGGTGGACTACTACTCTGCCACTTTTTCCTAAATTTTTTAAATCTCTCCTGGATTTATTGTTTTGTAAACATCAGTTTTATCTTCCAGAAAATCTCAAAATATGATGATGCTATCATTTTAAATTCCTGGAGCTTAAACAAAGGTCCATTGCATTTTTAATTCTTTATTTTAAGTTTATCTAATATATGGGAAATTACTAACATAATACAGCAGGAAACAAAGTGGATGAAATCCTATAAGAAAATATAACATTGATGCCATTGTAAGAAAGCTTCAAAATACAGGATTTTAAAATTCTTTATTTTAATAACATCTTAACATCCAAAAATAAAGTGAACAGAGGCAAAAAGATTTTTGCACACAAGGAAGTTAGTCTTCAGGAAACTACATTAACAATTTGAAATGTATTAGCTTTTTTGCACTGACAGCTGAATTTACATTAATTATTTTATGAAGGTAATATAGAGGACTAACATTTTTGTTTACTCATTACAAACTGTGGTTATGTCCAGCAAAATCAGAAAATTCTGAAGCACTTGTCAGACCACATAAATTTAATCTTTCTTAACCATACAGAAAGAGATACAGAAAATTCCTTCACTGAGTTAAGACTGGGTCTAAGGCAAAAGGGCCTGAAACTCAGAGTTAAGATGCAAGAATGGCTGTGATATAGCTATAACCAAATTGTTGGGGAAAAAAATAAATTCAGCATTATTAATATCACTGTTAATACCCCCATATGTGCTATTTATACACTTACAAGAATTAATAGCCTACAGATCAATAATTCCAATAATGCCATAGAATAATATTACACATTTTTCTTATAATGTAAGGAGGCTATGAGCAAAACCCAGGGTCTAATCTTTATTTTTAATCTTATCTATGAATATATGTTGAACATGATAAACACAAAATAACTACTATGAGCACCACAATGTTATCAGGAGTAGCATAACTAAATCACCATTTTCTAGAAATTTCACTTGCTGTGACCCTTTAGCTAATATATCTTGGTTGGAGACTTTTGCAGGCTTGTTGTCACAGTCATTTAAAAAAGCTGAAAACAAAGTGATTAAGGATTATATAAAAAACTGCTGCCTCTGATTTTTAGTATTATTTTCATAAAATAGCCTACAGTCAAAAAGCTTACAGAGCCTATTCCTATTCAAATTTGTCAATGAGAGCAGAAATTAGGCTTAAAAAATTTACCAAATTTTATTGTTTTTTCATGTATGATATAACAAGATTATATTTCATGCTTGATTACACTTTCATAAAGATGAGGGGTTTATTCTCCTTAGTTTTAGCAGTTAAACAAACAAAAGTTTTGCTACCTTTATACATATAAAGGAAGCCAATCTTGCTAGATTTAGGAAATGAATTTCTTTTTATTATAAATGATACAGGTAGAAAATATTATAATAGAACAAAAATGTCATATAATAGAAACAAATATGTGAAATATTCCACACTTTCCTGGTCTTGAAGAAAACTTAATTTTTAATATTAGATTTTTTAATTTGATCATAATTGTGGTAAACATCAGTGTTAAATGTGCCACACTACAAAAGTCTAGAACAAGAATAAAAATAAGTTTGTACAGGTTTTCATTATAAGCTGGAGTTCTGAGTCCTCCCCTAGAGAGGAATGGTAGATATCTTCACAAAGGGAAAGGCAAAATGTAGTGATTTTAAAACTTTGAGCCCTTAACTTTAAGAGAAGTAAAATGGAAAAGGGCACTTTTAAGTGAGTTGTGTCATGCCAACATCCTAATCACATTTTCTGCAGTCTACAGACAAAGAACTTTAAGGATTTTGGGATTTTCTAGGTTAACAATATAAAAGCATCTCTTCTCCACCTTTTCAGTAATGAACAAATTTTCTGGTCCATTACGCTCCATTAACTGGGTACCATTAGCAGTAGTATGCAATATTTCTGTCATTCAGCCAGCCTAACATGAACATAAACCAGTGTATTTTGTTGGCAGTAGGAGACCTAATAAGGGTGAAAACAGAACGCTTTACCTTTAACATGACACAAAACTTTCCCTGAGGTGAGGACGAAATCTTGAGGCATTTTCCCAGGCCATATCTCCTTTATGTATTGCACAAAATTGTCAGCCTTTGGTGTTGAAACACGTTTTGAAAACTCTGTTTATTTATTCATTTATTTTCCATTCAATATCCTTGAAAAGAGAGGTTAGGAAAAAATCAGAAAAAAAGCACTAGATATAATTATTTTAGCGATTATGAAGTGCCTTCAAGACATTTCACTTCATTAAACACTAACTACTTGGAAAGAATACTAAGGTATTAAAACGCTAATGAAAATGTGGACATCATAAGTTGAAAATTGTATAGCATTTTCAAGCTGTTTTCACTTCCACTTTTTCTTCAGGCTTGCATTCATAAAACACCTAGCAGAGAATTTGTGACACATAATGAAAAGAAAAATAATGAATGGTAAATAATTTTTATTTTATTGAGAACCTTCCTAGTTCATCCAACATTATTAACTGATCTCTAATTCCAACATGGTATAAAACCTGTATTTAAAAACAAGTATGGGATTTTCAGCTGCAATATATTGAAGGAAAGACATCACTTGGTAATATACAATAATGTTGTTTCTAAAGCACCCCATTGACTTGTGAATTTAGTTTGATTTTAGATGAACGATTGGGAATTTTGAGACAACCTCACTTAGCATTATCATAAGCACTAGGAAATAAGAAGCTAGAAAATTACTCTGGAGGTGCAAAACTAAACACAGGAACAGACACATAAAGAAATAGTCATAGTAGTTACTGAATTACTTGTGGTCAGTTTGGAAAGGCAGGTAGTCTAGCAAGTGTGCAGAAAGGATTTCTCTTGCACTGAGCACTATTCAATTGTTATATTAATTTTCTGTATAATAAAATAGCGAATATGTTTGTCATATATGCTGATCACAAAAGATTAAGCTAGTTGGGAACATTCAGGGATTGCAAAGCTAAACTTTTTTTTTACTTCCTTGTCTGTCTTAATATTTTTAATTAATTTGTCTGACATAATGAATACCACCAGGGGACAGATCAAAACAAAAAAAAAATACAAGGGAAATATCTGAGATCAACAACTTCCAACCTAAAGAGAGCTATGTTCTAAGAGGACAATACATAAAATAAAAGTGAGGTAGAGACCATGATGTAAACCATAAGTTAGATTGATCCATACCACAGACATAGAATAGATACGATTTATCTAAATGTTTGTAACTACATTATGGACACCTGTATCTGCAATTCACCTTACGTTTTCTTGCTAGTGTTACCAGCTCAAATGTGGATAAGGATGGCTAAAATTAGGAAAAATAAATAATATTAACACTCTCAAGGCTGAGAATACCAAAATTATTTTATGAACATATGTATATTCAGAAATGAGGACTGGCATCTTGAAAATGAAATATTTTGGAAGACACCTCTGTGTTAATCGATATTATAAGCAGACATTCTCAGCTTCTAAATACTCTTACAGTCTTTCTTCAGTTTGGAGAGGAGAAGATGGTCAGGGCTAGAACAAAGAATTTGCCTCTTTCTGGACTGAATGGTCATTCTTCAGTCTTTGGACATATATTTACTGGTATAACAAGTGCTTCCAGTCATGTGTCTAGGCACTTGATCCTCATCATTTTTACTCTCTTTGTTTGATGTGATCTCCTGCACGTTTTTTCTTGAGCCATTTATCAGTCTCCTAAAACTGCTCTGTGAGATGATCTCTGTGTGAGATATCCAGTCCAACGCTATCTCTGAAGACCTTATTTTTGTACAAATACAACAATTTAATGATATATAGAATGTAGGAACACTTGATTTATTAGGCTATTTCCTTAAGGATAAGAAAACCAATAAACCAAACACACAAACCCTCATGAACATAAAAAATAAAAAAGCCAGAGACAATAAAAAGAAACACAGATCTCAGGCTGCTGGCTGAAGGGCGACTAAAGGAATAACTCAAGTGGTAACCTCAAAACTTTACAACTGATAAAATTACCATGGGTCATAAAAAACATGAAAACCCAGCCTTCTTTATGAGACGTTTGAAGGGGCTTGAGAGCTTGCATAAAATTTCTGAGAAGAGGCAAAGAGGAGCAAATAATATCGTATGATGTTCGGAGGAAGGCTCAAAAGGGGCATCAAGGTAGATAACATAAGAATAATGGTAAATTGAAGAGTGGGGAGGCTAAAATGGACCAGTAGCATTTGAGAAAGGAACTTGCTAGTACACATGCTCTGCTGACCCTCATCACCACAGCCTATTCTATCTTCTCTTTAAACTACCTTCTTAACTACACTTTCCCATACATGTGCTCTCTGCGTGAGATGCTAGTCAGCTTAAAGTCAAACTTAAGAGCAAACAGCATGAGAGGGTCTGCTGCTGGGGAAGCCAAAAGTGAACCAGCTATGAGACAGACTTGTTCTGTGTATATATCTGTGTGTGTGTACCTGTGAATCTGGTCTGCTAAGCAAGCTTTGAAACAGAATAGGTGTCTGGACATTGTGTGTGTATGTGTGTGTGTGTGTATGTGTGTGTGTGTACACAATGCTGATAAAGTCTCAACTCTCCTGCCTGCCTTTCCTGTCCTGCTGGTGGTTTGGCCATGTTTGTAAAGAGAACATGAACTGATTGCAGATTTGTGATGTGTCTCACCAAAGACTTGATTTGGGAAAGTGGAATAGAAGCCACCTCACAGCTAGCAGAAGAAAGTGAAACCAGTCCACTCTCTTGACCTTCAGAGCTTCCCTCTTAGCACCACACTGGCCAACCAAAACTTCATCCTGATGATGGTCAGAGGCATTTCAGAGCTCATATACCAGTAATTTTGTAAATGCTCGTTAGGTCTTTCTATACTTCCCAGGCCAATTGAACAACTGGTTGAATGGAAACAGCTTTTGTTTGTGTTTGTTATTGTTCTGCCTTGTCAGTTTTCTTCAACATACAGTTTATTTTATAATAAAACTGAAGAACTACATTTCTGTAAATAGCTAGTTTATTAGCATAGAGAATGAAGGATGTTTAGGTGATTAGCTAGTAATGAAAAAAGTATGTAAGACAAGGTTGTGCTGGCAGAACTGTGGGCAGAAATAACCAAGAACTGTAGTGGTGACAGCAGGTTTTGGTGTGAGATACAAGTGGAAGGGTGCTGACTTAAACCATGTTCTGAGCTTGACTTTGTGTATGATGTACTGTGCATGTCTTTGTGCCTGTGGACCAGCTGTGAGTGAAGTAGGAGTAATGAGAGCATGGCAGGTGTGATGTGCTTGACAAGCACTGCAGGATGTGGTCCATGAAAGGCTGAATGTGAACTAACACTCACTTAGGACAAAGCCCCTGTTTTGCATGAGTTGTGTGCTTATAGTAGACACTCAGGTCAAGATGACCCAATTAATTTCAGAGTCAAAGAGCATGCCCTGGCCTATTTTACTTATAAAAGATATGAGATAAATACCAGGATTAGGAAAGCTTATGTTAATCATAAATTAGCTAGTAATGTATTTAAGCTTTTTAATGATAAAATACAAAATATAAATTAATATATTACAAGTTAAGTCAAATAATTTCAGCATACCACAAAAATATAAAGCATACTTTCATTTGAAGTCAATGCATACATTCGCCAGTAGTCTAATCTCTCAAAATATACTCATTTATAAGACTCTATGTGACAAGAAAAATGATAGAACATAATAGCAACACATAAAAGAAACGTAATTTTGTCCTCTCTGGGGGAAAAAAAGTCCTTCCTATTAAATTCACAGTAACAGAACCTGTTTATTCTTGTCTGAAAAATGAAAGAAACTTTAAACTTTTTTAATAAGCACTATTTTCAAATAAGTATTTCTCAAGTATTGATTTGTAAGAAAATATCTGGTCAGCATATTCTTCTTTAAAATTAAAGAGGTATTTTAAATTTTTTTGCCATCTACACTGACCAATGCAATTACAGTGGAATAAACAGATTTTTGAGCACCATTCAGCAATGTAAAGCTATATAGCTGAAAAATGAGAAATTTTAAGTATATGGTGAAAGCACTCAGGTGAATGCTTAAAGGCCGAATTCTTAGAAGTATCACTATACAAACTTTTATGTGTCTGAACTTTTTTAGAAGGCTAGATACATAATTTTGTATCCACAATATTCATGAGAGTGGCAAGTAAAGCTCTGTAAGATTCTAGTCACCAAAAAAAAAAAAAAAAAAAAAAAGTGAAGTCAAAACAGAGTCTATGTCCTATCACTAGGCTGAGCAGAAATCTTGACAAAACTTTAAGTGGCGGTTTTATCAGCCTTATTGCTTTTTGAGTTTTGACCCTGCTCTATGTCTCCATAATGTATATAAGAAATAGGGAAAGCAGCAATATTATGTCAGATTATTAGCAATCACATTATTTAAACTATGTATTTCACCTTAGTCAAAACACAAATTCATATGCTCAATTCATGATGAATTCATATGTTAATTGCTCTTGATGCTCTTGATCCAGGACCATTCTAAGGCAGCAGTGGCAAGTACAGGTTATATTCTATGAGCAATGGCTTCAATGTTTCAGAAAAATCAATTCTTATGTACTGAAGGCAATCATCTCTCACAGCCTGAGGTAGTAAGGTAAGTCTGCTATGAATAAATACTCTCCTTGCTGTCGAACTACCTTCCTTCATACCATATACACCTTCAGTAAGCTAATGGTGCTGAATGCAATTTCAAAATTGTCATTGGATCAATCAACCATTACTTTGTTCCGTATATGAGTAGAATTCTCTTTATGAGCTCCATGATTCATAAGCTTGAATCACTGGGTAAAATATGCAAAAACACAGTCAAGAAAGCACAATTTTATTGATGTCTATGGCATCTAGGCAACGGGCATCCTGTGAGGAAGTGGTTCATAACTTAGTTTTATAAACAGTGATATTGCATATTATTTGAGTTATGTGATGTGCCTAACACTAGAAGGAAGAAGGACTGTCACAGTCATATACTCCAGTGATTCTTCACCATTAGTCTTGCTAGGACAGAGCTGTTGTCAGGCAGTCTGGAAGATACACAGTTGAACATTATGTAGATTATATTGTTTTCCATGTCAGTTATGAACAGTAATTAGACATTAAGCAAAACATACAGTGACAAGAATAATGAAGGCTGTGGATACTGCTTAGAGAAGTTACAAATTATCTATACAGGAGAAATTTGCAAACAGAATGTATAAATATCTGCTAGTAATTATTCAAGTGAGATTATTTACAGGGAGAAGCAATTTCTGTCATCCTGCTGCAAAAATAGGTAAGCCTTTAAACTGCCAATGTGTCTAAGTCTGAAACAAAAAAAAAAAACCAAAAAACTAAAAAACCAAACAATCTAATTCAGTAAAATTAGAACAATTTAAAAATAATGTAGTTCTACTGCTTTGAAGTCAGTAAATATTTTAAATAATCTCTTGAGGCCACAGTTTCTTATTTTTCAAGTACTTTTAATTTACCTTGTGCTAATTATGAGAAGGCTAACTTGCAAAGAATCTTTTGTACTCATTATCCACTGGATTCTTTGCAGGATTTGACTGCATATTTTCAGAAGATTTCAGACTCTTACTCATTTGGCAGATGGAAGAATAATCAGATGCAATCAGGGGTCCACATCATCACAAAAATAATGAAATCGTAAGGTAGACCCAAGCTCAAGCTGGCAGATCAGGGTGAGGATTAGTGATGCTGGGGTGTATCTACTGTAATGTACATGAGTTCATATTTTTCTAGTGTGACATGCTGGGATCATCGGCAAAGAGAACTCTCAGCAGGCAGAATGAACTAATTGCTGCTGATCTTTTATTTTCAGGAAGGTTGTTTTGTAGTTGTTCAGTAGAACATCGCCTTATTTTTTTTTCCCAAATCAGCAGAGTGGTCTGTGATATATTCTATCATTTTTGAAATTCAAATAATTTAAGGCTGCTGTTTGTTGCACTAAGGATGTTTACATGACCTCTTTCAGGTGACCTCAAACAGTGTTGGGAAGCACATCCAGCGTGGCACTTCCCTAACTACACAGGGCAACCAGGTATAACTTTTGCTGGAGAAAATAACTCAAAATAAATTTATTCTGTAGCTTCAGTCTGACATGGTCAGTCTGAAAGCTGCTCTACAGATATCCTGAATAGACCCAAACACTGTTTTACTTCACCTTGTGTTTCTGTTTTTCCTTATCTTCTCCTTTATCACACTCATTCCTTTACAAATAAACAGCCCTCTTCTCTTTCCCCTTTTCTAATTGCCGTAGTTTAGCAGATTTTATAACCTTATTTGGTGTTTATGATTTGGTTGCCCCAGTACTTTCTACCTTGTTCAGTAATTCTGCTAAGCTACTGCTTTATTTTGTTATGTACAGTTTCCTGCTGCATTTTTATGTTGTTGTCTTTTTAATGGAACTCTGGGTCAGAGCTAGCCCTTTGTGTATGCATTACTCCTACCTCATTATCTGTAGCAGCCTGTTATTCCTCATATTGCTATTTTTCAGAGGTGTCACATGTCAGAATTCACCATAACATCCTATGTCGTAGTTTGAATGTCCCTATACTTCTGTGACACTCTGTCATTTCACTACCTGGTTATACAGATGAAAAATGGTGGGGAAATAGTAAGTAAACTTTTTTATTTTTTAAAATCAATTTCACAGTTGCCATTTTAGAAGTAGTGATGAGCTGACACATGATGAGGCAATCATTCAACTTATACGAAATATTTTCTTTCTTTAGCTCTTCTACCGGGAAGATAAAAAACTTAAGTGCATCTTAGGTAATGAAATTGGAAAGATTAGATCCTATACACAGAGTTTCAAAAGGAATGAAGAGACACAGATAAAGTTCTGGACCTAATGATTTAAATCGTTGAGGTTGTTTTATTTCTAGTTATCTCTTGATGTCAAGAGATCTATTTCTTTGCACTTTGTCAATGACAATTTTGTACAAGTGTATTAAAAACTGATTAGGTATGAATAATTGAACCACAAGACTTTTGAGATAAAAAGAGTTGTAAATTTAATTATTTAATTAATTTGACATTAATTTTGTCATATAAATGACTCATAAAGGAAGATGTTATGGTCAAGAAAATATATGGATTGGTTACAGGGCAAAATAATAAACACCAGAAATTAAAGGTGCCCAGTTAACAGAGCAGAGATAAATTAAAAGTGTCTCTTTACTTTTTGTAACATTTAGGGAATTTGTGTTAATGAGCTTTATCAAATAAGAGTGTTCAATCTAGGAGCTAATTCAGTACTTAATATGTAGCATGTAACAGCTCTGAAATCCTCAAAGAATGTCTGAAATCTTTCTATTACTATTCCATTGGTATTAAATTCTGGTTTTCAAAGTCAACCAGCTATGTTGTGATGACTGAGTGTTCCTTAAACAGTTTGTGCTCATCTATTATGTCCTGCAAGGAAAGGACTTAAATAGCAATTGAAAGACCACTGCAAACTTATGTTTATTTGAAAGGTGAATGAAAGAAACAATAGGATGGATTTAGGTGTTTGTATTCAGGGAAATAATATATTTTTCCAGTGCTTCACCAGAGTTACAGGAAACAGGATAAAATCTTTCTTCTGTTTCTACTGTAACTAGACCAAACTAAAGGTGACATATGGCATGATCCTGAAGGCCTTTCTTACTTGAACTGTAAATAGTCTCTCAACTAAATCTTGTCCCATCAGATCTTAGCAATTTCTTCTGCAGGAAAAGAAATACACTTTTGGCTTCATCTGGCCTCACTGACATCAATGATCACACTTTACTGAAGGGTAAACAAAAGTTCTATGCTTTGGGCTCTTGTTTTCCAGCATTTCTGAGCACTGAAACATTTTGGAGTGCTCAGGCTGAATGATGGTGCTCATCTATGACTCTAATTAAAAGTGCAGTTATACGTAGTTATTCATATAAATGGTCTTATGAAACAAAGCCTGTATAGCAAAATAAGAGATCCTGAAAGTGAGATAAAGCACTGGACTCTTGAAAATCAGTACTGTTTAATGGTTAATTAATTACAGGGTTTTGTCTGAGTCTGCTTCAGCTAAATCTCTTGTGTGGCCTTAGCTAAGTACAAACAGTAGTGTCTTACCAGAAGTAAACAGCACAGATGAGCCAAAGTGTGTAAAAAGGAAATTAAGGCTGAATCACCACTTTTACGAAAACATCCTTGTTCCATACTTAAGAGCATTAACATTGAACCCCTTGTCATTTTGTTCAATGCGAACATAAGAAATAAACCTTGGAATCGCACTTCACAATTTCACAGAGGTTTTTTTCTACTGTCGTAAAAACTTACTCTTACAGCACTAGAACTGAGTAGCTCTAGCTAAAAACATTATTTTCTTTATGTGTTCTACTTAGCACCTTTCTCAAGTGCATTTTTCACATGTACAACAGCTAAATTGAGAAAAAATATGTGAGAATGGATTTTTTATTTTTCTCTTTCAGATTTTTATTTCCGTTAACTCCAGCTTTGCTTATGCTTGCCAAAAAAATGTCAAGGGCTTTTCTATGTTGATTTTCTTTGTGCTGCAGAGCTTCCAACCCTAGTTTGGGGTATTTTTTATGGTTTTGGGGTTTTTTTTTGTTGTTGTTATTGATATTTTTAATAAAACTAATCAAATTAGTTCTTTTCCCCTACTAAAATGTGTGAGGCATTTTAAAGACTTCCGTTGTGTCTAACAGTTGTGGCAAGGGAGCAGTGATAAAGAGCACAGATGAGGAAATAAATATTGTTTTTTTCTCTTAGCTTTCCCTGGTGAGACAGATGCACAGTGATAGGATGAGTGACAACAGACAGAAGGTAGAACACTGGAAATTCCCACCACACAATAAGGAAAAAAAATTACCACAAGAATTGTCAAACAGTGAAAAGGTTGTCTTGTAGGGTTGAAGAATCTCATCCTTGAGGTGTTCAAGACTCAAATTTTGAGCAGAAGTTTGGATGATCTTCAGAGGTCTCTTTGGCCCTAATTTTTCTCTAAACCAAAGTATCTATGAAAAATAAATAGAAATTTTGAAAATACATGTATTCATTAATTTCTCTCATTATCAGTTACTAAGTATTTGGGACACTGTGCCTATAGGCTTGTTCTTTTTATTTCTTGTGGATTTTTGTTTTATACTCTTCTCTATCACTTCTTATGTATAACACAGGGTCCTCAGACTAAAATTAAGGAATGTTTCATCTCACTGTATAGGAACTCTCAGATGCAAAATTTGTGTGATTTAGAGAAAAGGGCAAGTACTATGCTCTCTCTTCTATACTTACACTTTTAATGAATGATTTTAAAAACCTAAAGCTTAAAAGTACTCTTATGGATATGTTAATTTATTTCTGCCTCAGTTAACCACGACATGATCTGTTTAAAGATCTATGTTGCTACTTTTTTCTCTGACACCCATTCCATTCCTTCTCATTGCCTTTCATAACAAGGGAGAAAAATTCAGTGAAACCCTTGTCAGAAAAAACAAGCATTTAAACCAAACCAACCAACAAAACAAAGCCTAAAGAAAAGTCCATCCTGACCTGCTTCATTCTACTGCTATGCAATTTTATCTCAAGGAAATTCAATCAAAACTATAATGATACAAGCGTATATTTCTCAGTAGCGCAGAAAACAGGTCCTCTTTGCAGTTGCCAAAATAGTCTGTCTCCCTTCCACTTTAGAACATTAAAAGCAGAAGAACAGCAGTCACAACTGCAATATCCAGCTGCTTCACTATTTTTTTTCCCCTGGCTGTTGCCATCAATTAACAGATTCCCTTGCTCAGCCTCAGATGCCAGGAAAGGCAGCTTGCTGAGATGCCTTAAGTCATACAGCGACAAAGCTGGTAACTCTGTCATCCCCATCGTTAAATCAGGATACAGGAAATTATAGTCCCATCGGTTTTACTTCAGTCCCTGCAAAAGTTAAGGAACAAATCCTTCTTTCATAAGTCAAATGAAGTACATGACTGGGGAAAGCCAGCCTGGATTCACCAAAAGCAAACATTCTTGGTAACCTGACCACCTTCTGTGACAAAGTAACCTGCTCGGTTGATGTGCATCAAGGGTGGACATTGTCTACCTGGATTTATTCAGGGTTTTCAATACCATTTCCCACAGACTGCTTCGAAAGAAACTGATGCATTATCATCTAGACTAGTGGTGTGTATGGGACCCTTTTTTGTAATGAAACCCTGAGTTGATCTCAATATTTTGGTGGAATCTGGCTGAAAAATATAACTACAAGTGAAAATGTTAGAAAATATTCAAGTGCTTTTAGTCCCTAAATTAGTGATTTATCAAATATGAAAATAACCCCAAGGAAAACGAATCAAACAGGAAAACAAAAACCCCCAAATCCTTGGTCTATTGCATTAATAAAAAGGATTTTTGAAAAGAAATTTCCCCATTGTTCATGATGTTCTTACTGGGTGAAATCTTATTACAGTTACACTAAATATATACCATTTCATAGTTAGGTCCACAATATAGTGCTAGAGCCTACCTCCTTCTCTCACTTATTTTATGCAAATAAGTGTACTTCTGGGTTTGATTCTTTGACCCATTGACAAGATGATTTATTGGAATGGGAACATTCTATAGAAAGAGTGAAAACCTAACAAAGATCAAAACCACCACAACTTATCCTTAGTGGGCTTCAGGAAATGGACAAACTGCTGAGCATTGTACAGGTATGAAAAAGAACCCTATATTTCAGTCCTTGCACCAATTTAATTTCTCAGTTTAATGAACAGCAGTTTACATTAGGTAAATAGATTGTCAGCAGACTATTCTAGCCACTAGGAGGTAGAATTAATCCTTTTCATGCTCGCTGGTTTCCTCTGATTGTAATGGTGTGAACACAAGTACAAGATATAATGGAGAGTATTTTCTTCTTGAAAGAAATGTGGACCATTTGAATCACTCAGGCTAAGAAGCTTCAATTTAGTTCCTCAATGACAGTTCTGACCATGTAGTCTTTCTATTTGAAGCACATGTTTTAAAGCTAAATGCAAGTCACATCCTGGTAAATTCATAGTACAATTCTGGACATTTCCCTTGAGGACTTGATTCTAAGCAGAAGGAGTCACAGCAACAAACCCATGTTTGTAACAACAAATCCAGCACTGGTAGCTGGGGAAAGGTGGAGCTGAACACAAACTCCTATTAAGAGTCCTGGGCTGGTTTCCTGTTTGTTACTACTTGGCCCACTAAGCCTAACTTTCCATCCACTATATTTTTGACATTATTTCTAAGGCATCCAACTGCTCCATGCTCTTCATAACAAGCTAATTTCACAATGCAGCTCCTCATTCCAGCCTTAGGAAGCAGGAAAAGAGGATGTGTCTAAATTATTAATTATCCACTTTGGGGACTGTAAATACTTTTGTCTTTTGAGTTGGTTTCCAGTAATATGGAAGTAGGAGGCAAAAGGGAAATTAAGAGAAAGAGAAAAGAATTATCAAACCAAATTTTGACAGACTGTGAAATACTAACAGGATGGGTAAAATGTGTGCTCTTGTGATACAAGAAATCAAGAGTTCTGTACCACAGTCTCTTCAAAGAAAGTAGAAACAGTAATCTCAAAACCAATCTCACAGAAATCTTTGTAATTGTATCACAAATTGCATGTAGGGAACTTACTATATTGTTTTAAAATCAATTTATCTATCTTATCTGTCCATTAGGTGTAAAATTCTCCTACTTTGTAACTTACAATTTGAAATAGTAAAGGTGTAAAATTCTTAGCACAAGAAAAGGTGAATCAGAAAGTTTATTTGCTGTTAGCACCAAACACTATAGAAATTTAGAACTGTTAGACAGCTCCATTTAGGTGCTGAAAGTTCACTTGGCACCCACACATGCACAGGAAAAAAACGACTGAAAGTTATTCCAAGTTAAAGATACGAGAGTTTTGTGCATGCCATTTAACCACTTGCATGCATTTTCACTAATTTCCCCCCAGAAGTTTTAATACAATAATATTTTTTTCTTGTGCTAGTAATAAATTTTTTTGCCAGCCAAAATATGCTGGGTACACATTTTTTGGTAAGCCACAGAAAAATTAAATTCACATCATTCACAGGAGCATGTATTGTCCAAGAATACTACAAACCACTATTATGTGTGGCAGGATACATTAGCTGGTTGTAGCCTTTGCAAAGTCAGGTGAAATTTTATCAATACACATCCAAGAATGCAATTTCTTTATTTCCTAGAGAAATAAGCAAATTTATTCAGTTGTCTTTTGTTGTTGTTGTTTTTTAAACTGCATAGGATGTTTTCTGAAATTAGGTTCCCTAGTAGCAGAAGATTATATGCATCTTTCACTAAACACTTAGTAAAAAATTAAAACTAAAACACCTTTGCCTTGAGCAGAATAACATCCTTTAGGTGAGTGAGAAATTAAAGTTGCAGTTCTCATTCTGTGAATGAGATCAGTATTTTCAGGCAGCCATTATTTATTCCTTTTAAAAGTGATATAAAAAGAGATCAAACACCAACTTTTGCATGTGAGAACTATGCTGAGGAGAATATCAGGAAATCATAAAAGGAGGAAAGAAAAACCTCTACCAAACACAGTTTCTAACACAACATGAGTTAGCTACAAGATGCAGTTTTAGGCCTGATTCTTTGAGAATATTCTGAGATACCCTTTGGAATCTCTTCACACTATCCACAGACTGCTCCAGAAGGTTAGACAGGCTCTTAAATCAGTCACTTTGAATGATGAGCTGGGCATAAGTATTTAATTTTTAAATAATTACATTAAGGGTACTTCCTTGTGAGGTGAGTACTGCAGTTGTGGTCTGCACATCAGTGTGTGTGTAGCTCACTGAGGCAGCTCACATAGGCAGCAGTTTGTGCAGAAAGGCACAAACCTGGAGCCAGCAGCTCTGTGCCAAAGAGCGTATGTGTCCCCAGCTATGGTGGTGACATATCACAGGTAAAGGGCATGGTTCCCAGCTGCTGTTAGAACTATGTGACAGCCCTGTGATATCTAAGGCTTGACCCAGGCAAATCCTCAGAAAGAGGATTCAGAGCTACAAATCTCAAACTGCAGGGAGTGCCTGGGACATCTCACTGAGGTTAGGCCAGATGGTTTTACAGCTTGTAGCAGCTGTGCAGTTGTCAAGAAGCTGTGCCACCAAATGAAAGAGCTGCAGGAAGAGGTCAGCAGACTGGGCAACATCAGAGATGAAAGGAAAGCAGTTGAATGGCTCTTTTCCAAGAGACTGCAGCTTCAGGAGCTCAGAGTTCCAGCTGTAGAAGAAAAACAGGCATAGCCTATGCCTGTCAGGGTATGTGACATCCCAACCATAAGGGGAAGGGAGGACCCAAGATTCATAGCTGCTTGTGGTCAGAATGAACTACAAAAGTCAGAGGGTCTGCAAAAGCTTACAAAGTTTTATAGTAAATTGCACATTTGGCATGGAAATTGGTTTGTTAGTCTCTGACCTCCTAGCGCCAGCACACAGCATGAGTTTTGTATAACAGGGAAGATTAAAAGGGGAGAGAGAGGTGAATTAAAGAGAAGGGAGGGAAGGAGGAAGACGGAGAGAGAAAGAAAGACAGAGAGAAAGAGAAATAATCAGTCCTGGCTCCAGTGTAGATCCAGTTGGAGTATCTGGAGTTCCTGGGGTGCACGCACAGAGAGCAAGAGCACTGAGCTTGGTGGGAGTACCCTCTTAGAGAAAAGTTTGTCACTTTCTATGCAAATTAGTTGTCATTCACAGCCTGTTCTTCTAGACCTTTCTGGAAATGGGTTGGAGGGCTTTAGGGGTGTTTGGTAGTCTTAATTCCCCCCACAGTCCACGCCCTGTTCTCAGCCTCATTCTTGAGCTTGTGCTGCACTGTGTTGTGCTTATTTCCAGGCACTAGAGCAAGAGCTTTCATCCCAGGAAAGTCCTGCCCTATCTCCATATGACCCCCTTCTACAGCCATATTCTGTTCTTTCTCACAGCATGTTATTACTACCAACAAGCTGTTATCACCCACAGTCCTTGGTTGGCTCCATGTCTCTCCAGCTATTAGTGTTTGAGACATAACATTACCTGCTTATCTACTGGCCTTCTATAGGGTGGAAAGTGAAAACTCCCATGATGGCAAAGCCTGGCAGCTGGCACCAGGAAGATGGCTTCTGCTAGTGCTGAAGGCTTGTACCTACAGAATTTGTTCACTGTCCTCATAGCTGATGAGGAACTGAGGCCACTCTATAAAGAAAAATCAGAGCCCATTGATCCTGATCTACACTGGAACAGAAGGAGAAAGTGCAGAGTGTTAGTAGTGGGAGACACTCTGTTGTAGGAAATGAGGTCTCCCATCTAATCTGTGATGACGGTGGTCAGAGACAGGAACAGATTGGCCAGAGATGTCGTGGGTAACATCATTGGTAACACTCAAAGTCAGGTTGGATGAAGCTTTGAGCAACCTCATGTAGCGAAAAATGTCTCTCGCTATGGTGGGAGGATGGAAGTAGATAATTCTGGAAGGTCCCTCCCATCCTAAACCAACCCACGATTTTATGATTAATATTTGAGTGGCCCTCTATAAATCATATATGCCACATTATTATGTCTACTGTAAAATTTTACTGTTCAGGATGAGGTTATGGCAAGCAGACTGGAAAAATTGAAATCAAACTGCATTCTCCATATCCTTGCTCTTTAGTAAATGATTTGATTATCATCATTATTGAAAAACAAATCATCCGCTCTTAGTGTATGTTATGGCAGATACTCATCATAGAAGATACTTTATTGTAACTTAGGTTTTATTGGACTGCTCAAAAAACACAGAGGGGTAATATTTTTTTATTGTTGGGATTCATTATATAGAACCTACCACAAGAAAATAAATTAATACCCGTTCTCCAACTAGTTTGAAGTAACTAATTTCTAGCCAAGGTGAACAATATCCAAGTAGACTACACAGTTACAACTGCTATTAAACATCCAACAAACCAATTAATCTACTTCCATTAAAATTTAATCAGAGGCATACCTTACTCCTTTCTCAACTTCAGTTGCTATAGATTTTTCCTATGACCCACCTACTATATAAAATCTACTTGAGGTTGCATTTAACAAATGTGACTCCTTATTTATGTGTTATGTCAGCCGTGATCATTAACTGAGTTTCTGAAGTTGTTCAGATTTAAAAATATTTAATGCCTGAAAATTATTTTCCTTTTCTTTTTTTTTTCCCCCCTGAAATCTAGTGAGTCAAATTTAGTTGCCTTAAGGTAGTTAGCTAGTGGCAAGTTAAGATAGATACCTGAACTTATCCATATGGGGCTGGCAGTTGGAATACATAAGATGTGTGAAATAATTTCTTCTGACAGTATCAGTTAGAAGACTACCAAGATGAGCCAATGGAGCTCAAATGGCTTCAGAGGATGCATGATTATAGGCAGGTGATACCATCAGTCTATGTATTTTTACTAGTTAGTTACCTTTGCCTTACTTCTTTGAGCTGTAAAACTTTGTTACACCAAGTATGATCACCTGTTTTAAAGGATTATCAGCTCCTGGAATCTGCAGGTAACTACTGCATCTTGCTGTTTTTACCTTTCTGTTTAGGCAGATCAAAAGCCGCAGATATTTCAAAATGGCAGTACACCCTCTTGGAATGCCAGCAATATGAGATGTTACTGCAGGCACAGCTGCTGGTTTTAAACTGTAATGCATGGATTTTGTGTCACAGTGATAATGTTCTTCAAAACATTTCCTCTCAGCTCTCCAACTCATCAGAATCCTTCCCTAACCAGCCTCTGAAAATTGTCATCCATATCTTTTCCCACACATTTGCAGCATGCTTTCTTCCACAGGCAATGCAGGATGTAGAGTGTGCAATTAACAATTCATTGCTTGGAACTGAATTAAGAGAGAGAAATTCACTTGCTGGCGGTTCCACTCTACATGACAGGCATCTGGCACTAGGAAGTGTCATCAGAGTTCATCTGGCATCGTCAAAGTGTCTCTGAGACAACCAAAACATTCCTCTTACTTTCTCAGGATTGTCATTGGTCATTGTCTGTATGACATAAATAGCTATTTGATGTAGTACTAAGTCTGCTCTCTGGACCCTGAATTTTTCTTCCAGTTTCTGAGTGACTAAGTACCTCTTTCTTCTGTTCTGAATTCTGTGCTAAAATCTGCTACTTCAGGTCTATTTAGTATGAAATAATCAGGTCAGAATTCAAAAGTCATACAAAATTGCAAAGTATGATCTTGACACAAAAAGTGTCAATAGAAAGAATCTGATTAATGGGAAACGGCTGAATATCTGTCCACAGACCATGTAGAAGTATTTGTTTCATTTTTATTCTTCATTATAGATCCACGCAAAGCTGAATAGTCAGCTTGATTAACTCTCAAACTATCTCAAATGCACAGAACAAGAAATAGTTTCTTTTTGGTGCAAAGGCTAAAGTACCACATAAAATCTTTGCTGAGCTTGAAAACAGAGAAGAATGTCTCCAGGGAAGTGAGAGGACAGGCAGAACTGGAGCTATCCAGGAACCAAAAATGGCACCTATTCACTCAGTTCTCAAGTGGAAAAATGGGCTGCATAACTGTATGGCAACCTGAAAATGCTTTCCAGATTCTTCAATTAAAGCACTGGAAAGTAAGACTGTGCCTCTGTGTGGCCTCTATTGGCTATGTACAGGTGGTTTCTCAGTCAGCCATTGTTCCAGTTTGAATCCAGAGGCATATAACTGAACATGAATGGTAAAAAGGATTTATGCATCTCACACAAGGTTCCAGGTTGCATTATAGGTGGTTGGTTACACTTAAAGTCAAAACCTGAAAAAATTAATATTATCAGACACAGTTATTCACTAAACATTATCATCATCTCTACAGCATAGGGAACTGAAAGCTTGTTCATTGGCCCAATTCATTGCTGTCTCCAAATCTCCCATCACAGCAGAAAATAACTACAGAAGTTATAAAGGCCTTCAGTGTGGTAGATTTTGTATGAGATTTCATGGTAAATTAGCCATTTAATGGCTAATTACCTTAGGAAATACATTTAAATATCATTTATTTCATATGTTTTATGAAATTTTTTTTCAGAAATTTTTAAGATATAGAGTTCTATTTCAATCACAGCAGGACAAACTACTAGTTAGAAAAAGAATCTGCTAGCTAGGGCAAATGATAAAAAGAGAATTATGGAAAACCATTAATTAAATCATTAACAGGTTTTGCTGGAAGGGACCTTAAAGATCATGTAGCTTCAACTCCCTTGTCATAGGGAGAGACTTTCCACTAGAACAGCTTGCTCAAAGCACCATCCAATATGGTCTTGAACACTTCCAGTTATGGGACACAACATCTCTAGTCAACCTTTTCCAGTGTCTCATCTAATTCAGAGTGAAAAATTTCTTTCTTAGACCTAGTTTAAATCTACCCTCTTTCTGTTTAAAGCCATTTCCTCTTGTTCTATTACTACATGTCCTTTTAAAAAGTCCCTCTCCAGCTTTCATGTAGGCCCCTTTAGGTACTGAAAAGCTCTTAAAAGGTGGTCCATGAATACCATCAAAAAATACAAACAGGAAAAAAAAACCCTCTTTTGTGTGACCTGGAATATATGTACAAATTGGGGCATATATTCTTAACTACAGTTTAGCTCTGGACTTAGCACCAAAAACACAATGGGATTGAAAAAAAGGTATCAAAAGAAAAAGAGAAGGAAAATGAGAGCTAAAAGGTAATACATCTTGTTGTCTTTATTGTGCTGTTTATGGATGCAAAGTTTGGTGGTTACAGATGTATAAGTGTATAACACCAAAAGCTATGCTGACTGTTTATTAGTTAGCCAGCTTCTGAAAGAAAAAAACAGATATGTAGCAAGGGATTCAAGATGATGAATTCATGTGCATGTAAGTCCCCATCCCTGAGTATGTGTTTCATAGGCTTTAAATTTTTAAACTGTGAAACTAAGCAGCTTTTCCCAAGCACTGGGATTTGAGGGTTGAAAAGGTTATTTCTCAGTTTTCTTCAACACTACTGAAAATCAAAACTGTGCAGGCCCTCATCCACAACCAGAATATTATGGAGTGGAACAAATTGGAATGGGATAGAAATTTTTTTGCACAGCCCACAGCTAATGAGGAGAAGGTTTTTCACTTGCAAACAGTAGCAAGTTACTACTGTCAACAGGAATTGAAAACTTTGAGGTAGACCTGTAGTTTAGGCAAGAATGCGGTTACAGTGTTGATTCCTAATCTATGCAGATGGGGATCTGGAATAGTTTTTACAAACAAAATAATTACTTTGCTGAATCCTAGTGATGTTCTTCTTAGCGGTAAAAGAATGCTGCGTATATTAAAAAAAAACCCTAATGAAAAGATATTTCCTAGAAATTTAATAGTTTCTAGTCCCTCAGCAGCAAAATAAAAAGATATCCTTCTGGGCACCCTGAAGTTATATCTGGCAATTTTGATAACTCGACAGCCTATTTCAAAGTAGAAGTGTATCCACTTTATGGTCTTTTCCTTATGGTTACTGTCAGGGTAAATGGCAATCTGTTCTTCTTGTGTTCACCTGTGCTGATACCCTTCAGAGATGCTGCATTTACAGACATAATACATGGATACCTATAATACAGCTGAAGAATGCTCTGGAGGATGCACAAAAGGTTTTTGGAATCTATGAAGCTTTGCATTTTGAAGAGACTCCAAAGTGTTTTGTTTGGATTTGGGGTGTTTTCCTTTTTATGTTGTTTTGTTTGGGGTTCTTTTTTGATTTTAATAACCATCAGAAGCAGAAAGCTTCAAGTTGCTCAACCTGGTACACAGATGCTGACAAAACATCCTGATACATCAATGATCTCAGGCAGAAAGAAGGCTTTCCTTTGCAGCTGGAGTGAATAAAGAACACCACAAAACAAAAATATCCTAAGTAGTTTGAAATTTTCTGTGGGTTTTCTTCCAGGGATTCAATTTTCCCCATGAAATCATGATAATAAAACTAGAGGATCTGTATGGTTACCTCTTTAATTTGGATTTTGACGCAACTCCCTGTAATTTTCTTGATGAGAATATGGCTACTTGTGGAAGCATGGCAAAGGATGGTGACACTGGAATGCAAAACTAGCATTTTAACCGCATGCTTCATCATTACATGTGCACACTTACAGCTTTATGATTTCATAGATGCCCTTCAAGATTGTCACTTTTATGACTACATGTAGTATTTGTGAGTTGACATGATGATTGATTAAAAGTTAAATGCATCTCTGCAAACAAAAAGAGCAGACAAAAAAGGGGCCTTATGTCAAATGGAAGTGTTAATAGACTCCCCATAATCTTTTGATAATAGGCTTGCAATGTCCATGGTTGGAAGTATGGAGAACACTAATCTCTTGATTTATTGTTTTGGCTGACAAGGGTAAGGTTATCTCCTACAATGAAACAACTACTTGCATGAATGGGGAGAGAGCAGTGGATATTGCTTACCTCATTCCAACAAGGCTTTCAACACTGTATCCCTTAACATCCTCAAAGGCAGACTCAGGAGGTGTGGACTGGATGAGTGGACAGTGAGGTGGATTGAGAACTGGCTACACAGCAGATCCCAGAGAGTCATAATCCAGGATCTGTTTGGAGGTCTGTCACTAATGGTGTCCCTCAAGGTTCAATACTGGGCCCAGTATTGTTTTACTTATCAATCAATGACTTGGATGAAGAAACAGGAATCTCCTCATCAAGTTCACTAACAACATAAACCTGCGAGGAGTGGTTGATACCCCAGAGGGCTGTGCCGTCCATCAGAAGAAACTTGACTGGTTGGAGAGATGGGCAGAATGGAATTGTCTGAAATTCCACAAAGAAAAATGCAGTGTCCTGCACCTGAGGAGGAATAACCTCCTGCACCAGCACAGGCTGGGGGCTGACCTGCTGGAAAGCAGCTCTGCAGAGAAGGATCTGGGGATCCTGGTGGAAAACAAACTGTCCATGAGCCAGCAGTGTGACCTTGTGGCCAAAAAGGCCAATAGTATCCTGGGGTGCTTTAGGAAGAACTTTGCCAGCTGGCTGAGGAAGGTGATCCTGCACCTCTACTCAATCCTAGTGAGGCAACATCTGGAGTCGCAAAAATGATTAAAGAACTGGAACATATCTCTTTAGGCTGAGGGAGCTGGGCCTGTTCAGACTCAAGAAGAGATGACTGAGTGGGACTTCATCAATGTGTATGAGTATCCCAAGGGAGGGTGTCAAGAGTGTGGAGCCAAACTCTTCTTGGTGGTGCTGAGCAATAGGACAAGAGGCAATAGGCAGAAACTGATGCACAGGAAGGTCCACCTGAACATAAGGAAGAGCTTCTTTACTGTGTGAGTGACCGTGCACTGGAACAGATTGCTTAGAGATGTCATGGAGTCTCCCTCATGGAGACATTCAAGAACTGTCTGGATGCAATCCTGTGCTATATGCCCTAGGATGACTCTGCTTGAGCAGGGAGGTTGGATCAGATGATCCACTGTGGTACCTTCCAACGTGACCCATTCTGTGACTCTGTGTTAGAGTGTTGCTGGCAACTGCTGTGTCATCTCTATAAATATTGTTTTATCCTGTCTGGGGGAGAAATATAGAAATATTTTTATGGTAACCATCTTATTTAAGCTTAATAAAATAAACATAGTTGTGATCAATGATATGACAAACTGTATGTGAGTAGTGAAACTGCAAGATATTGCTAAGCATGTGCATCACCAGAAGCTTAGTAACCTGCACATTTTTTGAAGAGTTACCAAGAGTCACAACTTCAATCAAAAGCAAAATCCATGGGATTATTTAAGAAGTAAGTTTTGTCCTTAAGAGGACCCATGAAGTCTTGACAAGACTTGATTCTTTTAAGAAGCATCTGAAGACACTACTAAGCCTCCATATGGATATCTGTTCTGTACAAATTCTTCTAGGCATTTAGTGCCTTTTAAGCAAAGAACCGGCCATTTTTTTCCTGACAGAAAAGACAACTACATACATGCTGGAGGGAGGAGAAGCAGGAAGATCACTGAGAAACATGAAGAGATGAACTGGATGTAGCTGATTGTGTGAACTTTGGTGAGTAAAGCCCCTGAAAGATTTATTTCTGCTCTCAGATTGACTGTTTTAGTCAAGGCATAATGATCGACAGATTCTTATTCTAGAGACTAGACAAAGGCAGAGTATAGCCCACAGGCAAATGCTTCCCACAAAACTGTCAGGAAATGATCTTTCATATGGCTGTCAGTCATCTGTAAGAGCTGCATGTATTCCCTCATACAGCAGCTGTTGTGAAAATCCGGTGACCCTGAAATTTTTTCACAGTACAGGAATGGTTATAACCAGTTTATACAACCTTACTGCTGGGGTGTTCATCAAACAAAAACTTTCTTTGACAAGCATCAGCTTAAATTTTACATCCATGCTAATCAACAAAACCTTTTCTTGGAAAAACAGCATAGCATTGAAGCCTGCTACCCTGGGCCTTCAGAGCAGAGTGTTGCCTAAACCTGATTAAAGATGTCATCCAGCACAATCAATTCCTGCTGTTCATTTGTGTCTTTATAAAACAAGCATATGCAAAAGGGTGTAGGCACTGTCTCTTATTTGCAACTGAGAGGCAACTTGATTAGTGTACAGTATGAGTAAAACTTGCTGCTTTGTCTTAGAAAGTTCTCCTATGCAGTACCCAGCTGGATGAACATGTTCTCAACAGATAGTTGACCATACCCATGAGCAACTATCTCTGTCATGGTTGGATTCATCTTGCAGCTAACATACAGCAGAGTGCTGTGCCTGTATAACCCTCTCCATTCCCAACTAAGAACATGCCCAGGGAAGTAGACTTTGGCAGATGAAAGTAGGATCATCTCAGTGTACAGGTTTTCTGTGATGCTGGTCTTCATCAAGATCACTACAAACAAACTCAGCTTGAATTTAGCATTCTTTCAAGAAATTTGGAATATAAATGTATCCCTGTTAAAATGTATGTCTTTTTCTGGTAGCAGAAGAGAGCCTCTTTCTCTGCATTTCCCATTTATTTTGCCACATCCAACAAGGTTTGTTTTTCCATTTCACCTTGTCCTCATAAGTCTACTGCCTGATGCTGCTCGAATTTTGCCTTCTAATGGATTCAGACTGGATGTCCCCCCAGAAGTATAATGTGTTTCAGTTTTAAATTCTTTTCAAGTAGCCTTTCAGGACTTTTCCTTTTTATTCCTACATGCATATGTTCCTGTGAAGTTGCCTTTTGTATATGGCAGGGTCCAAAATGGCAGCCCCTGGGAAGTAAATGAAGAGAGGGTATGACTGTCCCATGACTGGGAAAGTGGGAAAGAAACTTACTTTCATATCACTCATCTCCCCCATAGTCATTGTAAATGTAAGTAAACTCAGAATCTGCTCAATAGCAAACAACAAAAAAGGATTTGCTTTTGTTCTGCTGTGTTTTGTTGTTTTTGTTGTTTTTTTTTTAGCAGTAGACAACTACCCTTAGAAAGATTACAGTACTCTGTTCTCAACAGTAAAAATCTCAAACAGTTGAGAGAAGTCTTAGAAGAGGAATCTTGGATGAAGCTGTAAAAGACAAGAAATAGCTGACACAATTCTAAAAAGGCCTCACCCAAGCCACTGAACAATGCTGAAATCAAGTTATGGTGGTAAAAAGATTGAACTTCAGAGGAGCACTAGCTGCCATAAGTACATGCACGGAATTTAGGCTAATTTTCTTATATCAAACTATGCAATACCTTAAAAAATGTGGACAAAAAGCTAGAAGAAGTTTACCAATTGGATGATAACTGGGGTACATGCATTATTTTTATAGGACTTTGTATGTCACTCTAAGTGGAAATAATTGTATTGTATATTACAGAGAAGACTGTTCTTAAGCTTAAATTAATCTTTATTATGTTCCTCTTATTTTCTATGCAATACCTTTGCAATCTAAATATATAATTAAGGCCATTGAGTTCTTCTGAATCAATAAACTCTGTGTCCTATGTGTAAAATTTAAAGCACAGAGGATGTTGAGAAAGAAGAGAGATAAAAGTAATACTACAACATAAATTATAGATTGAAATTTTTCCTGATGGCACATTTTTCCCTGGAGCTTATAGAGTTTCCATACATCTTTGATCAATTCTTTTAACACCAGTTTACCAGTACATGTTATCACATATAGTTTAGATCCCAGCTCTCCTCTGTTCTAAATTACACAAAAGCAAAACGTATTTTTCAGTAATAATATAGCAAAAAAGATAAACTAGACCACATTCTGAAAAATACATCTGTTTGAAAAATCACAGCTTTGAAGCTTTTTAGTACCTAGCAGCTTGCTAGCTACCTGAAAGCCATGTCTGTACAGAGACGAAAGAATAAACAGCTTTACTCCAGCTTTGGACTGGGAGACTTCAGATGTTGCTTATTTCCCACTCCTCTCTTCCTACCCTTCAGTCTCTCTTGACCTTCTTTCTTAAAAACAGAAGTAGAGCTCAAAATCTACTTCTGAACTTTCACCTATCAGGTGTGACAAAGTGCATAGATGCCATAAAGAATTTCCTCTGAGTTCACAGATCCTCTAGTTTAAATGTAACAAGTTATAACAACTTATCCTTCTCTCAAAACTTCTCCTTAATAACATTTTCTTGATGGGAAATGTTTTAAAACCTTGAAAATGACATCTCCTAATGTCAAATTTAATAAAGCTGGTATGACTATCTTATCATCATAGAAGATAATTAAGCTAATTGTAGTACCTGAACTAATTAGTTCCAAGTTCCACCTCTTATTATATATAAAATTTTCAGGACGTGTTTTTAAATGAAATAAAATAGAGAGGGCTTAGCCTAATTTCCTATATTATGTACTGTGTTTTCTTGTTATTTTTTATCATTAATAGCTATATAGCCATTTAATTAAGGAATGTGTTTTCCTTCCAAGGTTAGATGTGTGAACTCAATAGTCTTTGGTCTTCTTACTGTTCTGTGTCCTGTATTTCTAAAAAATCTCTGAATAAATAAATAAATAAATAAGTAAGCCTTCTCAAAAAAACAAACAAACAAAACACCAATAATGGTCTGAATATTTCTGAAAACTTTCTATGTAAAATAATTATCTTAGAATAAGTTCATGAGAGGAATTTTTGTGCAATATAATTTTGGGGAAATGTGATATATTTCTTCACTTGCTGCTCTACATCATTGCATGTTTAGTTTGCTAGCCATATCATAAGTGGATTCCAGCAGCATGGAGAGAATTAAGAAACAGATCTTAAGCACTCATAAGCCTTTGTATTACTATCCAGCCTATTGGTTTTCACTCTTGGAATTTGCAAGGGTCTAATGTAACAGTCTATGAAAGACAACCAGGCAAAAGAGATGCTGTTATGAGAAAGGTTGTAGGGAACTATTTAAAGGTGCCACACTCCAAAATTACATTAGGGCTTCTATGATCAAGTCTCCTAGAGACAAGAAAGTGAGAAAGGAAGGAAGGTAGAAAGAAGCTTAACACAGAATAATACACCAGTCTAGAAAGCAAGAAGATATATAATTCTGTCTATAATTCTGTGTAATTCTGTCTGTATTTCTCCTGCACTTACCTTCCATATACTATTTTGACTGCAAATTTTGGGCTGTAAAAGTCAGAGAATGCCCACGCTACAGACAGCAGTAAAAAGTGACTTGGATTGCCTTGGTCCTACTGACATAATATATCTGCAGAACTCAGAGGAGGGCAGTCCGAGTTCTGGGGCTTTTTGACTCAACTAACTAGCTCAGACCAAATAGTGTGTACTCTGTCATTATGATGTAAGGTTATCACAGGTTTTGCTTATTTTGGTTCTATAATATAAATTATTTCAGAAAAAAGAAAATCAGCATAACCTCTTTGTGTAGCACTCTAATGGCATAAACATACAGTAAGCTCTAATGCAAAATTAGTTACCCATAGGAGTACAATAGATCTGATTCATATGCTACACCCATGAAATGGAGAAAATAAAGGAAAACTTCTGCAGATCCTAATGAATTAAAACAGACAGGCAGTTTCTAGGCTTTGGAAACCTAGTATTTGTGTGATTATGTTGCTGGAAAAAACCTTTAGAATATATTCATCTTATGCCAACAAGTATTCTTCCAAATATTCTGGGAAGTGTTGAGGATTTAACACAGGATAGGAGCTTTTCTTAAAAGGGTTGCCGAGCAAGGAAGTTTAAGAATGGGTTGTTTGAGGAGTTTGACCACTAGGCTAGGAAGCTGAAGGACTTTATTTTTTTGGATGAAAAAGAGTAATTTCTTTGCAAGAAGTCCTAGTGGAGATGCTAATTTTTCCCAAGTTTGTGACTGTGTCATGCAGAGGGGGTTCAGATAAGCTACTGCTAGCTAGTTACTTGTAGCATGTTCTTCATATGCTGCTTTTGGCGCCTCTTTACCTCATTCGGGTCTGCTTCTTCCCCTCCTGTTTGCCTTCTATTTCTGAAGTTAGTTGTGACTTTGCCATTATTCCTTCAATAAAGATGTCCTTTTTGATTATTGAAGGGAAAACAAGTGGGAACATATGGGTGGCACCATAGAGCACTTCTGTCTCCATGCAAGGACAAAACCTTATAGGGACAACAGTAAGAAAAGAAATGGGTAAGTTTTCCACTGTTTCTTTATTTTTATCTGAATCTCATAAGATGTGAAAGAGTTGTATGGTTCCCTCCACCCAGTTTCAGTAGGAAGAGATGAAATAAGAACCCACAAAGCCCATGTAATTAACAATAAGAATCACACTTAAAATGTCAGAGTGACCCTGGCCAAGAGTGTTCTCTGGATTTCAGTACATGACTGCTCTCCAACTTACAATACTGCATCTCCAAGGTGACAGCGTATGTGCATATGATTGTGGGTGTATTACACTTTCCTTGCATCTAGTATGAAGAAAAGCAGTCAATCTGTAAAGACAAACACTTCCTTATTTTTTCATGTGTGGGAAGTGGGCAAACTAGAACATCATGTTCCCCTGTTCAAATCTATGTAAACGGAAGTTAAATGCCTTTGGAACAGCTGAGAAAATAAATTAAAAAAAAAAAAAAGGAGAAAGAACAAGAAGCAGAAATCACTTCTTTGGCTCTGTTTTGAATCAGGCTTGGCATTTTGAGAAGAAGCTGGGGCAGCTGCTACAGGAAACGAGGCAGGAACAGTTAAAGTATTGTATAAAAAAGAAGAAAATACCTTCTAGTTCAAAAATGCAAAGCCATAGCCATTGGTAATATACATGGAAATGTGCTTGGCAGTAGCTGTGGAACCAGGGACAGAATGCAGATGGCTAAATGGCAGCATTAGCAGCATTTTCTCCCACTATGCTCTCCAGGGCAAAACACATTCCTGAGATTCATGCCTTGTATCATATTGTCCAGGGAGTTCATGTTCTGAGGTTGCCACTGTAGCTTGAACTGAACAGTAATGTTACCTTTTGTGGTAATAGATATATTAAATATGTAAATAAACCAAAAAATAATGTCTAATGATTATATGTATATAAAATATATATTATTTTTATAGTTATAGCCATATATAACAAAAATTTCTTTCCTCTAACTATTCAGGAGAGCTGAAGGTGACAAAGTGAATTAATTGTAAAATATCCCAATAAGTATAAATTAATATATCAATTGAAAGCAATATATTACGAGAGCGAGAAGGAAACTTCTTCACCATAATCTCACAGCAAGAAAACAGGCACAATGCAAAGTGCTGTACCATGCTGTGTAAGCATAAACCCACTGCACACTGTAACATTCAGCAAAGCATAAAAGACTGAAGACTGTAAAAATCCACATTTCTCACATTACAGAAAAGGAGTAACTCAAGATCCAAAGAGATTTATTAGGTACACTGTGGGATTTAAGCTGAAATCAGCCAAAATTCCTCAAGATCTTTCTTTGTTTTTCATTTCTCTGGAGAAATTGCAGTAGACACTTCTGAAAGCATATCACTATAGTAACTTAAAATTCCCTTGAACACCTAGGGTAAGATTCATATCATTTGACTTTAACCACCTGAAAATTAAGCACCTAGATTAAATAAAGATGATTCATTACCTAAATAAAGACATATAGGTATCTTCAGAGCATGATTAGTTCCTCCCTTAAATGTGATTCAGTATTGGACAGCAAGTACTACATGTGACTTTCCATGGAACTGTTTTGTATCATGTGTCTGTGGTAGTCCAAACACCACTGCCCAGGTGGTTATGCAAAGCTTACCTGTGAAGTAAGAAGAAGAGGTTGTATGGACACATCAGTTAATTTTAAGTGTTAGAAGAGCTTTCTCATAAGGTTTTGTTTCTGTTTACCTTGCCTATGATTCTAAAGACTTTGTTCTCTCAAGCAAGCAACCTCCTCCCACCCTTAAATTTGATCTAAGTTACAAGATACTTGATATACTGCACTTTTTTTCTTCTCATCTTGTGTTGATTTGTAGATTCAGAACTACATCAGCTTGTCACTCACTGATACCCTTGAAAAATATCATCCTTTTGGTTCTTCACCTTATTAGTCAGCCAGTTCTTGGAAAGCTTTCCCATAAAGTTTTTACCATTTCATTGCACATTAACACTTTTATGTTCTTCAGCCTTTTATTCTAGCAAGGACTTCTTGTACCAAAGGAAAATGGTAATTTTCCTAAGTTTTTGTTTATTGGTTTTTATGACACATCACTTTATATTATAATGCTAAACTTGTTTTCTATCACAATCAAAAGACGGTATCACCTAGCAGATAACTGTATTTACCTTCATTATCTGACTATATATGAACATATCCGCTAGGTATGTCAATCACCACAAATTCAGCCACTTGTATGTCAGCCATTTTGATTGAGGGAAGAGAAAGTGGGGTATTCAGGAAAAAGTTGCAATACTTTTGACAAATTTTAAGTCTACTGTGTACCTACTTCATATAGAAGGGAAGATATTCACCAAAGAAAATCTAATTGTTCTATTCCGTATACCCCAATATGTCATTGAACATGGTGAAGAGGCATACTTTTGGGAGTTTTGGAGTTGAATTTCCATAATGATATAAAGTATCAAACCTTGGTCTTTCACTTTTTCTGTTTGTGGAAGGGACAAATGAATACAAGAGAATATTCTGGTGATTTTCTGATCAAGACACCATCCTTAGGAGAAAAAAAAACACTTCCCTTCCCCTTCCGCTTCCCTTTTCCTTATGGCAGAGCAGAATGGTCGACACAGCATTGCCTGAGAACAGTTTTTCACAACAAAGGTGCAGAGGGATTAGTAAAAAGGAAGGGACAAAATTACTTGATCTTAGAGAACAGAACCCCCTTTTCCCTTTTTCTATCACTTTTTCTAATGATTTAGAAATCATTATTTTCTAATGATTTACAATGTAACAGCTACAGCTGTTACATTATTTCCTTCTTTCAGGATATTTTTAAGAAATCACTTTTACACACTGTGAGCTGTAAATCTATGTGTTTCCTTCTGCTACCCATTTTTAGCTTTACATCTTTGTTTTTATACACCTGTGAATCTACCCATACAAGCTTGTGAGACTGACTTATAGTGAAAAAGTGCCTTTCTTGCATTCCTACAAATCTAGGAGAAGTCTGTGTTCAAACAGACTTGTTATTTTCCTTATCTATTCTGACTTAGCAAGGAGTGTGAAGGAACTACAGTATCTGGCTGTTCCAAAAGGCTAGTGATCAGTGGCTCACGGCTAATGAGTAGTGGTATATTCCATGGGTCAATACTGGGTCCAGTCCTGTTAAACATTTTTTTTTAATGACTTGGATGATGGGGCAGAATGCACCTTCAGCATCTTTGCAGATGATATAAAATAGGGACAAGTGGCTGCTATCTGTGTTGCCATTTAGAGGAACCCTGACAGACTAAAGAAATAGGCTCACAAAAACCCCATTAAGTTCAGCAAAGGGAACTGACAAATTCTGCACCTGAGTAAGAATAATTCCTTGCATCAGTAGATGCTGAGGGCCACCCAGCTCCAAAGTAGTTTCCAGTAAAGAGCTGGGACACCATATTGAGAGGGATCCAAGCTATTTTCAGCTGTGCCCAGTGGCAGAACTATAGGCAATGGTCACAAACTGAAACACTAAGCATTAGTGATTCTATGTAGGTCATGTAATAACAAATTCTTTTAAAACTGTGTGTGAGATTAATAAGATGGTTTAATCACTTCTGTTTTTCACTTGTTTTTCTGCTTAGTTTTACAATAGCTATTTGCTTGCTTGTTTTTATTGGAGTAGTATGGAGAAGTACTGTTAAAGTATTTTGTTGAATTAGTCTCTAATAAATAGACATTGTTCCTTTAGGATCACTAGGTGTTATGAATTAAGACATCTGGAATTTTTATTCATATATTTCATCTGCCTGTTAGATTCTTTAGGCTTTACAAACAAAATAGAGTTCACAAGATATATTTCAGTATTTATTATTCCTTGAACCATATTACACTAAAATATCACACTTAAAAATCTTACATAAATACTGATTGAACTTTATCTTATAAACCAGCTCTGTTGATAAGCTGTAGGATTGTGTCACAAACTTTTACATCATTGCAGCTGTTTGTGGCTGCAAGAGGGGTATCAAACCACAGTCTCTTAAGCCAACAACTAACAAATAAATATTTTTTCAATAGATTACATCAAAGTGATCATGTTTATAAAATGCAATTATAAAGAACTCTAAATGTTGCAAATAAGTGACACAATAGCTACAATATTAAATTTATTAATTTTTGTGGTAATGTAAGTTAAGTAATAATGTTTCTGCTTAACATCTTGAAGTGCTAAGGAGAAATACGTGATTTTGCCTTTGGTCCTTTGCTGTATTTACAGATGGCCAGATGGCCAGATGGCCAGTGTCAGTATTAGTCAAGAGGTATTGTTGGAGACGTAAGAGGCAGAGAAGGGATTAAGTTAGATAAAAGGTACTTCAAACTAAGGAAGAAAGTGAGTGCTGGTAAAGTATCAATTGAAGGAATGTGAAAGCCCTACAGGGACATCCTACAGCTGGAAATCCAAGACAGTCAGAAGAAAAGATCATTAGCATAAATACAACTTAATCCTTTGGACTTTGATTAGAGGAAAAATTACAGATATTAAACTAGTCAGTAATTAAAATGACACAAATTTTTTTTCTGGAAATATTTCCTACTTTTTACATTTATAGCAAGGTTTTATTAAGAAATTGTACAACAACAGTGCTGTCACTGCTGCCTCCTTTTGAAGCTTGTGGTACAATGAAGAAAATATGGAAAAAAGGAAAAGGTTATAACTTCCACATTGTCCCAAAAACTTAGCATTGGGACAGAGCATTCCAAGCATCAGCCCTACAACTGATAGTCTGAAATTACTTTATTTTATGTAAAGATCTTTGCAGCTCACAAAAATCTGCAGTGAAAAATGACTGACAAATTTCACACAATAAAAAATTTTATAGATACATGCATTCACACACACATATGCACATACATATATATGCATGCATACCTATCTAAATATGTATACATATAAAAGAATCTAGAACTCAGTAAAAATTTCAAACACGAGCTGTGCCTGTGGTCATCATCTGAGTAAACACTTGCAATATGGTATCATTGTAAAAAAAAATTAAATTTTTTTTAAAAGAGCTACCTACATTTTTTGACACTTAGCCACTCTTTCACGAATAATCTGTCCTTTCCACACAGACGAATGAATATCTAAGCCCTTATTGCTGAAAATTTCCCTGAACCTAAAGTTAAAGCCCACCTATTAAGAGGCCTGGGGAAAGAATACACCATCTAGATGACACCTGATCTGTGTCTTTTATTAAGATAATTTGTTTCAGAACTGTGAAAAACTGTGAGTCAAGAAGCAGTGGATTGCATAGTTACTGGCACCTTCAAAGGAGCAACACTGAGTAATGGCTAAATCAAACAGGAACCAACACATCAGTATTACTGGGTAGTTTTAGGTTTACAGAAGCTGAACATAATGAGAATGGCTGATATCTTATGAAATATATAAGAGTTACCGATCAAACTGGAATATACTTGACAGATCAAATAATTCAATTGCTGAACTGTCTAAATAGTGTCCTGTTTGACTACTGGTTGGAGCAAATTATCAGTTTTCCCTAGAAGTCCAGAAGCATGTGGTGTATGACTTGTTTATTATGGAAAAAGGAAAATGATGAGACTGGACATAGGATGAAAGGCTGACCTACACAAATATTTAGTCTTATTTGAAATGCTCCAAGCTACTTAAGTGATTAAAGGAGGGCTGGTGAACATGAAACCCTTTAGGACAGGCAACTGAAGAGTGACTGTAGGACTTCTCAAGTGGCACCTTAAACTTATGCTTAATCAAGTGAATTAAGCCATGACAATTTTCTTGACTTCCTTTCTATTGGCTATCTTTTCATTGTGATAGGCATTTGGCATTCAGTATTTGACAAATGTGGATAATTCCATGCATGCATGTTTGGCTGCAGAAGATTTTGACAATGTGTCTATGAGTAAACAGTGATCAGAAGTTTTATCAGCTTCTTCAATAACTGCATAGTGAATCACAAGTGGAAACTGATTTGGAAAAAGAAGAGATATTCATGGACACAGTGGAAAAGGTAAAACATTTTTTTAATGTGTATCTGTGAAGAGTTCTTTTAGATTTTACAGTCAGTGGAACAACCTTGGGAACTTTCTGACAAATTTACCCTCACAGGTTGGTATGCATACAACCTTTTTTCCTGATGTGCTCTTTACCTCCCTTAAAATTCAACAGTAGTTATTAAGTGTCCACAGAGATATTTTCCTGGGTTGACTGTAAATAATGGTGTATTCTCCTTAGTGGTGTATTCTCCTATCATCTATGACTCTGCCAGGACCCCGTGGAGGGGGAAGCTATGCCTCAGGAAAAAAGGACACTAAAATCCATCAGCTGGTACTCAGGTTTAATAAGTCCTTTTCCCTTTTCCCATGCCTTGTGGGCATTTTGTTTTGTTTTGTTAATTAAACGGGGTTTTTTTCTTTTCACTTTCCTCTATGGAAATTATTTCCTGGCCTGGGTGGGGGAACGGCTTGCTGGAACATGGGAGCATTCGCCCTCCCAATTTGTCTCAAACCAAGACAGATATCTGATCATTTAGACTTCTCTATATAATATTCATTTCATACGGTATGTTCCAGACTGTAGTTCTCAATTCAGTATTAGGAAGGGAGAGATTGAGATGCATCATATGATATCTTTATTACCATGGATTCCTGCAACATCACTTTTGAGTTGATCCTAAAGCAGATTGAATTGTCCTGTAAAATAATGCCCTCAGGCCAATGGTTTGTCTGAGTTTGAATTGCCAGGGCATGTTTTAGAAAGATATTCCAGCTCATCATTTGCAGCTGGCTCATATTCATGGGACTCAACCCCTGAGCAGCATATGCATGCATAGTAGCCCCACTTGTCGAAATCTGTCATGTGTGGTGGGGCATTCATCATGTGGGTGCCTGTGGTTCTGTCTGCACCAGATGTATGCAAAGATTGCTGTGTGCAGATTCACCCCAAGGAATATGGATCATATCAGGCTGTTTGGAAATTTTTTTTTGTAAGTTTGTGATGTTGGTTTCTGTTTCTTAAACAGATGGTACTAGGCTGTTGCACAGTTGAAGTTGCATATGGGATTAGCAAAAACCTGCCATGTGTCCTGTGCTTTATTGAAGTGCTTAACTTGTCAGGCCTCTGTAATTGGTTTCTCAAGCAATTGACACAGGAGTGTCAAGGTACAGACTTTCTGACATGCAACGATCTGTGATGCCATAAACTATATGGCCCAGTATCATCTTGTACTAAAGTCTGCAAATTAAAGTAACAAGATTGGCTATGATTTAAAGCATGGAAGAAAATTTTCCACTTATTCACACTATGTGTAAATCAGTCCGAAATGTGAAGAAACAAAGAAGGTATTAAAGGGATTAAGAGATATTAGAAAGGGATAAAGTTAAAAAAACAAACTCACTAAAACCAGAAGCTTATGATTATTTTTTTATCAGACACATCTGGTGAAGATGTAGCTTGATATACTCGATCTGTGACTCCACCAGATGCAGAGGAGTTAATTTGCTATTTTAGTGGTTTTCTTCTGGTTGTCCTAAAATAGTCCACTCTCAGGCCTCTAATTATCAATCTTCTAAGTAAATTGCCTTGGAATACATATGTCTATTAAGAAGTTGTTTGTGGCTATTGCTATCCTTCTGGCTAGTTTATGGCTACTGACCTTACCCACAAATTATGTTAAACACATACAGAGTGTTTTCAAGGTTTCCATGATCCCATTTTGCCAGAAAATTTAGAATTATTGCAATATTCAAGGAAAAGATGTACACAGCTCTGATCTTCAGTTTGCTTAATTTGTTCTCCAATCAAGTCAATCAAGCAATCCAGTCAAATTAAGATGAATGTTTCCTGAACAAGTGAAAAAATATTGCAAATTAATGACCCTTATATTTACACTCTGGTAACAGTCTGCATACATTGTGTTACTTACAAATCTCAACTACTACAATTTTGTGCAACTTCATTTCCTTTCTCACCACAGATAAGTAGAGAAGTATTGGCTGAGAAAGTCAATCAAGAGCTGCTTTTTTAATAATGATTTTAATATGCAATTAAAAAAATAGTATTTAAAAGGTAGTGTTTTTTTAGAAAATGTAAATAAAGGATGTATGTTAAATTCATAGTAAGAGGGACATCAAAATATGTAGACATCCAAGCAATATATTTATCTTACTACTGTGCGGAAGAGATCTTTTTCTCCCTAATCCTCAGGAAGCAGCTGATCATGCAGAAGCAGAGCGGAGAAGGAATGTAATCCTTTTTCATAGCACATCACTAGGAAAAAAAAGGAAACATAACCCTTTTTTTCCATTACCCCTCCAGTAATATCTCCTGTATCAGTGTACTACCAGTATACCAACATAATGAAACGTACTTAGACTGGTTTCCAGAAGTTCTTAAAATATTTTGTCAAAGTTTCTGGGTTTTTTTTTTTTTATAGTACTGGTTGACAACTGTGAAAGACTTTGAGGAAGATGGAAGTGATGACTGAATGTTTATGTGGTTTCTTACCAACTGAGAAATGAGAAAGACATTTGGAATTAATGTTTCTTAGATAAAGCCTTCTAAAATCCACATGAATTTGAGTATTTTGACTCAGAATCAATTTGGAATTAATGTGACAAAAAACTGAACTTGAAATGGATGTCGAGTTTGCCTAGATGTTCCCTAATCCAGTCCTCCTCAACCAAGGGAAAGTCTTCCTCTGTATTCTCTGTGTATAAGCCATAAGGTGTGCAAATATACCCTCAACCTATATTTTCAATCCAAAATGAAAATCATTATTATAAAATTTCATGTGATTAAACTTACTTAATCAGTTATATTATTTTCGCTAAGTTTCTAGAATATCTTTTTTAAAAGAACTAAATTGCATTTAATTGATTAATTTTGAAACTAAATTTTGTATCACTGCCTAAAACCATGCAGACTTCATTACACTAGAATGTAAAAGGTGGACAAGTTCAGAATTTTTGAAAGCAACTCATTGAGTAAATATTAGCAAAAGCATACCTAAAGTTGGAATTATGTATGTTTGTAATTTTTTTTTTTTGTTTCAAAATACTAACTAATATAGATGTTACTAGGGCAGAATTTAAAATATCAGTTCAACAACATGTAGAGGAAGTGATTTTATGTTTGTGGGCAAGACATGGTTTGCAGAAGATGTGTTTTCTCTATAATCTAAAATTATTCCTGCTATCTAAGAGTTGTACATGTAAAGTTAACCTGCAAAACCTGCTGTAACTACAATTATGAAAAAGAAGGAATGCAGTGACTCTTTAGCTCCTTTTTTTACCTCACATTCATTTCTTAAAAGCAATACCAACAAAATAACAGGAGACAAATGCAATATCCTTTTTTTTTTTTATATTTCATATCTGATTTCTGAGTTTTTAATATACGACATATAACTATCTGTCATTTGCTTTTTGTAGTAGTCAATGGCTCATTTCAACATTAGGTGTGAATTGAAAAAGATAAAAACATTTGGGATTAAGTAGATTTTTGAGTATTGATATGCATTTCAAATAAGTAGGCTTATCTTGTGTACTGTCAAGTCACTGAATGCCAAATTCTGTTAAAGTCAAATCTTTGGAAATCATGTATACATTAGCTATTGTATTTTACATGCAGATCACAGGCAATAGAGTGAATGGGCAAATGGAACTATGTGAATGAATGAATGAAGAACTGGAGTTGTAATTTTACTTTTATGTAATTACAGATACACGGGTATTTACATTTACATATTTACATTAGAATGGAACAAAAATCAGAATAAATCTTAATTATTTTTTCTTATATTAGCTTTTTTTTTTTTGTCCCTGAAATACCTGTTTTGAGACAGGTAAATTAAAATATACTATTGCTGTGATTTTGAAATGAGAAAACGTTTTTTACCTGTTCTTGTTATTATGACTAGAAAAATATTAAAATAAAACTGAGAAGTGAGTAACACTGCACTCAAAAGAATTCGGTCTGCAGCTTTCAGAAAGGCAGTCTGTGGATCTGTGGTGATCATAACTCAGAGAAGCTGAGATGAGAATGATATGCATAGAAGAAGAGAAGCATGTTGCAAAAAAAACCTTGCTACAATTTCTGTTTAAGCATACGTAGGTCTTACTACACCTCAGGGTATGGCATCTTCAGTGCCCACCCTTACCTGTGATGATTTGGCTGAAGCCAGAGATCTCAATTGTTTTATGGAGAGTTTTAGCATTAGTTCAAGTTCCACAAGAAAATAGGTTTCATTCTTCTGAGGAGAAGTGATCTAACAAACAAAATTATTTTACTTCTCCAGTTCATGCCAAAGTTGTGTTGTTATCACATCTTACTTATATCTTGCTTTCCTTTTCTTCACTTATGAAAGGATAGTCCATAAACCCTATACCTTAGGAATTACTGCCTGAAATAAAACTCCACTGAATAATTCAGTAACAGCTTGTTGGCTACTGTTAGGAAATTATTACACTTTTTTAACAGGTTCATTTCCTGGTCTCCACTGTAAAAGCTCATTTTTTCATTTGTGGTCTGCAATTAGACATCAGAGGATTGACTGGATCATGTAACACATGAAGCATCTCTAATAGAAATTCAGGTCAGTCAGGATACCCTCACTTATGATTGCAAAATATTGTCCTTCACCTTGCTTATGCCTAGGACATTCATCTATCTTTTTTTACCTGTTTATGGTTTGCTAAGTAATGGTACTTAATAAAATTTCATATGCTGTGACTGAACGGATACAAGACATGTGTCTTCTGCACATTAAAAAAAATATTTTCGTTCTTTCTGGCTTAAGAAAAACTGCATTGCCTTGAAATTAGACACTTCCAAACATTCTGGATCACTGTAGTAAATATTGTTCCCACACTGGTCAGTTCTTGGACTTATGGTTATGGATTAGATCTCTATCAAAATATTGGCCAGACAAAACTTTAACCAGATGCTATTTTAATAATAACAGTATTGTGTGCTAGAGGGAAATAATTAGAGTTTCCTAATGTGGCAAGTTGATTTTGGCTGGGTATCAGATGCCCACTATGTTGCTTTATCTCTCCTCTCCCTCAACAGAATAGGGAGAGAAAATATCACAAAAGGTTTATGGATCAAGATAAGGACAGGGAGATCACTTAAAAATTACCATCAACATGAAAATGGACTCAACTTGGGGAAATTAATTTAATTTCTTACCAATTAACAGTAGAGTAGGAAAATGAAAGCAAATCTTAGAACAACTTCCCCCATCCCTCCCTTCTTCCCAGGCTCAATTTGCATGTTGGTTTTGCTTAGCCCAGAATATCAGCAAGGTATCTTTAGCATTTAAGAGAAATTTAAACCCTTCAAAAGCTGTTGTGGTAGGCCTGAAGAAGTGTCTGAAGGGTTGGGAGAAAATGCACCCCTGTGTTGATGTACTGGTTTTGCTTAGCCCAGTTTTTGCTAGTGGGTGAGGAGTGGCACAAAGATGGCTCCTGTATGTCCTGTGTGAAGGGTCTGGAAGTTTTACACCAAGTCCAGTAGAGCCAGTCTCTGATGGCTCTAGAGATGATGGACATTCTGCTGGCCAAGTCTGGGCCAATTAGAGATGTTAGTTACGCCTCTGTGAAAACATTTTTAAGAAGAAATTAAAACAATGTGAGCATGCACTTCCTTTTAACTAGAGGAGGAGGAGGAGGTGAAAATATGTGAGGGGACAACAACACGGAGACACCCAGGTCAGTGGAGAAGGTGGGGGAGGAGGTGCTCCTGAGCTGAAAACCCTCTGCTAGCCGTGGTGAAGATCATGCATGGGGAGGAGCAGGTGGTCCCCCTGCAGCTCATGGAGTCCATAGGGGTGCAGAGATCCACCTGCAGACCGTGGGGAGGTGCCCATGCCAGAGGAGCAGGTGGATGCCTGGAGGAAGCTGTGATCCAGTGGGAGTCTCATATAGAGAGAAAGGCCTTGCTTGCGAAATGGAAGCAGCCTGGCCTTGGCTTGGGAGTCTGCATGCTAAGGACAAGGACTCATGAGAGAGCAGATTTGGGCGGGATGCTGCTCGTGAGATGGGACCCACGCCAAAGAAGTTTGCAGAGGACTGTCTCCCATTGGAGGGACCTCATGGCTAAGTAGAGGACCCCTCTCCCTGATGGACAGACCAAAGAAAAACCCCCATACCCTGCCCCCTGCCCGTGCTGTTGATTCGAAGGAGAGAGGGGGGGTGAGTGGAGGAATAGTGTCTTAAGAGAGAGAGGGGTGAGTGAAGAAACGATGTCTTAAGAACTAACTTTTTCTTCTCATTTATCCTCCAACTCTGCTAGGTTAATAAATCACTTTGCAACTTTAAGTTTTGAGTCTGTTTTGCCTTACAGTGCGTCCTCCCATGGTCCCTTATGATGTCTGCATGTGTGCGGTGTGTTACTTTTTTCCTCTTCTCCTGAACAGCTGTGGCAGAGGAGAAGCAGATGTTGCAAGTGCCTTACATTTGGCCAAGGTTGAACCATCCCTCCCAACATCTCTACCTTTTCCCCTCAAGCAGTGGAGGGCAATGAGGTATGTGTATTACAGTCAGTCCATCACACTTTGTCTCGGCCTAACCTTTCTTCTCAATCTCTTCCCGTGTTCAAGCACGGAGTCCCATCCTCCGTAAATTTTGCTGACATGGATCCTTCCCATGGGCTGCAGTTCTTCAAAAACAGTTTGGTTCCCTTCAATGGGGTGCAGTCCTCCAGGAACAGATTGCTCCATCATGGGTCCCCCATGGGGTCACAGATGCTGACAGAAAACCAGTTCTAGTGTGGGCTACTATTCATGGCTTCACAGGTCTTCCCAAAAGTCTGCTTCAACACAGGGTTTCCATGGGATCACAGCCTCCTTCAGGCATCCACCTGTTTGTATGTGGGGTCTTCCACAGGCTGCAGGTGGATTTCTGCACCCCTGCTGACCTCCATAGGCTGCAGGGGCGCAGCTGCCTCACCATGGGCTGCACAGGGGCTGCAGGGGAACCTCTGCTCCTGTGCCTGGAACATCTCCTCTCCCTTTTTTTCTGATGACCTTGGTGTCTGCAGGGCTGTTTCTCTGACATATTTTCTGTCCTCTCTCACAGTTGCTGTTGCACAGCAGTTTTTACCCTTCTTATATATGTTATCACAGAGATGTTCCCAATTTCACTGATGGGCTCATCTTTGGCCAGCTGTAGGTCTGTCTTAGAGCTGGCTGGAACTGACATTCTCTGATATGGGGGAGCTTCTGATGTCTTTTCGCAGTAGCCACCCACACAATCACCCCACCTCATTACCAAAATCTTGATACATAAACCCAATACAGTAAAAAAGAGTACAGTGGTTTCACCCTGGCTAGATTTAAGACATGCACCAAAGATTCTCCATCACTTCTCTACATAGCCGGAGAGAGAGGAAAAAATAGAAGGGTTTATGAGTAAGGACAGAGAGAGATCACTCACTGATTACTGTCACAGGCAAAAGAGAGTTGAATTAGAGACATTAATTGAATTTATTACTAGACCAGCATAATGAGAAGTAAAATAAGACCTTAAAAACACCTTCCCTCCACCCCTCCCTCCTTCTCAGCTTCTAGCAGCTTCTCACAGAAACCACCACTGTGGCCCTGCCAGTTACCAAAACCTGTCTATGCCAACCAAATGTAAAAATAAACTGCATCAGGCCGTGAAATCAGACATAGAAAAAAACAGTATTTTTTTAGGCGTGTTTAGTCACTTTAGCATGTTATTGCTGTAAAACATATTTATGAATTTTTTACTCATATACAATCAGGGAACTAATACAAATTTGCAATGTGTTCTAGTGAGTTTTACTGGAAAGTTGAAATGGTTGTTTATGAGAATATGTTTTTACTTTAAATTAAACCATTACAACTTTCTGAAGCTAGCTCAGTTTTGGTCTAAAATTGCATAAACACTATAACACATCCAATGAATCACAGGGAAACAGGATCTGTGGGCATATTTTAGTATATATTTGGTAAATAATAGAATCTGAGACAACATTGTTTTCATTGGCAAAGATTGGTGATTGATTCATAAAAAGAGAAACAACAAAAAAGCACCATTGTTTTATTATCAATTTGCAAGTTGAAATTTATTCACCTGAATTAAGATGAGTATTAATCATTAGTGACAATATTGTCTTTTATCCTGGAGTTTTTTCAGTTCTGTTTGCAAATGGTTTATGTTTTGAATGAAGTGTCTAATGACCCTGATTTCAACATGATTTTCCTGAAGTGATGGACCTCTTCTATACATTCTTTATACTATTTTTCTTACAAAAAGCAAAGAAATACCAGCTGAAGAAATTTTGCAGCTGGCATATTCTTGCATTATCAAGGCTAACCAGCCCCATCACAGGGTAAAAAATGGTAGACTGTCGGTTACAGATCAGTACATTTACAACAGCTGCTGCTGTTAAACTAAAATTGCTATGCATATTTTCTTCTTATTTTTTTCTAAAAGCAGTGCTTCTCAAATAGCTTAAAAGCTATTACTTCTGACAAAATTATTCCATCTCAGTTATGCATAAATAAACATTTTCTATTTTCTTAACATTTAGAACCTTGGGTATTATCATTAAGAAAATTTGCAGAAAAAAGACCATAGTTCAGAAAGGTGAAAATAAAATCATATTCAAGACAGCTGCATGACTGATGACTCCTGGAAAATATGTATTAAGTTCTCAAAAAATCAAGAACTTGAGTCATCAGCAAATGTCAACAGATTCTTTTCAGACAAGGTTTTACAAAAAAAAATATTACCTAGGCAGTATTTTTTTCAAAATGTGTAAATAACAGTTTCTCAGTTACCATTTCTAAATAATTCCTTCTTTCCCCTTATTTTTTTTTGCCAATAACATCTTGATTAACACTCAAAATGAAGGAATTTCCTGATTAAGAGAAGACTTAGAAATATTTATATTACAAAAACAAAGTCTATGATCATAATTTGTCATAACAGGGCGTGTTTTGACACTACAAGGTCATAGAAGATCATGAATTGTAGTGGCTGGCTAAGCTACAGAGAAATATGCAACAGGCTTATCTCATTGCAATAGGCATTTTGGATAAAATTCCATCTGGCATATGGTCACAGCAATTCCCAGCTGGTGCATGATCCATTGCACAGTCTACAGCAGCCCCCGGTGGGTTAACACTGGGCAGCAAATCAAAAAGCTGCTTCTGGCTTTCTAACAGACACTCAACTGCTGAAATTCAGCACATCAGAAGCTGTATGAGTAAGACTCAAAAAGCTCAGCACTAATCAGGCAAAAATACAGTTGTAGCAAAGGCACAAAATTATTCATGTCATCCATCTGGGAAATTAGACTGATTTATCCTTTATGATCAGAAATTAGATCAATCCTTGAGTAAGTATTAAGGGTAGCAATGGAGAGTTGTATGGAGACTTAGTGACATAAATACCAACCTCATCCTTTGCCACAGCTTTCTGCTTAACACCTTGCTTGGATAAAGACTGTCCACCCATCCAGGTTGATTTATGTCTTCTCCATGTACTTAGAGGGTAGTAAAACCGAAGGATTTTTTACCATCCGAGATTATCAGCATGATATGGAAGACTAAAGAACCTCCTTTAAAATTTTGCAAACAGTTTTTACTAGTCAATATAGAAATAGTAAAATCTCAAATCTGAAGATGGAATTAGGTATGTTAAAGTAGTTCATGTCTCTTTCAGTTTGAAGGAAAATATAACTCTTTGTTAATACAGACACTTGCAGTGGGAATTTTAATTGATTCTGTTACGGGTTTGTGTGATGACTATGCATCTCTCATATTTTTTCTTTGATCAGAAAATAAAATTGAGGCCCTTTGCCTGACAGAGTTCTCTCTTCCTGTAGATTTCTAAAACTGTAATAATCAAAAGAGGGAAAAGAAGCTCTTTGTGCTTGCCTCAACTAAAAATTGTGTTTCATGGAGTATAAATGTGAATTACTGGTCTGAAATGATTATTTGTTTATCTTACTGTAATTGTTAACTTCAAAACAGAAGATCTATCAGTGAATGGATTGTCTATCAGTGAATGGATTTTTTTTCAATGAAAAATACTAAGACATCATTAAAACCTAAGAAAATTGTACTTCCTGGAAAGCAGATGTATAAAAGAACTATTTGAGAATCTTTATAGTTGAAAAATTTTATAATGAAACAAATTTTTAAATTTTGCATTAATATCCATTACATTTATTAGTGGTATATGAATTATTCCCATCTTATAGCATTGACCTAGAGAATTGTCTGGATGTGTAAGCCAAAACAAATTTTACAATTAGCAAGAATGAACATTTAATGTAAAATTTATGGGTATAGAATGCCGCAAGTAACTGAGTATACATGACATTCTACACTAAAAATATTTCACATTAAGGCAAAATAAGAATGAAATAAGAATTCTCCACAAAATGTCAGCAACACTACTTACTAGATCCATCTTCATGTTTTTATTATATACTTGATAATTCAATCTCAGAAAAGAAATCTAGTTTTTGGAAGGGTTGGGTTGGGTGCAGCATCAAAAACAAAAACTGATGATGATCTCTTTGAAAGATTCTCCAACAGATGGTAGGTTGTTAATTACTGTTGATTTTTAAGTTAGGTTTTATGTCACATGGGTAATATTCCCTTTAATATTTTGGGTAGATTACATGTTTTATTTTCTGTTCAGTTGCATACAGCTCTAAAAATGTCATAGATGTAAAGAATAAATTTGATTTTAGCTACTGCTAAATAGTCATAGTAATTCCTGGTCCAAATTCAGTATCTACAGTGCTGTCCTCTACCTCCATGAAGAACACAGCCCATTCACTTTGCCATACTGTCTGCCCACTTTTGTTCACCCATCTACAAGCCAGCAATATCTTTTTCATCTATTCAAGATTGCAAACCAAATGCTGTATAAGCAAATAAAAAAATAGAGCTTGACAAGTGTTCTCCAAAGCATGTCACTTATGAATTTAAACCCAGCATGTGGCTAATTAGCCCACCACATTTAAATCTAAGGAAGAGAACTGCAAAAAACAAGGGCTATCCTTACTCTGGCTTCACAAACAGCTGTATAAGATTGAATTACAGCCAGAACACAGACTTACTCACATCTCTGTGAGTGGGTGTTAATACCAAATATTTCAAGAAGTCTCTTTTTCCCCTTCACTACTACAAAATTTATATGTGATCCGACTTATTTAAAAAGGATTCCAAAAGTTGCTTAGTTGTGTGGGAGGTTGTTATTTTTTTTAAATAAATCCAGATTTAACTTACGTACGCACAAAATGTCTACAATATTTGTTTTGCTATTGGATATTATTGATAGTATCAGGATAATGTTGCTGTAGAAGTGTAAACTTGTCAAAATTGAAGCCACATGAAGTCTCCACAAGCAATCTGGCACTAACTCTTCATCTCTGCAGGGAAAAAAAATACTCTTGTTTTCAACCATTTCTTACTTCTTGTTCTGCCACAGAACAGCTTGTTTTTTCCTAAGCTATGATCTTGTTTTTTCTCTTGATGTGAGAACAATCCCACATGCAGGGCACAGTGGGTCTCAGGCGAGGTGTGTCCCACCTGGTGGGACAAGAGGTTGCTTGAAGTGTGAGCTGGAGAGTGCTGGGGCAGCTATGGCAAGGCATGGCATGCAGCACTGAAGAGACAGGGACACACTTCACGTGCCTCTGCATTGAGCCGGGGGGTGCACAATGACCCTAGGATTATTCACACTGTTCTAACTGCTTCTAATGAAAGTCAATTAATTTTTTAACATTGTTTTACTCCTTATTCTAATATTGTAGTTACCATACACCGTTAATATGAATGAGCAAGAAACAATGACGACTTGGATAGAAAATTATTGTCATGATTCTGAGTAGCAGATTAGAAGAATTTTTATGAAATGAAATTTAGTTTTGTGAATTTCTTAGAGAAGCAACTTTTGCATTTGAAGAAAGGAATTTAATTTCTTTTTATCGCCATTCAATATGCAATTTTAAGGATTCTGTTTGTCAACAAGCCTCGAAAACCAATTGTTTTGTCTTAGTTTTTTTCAATGCCTTTAAAGCATGCACATTCTTTCTGAAGTTAGATTCACTGTGGGTGTAAGTGACAGACTGTATTTCTAACCAAACACATTCCCACTCAAAAAAAAAATATGCTTTTCAATATCTGAGGACTACTTGTAACCTATTATAGCATTCTTCGAGTTTGGATCATGTAGCTTGTTTTTCTAGTAGTTTATATGTCTGGCTATCTTTTCTAAAAAAATCACATAATCCCTTTTCTCTCAGTCTGGTACTTGTACAGAGAATGATTTTTTTTTTTTTTAATTTCACTTCTGTTTTTGGACAATTTCAATTTTTTTATCGAGAGAAACCACTCTTATTCATAGGTTATGTTATTGTCAAGCTGTATTTTTTTAAGGTGATCCTCTCTCCATGATCATCTTCAAACAACTTAGATTTTTTATTGAAAAGCTCTCCTGTCTGTACTCCAGAGGTAACAATTTGTTTTCAATTTGGGACCCAGTCATTGAAACTCTTACGTAGAGTATTGGAGAAATGCAGACAAACCCATGTTTTTTATATGCTACATTTAGAACAGCAGGGGATTATACCTTGTTATTCTCTTTCTATCATTTTAAAAATTACCAAACACTATTACTTGTCACTTATTTACTGATGTAATTCAGAAATAATTTTGCTGTAACTTGCACTTACAGAGAATTAGTGTGACTTAATTATCCATCTAGGTGAATAAACTAGGCAGATATTTTCCAATTTATGTATTGTGATTCTGGATTATAGGTACGTTATTGGAATAGAGAAAATTATCTGCGTACTCAATATAATAGTCAGAGGTGATTTATTAATCACAGAACTTTTATGCATTAGTCTCTTTTTACATTAAGAACCTGAACTTCCAGAGCTAAGTCAATTTTAGTCAAAGTGAAATGAAAATCTGTAAAACAAAATGCTTCCAGCTTGTTTATATAAACACTAGCCTTCAAAACTTCTTCAAATAAAAGCTAAAGCTAATTTCATTAGCTCTTTACAATTCGTTCAAGTTAAAATACTGAAAGGTAGGTATTTTCTTGTATTTTTCTCATTTTATTCCATAGCAACAAATGTAGATGGATGAAAAATTATTAGCTTTGCTCAAAAAGGTTGGCCACTCAAAACTAAATAGGGCAGATATAACTATATTAAACTGGTAATTTAAGATCAATTATCTCACTATTTTAGTATTAATTTCAGTCCATGAATCAGTGACTTTTTGGCCACTTGTTGACTATTTTCTTTTTCTAGTGGACTCAATGGATTGCTCCAAGCAGGGACTAATGACTGAAAAACACTGAACCACAAATAAATAAGATGGGTATTTATATCTCCAAAATATGCCCCTGGCATACCCAATACTTATCTATATAAAGAAGAATCTCTGTCAGCTTTTAAATAACAAGGAATTCTATTTCTCATTGTGAAGTGGTCAGTTTATAGACAACAAAGACACTCGGAGCAGAGGATGGATTTGCAAATTAATGTTTAGTGCTGTTCCGTTTACTAAAATATTAAGCAGATTTCTGAATGATGAGTCTATGTTTGATTCTTGTTGCATGAGTTATTACATTATTATCAATTACAGTGATAATTTTTAGAAAACACCTTTTGCCTGATGAAATGTGAGGGTTTCTGATGAAAGTGCCTTACTAGTATTTTAGGTTGAAGTTGTGTTACTGTATGAAAGTTTTGTCTTTGCAGACTTTCATGATATATTTAATATGTCATTACATTCTTCCCGTATGTCAGATGCAAGCCCTTAATATCTATATAGTCCTTCACTGGTGTGGCTCCAGTATGTCCATGTTGTTCTTACTTGGGGGTTCCAGACCTGCACAATGTACTCCAGATGTGGCCTCAGCAGCGCTGAGTAGAGCGGAAAGTTCACTCCCCTCAACCTGCTGACAATGCTACTTCAAGTGCAGCCCACTCTGGATTTGCGTTTCTTTGCCATAAGTGAGAATTGCTCATTCATCTTCAGTTTCCTGTCCACCAGGACTCTTCTGAAAGAAAAAGAAATTATTTTTTCATGATAAAAGAGACACCAAACCAAAAGTAGAAGAGAAAATGTCAGTGTGTTACCCAGCAGTGGAATGGAAAATATTTTTAAAATATTTTAAATCTGGCAGTATGGGTTAATACTTGCATTTTAAGATCTTATTTATACATTAAAATTCAAAAATTAGAGGACACTCCATTTTTAAAATGCAAATCATTACCTTGATAGGAAGAAAGTGTGAAAATAGCAATCAGTACTTCCATATTGGAAAAAAAGTCACAAGACTGCCAACACAGTGCAAGGGATTGTACCGAGGTGAAGCTACTGTGTGTGGAAGCCAGACCACCAGCCAGGGATCAGACATGGGGAGAGTTGGAATGAGTTTCTTATTTCCTCTCAGTCTGTGTTGCTGACCACAGCTGGGCCAAAGGGTCAGGCACTGTGCCTGGTGGGAGTGTGCATTCTTTACAGAAGCTTTCTATGTGCCATGAAATAGGAACCTTAGAATATAAACTGGAGGGAGAGTTTACCCTATGGTCTGATTTGAAAAATAATTAAAGGAGTAAGACTCTATTGCATTTGACTGACTTCACATCGAACACTTTTGGAAATTTTGGCATTGCCTCCCTTCATCATCCTTAATGTCCTGAATCCATATAGACATGTGTGATTTGCCATAGGCTTTAAGCCCTACTTTATGCTCTATTCCAGCAACCAAAAAAAACCCCAAACCAAACCAAAAAACAAACAAACAAAAGCCAATCAGATTACTTGACATAAGAAAGAGTGAAAAAAGAGTAGTCTTTAGCAATGAAAATATACTAACGTGGCTCTGAACAATTCTGTGAAACCGTGAAAATCCCTCACAAGTGTGCTTTCTTAAAATGAAGGTGATTTGAAGATAGGAATTATCTTTAAGGAATATAGGAGCACCCATGGAGTCCAAAAATGATCCAGGGCCAAAAACTACTTAGTATGGACACCATCAGTCTGCCTTTGAAAGTTTTATCCCTGTCGGCATAAGATAAATGGGGTTTACAGACACAAGCTAGTTCACAGCACTTGCCCTCAGAGTCTAAGATAATTGTTACCCATCCTTTACGTAACATCTTAGACACTTTCAGCATCCTCCTTCCCAGAGAATTACACCATTGTCTTCTTTCTATACCATTTGATACTTGGAAGAAATGCTTGGCATTCACAGACAGTTGGAGCTTCTGGGTTTGTGAAAATAGCATAGGCTGGTGGTATCAAAATTTTCCAAGTGTAAGAGAATCAACAGTGCTATCTTTATCATGTAGTACTTTGTCTTGACTTCTGCTTCTACAGGCAGAGTTTATGCTTTCCAATTCAGACATTAGAGGATGAAAGAAACCCTGCTGGCACAGAGGCAGACAAAAAATTGCATATGGGCTGGGGATTTCATAAGTTTTACAGAAAATTAACTCATATCTCTTTCTTTGGAGAAACTATTCTCATTAAGTTTGGAAGACCTGTTACTTAGATTCTTGGACCAGCCATATCTTCCTGGTAAACATGAGGACAATAACATGTCATGAAGTGAACAGGTTTTTAAGCTGTTGTTACACCATATGAAGCCTCACAGAAAGGAAGGAATAATTGCATCTGAATCAGGAAAAAAACCCCTGTGGCCATGTCATATGTATGCCAGTGGCATTTCCAACTACATTTTTATGCGTCAGAACTTGCAGGCAGAATATTCTCAACCTTAATTTCAGTGCAAGAATTCTTAAATTCTTCTGAAGAATACTGCCTACATTTTCACTGAATGATCAGTAAGCTCTTTTATTTAGTATTTTTAAGTTGGGTTAAAAATTTCACTCTGTGAGTGCTTCTATATTCTGCTCCAGGTGCAAGGTACCATAATTCCACAGGGTACACAGGGTACATTTAATCCACAGCACTTTTATCCTGCTTGATTTCAACAGCTTTACACTGATATTTCCCTGAAGCATTTCTTTTGTTTGCTTGCTCCTGAGCCTTGCTGATACTGTAGCAGGTGCATCTCATAAGGCCACTACACTTGAGAGATAATGATATAAAAAATTGCAGGTAGACTAACAGTAGTTTTGCAGAACGAAATAAAGATTAACACTTCTCTGAAGTGATCTTTCCAGTTGTCATCAAAAAAACCCACTATTCTTGATGGAAAGCTTTCTGATAGACACCTATAGTCTTTCCAATCTTCCCAAGATTTTGGGGCTAAAATTATTTTATGCCTGCATTTAATAATAGCAGCATCTGTCAAGAAGCACTATGGCAGCTCAGTGGGCATAAAAAGTCAAAATAAGTTCCAAAGCACTGTTGAATTCACTAACATTTCATTTTTATAGTTGTGTGAAGAAAGAGACAATGAATACTTTGAAAGGGCAGGGATTTTCCTGTGATACTTATTGCTGTAGACAGCAATGCCATCTGTTTTAGTACGTGCAGGGTAGGAGGGAGACTGTCCCACCAAAAAAACCCCAAAAAACAAAGACATTCTTACAACATCAAGAATGTCCCTTTTGACACATTTGGGCAGATTTCTCAAGGTAGTACACAAGAATTTTATGAGTGAACAGCCGGTTACATATTATTTTCAATACTTTGTCAGATCACAAGGGACTGGTTTACCTTTGTTAGTGGAAATGTCCTTGGTTATTCATGACTAAATGGAGGCATCACAACAACTGACATTGTGGCTGTAAACAATTTCATAAAAGTGCCAAAACTCTAAAGTTTTCACAATTAAGAAGACTTTTTCTGGAAGTTTATATTTAATTATTTATTTTAAAAAGCAAAACTCTCATCGGTATAATGAGTAGTCTAAGTATTTTCAAAAAAACAGAACTAAAATTGCATAATATTTTTGTATATATTTTCTTTTTTGTTTTTGATTGCTAGTTCAACCTTTACTTACAATACATTCTACAGTATTCATTAGAATTGGTTATTGATATGTGGGGAGAATATTCACTAAATTGCTTAGAAATGAAATATCAATTATTATGTTAGGGTTTATTATATTATATGGGCTCTTTATTATATGTCATATGCATATTGTATATATACTGTTATATTAGGTCTTATGTCTGTAGATGAAACAGATACTTGAAATAACTATTGTAAATGTATGATGAAATGACAATTTCTTTACTGAATACTTGACATTTCATCAGTCAATAGCTATTTTCTACCTAAAATTATTAAAATAAAATATTTACATTACACGTTTCTTAATTTCTAAATGCTGTTTTTCAGTAGTCATGACTGCATAAATTTAATCAAAAAAAGTGTTTGATAATGAAACATTGAGATGTTTTAGACTTGGATATAATTTTTATATTTATCAATCTTGTTTTATTGCTTTATGCACTTTTGGTTTTGACTAAAGTATCTCATAAATGCAGTTTCTTCTATTAATACATAATAAATAAATAAACCTGCAGTGAGTCTGAAACACCACAAAACTTTCTGGCAACAATGCAGGCATTTACTGTGAAGAGGAAAGCAATTTACAGAATTATACTGCCAATTTTATTTTAGATTTTCAAGCACCCCACAAATAATTGGCTTTGAAATAAGAAATGAAATCATCTGAATAGCAATACAAAAGCACAGTATGTATCCATACACTAGGTGAACCAAAAAAAATGCAGTTCATTTATGTCCACTTGAGTGGACATTTTTCAGTGTATTTTTTTCAGACAGAGCTAATCATCACTCCTATTTCCTTTTTCAATATATTTGAAAACTATAAATCATTCAACTATCTCCACAGCCATTCCACGTATCCTGTATCTAACTTCTGGGTGACAAACCAACTCTAGAAACATGTTTAATCAGAATAATGTTGTATAGCATATGTAGGGTGAAGCATTGAATGTTTCCTGTCAAGGGCAACTGTTTGGAAAGAGACAATATCATCTGCAGCAACAAGGAAATTTTAAGACTGCAGTCCATTTCACTATTGCCTTTTTGATAACACGTATTTGAAAACTGAAAGGATTTGTAACTGTCATAATGTGCTGCATAACTTTCCTTAAAAGGAGAAAAAATAAACCAGTTAAATTTAAGGCTGAGCTATATAGGATGGTGTTTTACAGTTCAGATTGCTCACTCACTTGCAACAAGGTCTACACTGAGCATAGAGTTAATGGCCAATGATATCCTGCATCACTGAAATACTGTCTAGCCTCTAAATTAATAAAGGATGAACAAAACCTCTATGTCATAACATTAAATATATACAAATATTATTTTTGATTTTTTTTTGCACAGATAGCCACTTAGTATTTTACAATCATAGCAGTGATCTGTTCATTTTATAATGGTATGTGGAAACTGCCAAGGGAAACAACAGAGAAAATATAGAAAACATGATAAGATGAAGCTTATAAAATTCTGAGAAGTCTACTCAATTTCTCATTTCTAATAGAGGTCCAGGATTACTTCAGTTTCCCTATGAATCCAAATTGGATATCCGTAAGTGGGCAAAGGAAGTGATCCTAGAATAACTTTCTCAAGTGTAGGTACAGGATTCAGTACTATATGAGTAGGTATTTGATGCCATTTTAAATAAATCCAAATGTCCTGCTTGGCGTTCACTTGCCACTGCTGCTGCTCAGTGCCTTGATTATTCTTTCTGCCCTGTGCCATCTCTGCTAGACCTGTGTTTATGTCTTGGATATTGTAAGACATCACATACGGCAGTAGAATATTAAAAATATATTTGCATGTAAACATCTAAGTTTTGGCCAGTTTAGTTCTGAACCCCTAAAATTTTGAGGGTAGACTGTATACAGGGGGAAAAAAAAAAGACTCATCCTAAGGGCTTATAACAATTTTTGGATGTGATGAGCAAAGGAGGGGAACTAAAACACACTAAGAGCTTCAGGTTTCTTCTGGAGCAGCCCTTAAGAAGTTGAGGGCCAAGGCAGATCTTGCTGTTCATTTCACTGGGTCAGTGAAAGAATCAAGTTAAACAATCTGAAAAATAAAAAATCTTCACAACATAAAAAATTATTATACTCTCTGATTGTCCAAAAAGGACTCAAAGTTCAGTCTTTCCTAGCTCTGGAAAGCATTATTGCTAGAAATTATGTTCCCCAGTAAAATCTGTAAATATTTATGGGGGAAAGGGAGGGTGTGTGGGATTTAAGAAAATGCTTCATCAAATTGGCAAACATGGAATGATACAGATGGAAAATTTCAGGCATATTTCTGTCTCTTAAGCTTGTAGAGAAGATCTGGAAACTTTACTGGGCTGGGTTGTGGAATGTTTAATGGCAAACACAAATTGTTCAAAACCTGTTTTGCATCCCATGATAAATGACTCTAATGCTTTCTATACATCAAATTATCTAGGTCTTCACTTAAATCACCAAAAAAAAAAAAAACCACCCCAAAGCACAAAGAATTTTCATATTATCTGTAATGAGTTAGGGTGGAATTTTTGTACATCCCTGACTGGTTGAATGATTTTTACTTCCACGAATATTCATATAAAGACTGAGAATAATTTGTTATTTTCTGCAAACATGGTGAATGCTTCCTAAGTATTAAAATGTGATATACTTCTGCTGCTATAGTAGTAATATAGAACTTTTAGTAAAGCACTAAGCTAATTAAACTTTCAATGTCCCTAATGAAATTAAATGGGTAAGTGGCTATTCTCCTCTTTTGATGGTAACTGGAACATAGGGTTGGGATTCATATGCCTCCCCACAAGGGTAGGTTTCATGGGCATCACATCTCATTTCACTTGCTGCAGTTTAAGGACTTCTTACATGATTTCTGGCAAATAGAAACACTTAGGTGCAAATAACAATACATCATGGCAGTATTATACTGGAGTTTGGCTGACTAAACTCTGCAGGTGTGAAAATGATAAGTCAGCATACAGGAAATAATTATGCCACATAATTTACAATGGAATGCAGCACAGCTTCCTTCTTGTCTTTCTGTTCTTCATTTTTTGACTTAAGTACCTCACAGTGAGGTATGAAAAAATTCAGTATATTTGAGATGACTGCAGGAGGCTAAAAAGGATGACATGGGAGATACACAAACCTCCAGACTGACAGCTGGAGGTTCAGGAGAATAACCACTGAAATACCAAACAGCACCAGAACTCCAGCTTTAGATAAAAGAATATACAATTCTTGAACAAATAAATTTTGTATTCCAACTCCAAAAGAAAAGATTTAATTCAAATACTTTAATCCATGTAGCTCTAACATAGCTGATAGTTACAAACATCCTCTTCAGTTAGTAGAACTGCTAATTGTGAGATGCAATTTCCTGGTATATTAAAGTAGGGATCAATGAGAAGCCAGGTGTGATAATCTGCAGAATATAGATTGTTGTAAGTCAGTTGTGTTTAAAAAGCTTAATTCCAATCATTTCTGCATTTTTCAATGTCCAATTTAATAGCTTATTTAATAGTTTGATCATTAAGGAGCTAAAAGTTCAATTCACTTGCTTCAAAATATGCACCTGAGAAGTTCTAGTGCTGTGATTCTGTCTAGCCTCTGCTAAGGTATGAATATTAAATTAGCAGAAGGAGTGATGCTTCAACTTCCTTGGTTTCTTAGGTATGAGTGACAAAGTATCCACAATTAATGGATTGAGAGACATCAAATAAAAGTGACCCTCTAGCAAAATGACTCTGGAATTCTCCTGAAAACACAGATGGTCCTTTATCTTGTTCATTCCTTCTATTAATTTTTCATTTTTAAAAAAAGTATAGCAAAGAACAAATAAGCAGTCTTTAGATCAGAGAGTAGAATTCCCATCTTCATAGCCAAGTGAATTATACTGTCTCCAAGTTCATGAATTTCACATTGCTTACTGAGCAGTAGCCTAATTTGGGCCAAAAGCATTCGAATCCTTATTAATTTATTTTCTTCCTAATGTTATTTTTGCACTTATATTAAGCAGTCAGTGAATAATATTGTAGAAAATAACGTTTATAGAACTACTTATGTACATATGCTAAGTAGTGAAACTGCAACAATCCAGAAGGCAGTTTCCTATTTCATTGGTCTGGAATTATGCTTGCTGTTCATCTAGCCCTGCAACTCACAGCTGCATAGCCATTTAACACTAAAAAAAAAAATAAAAAGTTAAATAGTCATTATCTTTCTAAGTCAACCAGCAGAAAGATGGCTAAAATTAATGATGAAAAAAATTCTCTGGTTCAAATTCTGCAGGAATAGAATACAGATTTCAAATTGTGCTGGGTCTGTGTTGGATGGAGTTAACTTTCCTCATTAACAACCTGCACGACAGTATGTTTTAGATTTGTGACTGAAACTGTCATGATAACACATCAGTGTTTTGTTATTATAATTGAATTAATATCATTAATATGTGGGACAGTGCTTTCATAACATTAAGGTTTTCTCAGTTTCTCACACTACCCCCTTCCAGGAGGGTATTCAATGCCATATAACATCATTAGCAAAAAAAGAATGGAGAGTGTTTGTCTTCCAAGGTAGTTGTTGCTCAGAGACCGTCTAGGTATCAGTTCACTTATGGGAGGTAGCGATTAATTACACTCTGGGCAGGGAATGAGCCAGCGTCTGTCTGGGTACCCCAACTCAAACCTCCTCCTTTTCTTGCTCCACAGAACAAGAACCCCTAATAAGAGCCAAGAGAATGTACCTAGGAGATGATACTGGGGAAAGGAAGGAGGGAAGGTGGGAAGGAAGGCGGGAAGGAAGGAAGGGAGAGAAAGCGAGAGAGAAAGAGAAAGAGAAAGAAAGGAAAAAAGGGAGAGAGTAAGAAAAGGAGAAAGGGAGAGAGAAAGAGAGTAAAAGAGAAAGAAGAGAGAGAAAGAGAAAAAGAGAGAGAAAAAAAGAGAAAGAGAGAAATAAAGAGAGAAAGAAAGAGAAAGAAAAAAGAGAGAAAGAGGGAAAGAAAGGAAGGAGGGAAGGAAGGAGGGAAGGGAAAGTGAGGAAGGAAGGGAGGGAGGGAGGAAGGAGGGAAGGAGGGAAGGAAGGAGGGAAGGGAAAGTGAGGAAGGAAGGAAGGAAGGAAGGAAGGAAGGAAGGAAGGAAGGAAGGAAGGAAGGAAGGAAGGAAGGAAGGAAGGAAGGAAGGAAGGAAGGAAGAAGCCAGCAATGACCCTTTCATGGACTAGTCTCGTTGCTTCCACTGATGTTCCTACCGAAGAATCCTATCACATCCAAGAGAAGAATTGGATTTCAGAAATAACTCTCACAAGCAGCCTTTGTTTAGTATCACAGCCTGTAGAATGCAACTTCTAAAGACCTCAGATGCTTCTAGAAATATAAATCAGATTTGAAAATGTCACATTCCAGTGAATTTAATTATACTAATTTCTACTGCTTTTCTTTTAGATTTATTTATTTATTTGTTTGCTTAATTTGCCATAATTTTCTTAATTCCTACTGAGGCTGCTAGAATGTAACAGCTGGTGACATTTGTGTCTGAGTCCATATCCTTGTATTTTTATCAGACAGAGTAGTAGGCCTAATGATTCATTTCTCAGTCATACATATCTAGTACATGAAGTCCAGGATCCAAAGATTAGCTTTAACCAGCATCGTGTCTCCATCTGTAAACTTCATCTTCTATGAACTGAAAAGCAAGGAACTTCTTGTATTTAGACACTCTGTTTACTTAGATATCTTGTAAGCTTTTTTGTGTAGTCCTCATTATTTTTTATTGGACTAAAATGAGGGGATCTTGACATGAATCCCTAATTATATAAAATATTCAAAATCTCTAATTCCTACCTATATTTTTTGTTTATTTCTCCATTACTCTTAATCAAACTGGACTCAAGGAAGGAGCATTACCTCACTGCCATTTTGGTTTTTGACTTTGTGTTTTCACTGTACATAAATCAGTGCTTAAGGAATAAAACATGATTGCCAACCTGAAATAAAATGCTCTCTGTGTTTTCTTGAAACAATTTTTTTTTTTCTCAATTGCAAAATCATAACACAAGAGGTTCAGTCTATTTTTCTTCCATGTTATTTAGCTATAGTGAACAAGTCTCTTTTTGTCTTGTATTCTTAACAGTCTGACACAGAGTAATCATAATAATAATAACAGACAAAAAATTGAAAATTATATTGTCTGAACTTTATATACAGAGCAACTGAACACATGACAGAGCATCATTTTAACCACATACATAAGAATTAGTTTAACATTCTTCTTCCCAAACAAAATAAAAATTTGGAAGCAATTTGAATAATTTCTGCAAGGAAACATAGATTATAAACCAGAAAAAACCCTGAAATGCATCCTGAATTTAATGAAAGGTGTGCACTGATTTTCTGAATGAGACCACATTTTGAAAAGGAAATAATTTTAAAAAAAGTCATCATGATTAAGTTACTAATATTAAAGTTCTAGTTACAGTGAGGGTCATTTCATTAACACAGCTATATTCTATATTCTTCTCATAACTGAAAGCTCTCACCTACATGTAACTAGGTCTGCAGAGCACTTACAACCGATCGATGAAGTAAGGATGTAGAGGGTTGCCAAGGAAGTAAGGTGTGTGATTCACCTTTCTAATGTGTTTCTGGAGTGTTCTAAAAGCTCCTCATGATGAACCTAATAAATGCGTACCTACAGTGGGATCAAATTACGCAACATGCAACTGATGAAATTTCTGATATTATAAGATATCAAAGTTATCTGCATAGCACTAGCTGAGAGCCTCAGAGATACACTCAGCATTCTAAACAGCACATAGAAGGTCACTCACGATGAGCTCACATATTTTAAGTTTCACTACATGCTTATGCTTTTACAGCTGAGTCTCAGCCTTCATGCCTGTTTTAAATTGAGCTGATGTACCAGCAACGGCTGAGATGGAGTCAATTTTCTTCATTGCAGCCTTTATGGTGCTGTGTTCTGGGTGCATTAATAAAACAAGGTCAATAACAACAGCAGTGTTTTTGTTATCAGTATAGAACATCTGCATTTTTCCCATTCTGCCCCCTCCACTGGGTAGGTTGGGGATGCACAAGAAGTTGGGAGGGGACACAAAGTTTTTAAAAAATTGATTAAAATAAATGTTCACATTAAAACTGTATTTTCCAAAATAAACAGCTAGGTTAGTGCACTGGATTTTCCAAATATTTGTTAAGGTACTACCATTTAAAAATAATAGTTTCCCATATCATTATTAATTTATTCCCTGAATCTCACAATTTATTCCTCATAAAGCCAAATAAACTGCTACTACCTGTTCCTTAAATAAAGCAAATATTAGACTCTAGAACAATAAATGCCAACACAGATGAATGATTGCCTTCCTGTAGGGAGAGCCAGCCAGGAACAAATTGCCATTGTTCAATCACAGCACAACAAACATGTAGAAATTTGGCTAACCACGTTTGAATGTTGCCTTATGAAATTATTTTAAATAGATTTTCTTGTTGAAAAGTATGTGTCTTAGCAGCTGAGCTGAGCTTACTAAAATGTTGCATTTTGATTTCTTATTGAATGGAAGACAAAAGGTCACTGTGGCCTTTACAGGGATGCACTTCACACGTTCAAACCACCAACCTTTAATTCAGGCAGGAAGTCTTATGTCAATTAAGACAAGCTGGCTTTCACAGTTTATCACTGTTGTTAAAAAAACAAACAGCAAAACCCTTACAATAAATCTTGACAAAAACTGTATATTATGAACTGTCTTGTTCATAACCTTGTAGAACACGTTAAAACATTCAAATATTATTAAAACAGAATAGACAAACAAAAAGAGGAAATACTGTAACCAAAAGAGGGATGAGAAGGAACTCAATACAAAGGCAAAAGGCCCCAAAATTTCGGCAAAGAATTTGGGAATCCTTCAAGATATGAAGGCTGCCCTTCATATCTCAATGATGAATAGAAAATAATGAAAGAACTTGAAGAAACTTGACAAAAAGGAAGAGGAAATAATGGACAGTGTTATTTTTAACAACAAGGGAAAGGAACAAAGAATATGTAAGCACAATAAAGTGCACACAATGGTATGTTCGGGAAAGGAAGTCTTGATAATCATATTTTTGAAATGGCTAAAATAGCAGTGATGTGTCTGGGCTATTCTGCATCCTTTCTCCTACAGCTGAAAGACAAATGTATAGGAGATCAACTTGTTGCTGGACCTACCAGAAATAAATACAGGTTCTCAAAGTGGATATATGCAGAATGTGGCAATTTCCAAAACCATGATGCTGGAGAGGATCAGGAACTGTGAAAGTGAGAGTTCTTCCAGTTACTGGAAGAAGTTATCAACTTTTTCCTGATCAGATGGTCTTTACCAGACTCCCATCACAATGGATCCCACATTTGTCTGGGAATTAATGCTGGACTATAAACTTTTACCTAGTTTACTATTCCATCGCTAGGCAAAGTTTCAAGCATTCTCATTGTTTTCTCAAATAAAGGGCTTGTTTCCCTGATGCCTTTCTGCCTGTTTTTGTAAAAAATTTATGTGCATCCCTGTAATCCCAGTGAGGTCATGGCACTGCAACTATTCCCTGACATCTAGCTCCTAATTCCATGCCCTCTCTGTGTTGTGCTTGAGTAGACAGGCATTTCAGAGAGGAATGCAGTGGTGATGAATACCCAGAAAATGTGTGAGAGCCTCTGCCATGATGCTGCCCTCTCATCACTGCCTTATTTATCCAGATACACTCAGGTAGGCTCCCTTCAGCCTTATTTTGTTCAACACAAAAGTCACTCTTCTACACACTACCCTGTGACCCTATGTTTGCCAATCCTGTCCACCACTTCCTCCCAACTATATGGGTTGTCATCTTCTACCTGTATCCTTCCTACCTGAAAGCTGTCCTCCCCATGTGAGTTGGCCTGCTGGCAAAAATCCTTTGTGCCTTCTTGGCCAGGTGGAACCTGCCTCTTCCTAGTAGTCCACAAAGGTTCCCTGAGTACAGTGTTGCATGTGATTACTGCAATATGAAATCTTCCTGTAGATCTAATATTGAGATACAAATCAGCAAGTCAAATAAAACAGATTTAGGACGTCTTATTTACCTCCGAGCTTTCACTAGAACTCAGAGTACAAGTTTGTTTATGGATTTTATTAAAAAGGATCTGATCAAAAAACACACCACAGGAAACATCTGGCTGTTGTGCTTTACTGTAACATTATTGACTTAATTAAAGATGCAATAGTACTGAAATCAAAATTAGTTCATATTACAGACTGAATAAACAGGTAAATAAGTTCAAACTATGAAATGATCAAATTAATGCTGAAAATAACTAAATGAAAGTCTGAGCTTGACATTAATATGAACTCTTCTGTCTAACCTTTTTAAAAAATTAAAGGAAGGAACAAGTGCTTTTTGCAGGTTTTTCTTTCATGGTAACCTATCTCTTATTTTAATCAATGCAGTAGATATCTGAAACTGGTTATAGACACACTTACAATGTAAATGTCAATTATTTTCTTCAACACTCCATGACAATCTGTTGTATAAAATAACTGTTAAAAAAGAAATTATAAAGAAATAAGCAAAAAATTGAGTGCTAATCGAGAATAATTGTCGGGACAATATTTCTCTAACCAGAACAGCAAATCATGAAAGAATATTTGAGATCATTATATGAAAATCTGAAATATAGTTTTTCAGAAATTTTCCTGAAGAAAGACTGGAACCTAAACACAGGCAACATTTTTAATTATGTTTCAAATATGTTGGCATAAAATCATGAATTTTCAATAAGTCAGTGATCACTATGTCCAAGACTTTTAGCTTGATCTATCAGACAATATATAGCTAATGTCAAATAATTCTATATATTTCAAATCTAATCTGATAAGCAACAATTTAAACTTATAAATATTTACCTGGAGATAAAATTGGATACACACGAGTAAATAGAAGAACATAAATATTACATTGACCACTTTGTTTCATATGTTTTGCTCTATCATGCATATTGTGGTAGAAAAATCTGTGGAATATTTGTATTCATGTAGAAGTACATAATCATCATGGTAAGCAATGGCAGTGAAACTGATTGTAAAACAATTCAGGACTGCTCCAACCCAAATTAATTAAAGGGAAATTAAGGAGTAGTACCCTAGAATAATAAAGCCTACTCCATCCATATGCTGATTTTTACTTTAGTCTACAACTGTAAAATCTATTTCAGAGTATTTGGCCTATATGCCTAAATTGATTTTAGGGAAAAACATCTATCTTTAAAAAACCCTCAAAAAATGAACAAATGAAAAAAAGCAGCATATGCGTTTATACTTCTCTCAGAAACATTCTGTTAGCATATAAATTCAGCTTAGTTTCGAACACTTGTTTCTTTTTTTCTGTAGTCAATGATCATGAAATGCATTTTCTGACCCTCAGATATATGATCATGGAAGAACTTCAAATTCCTTTTCTGATAAATATCACTGAATTGATGCCTATCTAAACCACACATTAGAAGTTTTAGTAGAGATGCTTCCTAACTGACTCTTTTATTACCTCAGAATTAACCTGAGACATGCCCAAAAATGACAGTTCATTTTTCCACCAGAGAGTTTGCACAGCAAAGAAAATCCCGTGTTGAACGCATAAGCTTTTCTGTGTAGTTTACATCTCCATCTTGTGTGCTAGATAAGGATCTTAATATGACTTGCAGACTAGGTCATGTGAATTGTACATAATATTGCCCCCTCCTCTATAACCATGGCTATAAAAAACTTTGTGGAGTTTAGATTTGGGGGGTAGGCACTATCCCCTACATACATGACCTATGCACCATTTTGATCTGCAGATTAAATCACTTTGTTCACATAAATTACTGTTAAAAAAACAAATAAACAATAAGAGAAGAGACAAATTATCATAGTACTGAGTGTTAGATTAGCAGGAACTTGTTTAATGACCTGCCTCAAAAGAGAAGTAGAATCCTTTGTCCTGCCTTTACTTCTATTGATAGTGCAGGTTTCCTGAACAGACTATTGTCTACTCAGGGCATTTACATAACTCATTTCCCTTCATATTATATATTCAATTATGCCTCAGTCACAGTATCTGGAGATACTTTTTATTTTGAAATATGGTCAGTAGTGTTGCTATCTACCCTTAGCATAATAATGTAGTGATGAGAACATCAGTTAAGATTGTGGGAAATCTGAGTATTAGAACAAAGAACTTTTAATCCAGGATTCAGTTTCCAAGTTTGGTAGATAATTTTTTGCCAAGTGGTAATCCCTCCCTCACTGTTGGTGAAGTCAAACCATCTTGACATAAAGAATGCACGATTTATGGAAAAAAAAATTAAAAGAGAAGTGACATGGATTAAATCCTGAAAGGATCTAAGGAATTACCTCTATTTTAATAATGATTCAGGAATTTGCATGTATTTCTCTGAGGGGAAAAACACCTACAATCCTGATGTACATGAACATTAGCATGACTATGGATCAAGATTTAGGATCTTCCTACTTCCCTGCCAGAAAAGTGGTTCATCAATGAACTACAGAAAATTATTTTTATTTCTCCATGCAAAATGTTTCAGTTTCATCAGGAAAGATACAAAACAGGACCATCATATTTGTTTTCTTTACATCTCTTACAATTTGCTTGAGATGAGCCTGTGCACTCTAATTCCTCTACTTTTATTATAAGGCAGGTCTAAGCCTCAAATCCAATTTCTTTAACAAGTTCTTTCTCAGCCAAAAATTTTTAAGTTTTTCTTTGTTACTCCATCACAAGCGTAGCTCAGAATACTTAGTCAGAAATTTTAGAGAATGGAGAGGTATTTCTGGATATCAAATAATGTGATATTTTTCATATATTTGGAGCAACAAAATTTCCCACTGACTGTCTTTAGAGAATATATGATCGATAAATTGGAAGCACTAAATCTTCCCAGATAGGTGTTATGAGGTCAAGAATCATGTATGATTCTCCACATTGCAGTAAAATAATTCCCTCTTCGCATGAAATTCTATGTATGCCTGGATGCTTAATATATGGACATGATAATATCATATAATGATAATGCGTACATATGCAGATGCATAATCTTATCTATCCAGTCTGATCTGATATGCAATATGTGTTTGAACATAAGTACAGGTCTGATAGAGAAGATGCAGGACCTGCAAGAGACTTCTGAGATACCAGCTGGAAGCAAATGATGACAAATGGCACTAAATATTTATGTTTAGGAATTGTATCCACTCTAGAGGATGTAATTCAGCCTAAAAATTATTTTTTAAAATGTTGTCCATGTTTAGGTACCTTTCTGTGAGCAAGTTTAACCAACTTTTTGGTTCACCTTGAACCAGAAGAAGACATTACTATTTGATCACTTGATTTGCTCCCTAAAATCCATTCTTCATACTGATAAAATCTGTAAGTAGGAGGCTGAGACCTAGCTTATGATTAGAAACCTAAATCAGGAATTTTAATATGGAACTTCAATGAAATACACATTGCACTGAGCCATTCCAGCTACTTTTTAATGCTCTGAGACAGCCACATAGAACTGATAGATTTGGCATAGATTCTACAGAATGCTTCTCTCAGGAGGGATGTGCTGATTAATCTCAGAAGTTATTAGATGCTTTTGAAAGAACAATTACATTCAGCCCACAGATATGCACATCTGAAATTGTTACCATAGTCATATCGAGACACTCCCACAGAATGATTAATCTGCTGTATTTTAGAAGCCAACTTCTGGATGAGATTAATTAAGACCTGTAAGTGCATATTAGCTCTTATATGCAGATATCTACATTTTGTTAGATAAATCCCTTTCTAAGTTAGGAAGTCTTGAAAGAATCACCAAAGGAGTCTCTGAAAAATCAGTACTTCCAGAATTAGTAATATTTGCAAATTCAAAAGGTAATTAGGTGCTAAAGTCAAACCTAAGCACCTTAATTTGTACTGAAATTAAGTGTTCAACATATTTTTAACTATAGAATCACCTCTGTATGATCAGACATTTGCAAATTATCTGTGGTCTTAATTTTTCTTAACAATTATCTTTCTTTCTTTGTGAAAAAACAAAGGAAGTTGTAATTTCACTTGTGATCATGATTATTCAAGTAGTCAGTCTGCACAACTAATCAATCCTTGCAAATGGCTAATTCTGATGCAGGTAGGAGGATAATGGCTTTAGTGACTTGCCAAGAAAATCATCAGATATAACTTCATCACCAGTTCATTGTTCTGCTCCACAAAGTGAAAACCTTCCAGATTTTTCTTTAATGGAGACAGAATATTCTTTAGAAACCTCAGGATCTATTTTATTCTATCAGTTGCTACACAAAAGTTTTGACTTTAATGAAATTAAAGATTGATTACTTACGTTCTACTCTGTACCTAAATGTAACTCTTATTGCATGTTAACGTTAGCAAAGATTTCAGTACTACCATATTCTTGGGATAGGCAAACAATAGTAACAGGCAAATAGGTTTTTGTTAGTTTAGAAATTATATATTAATACATATATTAATTATATATAATAATACATTTACTTCTATATTAAGATGTTATATACATATAATATCTTTCAAAATATAATATAATATAATAAATATAAAATATAATATAATATAATAATATAATATAATATAATAATAATATAATATAATATAATATAATATAATAATTTTAATATCTACAAAGCAAAGCAAATATGTTAAACTAATAAATTTGCCTTGGAAGAGAGCTTTACTCCAGTAAGAATGCACACCTAAAGACACAGAACTGTGTGAGGAAGATAATTATCCTTGTATCAAGAATCATTTACCAAAAGAGGAACATAGGGGTTTCAGTATAAGTAGATATGACCAATCATAGAAGTTGACTAAAGGGCATCTGAGTACCAATGCCTGAAAAGAATTCAGGATAATACTGATGAGAAAGAAGACCTGTAAAGTCACAATTTAAAAAAACCCTGCTGCCTATCTATAAAATACCAAGTAAATTTTGTGCAGCACTCTGATTATTTTGGAGGGAAATACTTAACAGAAATATAGAATTTGTGAAATCAGAAAAAATAATAAAACAGAAAGCTAAGCAAATACTCCAATATGTAATTTATGTATTCAGATTTCAAAATGTATTTTTTCATTATTAAAAGATTTACAAGGCATGCAGTGTCCTATCCAAACATCATTGATGTAAAGATCATTTTGTATGCCAGACTGGAGGGGAAAAAAATTTAAACAGAAATAACAAAACAATTACAAAGATCTTTATCTTACAGAATTTGAAAACACAGTTTAGTGTCATCTTTTAGTAGACAAACAATCTTCTACCTTTTATATTTTCCTTTCAATCTGTAGGAATAAAACAAATGTCATCAGTTTGTGATAAGTTCAGAAATGAAACAAAATCCCCTACTTTATAATGTCATTTCCATTCCTCATAAATACCACTTAATTCTCCTATTTTTTTCAATAAATTCAATTTTGTTTTTCATTGTCTTGCAGTAGTTTCTGGCAGTTTTCAATTCCCAACTCACACTCCTTCAGACTCTGATGAAGGCTTGTGGTTCTTTGTTTCATGTATTATTGACAATAAAACTAAATGTTATCTACCTCCAGATGATGCCTCCAAAGGAGAAAAACAGCAGCAGTCCCTTCTTTGAAAAAACAAAATATTTCTGTAAGTAGGTGTCTTATAAAGACAAGAATTAAATTACAAATTTAAGAAAGAGGCATTAGGGAATGGAAGAATTAGCATACGCTGGATGCATCTATGAACTAAAATCCTCAAAGAAGTTATAACGATTTAAAATAAAGAATGCAGCTGATCAGTACAGACATAAAACTCTGCCAGAATAGCATGGTCAGACAACTAGACTACATTGAAGATATTGTGAAATGCTTCATGAAGCAAGCTGGCACAAATAAAAACCTTGGTAGCAGATAATGAGAGCTGAGGTTCCCATGGGTTCCTATCCAGTCCCCCATCAACAGGGCATGTAAAAATCTCTTTAAACACTACCGAGATTATGCTCTGCAGCTCAGCAGACTAAGTCAAATTGAACAACATTTGGACTAATGATCCAAATTGAGTTATAGCCACAATTTAAAAAAAAAAATTAAAAATCTCTTTATTAAAGATCCATGATTCAATATATGACAAGCAGAACAGTTTATTCCTTAAGACAATGCAACTGATTATTTTCTACCATGAAAACCTGCAAGTTCAAATACATTGCTGTTTTCTTCTGTTACACTGTGTGACACTTTGTTTTTGGGCTTCTGTATGTTTATTAGCCATAAGAGATCTGATAAGGATGCGTGAGAAGTTTTTGACTGAAAATTCCATATAGCACTGCATATATGTGTTGTGAGGATTTTACATGCATCTTGGGAGAAAAGAAAAAGGTTATTATTCCCACACTATAGGATTAATAATCATTGGTGGAAGAAATTGGATGTGAATTAGAGCTACCTCTATGATGAGCTTTCAGAGGTACAGTGACAGCCATGCCTTTCCTAATGACAGAAAATCATAATGTTAATTCTGATAAATTCTGAAAGTGAATTAATTCAACTGATTTAACCCCATTATAGACTTTTTTCCCCTTATTAAGTGGCCTTAATATGATTTAGCCTAATGCATTTCCAAAATAGTTGAAATTAAATCATATTAAGTTTGTTCTGAAACTAAATGAGAATGCTTACCTAAAGATCTTATGTAACTTAATTACCCTATATAATTATCATGGTTTCTGTGTAGACAGGGTCTTATTTTCAAGGTTAAATTTTGGCTGTTAATGTTGGTGTTGGTTTGATATTTTTACTTTTTAAGTAAGATAAGTTGACAATTTCATCTGTAAAAATGGAGAAAATAATTGAGATTTTAAATGTAAAATGCTTGCAAAAAATATATTCCTACTTAGCTGGGAGGGGGAAGCCCTTGGAGGAAATTCTTGCCTTGTTAAAGTCAGAATTGTGACATTGACCTCAAAAGGATTTGAAATTTTCTCTTGTATTTAAAAATTATTTATTTAGGCTTCACATTTTAAAAATTATTAACTTATAAATTCCTTTCTAAAAACCTCTTACTTTACTTTAAGAATTATAAGTGTTATAAAACATCAGCAGCAACAGTACACGTTACAAAAGTTTTAGTTTGTACAATTCAACAAATAAAAAATTAGGAAATTATAGGAGAAAGCAGCCCACTGTAAGACAGTCTTCAATAATGTGATCATATGTTCTTCTTTTTCAAGAAAATTAAAAATATTTTATGTGTATATATATTCCCCATAGTTCCAATATTGATAAATTGTAACATATAATGCAAGGAGTTCACATAATTTAATGAAGTATTAATTTCTGCAATTTATTACTACAGTAGTTTCAGTACTGCGTTTGACAGCTTTACAAAGAGCATTGTGTGCTCAAATTACTCCATTAATTCTGAGAAACACTATGCTTTTTTCCTATTTTCAATTTCTCAGCCATAGTAAAGGGAAAGGAAAGCAAAAATTGACCACTGTTTTTAAGAGACTGGACCAATATTTTTAAAGTACTACACCTATTTACATTGACTGATTTATCAAAAGCTATCATCAAACTCTGCTGGCTAAGGATTTCTGCATGTTTAGCATTAAGATATTTGTGCTGAGCACACCCACGTTGTCTAGGAAGAATTCCATCTCAGTCGCAATACCTTTACTCTCCTGCAGATTCTCTCATTATATACTGCATTTAATAATTTCTTATTAAGGTATCATACAGGAGAGTATTCCTGAGCAACTAATAATTCTGCTCTTTTTCTCTCACATGTTTTTCCTCTCACCAATTCCGCCGTTTCTCCCAATCACCTCCAGTCTAGCAGGGAATCTTTCATTGGGAACTCCACCTTAACTTCATTTTTTCACTATTTTTATAATTAAGAGTAAAAAACACATTAAAACATAATTCTTCCTGAGTTTTTACATTAGCGACTGACGTATAATACTGGTATATAACTACAGTTATCAAAACTAGTTTTTTTCTGTTAAAGCACAGCATTACAAACAGTACAAATGTACACTTAAAGACCTTAAGTGGGCTTGAGGATTTCATTTTGAAAACTGCACTTTGTGAATACAGCAAACAGTATCAGGGAGCCACACTTCATATAACACTGGCTTATTAGAATTTTTTTTTACTGGTTATTTAATGTAAAAGAAAGGAGCACAGTTACTCAGAAAGGGTTTCTTAGCCCCAGCTTTGTCATCATTTATTGAATGCTATGAGTGTCTTTTCTCTTTTTGTTTGAGATTTAATTTTTAAAAAAGTAATTTAATATTTTTGTCTTCATTATTAGTTCTGCGTTATATGCTCATTTTTCCTAAGCAGACCCTAACTTATGGTACAGCGCACCATTTCATGTAGAAATCACTCTTAAACATGTACGTTTCTTTAGGTATAACACAGCTTACAAACCATATAAAACTAGCAAGACTACAAAGAAATTTCAGGCTTTGTTTTACTTGCAATCATGACATTATAAAACCATTACAAGCTGTGCTGTTTTCTGATCTCTGGTTTTGTTCTTACTTCCAAGGTATAATTGACACATTATATGTGGGGTGGTATCTATCCTTCCTTTCAGACACTTCAGCTACTATTTCCCAGCTGTCTTACTTCCTGTTGGCATCTGTCTATCTGATACTGATATAATATTTTCAGTAATAGATTCTACTGAACTGCCAAAAATTCTTAAGGTACTAACACACATATTTAGTATGTAAATATATGCATAGCAGATGTACACAAAAAGATTTAAAACAAGATAAAACAAAATCATCATTAGAGTTGCAGACTTGAGCCTTACAAGCTTAGTATTATTTTAATAATTTTTTCAATGCAAGCTAAATTCACTTCCCCCACTTTATAACTTCTGAGCATGTAATTAAATAAACTGCCCTGGAAATGAGTATAGGAGACTACTGCAGACTCTTACTAACTCTGATTATTTTCTGCGTAGATGTGTAGTATGAGGAGTCTGCAGACACAGGATGGTTTTAATAAAGAAGTTACAAATTATCTAGAATTGGTTTGCTTCATCTTACTTCTCCTCTTCCATGGCAGTTATATTTTTCATTTTCTCATCAGGAATATAGGGAGCCAGATGGAATCTCTTATATCTTTAGGTCCGGTTATATAGCAGTTAAGGGAAAAAATCAGTACTAGGGAAGAGCCATCTAAATTTTAATATAAATTTGTTTTCAACATCTAGTAGTGGAATATTTTCACCTCTGTTGTTTATAAACTTTTTTTTCGTTTTCAGTATAAATGTATATACTGTTACATCCCTGCATCAAAAGGGTTTATCACTCCAAATAGAAATTTTTGTCACTGGAGTTCATCCCATGTATACTTAAAGACACGCACTATATTGCTTTCCAAAATTTAAACAGTTACCAATTACTATCATGGGCAAAACAGACTTGACTCAGAGAAATCAATCAATTTAAGAATAGGGTGATCAGAAAAAAAAATTAACCTAAATCTTAAAACACCTTCCTCAATCTCTCCCTTCTTCCTGGACTTAACTTCCCTCCTGAGTTTTCTATATCCTCCCCTCCAGCAGCACAAGGAGATAGGGGAGGAGGGCTGCAATCAGTTTGTAATGTCTCCACCAATCACTCCCTTTGTCTCTGAGAGCCTTGTTAACAGCAAAGCTTATAAAGTCTGAAGTCTGTGCTACCCTGTCTTCATGTGCCTCAGCACAACTTCTAAGAGGAGTTGTTCCATGATCTTCCCAGGCACAGAGGTGCGGCTGACAGGTCAGTAGATGCCAGGGTCCTCCTTTCCACCCTTTTAAAAGATGGGTACACCTTTTCCATCTAACAGCTGACCTAGCTGTGTATGATGTAAAAGGGAAGAGTCTTTGCTGAGTTTGGGAATATTGCAATGTGACTGTAGTTCTCTCACTGAACTCTCTTTTCAAAGATAAACAAATATATATAAAATATATAACCTTCCTTTAAAGAGATAAACTGAAAAAGCTTTAACTGAACACTAAGAGTAACATCTTATTGCATATACTTTTGTCCATATTTATGCTGTCCATGCATTCATCAGATACAAGCAGTTTTGACTTCCTGTTTATTCTTTGTTTCTGTGTATTCTGGACACCAGCTCCTTAGAAGAAATGTGTCTGGTGCACATCAGATTAAGTACTGAAACTATTAAGGATATCTGAAACAGTTCTGTGGGTGTATCCAACACAAGAAGTGTTCACTACACTCAAGAAGGATAACAAATGTGCAAGGCTCAGGTGCAATGCTTTAAATCAGTGGTGACAGTGACAGCTCTTGGCTTCCCACCAAGCCAAGCATAGCTTAGCTGCAGTGTGTGAACTACCAGGTGGCAAAGACAGAAGAGCCTGGGGATCACTACTTCATATCATCCATCACCCTCCTCCCCATGTCTGATTCACTCTTTCCAGCTTCTTCAGAGAGCAGCATGTAAAACACATTCTCCTTTACAACAGAGCCCTACCTCATTTCCAGTTCAGACTGAGAAAATGTAAGAGCCCCTTATACAGGTCAAAAGGACCTGTGTCTAACAGTTTATTAGCAACCCAACAGCTGATTAATAGCTTCAGGGCCAGTACCATATTTGAAATACAGGTATGGGTTTTTTTAGTGGTATTCTTGATACCTTGTTCTTACTAGTATTGAAATGGCAATGACCAAATGTAGTTAATAACTATTTCATACTACAGGTGTGTATTTCCCAACTACACTTTAAAAAATTTGTTTGTTTAATTTAGACAGAAGGAGGCTGAGGTGACCATACTGTGGTCTATAGCTTCCTGAGGAGGGGAAGTGGAGATGGAGGTGTTGATCTCTTCTCCCTGGGATCCAGGGAAAGGAGGAGTGGGAAGAATAGTTCAAAGCTGCAGCAGGGGAGGTTCAGACTGGACAATGGCAACAATTTCTTTGCTAAGCAAGTAGTAAAACTCTGGAGCAGGCTTACTAGAAAGGTGGATGATGCCCTAAGCTTGTCAGTGTTTAAGAGGCATTTGTATAATGCCCTTAATAACATGCTTTACCTTTAGTCATCCCTGAAGTGTTCAGGAAGATGGACTAGATTATCATACTAGAAGTAGATCCCTTCCAACTTAAACTATACTATTCTATTTTATGCTGTTCTGTTCAATTCTAATCATGCAGAAGAAAAATTTTGACACAGAAAAAATATTCCTATAAACAACATTTTAAGAAAAGAAACTTTATTGAAGAAATCAAATAAGTGAGCTAGTTAAATAACATTAAAAATATTTGTGGAATTGTTTGTTCATTACTTGTAAATGCAGACAATATTAATATATTTTTTAACATTACTAGTGAAAAGAAATTAATAAATTGTTTACATCTCTAATTCTAGTATAAACTTGATAATATCATAACTAATCATTCAAACTAATTAAAATAAACAATAATGAGTAATCAATAATTCAAAACTTCTCAGTTCATTTTAAAAATGCCTCCACAAATTTCCTAGCAGAACATATAGATTTCTTCAGTAGAAGAATGTTTGTGGTTTTTTTTTCTTCTACCTATTTTCAAAAAGCAAAACTTAAGGTGAAAAACATACTGACAAGCTTAAATTTATCACAATTTGTTGATATAAGTGCTCAATCCCACAGAATATAAATAGGCATCTGAACTGGAAAATGTGCAGGGCTTCTGATGGGACCCTGAGCACATCCTCCACTGGGGAGTTTATCTGCCTCAGCCGACTGTGAGCTCCTTCACCAAGAAGAACTTTTATGAAGACAAACAGTAGGGAGAGACAGGAACTTTTTGGCAGGAATTTTAGGTGGATCAACAAAGGAAAGAGTAATATCCTGCTCCCAGGGTGGAATAATGCCAGGCACCCATATAAGCTGATGGCTAATTTGTTGGAAAACAGCTTTTCAGAAAAGGACACAGAGGTCCTGTGGACAGCAAATTGAACTTGAGCCAGACATGTGGCCTTTGGCAATGAGAACTAATGGTGCTGTGAACTATATCAGGACTAGCTTTGACACCAGCTGAAAGGAGGTGATCCTCCCCCTTCACTCAGCACAGGTGAGTCACAGCTGGAGTATTCTGCCCAGTTCTGGGACCCCTGGTACAAAAGAGACATGGACATACTAGAAAGAGTTCAAAAGAAAATTGCCATGAAGCTGATTCATGGTCTGAGGCATTTCTCCTATGAATAGAAGCTGAGACATTTGAGACTGTTTATCCCGGAGAAGGTTCGATGATGCTGCAATAAGTACAGAGCCAGACTCTTTTCAGTGGTGCTCAGTGACAGGACCAGAGGCAGTGTACACAAACTGAGACACAGGAGGTCCCCTCTGAACATCAGGAAACACTTTTTCACTTTGGGTGACCAAGCATACTGACACAGATTACCCAGAGAGGCTGTGGAGTCTTTTTTCTCAGAGATCTTCAAAAGCCAGATGTTGTCTTGAGCAATTGGCTCCATATGACCTTGCTTGAGCTGGGGGGTTGGCTGAAATGACCTTCAGAGGCAATCAAAAGAGAACCTTTTTGTCTGTGTTGTTTTGATTTTCTACAAGAGTGTAAGTTTTTGTATATTTTTTTCAAAAGACAATTATAATTCTTTATTGGATTTTTTTGTCAATTTTTTATTTTAACTTTTTCTTTTCAATTATGCAGCAGTTAAAATACAAAGTTTTTCAAATATTACAGTTCAAACCCTATACTGCTTTATTACCAGTCAATGTCATTCAGGACTTGCTGCTCTCCAAATTGCAGTAAAGATTATGTTTCTTTACTTTTGACATGGGAGAATATGAAAGAGTTTCTTTGCCTGATTTTCCAAGAGAGACCTGTATCATTATGAGCACAGAATATGAAGTCTGGATATTTTGCAGAATTAAATGTCAACATTGAGGCCTCTAATGTGGCTTAGACAGTATTATAGCAATTCTTGCCTCTGGGATATAATTTATACTTTGTAAATGTATGTATGCAAAAAAAATCAGTTTCCATTTTCCAAGATGAGTGTTAGCTGTTTCCACTTACAACATTTAATTTTGTATTTCCAAAGAACTACAAGAAGTATTAGGTAAATGCTAGTATGCTTAAATTAAACACAGTACATAGAAAGTTATATTTTCACTCAAAATATTACAGCACAAGAAAAAATACAGAGCATTTATATTTGACATTGACATTTGGTAATATTCTTTCAAAATGTTATTGTATGAGTAAAAGATAAATGAAGTTATAAGTTTTAGTTGAACAAAGTATATGTGTATACTCACAAAATTATGAAAGACAGAGATCTGAGTAAAAAGTAATTTATGTTGTACAGATTTTAGATACTGATAATATTGAAAGTTTAAAAAATTTATAGTGTATACATAGTTCAAAATTTTTTTGTGAAACTTTCCTCAGTTGGAGAGTGATGAGACCCTGGAACAGATTGCCTAGAGAAGTTGTGGATACCCCATCCCAGGAATTGTTCAAGGCCAGGTTGGATGGTGTTTTAGCAGCCTGGTATAGTGGAAGGTGTCCTTGTCCATGGAAGTGGTTTGGACCTTGATGGTCTTTAAGGTCCCTTCCAACAAAAGCCAGTCTGTGATTCTGCCATTAAGATAAGAATTTTCATAGTGGTTATCTCTGGACTAATCCTACCATTTCTAGTATAAGTATTAAACCACTGACTTTGATATGAATGAAATATAGAATTCTATGTGAAGCCTATTGGACTTGAACATGTCTTGGACAGAGCTTGGACCTGTTTGTTTGGTTCTACAGTAGGGTTTTAAATAGGCCTGAACAGAAAAATACAATGATCTTCATCAGTAAAGGACATGATACATCACTGGGTGTTATAGTTCTGTTCTGGCATCTGTCCTACCATAAATTCATCTGTGGCAAGTTTCAGGAAAGGCTCAGATGAAGTCATGTCAAATAAAATTATTTCTGTGCTGTGTTTCTACACTTTTCCAGACAATGAAAAATAGCTGAATTATAATCTTTTAATCTATTCCACTGTTCCGTTTAAAAATAACAAAACACTGAAATGTACTTTTAGACTGATTTGAACTACCTTAGAATTAGCACATTTTTCGAATTAGGAACAGTTTCCAATTTGGGTGTTTTTTGTGGGAGTGGGGATTTTAAACTCCTACAAAATTCAGTGGAGCTATTTAAAAGAAAAATATTGCAAGGCCAACGGTTTCAGTCAAAATAATATGGTTCAAATTTTAACAGTAAAAATATTTTAATAAATTAAATATTTCATTTTATTATACTATTTCATATTTTCATATTTATTACTTAGAGTTTCATTATTTTGAATTGCTAGTCAAAATCATGTAGGCTTTTGTGGCTATAAAAGAAATAATCACATCTTTTTTGGTAGTAGAGCAATTTGGGGTATTTACTGTTTTCATTTTGGGTAAGGAAGTAATTTAGGATTTTTTCTGTTTTGTTTTCTTTTTAGAATGAATTAATAGAATAAAGTCTACGGGATGCCTTTTCTATTTTATAAGGCTGTTTTAGGAATGTTCTTATGAATGACACCTGTCGATGTATCTGCTGTTAGAAAGCTTGTACCATACTCCCAGTACATTTATTATTTTGCTAATTTTGCCATCTGATCCTTACCTAAAGATGGTACCTTGCAACTGCTTTGTATGTTCTAATGTAGCCAACACTAACAAAAGAGTTTTCCCAGATGTCCAGTTCATTATTATAGAAGGAAATAAAATATCGAAAAGATGCAGTACTGTGGCAGGAACAAAAGATTTCTCATTTAGAATTAAGAAGAGGCAGGAAAAAGGTCTAATTTTGCCAAAATTGTATATAATTCACTAACAAAATACTTAAGAGAAAATCTGTTAATACATGAAAAATGGTCAAGCAAGTTCAGTAAGACAGAAAGAGTCAAACCACCCTGATCAGTAGTTTCCTCATTAGTATGACCAAAAATAACTGCTGTCAAGAACAGAACAGTGCACCCTATTTAAATTGAATTTGGGTTGTTTCTATTGGTAGTTATGAAAAGCCCACGTTCTAAACCACTGATGTTGATTCCTCTTGATTCACACATCATCTTAACTTTTCAAAATGTGATGAGCAGCCCCCAGAAGTCCCCAACATAGCTGCTTCTGCAGTGCTTCAGGTTATTCTATAATCACCTTAAGGCAAAATTTAGCAAATGCCCTAAATTTCATCACACCATGTTTATCCAGTCCTCTTTCCTTTACAAGCCTGAAATTATTTTCTGTGAAGGCATCATAATGGCATGATAGTAAATTCAGTTTGTTGATTTCAGGGTGACAGCTGACAGCAAAATATCACCTGTTCAGCATGACACTCTGGATTGGCCTTACAAACCAGCCCTGAACTGGTGAAATGGCATCTTCCAGTGCACTACCTAAGCATCACTTTTCACACTCTGAGTCTTTAATGTCCACAGAAGATGGGAGTACAAGCCAAAACAGAGGAGCCTTAGGAGTCAAAGACTAGCAGTTGTCTTTCAGAAGTAACTTTGCCTATCTCTGAACAAAATATAATCTTATGCAAGTGAGTAAGCATTATAGCTCATTAATATGATCTTAGAAGGATAAAAAGTATACTACACCTATCTCAGAGTAATTACTGGGCAGAGGACTAATAATTTTCAACCCAGTGAACCTTGATGTCCTCTCACCCTGTTTTGAGGAAATAAAGAAGCCAGTCTGTCATTGTGTCTCCTCTAATCAGCACAGATACATGCTCTGTGTTTCTTACCCTCATTTTTTATCCCTGCTTTTTTGTTGCTCTAACTCTTTGATGGTTTCAACTATAGACTATTTAGAAACTTTCTCAGCTTTAGAAACATTTGAATTTCCAGCTGGATGTCAGAGTACACGTCTTCAAGGTTCAGTGCCAACTTTCTGTATAACTTAAAGTGCAATTTTATACAGGTGGCCAAGCAGAAGGTAGATTTATATAGCTGTAATAAGAACAAAATAGTTATGCTTATATTAAAGCAGGAGGTTTTCAGCAGCTGTTCTACAGGCTTGCTTGGTCTGAAGTGTAGCATGAAATATGATTGTCAATGCGAGAAAACTGTTAGGAATGCAGAACCAAACAGTCTATTAGAGCACACAGGTAAGAGCCTTTAGGCTTCCTGATTTAGTTATTAGGTGGGTCCCTGCTGAAAAAAAAAGTGTCTTGTTTCTAGTTTGATCAGTCAGGAGGCTATATTTTTGAGTTTTAAATTGGAACTAGTTACCATATAAATAGATGGCCTGCCATAGTGAATCTTCATACCGCTTTATAAGAAATAATGAGGAGAATAAGGCTGAAACTTTCAAATACTGTGAAATAAGTATACATATTTCTCAGGATTATACTCATTATAGTCTAGAACTTATATTAGTAATTTTGTGTTTTTTCTGCAAGAATATTTTAATATTTCTTAGTAACTTTAAATACGTATCTTATATGCAGTATTTTTCCACTGATTACTAAGCCAGGAAGTAGACTAAACAATATTGATGTTATTAGGAATAATTAAGCCTTTAACTTTTTTTTAAAACCATGACATTTAATTGTACTCACTATGCCTATAAATAAACTCATACTTTTTTTAGTCAGATACAAAATTACTAAAAAAAGAGTTCAGGATTGCATAAAACTGATATGAATAATGCAATTTTCTACAAAATATTTGTTTGCAAAGTTATTTGATGGTACCAAAAACATTAAAAAGCACAAATTGAAAAAGAAACACTGATTATTTGATCCACAATACTTACAAAACTCATGTGAAAAACAAAACCCCTGTAAAAAGCCCCACTGTTAAAAAAAAAACAAACAAACAACAAAACCACACACAAAAAGAAACAAACAACAAAAAACCACTTTTTTCCATCTGAGGGTGTGTTTGAAGAAATTGCTTTACAAAATCCATAATTTTAAAAATTAATATTAGAATGTCAAATATCAGCTTGTGACTTCCTTTCACTGCTGTTTGGATCCCTAGGTGTACAGTACATAGAAATTGTAAGGACTTCAATGCTACTGTAAAGGAAAATAAATATTTAAACAAGAAATGGCACAGTGCAAGAAGGAAGGAACACAGTGATGTAAAGTTCTCAATTTCACGGATAAAAGATCCATGGATAACAGGCATTTGCAGACTTGCCTTGCCTTGACCTCCCCTTTCCCTTCCTTTCCCCTTCTCTTTCCTTTTCCCTCCCCTCCTCTTTGCTCCCCTTGCCTTCCCTGTCCTCCCTGTAATCTCTTCTCCTCTCCTTGATGTGATGACTTTTAAGCACCCCTGGCTGTACATGTAGGCCTAGAAGCTTCAGACAAAAATATAGTGTGCAAGAGTCACCTGTTGCACTTTTAGCTAAGGAACTTCATAAATCTATCACAATTGTCCTTTTTTGATGGTGCAGATCATTCACCTCCATTCAAAGGAGATAACAAGAGTTATAAGCTTCTGCGAATTTTCATGCAAAAGTTTACAAATTGCTAACATTACTCTCAGTTCTCTCATTGACAGGAGAGAATCTGAAACAACTGACTTGAACACTATGTGTGTGTAAACATTCAGGATTAAAAATCAAACCACTAAAAACTGGATTGTTTCACTTACCTTTCCAGCATTTAGCTTCACAGTGGGGAAGTAGCATTTTTAGTAAGAAGACCTGTACCTTCTTAGTTTCCTGGAAGAAGATCTTAGTTAAATCCCATACACTTGACAGCTCTTGAAGATGAGGGTGAAAAATGGAAAAGTTGCCCTCATAAAAAGCCATTTCCCTGCAGGGCAGTCACAGGACTTTGCAGGGGATGGAGAAGTTGGATTTAGCTCTTGGTTGCCAGGCAACAGGTAAAGAAAGTGCAGATCTCCTTTCTTAAAGAGATTGAGTTGTCTTTCACAAGTGTTTATACACAAAGAAACCCAGCTTGAAAAACAAGTAACAACAAGAACAAGAAAATATTCCTGCACAGACAAAATTACTCTGAACATTTTGAAGAGGGAAAAGTTCTGTAATCCACAAACTAGCCCCTGACATCAACAGAACCATCACTTCTTTTCCCTTCATATGACCTTGAGTGCTGTTTTTGGCCGGTTGGTTGGTTGGTTGGTTGGTTTTTTGGTTGGTTGAGATGTTTCGGATGTTTGCTTGTTTTTGTTGCTGGGTTTCTGTTTTTTGCTATTTTGCCCCCCCTAAGACTTTATCAATTTCCAGAGAAGTGAAGGGGATTTTTGGTTATTTTTGTTATTTTTTAGTTTTTAAAATCACCTAATAATTGTTGATATGAAAAGACAAATCAATATTAGTGCTTGAGTAAACATGACTAAAACAGGACATTTAAAGACTTCTGACAAAAAAGAACTTTAATGCCCAATTATCCCTCCTCTCATGAAGAAATAAACAAAAATAAATGTATTACTAATCCTTTGTGAACTTCCCCATTTTGATCTTATTTTTTATCACAGAATTTATTGCTTTCCATGCTAATCTAATTTACCATATGTGGCTGCATTCAAACATGAAAACAGAAGGTTTATCTAAAAGAACAGGTGGTATTTTATGTTGGATTTTTATTGAGATATGTGTGTATATTACCAGAAGTAATCCAGATATACACAACTGCAGAAAAATCAGAATTTAAATGGGGAATCATCCTATTTAAGAAAGCACTGATTGGTTTGGTCATTACTTTAGTTTAATGCAATGATGTATAGATAGACAATGTGAAGTTATGCCTTAAAAATATAACAATTAGGCTTTTCATGCCTTTGTTTAACTTTCTTATAAGCTCTGGTAGAGGACAGGATAATCTTTTCTCCTGCAATCCAGCTGCCTGAAAGACAACACTAGGAGGAGTGATATAATTACTCTGGAAATGAAGGTGTAGTTTTAAAGCTTAGAAGTTAACTAAAATATAATGCCTTCCATCTGTTGGTATCAGAACAATGCACACTGAGGAAACCATATTCCACCACATCTGATGCAGATAAAGACATTATGCAAAATTAAATGAGATCTGTTTATCATAGTGCATTAGTCCTCAAAAATAATTAAATTCACTTCAATGAAGACTGAAGCTTATGTGAAACAAAAACCAAAAAAAAAGAGGAGGAAATATTCTTCTTTTCTTTAACATTTACTGAACAGCATATTGTAGCATCTTGGCTAGCTCTTAGAAATGAAACCTATATAAACAAACATATATCTTTGTGAAGGACTTTGGGTTAATTTCTCCTTTTTTCCTTTTCATCATTTTCTATCCTTTTTTTTTTTATTGTTTTTTTTTTGTTTGTTTGTTTGTTTTTAACTTGAGTTTTCTTAATACCCTGCACAGCTGATTCAGGAATCTGGAATAATGGCAGAGTATTTGAAATCATAAATATTTTCAATATCTTAAAACTTGATTCATGGCTTCTTTATCACAATTATTTCAGTTTCACTCATTGCATTTTAAGCTAAGGGAAACATCTGCTTAACCTAGAGGCCTATTTTAATCTATATTTTAGGAAACTGTTTTTAAAAAAGAATTCTGAAAGGTGACTCTTATGTCCTATAAAAGTTGGCAGAGATAAATTGCTTATGAATGTTAGTGAAGTTGTCAGATTGATCTCCTTAAATTTAGACATAAACTTGTTATATAATTAAGACCTTCTTCATCTCCCAACTGAACTCTAAAGATCAGCTTCCTTCATTTATATAGCTGGCATACACAATAAAAAAAATATTTTGTTGGAAAAATATGAACTTTTTGAGATTCCCAATACAGTTCCTTTTAGAAAACTTTAGGACACCTCTGGCTGCTAAAGTTAAAGGGAGTTAAAGGGATTTATCTGACCTATATTGAATGCCTTACTTCAGTTGAGGATGATAAAAATGTGTTATCCAAGCTTGCATCCTCTCTCTTTCTTTCCATCTTGGCACGTTCTGTATGACATAGTTACTCAGCTACAACCAAAAGGCAGCAGTAATCCTGACCCACAACAACTGCTGCTGCACAGGACCCATCCAACTCCACCATCACTCTATAACGAGCTATCCAGACACAAAATTATTAGGGAAGCAGTACGCATTTAACCACCGAAGTGCACTGTGCTACATTCACCCCAAGCAAGTCAAGACTTCCATGAGATTTAGTTAACATATGTCCTCTGAGGACAAGCTTGAACGCTTAGGTGATCACTTGAACACTTATGATTTCATCCACAACACTCTAAGAATAAGGCCGTGAGGAATTTTTTCATAGAAAATATCAGCATGATTGGTATATTAGGCAACTAAGAAGGTTAAGGTTTGACATTGAATTTTCCAGCTTGCTTTCCTAAATATCAGTGCTGATATTTACAACTGTGTCTGAGTGACATTACAGAGTCCCCAGTTTTGTTTTTGATCTCATGCATTCTTATTTTTTATATCTTTTTTACTATTACAAACAAGTAAAATTTTAATTTTTTTAAAAAATAATGCCTTAGTTTTCCTGATCATCTATACACTGAAATTCATGACCTGTGTTTCTACAAATGACACTTATTAACAACAGATCCTGTGGATGATATTTGAAAAATTTACCTTTGTCCCAGCTCAAAAAAACCCCATATAGATGTAAAAAGTCCTTAACTTCTGTCTCAAGGCATTTCCTCATTCATTACATACTGTGACATAGACCTAAATTTTCTTTTCTTCCAGTGGTTTCTTAGTATTATATTTACTAATACATTGCCATATTTTGATTTGGCACATCATTTTGTCTGGAGGGAAAAATATGATAACTCAAGATCGCATAAACATCATTTTCTTCTCTTTTTAACCAAATCAGTCCACGGGATTTCAGTGTTTTACCTCAAAAGAGTTAGTTAGGAGCATCTGTGGTAACCAGAGGTTTTCCAAATGTTTCAGTTTATATTTCAAGCATGGATTTCTGCTGCACTGTTCTCTTACAGGAACTGAAATTAAGGAATCTTGCAAGATTATAGTATTTAATCACCATTTGTGAAGTTTTTTTTCCAAGTTTTACTCATGATTTCGTACAGGAATTTATAGATGCATTAGGCTTGCAGGGCTATATGCATTTCATTTGGGAAACAGGACAAAGTTTACCAAGTTTAATAGAATGTTTAATAATTAAGTTCTTGCTTAGTCATGTAGCTATTTAAATTGGTATTTAAGAATTAAAGAAAAAAAAAAACCCTGATCTACTAAATTGCATACTTTTTATAAAAGAAGTCCCTTATAAAGTCTCTAGGTTGCCTCTTCAGAAGGCATTAAATTTTTTATGCCAATATGCTAAATAGAATCTTTTTTTTTAAACACATTATAAAGTGATATGTTTTTAAAAGTTCAGAGCCATCAGAAGCAGTCAGCAATGCTAATATATTCTTCTTCTACCCATCTGTGGAGAGCTCTAATTTAAATCTTGTTGATTTATTCACTTTTAAAATAGTGCTAGGAAAAACTGCACTTAACATTCTTTCTGTTTTCATTAATTAACCACCTTTTTGCTAAGCTTTCTAGAGCTGGTGGAAGAGGAGTGATTTCTCCACAACACCCCCAAAGCTTTCTTTTCTTTCTTGCTTCTCTCAAACCAGTCCTCCACCCCCAAAGAATATTCTGACTATATCATTTTACTTTAAAAAGTATCACAAAAAAGCTGAAGAAGACATATACCCCTAACATTTCAAATTAAGGCCAAACTATTGAATCTATAGCAGGGAATAGAACATTTCCAATTGTTTCAACTGAGTGTTTATAAAAATATTTTGAATATAAAGCAAACTCTAAAGTTATCACTATTTCATGTATTACATCCTGACCAGAGTAAGAATTAAATCAGAAACTACAAATCAGTCATTGTCAGAGGTAGCATGTGTGATACTCAAAAAAATAATAAATTAGGTTTTGAGGAATACCACAGGAACCTAAATTACCATAAAGTTCATTAAGACAACAAATTCCTAGATAGATCACATTTTGAGCAGAGAAAAAGAATTGCAAGGAAGCCAATATTTTCTGTTAACCATGAAATAACTGTTTAGGCAAAAATATACCTATTAATATAAATCTTTATTATTTTTTAAACGTGTTGCAAAACCAAAGCTCTTTTTCCTTGAATGTTAACTATGTTCCAAGCACCGCTGCCAGAATATTTGTAGATATCTATTTAGGTAGACATCATAATAAAAAGCTAGCTGAAACCATGGTGTGAAGTCTTAGGAAAAAAAATTGCTTTTTAAGGACAATATGTTGCAACTACCAAAATTAACTTCAGTATAACTGCTAGCAGCTAACATAACCCAAATATCTGGTCTTCTCCCTATTCACTTGGCAGAGAATGATCATCCTGACACACAATCTTTCTTTTTCAGATCATGTCACCTCATTTTGTAATTGCCTCATCCTAAAATGTTTAGCTGCAGCCATTTATAGCCCTTTGAGAAAAGAAACAGATTTGACAGTCAAGGAAATAAAACCTGAAAAATTATAAAGAATGTGTTATAAAGGACCTTCCGTAAACTACTAACAGTAGCAGAAGCATCAAAAAGTAATTAAAAAGGAGAACTAATTGTTTGATACATATACTATCTATAAAACCCATGTAAAATTTGCTGAACATTATGATTTTTATATTATTAAATATAGTATGTTTCACCAAAAAAATCATAATTTCAAACTTGCCAGAACACTGACGCTCATATTAATTTTCATTGACATGTTCTTTGCAGTCAAAATGTTTATTATCTATAAAAACAGAGAACTGCAGTTTGGTAATAAGAAACTTGTCTAAAAATGACAAACAAAATCAAGTCAGCTCAGGGAGGATTTTGTTTTTCCTGTGAACCTATTGTTACAGTACTTATACATTTGAAACAGAAATCCTAAACAAAGAAGATTAGTAAAGTTTCAAGTGTTAAGGACATTAATAACTATAAAACTTGGAATTTCAAAGGCAAGTAATTTTAGCTCCTTGCATAAATCTATTCTGCATTTAAACTGCTAACAAAAAAAAAATAAAAATTCCTTCAATTTTTCAGAGATGTTGGGAAATTCTCTTAATGGAAATAAATAACTTACTCTCTGGAATAAGGGATATATATTATTTGCTGATATTTTATTCTTTATCGCAGTGGTTTTCTTTTCACTAGCTTACATTAATCCTTCTCCCTGTGGGTGATGTCCTTTTAGAAATGTAGGACAGTCTGTACACCTGAAACTGAGTAAATCTTACACGAATGGAGTCATGTTGTGGGGATTATTTATTGTCACCAAGGATCTTAGACAAAGAAAATCTGCAAGAAATTGTTGGTAGCAATTTAAGTAGGAGTTTTACTTCATCTTTTCTTGTTCCAGAACATTCTGAAAACAAATACTTTTAATAGTTGCACTTATAATATATGCATAAATAATAATGAATAAATAATTAAATTCTGAAAGGGCTAAAAAGAGAAGAATATCTAATTATTCCTCAGTAATTGATTATTATGGAAATATTATGAATTTTAGAGTGTTCAATGAGTCTGGAAACTTACATTGGATGCTTTGGCCTTAGTATATCCCTTTTGTCCTTTGTGATTAAAAGGTAAAATAAATGAATTTTTTAAATTTTAAGCACAATCTTTTTAATCTTTACAAAGACTATAATAACCAAAACTGTTATCCCCCATTATTTTGAAAGGGAAAAAATATACACACTGCCCCACTGTTCAATTTTCAGAGTTATTAAGATATAAGGAAAAAGCTGAGATTGTCTTAACTGTGGACAAGAGGAACATATTTATACTAAGATGGAAGGAAGTGAGGAGGTTCCATTACTTTGATCAAGATAGAACAAATTCTATGGAGCAGATACAACATAAAAATCTGTCTGTTGTTACTATGGGTGTAGGAAAATGCAGTTGGAGAAATAGACATGCATCTTTCATACTTGTATGTCTTATGTGTGCTTCCTCAGTGAATCAGCCCCTCTCTAAATTTTTTTCAACTCTCTCTGAATTTTGAACATGTTTTGAATCACAAATTCTCCCTTGAAAGAAGGAAGAAACTTTGGTGACTGTGATATATCCCATGGAGTGTGAAGCACATTCAGCTTTCTAGTATAATAAATATGAAACACACAAAGCCCATCCTCATAAAATAATTAAACACCCAAGTTAAAAGGAGAAATACATCATTCCAGGAAACATGAAAACAATTTTAGAATAAAGGCTATTGAATAACCCAAAGCAAACAAACAGAAAATGACAACTCTCTTGGGGAACAAATCCTTCTCAGAAAAATAAATAGAAAAAAGGGTGGTGTTTGTTGGTTTTCTGGGGTGGGTTTTTTTAATGTACGTGTGTTTGGTTATTGTTTGTGTTTGGGTTTTTTTCTCCCAGAAGTCTCACTTGAGGAGGAGAATGATAAAGTGAAAAGCAGAAAAAGTCCAAAAAACCTGACTAATTTAATCTTGAAACTTGTAGTTCTTAAAATCATTAACTGTATTGTACTGTACCACCTTTTCACCCCTCTTGTTCCATTCCCTTTCCTTCTTTATTTCCTTCTTCTCTCTTCCTTCTTCCCCACAAATGAAAAGAGCTCACTAACTTGACATTGAGGGCTGCATTTGCCCACACACAGACATATATTATCATCTGGTTTGTTCCAGGGCATCTTTCCAGGCTTTCAGTTGCCTGTCCAGAGTGGCACACACATAATGCCTTGATGCCTGGATTTAGAGTTGCTGGCTGTGTATGAATTATTTTGAGAAAAACTGTTATCTTGGAAGGTACCAGATACAAATTTGGGGCACCCGAATGAAATACATAGAGCCTAATTTAGGATGAGATGGGTAAGTCACTAGACTCCACTGGAGTACATTTCCTTTGAATACAGTAGATGTTTAGACTATAGCTGACCATGTGCACACCTTGAGGCCCTTTTAGATAACTCAGTCTATAACAAAATATGCAAAAAGGGTTGCAATCAAATTAATTTCGTCTGAATATTTGATTTATAACACTACCTACAGTTTTTTCTTTCTGTGACAGAAGGGTTGGGAATTCAGCTTGCCAAATTTTATGAACTTGATTTAATTACATAAACATCTGAATTTATTTCCATTTGAGGTACACTATCTCTCATTACCTCCAACTAGTAAATTAGAAGACCACAGGTCTCCCATAAGTCCTTCGTCATATCTGCCAGCTTTGTGCAGATGTCTTCACCATCCTGCAGCATCTTAAATGACATTAGTTATCTATCTTTAGCAACTTAGTCAACCCTGAGCAACTTGGTCAACCCTGAGGTGTCAACATAGAGATATATACATTTGAGCTAGTCATTGTAGGCTGTCTTTGTAGCTAATGAAGAGAAATGAGTCACAGCTTATTTTCTTTAAATAATCTATAGTAGGATGAGATGATTGGCAATCTGTAAGATTGTCTTTGTTTCCATTTGCTATAAAAAGAATATAAGATGACTAATTCAGATGCAGAAATGTAAAATTTCATTAATTAGATTTATTGGCATATTTGGTCTACATTTGGTTACAGAATCACAGAATCATTTACACTGGAAAAGACCTCTGAGGTCATGGAATCCAACCTTTGACTAAGCACTAGCTTGTCAATCAGACCATGGCATTAAGTGCCATGTCTAGTCATTTCTTGAATGACTCCAGGGATGGTGACTCAACCCCCTCCCTGGGCAATCCACTCCAGTGCTTAAGCACCCTTTCCATGAAGAAATTTATCCTGATGTCCAACTTGAATCTCCCCTGACACAGCTTGGGGCTACGTCCTCTCATTATGTCACTAATTGTCTGGGAGAAAAGGTCAGCTCCCACCTTACTGCACCCTCCTTTCATGTAGTTGTAGAGAGCAATAAGGTCCTCCCTGAGTCTCTTTTTCTCAAGGCTGAACAATCCCAGATCCTTCAGCTGCTTTGCATGTGACTTTTTTTCTAGACCCTTCACCAGCTCTGTTGCCCTTCTCTGGACACACTCCAGCCCCTCAATGTCTTTGCTGTAGTGAGGGACCCAGACTTGGAAACAGCACTTGAGGTGTGGCCTCATCAGTCCCGAGTACAGGGGGAAAATCACTGTCCTGGTCCTGCTGGCCACACTATTGCTGATACTGGCCAGGATGCCATTGGCCTCCTTGGCCACTTGGGCACACTACTGGTTCATGTTTAACTGGCTGTCAACCAGCACTCCCAGGCCCTTTTCCACTGAGAAGCTTTCCAGCCACTCTTCTTCCTGCCTGTAGGGTTGCATGGGGTTGTAGTGACCAAAGTGCAGGATCCAGCACTTTGATCCTCATACTGCTAGACTTAGCCCATCAATCCAGCCTGTCCAGTTCCCTTTGCAGAGCCTTCCTACCCTCCAGCAGCTCAACTCTCCAACCCAGCTTGGTGTTGTACTGGAAATTAATGAGGGCAGACTTGATCCCCTTACTCAGATCATCAATGATATTAAACAGGACTGTGTTCAGCACTGAGCTCTGGGGAACCCCATTAGTGACTGGCCTCCAACTGGATGCAGTACCATTCACCACCCCTCTCTGTGCACAGCAATCCAGCAAAGAGAAAACCTGTCCAAGCCATGAGTAACCACCTTTTCCAGGAGAAAGCCATGGGAGACAGTGTCAAAGGCTTTGCTGAAATCCAGGTAGACAATATCCACACCCCTTCCTCATCCATTACGCAGGTCACTGGGTCATAAAAGGAGATCAGGTTGATTAGGCATGATCTGCCTTTCCTAAAGCCATGTTGCCTGTGTCTGATCCCTTGGCTGTCCTGTGAGATAGCTTCTGTTCAATATGACCACTGTGAAGGCTACAATCAAACATAAGCATAGTTTCTTCTGGTAACATCAGCTATGATTGCATAAAGGAGAAAATACATAAGACTGAATCATTGTTGCCAAGATATGTTTCTTTTCTCATCTGTTTCAGTGGTCTACTTTTTTCTTCCTTGAAAATCAAAACCTGACAATATTAATATATTTTCATTGATTTTGTTCTGATTCACTGAAACTGAAAATAATACCTACTGCAAAATATTCAGCATACAGATTATTTTCTCTTTATTAAATAGATGCTAACAATTCTGTGAAATTCAATATATTTGTAGTTTACATGATAATTCATCTGGTTTTAACCCATTTTTCAGTCATATGTATTTTTAAAAACTCAAAAGTTGAAACAAAGAAAGTTTATTGGAATTTTAATCTTCTTATATTTTCTTTCATGTCAAACTAGTCCTTATAAAGCAGCTTTATAAAAGGACTATGCCAATTTGTTAATTCCACAGGCAGGAAAACAACAGGTTATTAGTCATCACCAGATTTTAGCGATTTTGCCTGGAAACACAGGTGTAATATAGAAATATGCCTGTAAGGTAGAATGATTTTCACACGCAAAGGGAAAAGAATCTAGTCCATGAAAATCCTGCCAATGCAAGGACTCAGGTGCCAAATTGTCCTGATTACCCAAAAGTATTCCAATCTACTTATTTTCTAATGCTGACTAACCTGTAGGGGGCTATCCATTTAAGTTCTTCTCCACTGAGCACGAAAATCTCCCAGGAACATAGCAATAGGCATACATTCATGCTTTGAGTTATTTGTTTTGGCTACACAAAAGCCTATCCCTTAGCTTTTCTGCAGTGCAGGCTGCAGTGAATAACTCCTTGAAAAGTGCTCTATGTGTTAAAAAGGTGGAAGGCATAGGTTTGCTGCCAGTATTTTTCATAATACAGAGCTGATGTGAATTATTATTCCCCACAAAATAAAAGCCTTATTCGGTTGGAGGGACAGCATAGAATTTCTTTGGTTTGCAGGATGTTTCTGAGTAGTTACATTGCAACATCTTGTCCCCTATCCCTCACCCTCTTGATGCTACTAGGTATGTAAGAGTGACAGTGATCATGCAAATGGGACTGTGGCTTCACTCTCAATAAAACCATTCCTATTGAGGTAGATGGCAGGGAGGAACAGACTTAGGATCTTGATTTCATTTGCCAGTTTCTGATTTACACTGTGAAAGGTAAACTTAATGTCTTTACATGTTTCAGGTAAATGACTGTGATCAATGGCCTTAAACTTATATCAAGTGTATAATATATTCAAGACTATTGTTGGCACTGCAGGTAGACAATCCAATCTTCAGGATGATGGTTATCAAAAGCTGAAAGCAAATTATGACTGTGTTTTCTGAGACAAAATGAGGGACTATCTTATTCTATCTGATCATATTTGTTCTTGGCAATCTGATATATCTGGATTTCCAACTAATATAAGTTCAGATCCTTACAAAACTCAAACCAATATGTCAACTTCTACATATTGCTTTTGCTGTTCAAACAACAGATTCTTGTAAATATTTCCAAAGAAAAGATAGTCTACAATATTTCCAATATGTCTGGTTTATTAAGCTTATCGATGGAGCATGAAAATCTGTCTTTTCATTTACTGCAAAAAGTTTTCATGTCTATGAAAGCACAACTGATTTGCACTGTGTATTAAACTGTTTTCTAAAGCTGAAAATCATAATTATGTATGCACCACACATCATATTACTTTCAGTAAAATATTTTTTGTTGGGTTTGTGTTAGAATTATGCTAATTTTCACTCAGAAAGATGAATGAGAGATAGAAAGATCTATATGCACTAAATAAGTTTTATTTTAAATGAGTTTTTTTATATAAACTGCAGCAACGTGGTCAATAAATAGTCTGTGAAACATGAATTTAAGCAGGTCCTTCAGAAAAAATATGCGTGTTAAAGAAAACTGTTCCTTTTTCTGCCAGATTATCAATGTATCAAGAACATTTTCCTTGGGATGTTATTCTCTTTCAGGAACACTTTGGCAATGATGCATGTCATATACTACACTATATATCCATACTGGACCATACATCTCGATGGCAAGCGGAGGCCCTTAACCTAAGTACTGCACCTTTCTCAGCAGTCGGTGCAGCACAGTGGACCAGAATTCCTCCTCAAGACTCTGCAATGAGAGTGGCAATAGTTGGGCTGTGTGGATGAAGGATAATCACCCAAAACACATAGCACAGAGTGAACAGGGGAATGTGAGACACCTGATCAGTGGAAAGGAAGCTGGATGCTCCCAGGGCCATTGAGGGAAATGGTGAGACATTTATATCCATAGTCAGATATCCTGGGAAGTGTCAACTAAACAAGTTCCCCAAAGACACTTTACAGATCAAAGGGGTTATTTCCTATCGGGTTATAGAACTCATTATGGGGTAAGAATAATGAGGGGCCCATATTGAAGAAAACTAGAAACTTGATTTCTGGCAACACAGCAAAGCTCCTTCTCATTCTGCAGTTACTATACAGGTGTAGTACCCATGAATTGGATGAGGAGGATGGTCTCCAGTCAGGCAGGCATCTCAGTCTGAACCAACAAAGAGGGTGACAGTCACTGGGGATGCCATCTGATGGGAGATGGAGGCACCCACCTGTGGATCTAAACTGATGTTTTGGACGATTTTCTGCTTGACACTTGATTGCCTCCTAAATCTCAAAGAGAGACTGGCAAGTCTTGTGCAGTCCTTTGACTGTTCCAGTGGCTGCTCATCCATGCAGACATCAATGCTACTGTCATGGCAACCCTGCACATAACAAGTGTAATAGCAGACTTCTGGTAACAAGAGGGAAGCAAAGGACAGGGAGCAGTAGGAATGGTTACTCCATCTGGAGGCCCAAGTGGTGGTCTCAGTCCCTCCAGTGAGAGGGGAAACACTGAGGCAGAAGTGGATGCACCAACGTATCAAAACTCAGCCAGGTGGCTGTATCTCAGACAGCGTTTTGTGTATTATGACTGTGGGAGCCTCTTCGAGGAAAGAGGACAGATTATAAGGAAAAGGATCCATCAGAAAAATGGGACAAAAAGCTGAAGCAGGTACATCGGGAAAGGGCTGCCATCATTCAAAAAGTAGCAAAGATATGGAGGGAGAGTAAAGAACTGTCTGGAGCTCTGCATGATGGGGAAGGTTCCTTCACTTTTCCTGTGAAAGTGGCATGTCTGGGTTATCTCAAATACCTGCACTGAAACTCATGAAGCATGGAAAATGAACAAGGGAAGCTAAAAATCTGTCCACAGCTGCAGAGCTGTGACCTCATTGGAATTGCAGAGAGGTGGTGGGGCAAATTGCATGGGTGGAGCCTCAGTGTCTGAATGCAAAGTTTTCAGGAAAAGTAGGTGAAAAATATGAGGAGGAGGGCTTGCAGACAGTGCATCTTTATTGTCTGTAGTGCAGAAAAACTGGAAATGGGAATGACCTACTTGAGCAGTCCATTATGGGTAAGGATAAGAGGATAGACCAGAATGAGTCCTAATGAGTTGGGAATCTGTTTCAAAATGCCTGCTGAGGAAAAGTGAGTTAGATGGAGTCTTCTTTAAACACCTGGAAAAAATCTGCACAATTGCAGTTCTCTTCACTATCTGCTCAAAGGGCTGTGTACAAACAGTATAAGAGATTTATGGAATGTTTGGCAGATGATTGATGAGTCATATGGAACAATTGTTTCAGCTTTAAGTCACAAATCATGAAATACTGATGAAGGTCTGAAGGTCAAGAGCAGTTTCAACTGCAGTGACCTTGAGAATGGGGAGTTTAAAATCCTGAGAGAATGAAGGAAAATAGATACTATGTAGCAAATTCAGAGGCCTGTTATGCCTATAAATTATAATTACAGTAACCATGATGGAATGAATTTACTTTTAAGCACAATATATTTTACTGATAATATAATCAAAACTAGTATGTTCGTATCTTGTAATATTATGGTAGAGCCCCATACAAGATTTTTATGTGTGTTAGCCATATGAACACCAAAACTGCAAAGATATGTGTAACTGCATTCACAATAAATGAGAAAACATGTCAACAGTGACCCAAGTAACAAAATTTGCAAGACAAAGAGAAAAAGTAAGATAAGTGCAAGAGAGTGAAATTAAGCAGAACATTTTGTTGAAAACAGAAGATAACTGTTAAAAGCAGCAAGAAAATAAATAACTTTGGTAACACAAGGACATGCTGGACAGAATATTCCTAACACTTGGGAACTTTTGGATGTCATTTCTGCTAACCCTCAGCTATCTACACTGGAATTTCTCTGCACATGTGTAGATGTTTACATCTGATTTGTAAAAGGATACAGTGAAAAAAGGCAGATGAATTCCACTTTTGAAGTGCTTATTTCTTCCAACTATCTATTAGGAAGCTTAGATGTCAGCATCACATCATATAAACCCACCTTAATTGAGTCTCAAAAGGTACAGAAGGTTGGACAAGGAAAGAGACAAAGGACACTAGTGGGCTAATTATACGTGCTGAGTACAAGATAAGGATATTTTCCATTCCAATCCCAAACTAAAGCACACCAAACCAAACCAAAGCAAACCAAACCAAATCAAAAGAATGGACAGGATTTGTTTGCTGTGGTTACTTTGCAAGAAAAGTTCTATACCTATATGTGTAAAGTGTAAATCATGTGTTGCTCTATATCCAGAAGAGAAGGGTAAAGCTGTTGGTTAAGCTAAAGAGTTGGATCTAAAAGAACTAATGAGGCAAAGTTCCTGAAAAAAATACTTGCCTTTGGGGGGAAGCTGTAAACAAACATTTCAAATCTCTCGGAAAGCTCATTGGTATTCATCACACATTGGGCAAAATAAAAACAGTGATTTGTACTGAAACAAGCCTTTCAGGCAGTAGGAGAAGAACAAGCAGAGAAGCAAGTAGAAGTATTGAAGTTAATTTCCTGACTAGAAAATTAAAAGTTTTGACTGGCATTCTTTTCCTGGCAACTCCTTACCTGCTTATCAGTTTTGGAGTAATTATTTAATAAGTGAATTAAGCAATTGATGACAAGTGATTTCTGTATTGTTCAACACTCATTTAAATAACACCTTAATCTCATGTGCATATATATGTATATATGCACATTAGACTGCAGTTATTAAATGGTAACAAATCGTGACAACATGCTAAGCAGATTGTTTCCTAATCTTTGTAGAGGTATCCTAAAAGTCACATTTCAGCACAACTATGAATTCAAAAGTCTTTATTACATACAGCAGGGATGTCCACTTGATTTCATTTTGTTGAATGGTCTGAATGTTAGTCTTTCAAAGCATGTAGTAGTGTCATTAATTCAGCACAGCTGAGGGGGTGTCCATGATCAAAGATTGATACTGAGTCTTCTTCAAGCAAGTCTGTTCTCTAGCCTATACACTTGCTTGAAACCATTTTCATTCACACACTGGGAAACTTGTGTGAAGGCACGCAGTTTCTAGAACACTGTAACTATAAAAGTGTTTATTTTAAAAGTATTTGGACTGAGAACTGCATATATTTGATGCTGACCTACAGAGGGTTTTAGACTGCCCCATAAGATGTGGTTCTACTGTATTGTCAAATACTGTCCTATAGTAAAAATATTGTTTATCACTTTATCTCTTTAGTAGTTTGATTACTGCTTTATTCAGGATATTGAATGCTTTTTTAATGCTTCTGTTCAGTGTTGGGGACCATCTCCATTTTTTTTATCTTCTTACAAACACTTCTGTTTAATCTCCTCATGTCCCTACCATTTTGCATTCTTTTGCATTTTTTGTTACTTTTGTGGTTTGGGGTTTGTTTGGTTTGTTTTGTTTCCAGAGGTGGCTTCATTAGTAAATCAACATATTTGATCAGAGTTAAATTCATTTAGTCAATGAGACAAACAGTTATGCAAGGCTTATTTTGTGTTCTGCTAATGTCTCCTATGGAGTCCCTACACTGCAAGGGAGCTTACAGTGTAGGCAGAATTACCCTTCCAGAATTTCCCCACTTTAATGCTGCTGAGAGGTTGGTCTGAAAAAAGCAATAAAACTAAGAAGCAGCCTACAAGATTAGGTAGCTGGAAAGAAGATACACTGGATTATTACGTGAGACCATAGGTAGGCTTTTAACTTTCAACGTCACGTCATGCAAGTTAAGGTTGCCCTACCAGTTTGCAGTTGCATCCTATTTTACCCTGCTATCAAAATTCAGTTTCTAAAAAAATTAATTCCTATGAATATGTGTTATTTGCTGATCATATTTCTTCATTACACTCTCACATCTCCTCCCAATATAAACACCATTGGTTTGTTTCTTTCTATTACTTTCTGTCTTCACAGAGTTCATTACGCAAGTCATACCTGCAAAGTTGCTAAGGTTAACAAGCCACCTTCCCAATCAAAGTACTCAGTGCTACATTCACTTTACCTAGTAGTTTGATTAATCAGATAATAAATTTACAAGGTAGCTTTAAAGTACTGAGAAACATTATTGAATATAGTGTCTCTTCTACCTGGATATTAGCATTATAAGCCTTCCCTTTAGCAAATTTCATTTTCACTTACAGTGGGCCCATTTCAGTCCCATTTCATAGACTGAGGTTTCTCCTTTTTATATAACCCTCTGCAATTTGCTTGACATTAAAATATGCAGCAAAGGGAATATCATTGCAGAGGACATAAAGGTAATTCTGTGGGTAATGAAGATTTCAGTTATCTACAACATTAGCATTGTGGAAAGAGAAATGAAGATAAGATAGTGGGGAAAGCATGATGAATGAGAACCAGCTACAAATGCTTGTAAAGGATCAAGGGCAAAGAAAAAGAGCACATCTAAATTTTTGTCCCCTCATCAAAACTTAGGGGAGGTTCCCAGTGTTGCTCAAATTGCTCCCATTACCTACTCTTCCCCTTGGCTATCCTACCATGGTGCTCCTCACACCAGTAGGACATGGCAAACGACCCAATTGTTTCCTCAAAGTGAAATCATGTAGGTCTTGAGTAGGAGTTAAGTCTTTCTGTGCAGAACATTTTCTGAGTTTTTTTGGTTTGGGTTTTTTTTTGGGGGGTTTTTTTGTGTTCCTGCTTCAGCAGATACTACATAATTTAAGATTTATTTAAGATTTTTATGTTTTTTAGTAACCTATGCTGTCTGTATTATTTTGACCCAGATCACTGTGTTCAGGTCATGAATGACTAACTTCTCTGCTTCATCTTCCTTCTCTGTTCTGGCCTTAGCCATTCAATATTGTGCTGCATGATAATTTTTTATTTGTGAGAAGCCAGAAATAAACCATGGCTACTACAAATGCTGTTTAGTGGAGTCTTACTTTATTACTAGGAAGTCGATGACAAATAAAGAAAATCTGTCTTTGAGAAAACTGGAAACACTTGTGATATCTTTATGGTTTATTATAAACTCTGACAATATAAAACTAGAGTTATTATTCTGGACAAAAACCTGCAGCTGCAATACCATAGATTAGCCAGGAGTTAAAGGCACCATTTTGCATCATTCAGCTCTGACTGAACCTGCAAAACATCCTGGCTGAGTATCACAATTACTCTACAGCTATGCTACCTGGATCTTTTCACTGCTGGCCTGTTTGACCTAAGTATGTAACACTTCTGAGACAGTTTCAATCAACCGGAAAAAAAAGCTATTGAAGAGATGACTCAACTTGGAAATTGAACATAGTCAGTCATAAGAATGGCCAGGTAATTCAACTTCACTGATTTTGAAGGGAATCTATTGAAACAGTTTGAAAGAGATGCTTCACTATAAATTGATCAAAGCTGGGATAAAGTGAAACCTAACCTCAGCGTCTTAAGAACTTTGGGATAAGGCTCTTCACCCAGAGGGTGGTTGGGCATTGGAATAGGCTCCCATGGAGGGAGTGGTCACAACCCCAGCCTGACAGTGTTCAAGAAGCCTTTGGACAACGCTCTCGGGCACATGGTGTCATTCCTAGAGTATCCTGTGCAGGGCCAGGAGTTGGACTCAATTATCCTTGTGAATCCCTTCCGACACAGGATATTCTATGATTCTATGAATTTCAAGAATAACTTGGAAGAGGGACCGGTTATTATTGTATTTGCAAGAAAAAAAACAGAAAAAAAAGTGGAATTTATGAGAAGAATAGATATAAGAAAAACATTAAAAAATCCCAGTAATAATGAATAACATTTGTATGCACTTTGTTTTGCTTAGATTTTTCATAATCTGTCAGAATTCCTAGCTAAGTAAGAGTAAGGACCCTCTCCATTACAACTGGTCAAATGGTCTCCAGCAAACATAATTTTCCTTTAAAAATACCAGATATATAACAATTAAATAAATGTGACATGTTTATAATCTATATGTTAGCTTTCACCTTTAGAATTATATCTGAAAAAACATAATCCTATAACACTGCAGAAAAACCGTGAGATGTACATAGCTCAGCAAGACAGAATCATGATTGAAACATTCTGCTCAAAAGTCTGTTCAGTCAAATCACTGTGTATTCAAAACTAGCATTTCTTTTTAAATTAAGAAAAAATGCAAGCAAAGAAATGGAAAAAAAAGGAAAAAAGGAAAAAAAAATAAAGTGTCATGGAGGTATGTGGAAATATGTATCATTCCTTGAAACATCTGAGAGCAGAAAACGTGCTAGGTCACACTGTGAGGATGTCACACTGTCACATTGATTTACAGAATCAAAATGAAAGCAGTCTTTTGGACATTCTTTTACTGTGCAAGAGAACAAATAAGTGAGAGAACTTGTAATCTACAGTTCTGTATAAGTTTTATTTTAGGAGTTTGGGAGCCACTAAAAAGAAGCAGAAAAAGAAACTGAATAGCAATAGCTTCCATAAATAAATAAAATAAATGTTCAGAGGACAAAATATAGTACAATTAAAAACATAGTAACAGGAGTGGCCATTTATTTGCATGTTGCTCCTAAGATTCATCATACATGAGAATTTTTGTCCAGCATAAGGAGAGATCAGATTAAAAAGTTTATGTAAAATATGAAATAAACTTCTTCCTAGTGGTCCAGACTAGCAGGTACAAAATTGCAGCACTACGTGGTGGAGGGGAGAGGAGACATTAATCATTTACTGCTCAGTAATGAAGACAGCAAGATGAAGAACCCCTCAGGAAAACTCTTATACTATGAATTGCTGTACTTCTTAAAGGAAAGGATGATGTGTAGCATTTATCTTCAGACAAATATGAGCAGTGCCCCAGTGGCCATTTTTAATGCCTGTCTGTACCAAGTAGCATTCACATACTGGTTCAGAAATAGTGGTCACCATTGCATGTAAGAAAAAATTCAGCAGTATTCATATATGGTGTTAGTTTAAGAATCAGCTCAGAGCAAATCTTAATGGACATCATATAGTGTCTTTAGGGAGGAGTAAAACAAGAAAAAATTTGTTGGTTTGTTTCCTGAGTAAATGGTTCAGGGACATTCTGAATCACATCCTAGTTGTCCTATCTTTCATGACTTTTCCTTACTTTTACAGAGATTCACACTGTTATTATCTACAATATCTCTGGCAAAATGTACCAGACGCAAATCATGCAAGAAAAACAATTCACATATTTTAAGCTCCTATCATGTGATACTTTCAAGTTCTTGCACTGTATGATATAACATACATTGACTTTGGATTCCATGTCTATGTCAAATTCCTTAATTTTGTAGGTGTGTATCCTGTATGCGTCAGACATCTATTATTTAAACTGAAGAATCCCTTTCAGTTCAAGAGTACTCATCAAATTGTTGTTCTTGCTTCCCTTTTTTTTTGTTTGCTTGATGTCTTTGGGGGTTTTTGTTTTTGTTTTTGGGTTTTTTGGTTTTTTTTTTTTTGTTTGGTTTGCTTTGCTTTGGGTTTTTTCCTGAAGCGGCTGAAATGTTATGTAACCAAGACAGAGGTGATGCATGTTGAATTATGAATTATTATTTGCATAATAATTCTCTTTGTTTTGCTCACTTTCCAGTTCCTAGTAATTTATAGTATTCTATTAATCTCTTTGGTTACAACATCATGATCAACTGTTATTGTAAAAGACCTATGTAGTCCACATCTTTTCTAAGTTGCCGAGATTTTAAAATGGCAGTACATTTAAATGTATCCCAGATGATTAGCTCAGTTAGAGCATGCTGAGGTTGTGGACTCAATCCCTGCCTGGGGGGAAATTCACTTAAGAGCTGGACTCAGTGATCCCTGTGGGTCCCTTCCAACTCAATATTCTGTGCATCTGTGAAGTACACATCAGAAACAATAGGCTAAAAAGAGTTATATTTTTCTGAGAATTTATCTGTAGCTTTCATAGCATTGCTTTTTTATTTTAGCATGTTGCAGAGCTTAAAGACAGTAGGAATATACAAGTTTTTTACAAACTTGGGTTTTTTTTGGTTTTATGGTGGTTTTTTTTTAATTAACTCCTAAACTGAAAAAAATATGAATTTAGGCTTCAAATTTTAATTTGCAGTGTAACTGAGTTTTATCTTTCAACTGGATAATGAGCAAAATATCTTATCTACAAAAAGTCATATCTGTGGTCCACAGCTGTGATAATATTAGTTTCCCCAGGAACTGGTTAGATAGTGTAAAAATATTAAAATGTCTTGCCATCTCTAATATAATGTAAAAAGAATAAAAAATAAGTTTATGAAATAGAAAATGGAAGTGAGGTCCAATCTAATTTAAACATCTATCGTGCATGAAAACTGCAGCCATCTTTTGAAATTATATTGCTTTTAGAAGTTTTCTTGATCTTCACTATGTAATCAATGGGCATATTTAAGAAAATATCCTGGGGAGGATCATATTCACCTGACTGCCTTACTGAAAGTTGTCAGTGCCTTTTTTCTTTTAGAGGTTTAAAAAAGTATCTACCCCTCTCTGCTGACAATATAAGCAACTTAGAGAAGAACTTATTTCTTAGTTTTAAGTGGTTGCTAACAATCTAAGTCATGGATCAGCACTTACTCTTCCATGCCCCTTTAGCAGAGTAGAAATAGGTATGGTGTCCCCAGAAAAAAGATTAGTATGAGAATGAACTTTATCCTACTTAATTGGAACCTCCATGTTTATATTTGATTGTACTTATCTTAGCTAAAGTTATTATTTTTTTTTCTTATAAAGACAAAAATACTTGATTTTTTCCCCCTGAGCCAAATTATCAAATACAAAGATCCAGATAAACAACAATTAAAGACTAGGTTTTAGGAACTTACTGCGTGAGGAAAGAGATCATACTGCTATGCATATGTGAAAATCTGTTCCTCTTCCCAAAGCTTCACTACTTAAAGAAATCTAGTCTCAAGTAATTGATTAGTTTTAGAATTTATTTTATTTTTCTGTATACAAGAAGAAGAAATTGACCTCTTACATCAATTGGTGCTTAGGATATATGGTACAGTAATCAGACAAAATTTAGGGAGCAGCTAGGCAGACCAGAATATTTCTTTCTACTTTTAAAAAAACTTCTTACAAAATTATGCATTCAATTATATTGAATACAGAAAAAAGTCTCCCATATTTAAGTACATCTACCAAGCACTGAGAAACTATTTTCTAGATAATACTACATTTCTTAACGACTAGAATTTGTTTAGGAATTTTCCTTATGCATAACAAAATTGATAATCATAAATGTGCTTCAATGTGTGCATTGTGTACCTGTTTGTTTAGAACCACTCTTCTGATTCACTAAAAGATTACCTTGCCCAGCACATAGCTTTCACATGTGAAACCTGGTTTGTTCAGAGTCACAGATTTGTCAAGCGTATTTTTTGGAACAGTTATATAAAAGAATGATTATTTGCTGCGGTGTTTCTATTGCACAGCTCCACCTCTTTCCCATGTGATTTGTACTTCATGACATAGCACATGTTCCACTGACCTTTTCAGAAAACATTAGAAAATTGGTTGCAAGGCTGTTACATTCACAGATTTATCTTGACTATGTCCTATGTTATAGCTCCTGCATGTAACAAGCACCTAAATGAATTGCAATCTCTCTTTACTTGTTTCTCTGAAACACTCTAATAAATAAGGAGTAAGACTGTATTCCTTCCAAAAGAACCTTTATTACCTCTCACTAGGTATCAATATGTTCATGTTTACCTTCCAGATGACATTTTAGATGAGATCTGGGCATCTGTAATTTTCCTAGATGTAGTCCAGCTTACAGTAGAAGACCTTTATGGCCACATAGGATATAAATGATAGGGGAATGCATTGCATAAGTCCTACTGAGAATTTGGGAAAGTAAAAAGACTATGATTAATAATGACTACCAACTGAGTTAAAGGGCAAGAAGATGACAAAAAAAACCCCACCTAATAAAACCCCAAAACCAAACCAACCAACCAAACAAAAACAACCAAAAAAGCCCAAAAAACAAATGCCTGCTCTCTAAGAGGTTCTGAATACAAAAGGAAAGTGTACTTAATTTATTCATGCATCAGTGTGAATATAATAGCAGTTATGAGGGGAAAATTTAAAAACAAAACAAAAAGGCTAAAGGAAATTATAATCACAGATTGAACTGGACTTCTGGTAATGATGCTATACACTGACAAAACAGTTTGGAGAAAGACATGCACGGCAAAATTAAGAAAAGCCTTTACAAACTTAAAGCCCCTCTGAAAGTTTAACAAGTCTTCCTGCTGATGTAGTCCCAAGCCCAGGCATTGAACATCCTTCAGTACAAACTGCATTAGGAAACAGCATCCTTGGTGCAATCTTAAGCTATGTTTCTTTATAGAAAACCTCAAAGTGAAATTCAGCCTTTACTGTATTTGACTCTTCACTGCCAACAACTACAATGAATTTACCCATGGCCCTTAATGTGGATTTAAATAGATACAGTGAAAGAAAATAAACATTGTTTTTATATACTTAGCTGATATCCAGAAGAAATTAGATATGAAAAATGTTATTTTAAAACCTAAACCAAAATATTAAACATGTGTATCATTGGCATAATACAAATTTTCTTCAAATGTTTTTGAAGTCAGAAGAAGTCTTACCAATAATAAAGTAAACTGTACCCAGATGATTAATTTATTCTTGTAATTTAATGGGATAATTGAATGCCATATGAAAGCTGTCAATGGTTTATCCACACATAATAGAATGATCTTACACAGGAAATTAAACTGAATTAATTAAATCTGTGGTATTATTGACAAGGATTTTTGTTTTCTGCAGCAACCACAATAAAATTATGGAACTTGTCATAAATAGGTAACTAATTCTGAGGCTCTTCTTGGCAATGGTCAGCAAACTAAAAAGTGCAAATATTGTTGCCGGTTACAGCTATTGCTTCTTGTGTATGTTAGTAAAAATGTCATGATATCCCAAGATCTTTTCTCCATGTCTTCAACAGTCAGCTTATTGAAGACAGAAGGACTATGTCAATTCACAGGTTAGGATGCTTACTCACTCTGAAAAGACATTATGGCAAAACAAACACAGAAAACCTAGGTTCTCATCCATATTGTTTTTTATTGATCCCAAATAATAAACAGATAAGCACTTATATATTTGAACAAGGCAAATTTCTGCAAGTCTGCATCGTTGGGTAAATTGTCAATTCATTCCTGTGAGTAGCTAAGAAGAAAGAATGGGAATCTTTATTTTACTAAAATGCTCTTAGATAATTTTTCTCTCCAAAGTCAGCAAAAGGAAAGATATCAAACAAAAACCTTAAGAAAAACAAATCTCATAAACCAAGTGAAAATAAAAGTGTCAGAGTTTTTTTCTTCATGTAGTCAATAGTTCATGAGTGATATACCTCATATTTATAGTGTTATTTTTTGTTCTTTATCTATATTTTTATAATTGCATTTTGTGTGCCACTGCAATAGAGATTTGTACATTAGTAATAATATAATTTTGATCAGGTATTGTATGATAAACCACCCTGGAATCTGGGGTCTATAGAGAAGAAAATAATTTAAAATTATCATTGATGAATTTTTTAATGTATGCACAAGTTTGTTCCTTACAATACTTTTTCATCCATATCAATTCCTCCTTTCTCAGCTAACCTTGAGTACTTCTGGTTTAGAAGGCTATTAAGGATTACAAGAATTCATACTATCTGTATCATGTCTTAGCCTCAGCCTATCTTTCTTCACAAACACCTGTTCAAATTCATGCCCTTCAAGCTTTCAGAAAAGAAAAGGCAATACAGAGTTAACACTACAAAGACTGCCATAAAATTCTCAGTTTCAGGCATGACCCATTTTGCTTATATACAATCATGACACTTAAAATAATTTCCAGGCAAACACCATTTGGATATTAGAAATGAGACACAATATGATGGAGACAACTGTTCTCACAATTTACAGCTGGCTGTTGTTTCAAAATGTTCAGATTTATTTTCTGAATGTTCGTTTTGACCAGGATGTGAATATCTGCATCTGATGATGTTGCACAGAACATTGTGAAATTATAAAACACAGGTGTGTCATGCAGGCTCCTTAAGGACTGAGTGGACTATTAGAGCAACTCTATGTTTCAGGTTTCTCAGAATGAAATCATTACTAGACAAAAACATTTCAGAGTTCCGTTCTAGCTTCACAGTTACTACCTTCAACTCAATATTTAAAAAATATCGTGTGTTTCTGAATTCAGAATTCAGAATGTCATGTGTTTTCTGAATGGATCTGAGATCCATTTTCTGTACAGGTATGACATATATTCATCATGCTTCTGGTGAGCTGAGACTGATTTACCTGAATCTTTCAATTTTCACGTTTATGGCTGTTATCACTGGTCTCTGATTCATCAGCAGTCATAAAGTAGATATGTGAAACTTGACATTTTTGACCTTAATTGAAAATAATTTTGCCACTGAGTAGAATGAAATTCCTTTATTACATATGTCTTTGGAGCCATCTAATATAAGTCTTTCTTCCTATCTCTCTCTGTCTCTCTGGTAATAGAATAATTCCGAGAAAAATGTGTATTTCTCATACACATTTTAAGGAAAGTAATCTCGTAAGCTTTTAAGGAAAGTAACCACATTCCTTAAAAGTTTAGAAATAAAACAAGATCTTCAAGTGCATGTGCAAGCAGGAAAAGCTTAATGAAATAGCTATCATCTTTAATAACATTTTTGCTTTCTTCTACAGCAAGATGAAGGGCAGATGTCATAAATCTAGCCTTGGAGAAAATAATTAAGAATGGATCTCTTATTGCCCCATTGCATCTAGTTTGTGCGTTCTGTTCTAGTGAATAGACTGACATTTCCTGACATCACAACAACTTTTCACTGACTTAACACTGCACTTTCATCACCTCTGCTCTAATAGCATCAGAAAGTCTACAATGTTGCCAGAATCCAGTTTTGCAAGTATATCACAGTATTTGGAATTAACGTCACCAGATCTAAATGTTTAAACAGAATGCTTCATGATTAATTACCACTTTATACATGTTTTCATTAACCAGGTGAATGCATCAAAAAAAGAAAACAAACCAGGAAACCCAACCAACCAAAAACTAAATAATGACACGTGTACTATTCTACTCTCTTTTTTCCTCTTTTGCAAATAACAACATGGTTAATTACCCAGACTTCTCAGCAGTTTAAATGCTTTCTGCTCACATAAGTACCAGACCTAAATATAGACAAGAATTTTTATCCCATAATTGTTAGGTTAATCGTAGACTACTGCAGCATAGCATACAAAATTATCTCCCCCCTACCAGATGTTAATCTGAAGCTTATTAATTTTTCTCTTTGTTATCTAGACCACTGGAGAGTCCCCAAGATACCATGTTACTTGATAACTCCCAATATAATGTCAAAGATCATAAAAGATGACCTACAGCAACTCTACAAAGAGCCTTGTTGAACATATAAAAGTCAACTAATGAAAAAAATGTCTACATGCATTGCCTTTGTAGTGGGACCCTGTTACTTATCTATCTATGACTGCATCTGGATTTTCTTTCTCCTTTTCAAAAGTCATGAAATGTCTGTGAAAACCAGGGATGAGTTAATACTGACTAAATAACCAGGCTCCACAAGCAGTAAAACAAATGAAGTCTGCTCTCCAAGAACATTTTCTTTAGTAGTTGAGTTCCCTGCTGTCCTTTGAGGTATAAAGATACCATATTTCCTTTTGTGAACTTCAGTGTCAAATATGTGGAGTTCATTACGTGGTCTCTTTTCAGCTGGGTGGTCTTTAGTCAGCCATGAAAGAAGAAAATCAGTGATCTTAACTTCTCTGCTACCTTGCAAAATTATGTAAAACTGATTGTTAAGAATTTCCACTTCTCTAAGAAATCTACTTAAAATATGTGATTAGTAGAGGACTTATTAAAAAACACCCAACATGACATATAAACAGCATTAACCCATTTCACATTACACCTATATCTCCAGTTTCTGTTGGTAATGAACAAGTTAACATATAAAACCTTTTTATCACTGAAGGGTGAAAGCAATTACAGTCAGTTTTAACAGTGGAATTCTGTAATCCATTAAATTTTTTGACTGAGGTTGTAGAGAGCTATTGAAGAAACATGAAATGATTCTATACTAGCCTTTCTTATTCAAATCTGGTACAAAGTAGCAGTTGGCTTCAGATTGCATAAGAGAAATGCCCACAGACAGGAGGATAATTTTTTTTTTCCTTCCTTAGCCCTCGTGAATGTCAAGGTCTATTTCTACTCCACTGCAAAATCTTCAAAATTTAAATTATATTCTTTCTAGGATTTTTGTATTTGATGTGTTCTCAAGTGAACAAACCTCCCAAGTACTCTATGAAAAGGTTGCTAGTGCGAAGAGTAGCATTAAATGTACAGCAGCCCACAACTTCCTATCTGTAACCACTTCACAGTTACAAAGCACTATGTTAGTCCAGCCCTGCCTTTCCTTAAGTTTTTGTTCATTTGTTTGGGGTTTTTTGTTGGAATTTCGTTGTTTTTTTGATGGTTAAAATTTTTAATTGCTCCTGTGTTTTCTCAGACACTGACATAGTTAAGCATTTTTTAAAAACAATAAATTATTTCTGCTCCTTTATGTATAAATATATTAAGGGGATTTTAATAATTAATTTTGGAGGAAGGGAAGAAGAGAGGAAGCAGCAAAAGATGAGGGAGATTGTCCTCTGTCATATTTAAAAAATAAAGCAGCGGTTTAATTCAAATTAAATGCTGCCAAATTAATGAAATAATGAAATTATTAATATTGAACATTAAAACATTAACTGCATTGATCTGTGAGCTTTCATTTGTAGGCATCTGGGAGATTTTGTAAGACATACAGAGAAAATCTGCTATCATGTTTAAGATTTCATGAAATAGTAACAGAGCTTATGTATTCTAAGACATATTAAATAAACATAACATGTTGTTTATGTCAGTCCTTACTTGTAGGTGTCTAATGGAAAAAAAAAATCCAGTTGCTAGATGATGTTTGATACATCTCAAGCCTTGTAAGATTTAATGATTTTTGGGGGAGCAAAAAAGCGCAAATGCTTTCCTCTGGAATGACACAGAGAACAAGATGATCAGCATGTGGGGAGCATCACTTCAGAAAGGTAGCAAGCACAAATATGAGGGCAGGAGAAAAATATGAGCCAAAAAGAATAAACAGGAAACTGAAGGTAAGGTTCAGTATTAATGAAAAGTAATTATTTAAAAAATGTAAATTACATAATTCTATCTCATACAAAGCTAACATGATAGATACACACACACACATATATATGCTGCAGTGTTCATGACTCACCTGGGTGCCCCAACCCCCTGGGAGAGAGATGGGGATGGATCCTGGGCTTGGCACACTCCCAGGACCCCCTGCTCTCCAGGCCAGTTGGAAGGCACCCAGGCTTGACAAGGTGACAGCCACTCCTCTCCCCTCCCCTGGTTCCCTATATGGTTATGATTCTAGAGTGTTCTTCTTTGTTCATGTTTAAGCAGTTATTTGGTTGGTTTTCTTTTTATAGTACTGTTATTTCCTTGGATATATAATTTGTCGCTCAGAAATCCCCCTTTCCCCATTTGTTCCCCAAATCTCCTCCTTCCCTTTCCCCTCCCCCTATAAAAGTTACTGTACAAGAGGGCTCGGGGCCATTTTGTCGATGCCCCGAGACCCCTCCAACTCCCCTCACCCCTTACCCTAATAAACCCTCCTTGGAGCACCGACAATCTGGACTGCATCTCCTGTTTGCTTCGCCGACCTGCTGACAGCACCTGCGCTCCCTCGGGGCCCCGCCCTCTCCCGCAGCCTCTCCCTTCCCCGAACTCCGGGGTGGTTTGGGCACCCACGGACGGGACTCCTACATATATATATGAGAATATATTATGCATATTCACTGTGATATTTAGGTGGTGATATTTTGAAAAAATGAGAAAATAAAATTTGAGAGAAACTTGGAGCATTTTCATATTTCTATGGCTGATTTCCCAGTATGATTTTTTTACTTCCTTTACATGCAGATGTTCACTTTTTAAAAAATGTTTTCTTTACTTGGTTAAAGTAAATACAGTTGGGGGGGGTCGTTTGTTTATTTGCTTGTTTTTCTTTTAGACTATACTATTATCAAGGAAGAACTGTGCTTTAAATATTTTGTTCTGCAGCAAAAATTGTAGCAGAAAAAACGTAAGAAATCATTCCCTGCTTCATATTATCTGAATAGTGAAGAACATAATTTTTGTTCTAGTGTTTAACTCAGACAACAAGAGTTTTATGTATCTTTGTTTAAATAGATCATACAATCTGAAGATTTTTAATTCCTGTGCTTTTCCATCTTCTAGTTTTACAGCTGTTTAACTATGAAGAAGGCTAACTTGAACAATCATTTTTCCACTAGAAAATTAAGGAATAGTCATATTGAATTAAAGTAAAACCTGTTTGATTTTTACTCTTTACTGAGAGCAGATGTTACTGAACTTATAAGAAGGAGAAAGAAAGAAAATTTCAATTACAAATTGTGGTATAATTTTGTTGCCACAAAAGGTCTTTGTTTCCTTACCTTTAACATTTCAGGTTGTTTCATGCTTTGTGCATGATTGGTTGAATGTAGTAATTTCATTAATTTCTTCTCTTTGTGTAAATTTTCCATCTTGCCTTCTTATAAAATTTAATTAAATAGGATTGTCATTTATGGGGTAAAAAGGAGCAATCAACAATCCATTTGAATTTTACCTTTCTGAACCCTGCTTTAGTCTCATCTATTAATATTTCCCCAGCTTCTCAAACAATGACAAACAAAAGCAAAGAAAGGTAAAGGAACAATAATTTCTTATACTTGAAGACATGATCCATGTATGCTTCTACATCACAATAGCTGTCAGGAAAAAATATCACAGTTGACATACTATTAGTCTAAACAGATATGGTTTCTTGTTTCCCTATTAAATCAAAAAGTATTTTCTCATATGAGAGCTGTTAATCATTAAATAATCATTAAATAATGTACATTATCATGACAAGCTGTTACAAAATGGTTATGGCAGTATGCATTAATTTTTGACAGCTCTGCAGTCCTCAGTCTTTTTTAAAGGAGCAGGTAAAGATAAACTACATTTAAAAAAAGTAGGACATAACAGCCCAAGAATGATTAAAAAAAACAGGTAAGAGGCTTTTACATCATCAGTATTTCCTTATAGCCTCTGTCAAAGCAAAACATGAAAAAGTGAAAGTATATTTCCAGTTTATGTTGAGAATCAGCTGTATTAGGAGCCCTGTGCATTTTTGCAAAGTGCAAGAAGATTGGCTTATGCAGGGAAGCAGCATGATCTAGTCTTTGCAAAGCTGAGCTTTAAGCTACCTTAGTGCATGTATCCAAACCACTTTTTGATGTTGCTTACCTACATTGCAGGCATTGCACCAAGTTTAGGATTGTCCTTTTCTTACTACTCCATAATTCGTTTCAGAAAAGAGAAGGTGATAAAATTTTCCACATAGGTATTGTTTTCACTTCTTCAGCTGACATTAAGCAATATATAGCACACAAAAGAAACAAATAACTGCCTTAGAACCTCATTTGTAGTACAGCATTTAAATCTCAGGTTTTTGTTTATATACACAGATATAAAGCCATACTATAAAAACAAACAAACAAACAAAAAAAAAAAAAGAAACAAAACCAAACATACACAGATGAGACTGACATGGCTGATGACACAGCCATGGCCAAAGACGAGGTGCTGCTGCCTTCAACAGCAGCCACACAGACACAAGCTCAGACAGCTGTGTCCTGTCCTCTCTCGTGTTGTTAGAGGCAGGAGGTCGTTAGTGCAGCACACACAGCACTCTCCAGGTTTACAGTCATAGGTTCACTCATGAATTTTCTGTGTACTGGCAGTACTGGCAAGGGTCTTCCACCTGCCCCAGCAGCCCTGCCCACATGACAGCCCTTACCTACCCTGATGTGCCCTCAACTCAAACTCCAGTTTGAAGTCTGACAGGTAAACCCCATGCATACCAGGTCTGGGAAGATACAGACATTCACACACTTCCATCAGCTGGCACCAGGCACACCAGACCCACACTCCTTGTCCAGCCTCTGCTGCTTAGTCCCTCACCTGCCTCATTATCTCCAGTAGCTGATTCTGAGATCCCACAGGCTTCAGCAATTGACACCACAGGCTTCAGTAATTGACACCACAGGCTCGGTGCCTGTAACCCCAGCCTGACTCCCTCCAGTAGCTGGCAAGTTTCACTCACACACCCACGTCTCACCAGCAGTTGACACTGGGACCTTGCAGCACACTCACACACAGGCACACACTGGCTACAGTGTTATTATGTGGGCAGAAGGCTAAGAAACTATTTAGTAAGAAAATGCAAGAAGGCAGACCAGGCTCACAGTGAGCAGAGAAGCCTACCGACTGGCCCCATTTTACACACAATGTTCTCTTTTAGGTTCCAGCGTCACTACCTCCATTCTTTGGTCCTCACTGCTCCTCCTTTCCGCTGACCATTCTTTCATCACTTCATCACTTCAGCACACTCCAATCAAATCAACATCCCATATCCCCAGGTTGACACTGTTAAGGATTGCAAAATCCATGCTATTCCTCTCCTAAGTGATTCCTGCATTTTGTTGATAGCCCACCAATTTGTGTATCTGACAGGGTTTCATGAGCTCCATTGTTGTTTGTCAACTCTGTGTCTCCATATGCTTTGTTTATTGCCTCCTGCTTTTCTGTGTCATGCCACTTTCACATGGTCCTCAATCAGAGGATCTTACTGACATCATGCTCACACTCCACACACTCTTACAAACTGACCTAACTGACCAAGTTTGTTTCTTGGTATTGTCTCTGTTATCAGGTTTCTGCCTCCCCCTTTATTTTAGCATCCCATTTTGACAAGGTCTTTAATAAGATAACCTTAAAGAAACATGTGATCTTTTGTCATACGTGGTCTAACAAAAAAACACCTTTAGAAAAAATATAACTTTATACATATATTCTGTCTCACTTTTTATGTATTATATCTTTACAGAGTGATGGATTTGTCTGGTAAACACACAATTTCACTGACTGCCAGAAAGATATATGTACTCTACAACCACAAGCAAAACTTTGGTTTGGAAACATCAACGTGATGCCACCGGGGCAGCTTCCATTGGACTTCACGCATTGGCAAAATTCTGTCTTACAAATTTTTTCTTTTTTTTTGCATATCATAATTCTCATGATATTTCATGTGCAGATGAAAGTGCAATTTCCCTATATTTCAAAGGGTTCCTCGTTGTTTTTCTTTGAGTTATTTCAGGTGACCAGAATAATTAATAAATTCCACTGAACCCACCATGCAAGCTTACAAGGTAAACGATCAAGCACATCCAAAACACCAAGGCAATGTGTCAGTGGAGTTTGGCTCAGGATAAAAGTCTGAGCAGCTCCAGAATTAGAATTGATTGCTCTTCTGTCTGGGTATCAGAGTCCTCAACTAACATTTATGCAATCCCAATGTATTTATGAAGAGGAGGTTCATGACCCTAAGCATTATCTATTTTATTTTAAACACCAATGCACATCAATACTATGAATTATTCAGGATATACTGAATTTCAATGTGTGACTTAGGTCAGGCTCCAAGATCATCATATTTAAAATTCAGACAGAAGCAGTGCTTCAGGGGATTGTAAGAGGAAGGGATAACCTCTGGATTAATGAATGTATTACTAAGGATTTTATCATCATCCTTTTTTTGTACATTCTGATCACAAGAATATGATAAGTACTGAAGTTAAAGAGGCTCAAATCCAAGCTTTTTCATGCCTTAAGAAAAATTCAGAAGTTATATCTTCTGTGGTCTATCTTCATGCTCTTCAGAAAGATGATCAGTCCTTCTGTCTTCCTTTGAACTTAATAAAATTAGCAGTGACATGTAGATCAATATGGCTTAAGTTCCCTCATACTCCCACAGCTGCTAGTTAGAAGGACATTTAGAGATTTATAATTAGGAAGAAAAATTACTCAAGGATTCTATATGTTAAAAATACATATTTTTATGATTATATATATGTAACACCCACCATCAAACTCAATAGACTTAATATCATTTCAAACCCCTAGTAAACCTGGCTGCTAGTTAAATTTATTTATGGTAACTTTGTCCATACTTTATAATTTTCTCACTCCTTTTATTTTTTAATCTTTTTTTACAAAAGTGTTAATTGCCCTGGATTTGCAAAATATAACAGGAGGGTATGCTTGGATGATAAGCTTATTAAAATATTCTTGAAGAGCATCTTTGCTTTACACTGTCATTAAAACTTAACTGTCATTCAAACATAAGCTTTCTTTCCATCAAAAACTGAAAAAGCAAATAAAACAGAAATTTTATCCTGCATTCAGTACAGATTTATATTTAGATAGCTGTGTAATAAATCACAATCTCCTCTAGAACAATGTTTTCTAAATTCTGTCAGACTTCTTTCAGACTTCTTTTTACATGATCACTATGTTTCTGCTATTGTGGAAATATTATTTTAGACCTCAATGGATTTTCTAGTTACAGCCTGAAGAAAACATGATAGATAATTAAACTGCTTAAGAAACTTAAACTCTGAGACTAGTCTCCCTGTCAAGGGAGAGAGAATTATAACATACTGAGGACTACTGCACTGTACTGTGAACTACTAAGGGTGCATGACTCGAATTTTTCACCTTCATGTAAAGTGAGCACATGGAAATGTTTTTCACTTCCTTCCCCAGAGGCTCTGAGGAGAAAAAAAAAAAATCTACATTCCACACTGTGAAGAATCAGGGGCCCAAAACTTGATTTATGCCTCAGTACACATATTTGAGCATGGTCTAGATTATATTAGGAGACTTCAGAAGGGAACTATATAGAACAAGATCCTTTGACACAACTTTGTGTGGGATGGTGAGTTGTCCAGATTATGTGTTATTGATACGGTGCACATCTTCTAAGTTTGGATTTTAAAGCACTCACTGAAGATGGGGAGATGTTCTGTGAGGACCAAAAGACACATATTTTACAGTCAGAATAAGCAGAGAAGGAGGGAGAGGGAGAGAGAGAGTTCAGAGAAAGAATATTGTCAGAAAAGTATTTGCCCACCAGTGGTAGATCATTATGTTTAATTTTTCATGAGAAAGACTGTAGTTTCATATCAGGAAAATATGCACTCTGGGCCTGTTAATATCTTGTCATGGAGCAGAGTACTTGTTTTCAGTCATCCAGTAATTTTCCCTTGAATTGTATTCCAATATCCAACAAAACTTATCACTATAAATGATAAAATGTTTAACAATGATAATCTCACTATGAGCATTCCTAAAGAGAATCTAAAATTCCTGAGTAAAAAATTGTTCTGATTTTTCTCATAGTCCTGATAGATATATATTGTAGTACTTTCAATTGGTTTCACTTTCTTTGTAACTTTAATCTGTTATTAAATGTTTTATTACATTCCATTATTTTATATCTGATTTTTTTTCTATCTGATAAAAACAGGGATAATAACACTGCTTCAGAATAATATCCCATTGACATATAAAAAATGTTATATAACTACACTTAAGCTAAAAGTGATTCTTTGATAAACTATAAAAATGAGCCAAGTGTGAATATATAGATAAGATATAATGTGCATATTTTGTTGTTGCTATATTTAACTAAAATGACTCATGTCTGGGAATATCATCTGTTTGATGATGATGAATGATAAGCTCAATGGTACATAGAATATACCTCAAATTAACAAGACCTGTTGAATTCCCTCCTACATTTTTAAAAACTCATCCAAATCTTGTTGAATCATTTCCCAATTATTAACAAAACACTGTTCCTTAAGGGCAGTTCCTTTCATTTTTTATGAGAATTTGTTGATAGTATCTGATTTATATAAATGTTGCATATATCTAGATCTGGCATGCACTGGTTGAAACCAAGAACTGGAAGAATTCAGAGTTTAAAAAAAAGGTTGGGGGGGAGCAGTTGGTTTACTCAGTTACAAATCACAGTGGAAATAAAAAATGAGAAAATTTATTTTCTTTCAGCTTCTAGGATTCCACACAATGCTTTGTGATTGTTATTGCTTGTTATAATGCTCTTTATACTTGAAAACTCTTGGAATTTTGTGAACTTTACCTCCTCAGTTTCTACTGACAAAATCCTTCCCATCTTGTAAATACTGACCATGTTTTAATTTTTATTAAAATGCAGGATTTTACAAAAGTGTAGTACTCAGAGTTAGAAATAATGAAAAAAAGAAAAAATAAATAAGCATATATAAAAATTAATTAATAAATTTATTCTATGAATAATAAATAAATAACCGTGTATATATATATATATATATATAAAAAACTATTATTTAGGCAGATAAGTAGAACCTGTGACTGGTGAACAGATGAAGCTCCTGCTGTTCCAAGGCAAGAACAGCTGAAAATGCTGATAGAAAAGAGGGGAAAAAACCCAAAAAGCACTAGGCAGATATTCTTTGTCTTCCCTGCAAAGTTTTAGGATTATTTAAAGTCAACAAAAATATATTTTTGCAAGATTTATATGTAGTTGTGAAAGATATGTTATTCACACAGCATAAATGCAGAAAAACTGTTAATCATTAGTTACAGTTCTGATCAGTAACGATGTCAGAATAAAATATGAACCAGGCTTCTGAGGAAGAAAGATGCCTGCAGGTAATTTAGAATTTCTTTTATTTAGGATTTTAAGTCTCAGAAATTAGATAAAAATATTATAATATGATTGTGCAATTACAGGAGAAATTTGGTGTCACAGGAGAACCCTCATGAGACTTTAACTTTTGATTTAGGGAATACATGTTGTCTTAAAAAAATTAATCTTTATGCCAGATGCTAAATACTATTTTTTATGTCTACATACCCAAAGGTAAGGAGAGAAATGACAAACAGGTAAATGATAGACAGGGGGAAAAAATTAACAACAATAAAAACAACAACGACAAAAAAACCCCCTCCAGCCCACCCAACAGCTCCCCCACAAACAAACCAATAAACAAACAAAACTAAACCAAAATGAACAATTCACAAAGCAAAGCTCTGGGATTCCATTGCCATACTGTTAACCTGTTATACTTTCTAATATCAGAAATTTTGAAAGTGTTATACCAGTATATGATTAATGAATGCCATATAACTGACACAGTAGGTAATCCAGTTTGTGGCTATTGGGTCATGACAGAAATCTCAAGGACTGGCTTTCTAACTAAAGTTAAAACAATAGCACACTCACCTGAGTTACAGATGGTAGGAGCAGAAACCCTTTGAGCCAGAATAATTAATTTTAGTAGTTTAAACTTTAGTAACAATGGTTTTAGGTGGAATATGTTAATATAGATGAAAAACTAGTAAGGTTCACATTAAACATGCCCCATGATACCTTGTGCTTTCCAAGACTGGATTGGATTTGCCAGCAGTTTTATATCCTCCTGTGCTAACCATCCATGCAGAAAGTACAGCTGTTGGTGGTCAGGCTAGAAATTCAAATGTTATATTTGAAAAACCAGGACAGCATGACTTCTTCATCAAGGCATTGCAATGGCTGTAAAATGGAACCAACAGTGCCACAGTACAAGCAGACAGAGTTCACGTAGCTTGTGCTATTGGCAGTGAAGTGCCCTCTTGAATAAGCATCAGTACAAACACAAGCATAAGTTATTCTGTGAATACGACTCTCTCTAAACTGAATTTATTCCAGTTAAAAGCTAGTCCTTTTGTAATTAGTCATTTGAGTTGTCTGTTACCTTAGCTTTTGATATTTAAAATTACCAGAAGCTACCATTAGGACACTGACCAAAACAAATTAAATAAAATTGAAAACATGACAGCATGGAATAAGAACAGGAGAGTAACAAAGACAGTCTAATAACTTTATCAGAAATTGCAGATACACAGTTGGAGAGTTACTGCAAACTCCATGGTGACAAATTCTTTCATAATCATCAAAGACCTTTAGGAGATCAAAAGCCCTCAGCTTAAAAACATTCGCAATAAACATTTGATTACTGTTGGAAAAAAATAAACCAAAACACATTTTACCTGTAACCGTCTGCAACAGTGAGGGCATTCTGTAGTTTAAATGAGAGACAAAAATCTTTGCCTATGACTGGGTATCATGTGTTGAACATCTTTCAGTGAGTGACCCATGCCAGAAAGAACAACTAAGAATTTAATTTACATTTACATTACATACATTGACATCTATAATAAATGTAGCAAAAAATAAAGCTCACAAATTTCTAGACATTATGAAAGCAATAAAAGCTGGAGTGCAGAAAATCACCATAAACAGAGAGGAGCAAAACTCATTATTGTGCTTGTGAGAAACGCATTTTACTACAAGGCATACATACTTCTCACATGTTCTTTTTCATTACGGTTGTGGGCTGGTTTTCTTGTTGTTATTTTGGGGCTTTTTGGAGGTTGTTTGTTTGGGGGTTTTGTGATGTTAATGTTTTACTTCATACTTCTTTTATTACCAGAAAGTGTGGAATCAGAATATGGCTTTACTTTCTGATGAAACTTTCATAGCAAGATGAATCTCAGGCTTTGCAAGAGTGCAATTCAGATAAGAAGAAGGAAAGGAAAAGCGTAAATGTGAGTTAATAATGTCCACAATACATGGGCTTATTTTTCCTTGGTTTTAGTAAGTACTACATATAATACATTGATTTAGATCTTTGACATGTAGTGAGTTTTGTTTCTTTTTGTGTTGTTTTGGTTTAGAGTTGTTCTTTCATTTTTCTTGAAACATTTGAGACCTGAAATTGAATGTGAGATGAAACATATTCTCCCCTACTGTCCTAAAAGGACAAAGACAGTTTTCAGCATGAAAACTCCAAAGCATATCGCTAAAAGAGTGGTGTAATAAGGCAACTTCTCAGTGTCATAAGATCTTCTTCTATCCATAACTGCTTTTACTAGTGCTTTTCTCACACAGGAAATTACAAACTTATTGCTACAATTATGTCCCCTGATTGAAGAGCAAAATGTTTCTCCTAATCAGTTACCAGTTGCTACCTTCCTTCAAGTAAATAGGGGGAAATGTTAGCCCTGTTTTTAAATACCTCATGGAAGGGAATGAAGATGTTGGAGATGGATTCTTCTCACTGGTCAGGACCTAGTGACAGGGTAACAGGCAAAGGCCACACACTTAAATATAGGAAATTCCATTCCAGTATATGAAAACAGGGTTTCTTTTGTTACTATGAGAGTGGCCCAACTCTGGCACAGGCTGACTGTAGAAGTTGACAGGATGGGAGAGCTGGAGAAGAGAACATGGAGAAGAGAAGGTCTTGGGGAGACCTGGAGTCTGCAGCCTTCCAGTACCTGGAGGGGACTTACATAAAGGGAGGGAGAGGGACTCTTTACATGGGCAGTTGTGACAGGACAAGGGGCAATGCTGTAAACTGAAGGAGGGCAGGTATAGATCAGATGTTAGGAAGAAATTCTTTACTCAAAGGGTGAGGAAGCACTGGAACAGGTTGACCAGAGAGGCTGTGGATACCACTTTCCTAGAAGTGTTTTTACTTGCTTTTAGCAGGAGCTTAAGGCAACCATTGGAATATTTACAGAAAACCTACTCTTACATTCTTAAGAATTTAGGCATCAATCAAAATAATCCCTTTAGTAAATGAAGGTACATGAGTTTATTGTGAAGACAATTCATGGCAAGAATCTAATTTTGCATCCTCTGAGTATTAGTTTGGAGCAGTGTGTTTCTCTCTAGTAATTACATGAATTAAGGTGAATTCTCTATCATTCTCTATAAAATAATCTTGGAGTGCACTTTCACAACCTCCTTTTTTAGGTCATGAATGCCTTTCTGGAACACAATTTCAGGTGTTTTGGTTTGATATCTGTTGAGATGAAGCAGGGATCTTTTTCAGACATAGAGTTGCAGATTTGTACTACCTGTGAGTTTTGCAGATTTGTAGTACCTGTCAGGGTAACATCCCAATACTAAAAGTAAGGTGACAATGCATCGTGTTATCTAATTCTTCAGACCCCTGCTCACACTATGAAAAGAATGGTAGACTTAGCCTGACCACTTATGTACACTACAAAATTCAGCTATTTACATGATTCTCTGTATCTATGTCAGATGTTGCCAACAACATTTTCGTTACCTAAGAAAAAGATGTAAAAAGTCCAGAACACACTGTAAGATAATAAGCAGAGTGAATCAAATAACCATGGAAATGTACTAAAATATTTCTATAGTATCTGTTAATTAATACTCTGTCGCTGTTGAGCAGCTAGCAGAGTAATGAAAACACCAGTTCTCAGTGGCAAGAAGGAATGACCTTTATTGTTTTGATTTCATCACAAAAACAATACTCAGTGATTCTTCCCAAGTAATTATGTACTTGTAGTTAAGCTCTGAGTTCCGTATGTCCAAATTAAAAATATTAGTTCCACTTAAAAGAATCTAATCTTTATAGATCCAGTCTTTACAACAGTTTAAGAAAACAAATAGCTTTAGGAAACAAATAAGCAGATTCTTTATTTGTTGAGTCTGTTTTGCAATTTTACAGTAGCTAATATCTGATTTATAATTTTTGAGCTACTTATAATTCTTGTAGTGCAAGGAATATTCCACAGCAAAGAACAGAAGTGATGCAATGTATTTAAAAATAAAGCACAGTCTAAGATCCACGACTTGTTTGAATTCAAGGGCAATGGACAGATTCAGCCTTTATCTGGCAATAGAATTCAGTGAGTGATGCTGAAGCTTAGTCACAGTGCAGTATAAATTCCTTAAATAATAACTGGATTACCATTGTTGCTTTTCTCTTCCTCCATCAAGTGCTATCTCAAAACAACAAAAAACAACAAAAAAAGAGCTACTAACTTCAAATGTTAGTTATGTGTACCACACACATCAAATGCTTTTTGATGTATTAGTGTATTTGGTTGTAGTAAAGCTAAAATAATTGTTATATTACAGATCTAATGTATTTGCGATGTAAAATAACCCTACAATTTTTTAAATGCCATAAGATTATTTGAAATGGCTTTACATAGGGCCTTAATGTCCTCTCTGCTTATTTTGGAAGTCTGTGTGAAGTGCCAGTACATCTTAGGGCAGGATTCATCAAAATGGCCTCCCTAGTTTTACAGCCTGCAGTGGAGGAAAAAGGAGCTGTACCAGGACAGTTCTCTCAATACTACACTGCTGCATCTTGACAGGACAAAATATTTTCTAATGCTGTTAAAATTAAGGGAAACAAAAAAAAATATTCATTCTAGAAAATTCACTGTACTACTCTACTGCTGCATAATAAAACCAAGGAAGTAAAATATAAATAAGTCATCATTAAGTTCAAAGATGTGTAATACAAGTTTCTATTATCATGTTAATTTGATGAGATTTCAAAGCTCAATGTAATATTTAATTTATGATCTTGGTATCCATGAAATTATGAGGCTAAAGCTTCCCACAATGGAATGCTGTGCTTCTACAGATCCTTTAAAAGAAGTTTCCTATTGAAAATTACTTCTGTTAACTACCTAGTTGTTATTAATAAATAATTGTGGGATGATTAACCTAAGTATGGCAGCGCAGGGCTCTTAGCCTGAACAATAGTTGTATTTTTTTCACACTGTGAACCAGATTTTTAATTATAACATGCAACTGTAATTAAAAAAAAAGTAAATTAATGTACATTTTTTTCAGACAGAAGTGTTTTTTCAATCAAGCATACAAGGAACACGAAGTGCTTGTACAGGGAGAAATGTGAACACTTAGTGCATTGTCAAATGCAGCCATGAAGAAATAAAAATGAAAGTGGAATGTAAACAATGACAAGAAGTATATGACAGATTTATAAGGCGTCAGAATTTCAAAGTTAATTTGGTTACATTTTTAATATTTCCTTGACCTAAATATAGCTCATTTGGTATTCTTCAAGTGGATGTTGTTTCTATTCCCTTATTCTTCTACATGGAAAATTAATTTTATGAATTTAGCATTGATTTCTACCATTCTCCTGACGTGTTGCTTAGTGGAAAAATAGAATATCATTCTTATGGATTGCAAACAGTTGAAAAAAAAAAATAGCCACCCAACCAACCAACCAACTAAAAGAAAAGTCCACACTAAAGCACTAAACATTTTCCACTAACTAGAAGTCAAGAGAGGAAAGAGAAACCCTTTCTCAGAGGCATCAAAATCTTTCTGCAAAATGTATGAGGTGTTTAGTTTTGAGTTTTTCTTGGAGGACATCCAATTTCCAGGTGTAATCTAAGAATCATAATTTTTTTGAATTACTGCAATAAATTTGCAAGTACAGCTAGTTCTCTCTGGATCAAATCCTGTTTCAAAACAAAAAGATGCCATCATCTGATGTCAGTGTTGTTAAGTGCCTGATTGCACTTAACACCATCATGTGCTGCCAGATCATTTGTCTGAGCTGGCTGTAGTAGAACAGTCAGGTGTAATTTAGTATTCAGAACAGTGCTGAATGCAATAAGGCATTTTAAATAGTGCGAATGTTGCAGTTAGCTTTGTTTCATTTTGGTTGTTGTTTTGGGGTTTATTTTTCTTTCAATAGCTAGGTGATATATATGAGTATATCTGAATATAGGAACATTGGGTTAAATTAAAAATTAGCAAATGATGACCAGCTCTAGTCTGCATGTGAACCACTTATGTTTTAACAGATATGTTTTAAAGGGCTCATTTTAGTGACTGAAGACAGTAAGCTCATAATGGAGAAAGGTGAAGTTCATAAAGGATGAAATTAACAGTATTCACGTTCCTTGTTCCACACATTATACATATGAAAAAAATACTATGTCTTTTTTACCCTTTAAAGAAAAGTTTTTCTATTCCTAGAAAAAAATTGTGAATTTCCCAGTTAATAGATATTATTTTGGAAATTGGGTACTGTTAGAAATCCTAGCCTTGCAGAAAACTGTACATAAAAAGTTGTAAAAGAAATGGATGTTTATGGCAAAGACAAAAATCTTATCACACACTCAGGGCAGCCAATGACACTGAAGATAGAACACTCAATTTGTTTTTAAAGTAGAAAGCCACTGCTCAGATTTTCTGTGTGTGACTTAAAAAAGTATTTAAACATATTCACTATGGACTTGTTCTACTATGTTGAGTATTTGATTCTGAGGTACAATTCTCTCCTTCTGGAACTGTTCTCAGTGACATATCTCTGTGATAAAATAAAAATTGTTGAAATGAAATTCTAGACACCTTCTTAAAATCCTTTGAGGACTTCCCTAATCTCTGGATAACCCAGAATGCTCTTTTGCTTTGTTTTATTTTACTTTTATTTTGTTTGGCAGATTTTTTCCCTTAGGTTAGCTAAATGAACAAATTATTACTTTTCCAATAACCAATAAAATTCTCTAAGAGATACATTCCAACGCTTTGAGCATTTTCCTGGTTTGAAGGAGACAAGTTCAAATTGATTCCTAGAACTTACAAGAAAGGGATCTTTATCAAGGAACATGTGGATGCCAGATGACTAATATACAAGAGCCAGTCCTCTAGCTGTTAGCTGTGATACAAGTTACTGTGAGTAGTGGATAAAAGAAATAACAGGCAGACTTTCGTAAGGGCATCGTGAAAACATGAAAGCATGACTCAGTCCTCTGCAGGCAACTAAATAGGATTCATCTTACTTAACTCCAAATATTTGAAGACGGGACTAGTCCTCTTTAATAATCAGTGGCCAAATCAGGCACTTTTGACCTATTCTTTGAGTTTACCCAGACATGAGAGAATTCGTGGACTAAACACGACCATACTTTTCCACTGGATTTAAAAAAATAGTTTAAAAAATTCCATGTGTATACATATATCTGGTCAGTTGAATATGATTTCCAGAAACTAAAAAAATCACATATTCTTGTGAAAACTTCTTAGTTACATGGGATATTTGTCCTATATTCATGGGAAGAACACTGGGGTTTTATTGTAGCAGATATTAGCCTGGCCTGAAATACAATTTTTAAAGACAAGTTAGTGCAAAACATGTTATAACATATATTCAGCGACACAGTTCAAGGCCAGACTGTTGGTAAAGGAAGCAACTGCTCTAGGAGTTATAGGCATATTCTTGAAATCTTAACTGCCAAGAACTTGACCTTTTTTATTCACCATGTCCCATTCTATTATATCTCATTGAATTTAAGCTTCTTGTTTATGTGTTGTGATGTCTTTTGTCCTAATAGGATGAAAATCACCCAAATCATAAAACAGATTAGGTGTTATCCCTGACTTACTCTTGGTTTCCTTAATAATTCTGCAGTATGATCCATATGGTCAAGTAAAATTATCTTTAAGAGAACCTGAGGAATAAGATGTGGTTTTCAGCCCAGCTGGAGATGAAACAGCATGCTGCCACTCACCCAAGCTCCCTTCTCCCAATCCCATTCCTGCGGAATGGGGAGAATCAAAGTAAAACATTTATGCTGAGATAAGAACAGTTTAATGATTGAAAATAATGTAAAATACAGTAATAAAGGTAAATGAAAATAATAGTGATAATAAAAAGGAAACAAACAAGTGATGCACAATGAAATTGCCCACCACCTGCTGACTGATGACAGACCCCCCCTTCCCAAAAGCAGATCAGCCATGACATTCTAAGTGTGGAATGTCCCTTTGGACTGTTCTGATCACTTGTCCCAGCCATGCTCCCTCCAGTTTCTTTTGCGCAGCTCCTCACTGGCAGAGCGTGAGACGAGAAGAGAAAAATAAGTCCTCATCTAAGGTTAAACAAAACTTAGCAAGACATAAACATCAATGGGTTATCAACACCATTCTCGTTCTGAATCCAAAACACAGCACTATAACAGATACTGAGAAGAAATTAACTCTACCTTAGCTGAAAACCAGGACATAAAATTTCAGATGAAAAATGAAAAGGAGAAGGGAGCACCTTTCAACATCATGTGAAGGATTGCAAAGGGAGACTTGATGCACCAAAACTCATTCAGACTGATGAGAAAACAAACTTTGGTCACTCCTGAATCACGTGTCATAGCAGTTGACAGATGGCTAACACAATTAACAAGAGCAACAGGAGTGCACAGCCACATAAACCACTACCTCTGACACTTAGGATACTGAGAGGATATTAATATCTTAGGTGAACTCTTATTCCCTGACCCTGATGCAACATTTTTAGCCATCACACATGCTTACATTTGAGCTTTCTGCCCTTGTGACTCCCTGACCTTTCTGTGCCTGCACTCAGTCTGCTGACCATATCACCTTTTCTTTCCGTCTATGAATTGAACAATCCTTTTTGTCACTTGTAAATGAAGTTCTCTCAAATTATTTCTACATTAAGAATCAACTATTATTACATGGGTCTGCAAGATAGTCTGGCAGGGATTTCATACAGCGGTAGTTCTAAATTACTCAGACATCCTCAAAGAGTTTAGCCTGACACTTCCTAAGTAAAGTATTGCATTGAATTCAGCTTTAGGGTAGATCTGCTGAACTCAATCCAATTAACAATTTTTTTACTGAATATTACCCTTTTTCTTATTTTGCTTGACTTCTAAACCTATTATTAATTTTTTTATTCTTCCTTGTTGCCAAGATGCACCACTACAAGTCAAATTTTTAAAGTAGCTCCTCTATTTTTTAAATATTGATGTGCAGAACTTGAAGCAACTCTCTTAAATTGCAGAACAATATGACATTTCTTTTATTTGACTTTGGCTAAGGAATTCAAAAGTTCAACATGAGTTAGCAGGCAACATCCAGGAAAGAAACAATCAAGTCACATATAGTTCACACTGAATTACTGCTGAATGTTTTGAATTTCAGGAAAGTAAATGTCATGACAACACCATCTATTCCTCCTTAGTTTCATTCTTTAATCTTTGTGACAGTCTGACTGATACTACTACCAGTGTATTGAGTAATTCCTGTATAATGAGATGAAAGATACATACAGAAGCATTGTTTCTTTTGCTTTTATTCTCTTTTGACCTTACTCCTACACATAGCAAATGTACTAAACTGCAAGATCTAACATAAAGAAAAACCGAGTTTTATTTCAGATGAAAAGTCAAAATTACAATATCAGTAGGAGTTAATTGCCATTCCCTCAACTTGCCATACTAACTAAAAAATGTCTTTATTTTTTGTCCTTTTTTTTTTATTGGTAGCATTCTTATTTCGGTTCCAGTTGTGTGATTCATCCCACTAGGTCATAGTTTTCTGAATGCATCACAGTGTCAAACTCCTTTTCCTTGTTTTTCATGCTGCAATGGATTGGTGTAGGGGCAGCTCAAAAAGGCCATCCTTTTAGGAGGAGCCTTCCCTAATTCCTCTGGGACAATTTACAGCTGTGTCCTTGCTGCTTCCTAAAGTGTTGCCATTTCCTGGTTCCTCTCTGACACTCAGAAGTACATCCCATGCCCTGCCAAACCTAGTTTACAGTTCTGCTAATAAGTCCAGCCAGCTTCCTTCCCGGAATGCTCTTACACCCCTTGGTCAGGTGAGCCCCATCCACTGTCAATGTCTTCAGTCTCTCAAGGGTGCATCTCTACCCCAAACCATGACTGTAGCACCAGCCACTCATCTAGTCATTCATCTAATCCATGCCTCTCTTTCCTCCTGGATCCCAGTCTCCAAATGTGAGGATAGAGGAGAACACTACTTGTGCTCCTCAACCCTTCAACTTATTTCTGAGGGAGACAAAGTCTCTTTTGATATTTTTCAGTCTTCTTATTGTAGCCTCATTTTACCCTAAGCAAAAGAGTAGGAGTGAATCATAGTCCTCTTACTTTACCACGCTTGTCAGCCTCTTTGTGACATTGCTATTTGCAGGCCCTGGTAGGCAGAAAACTCATTTAGAGAGGTTGTCCAGAAAGCAAACGGGTGCTTCAGGGCCTTTCAGTGAGGAGTTTCCAATTGATAACACCCTTTGTGCTTTTTTTGGTGGTATTCGTTCTAATATGGGTGGTTGATTGTACCAACCTTGTAACACTGTCATTTTCTTGGTCTTGACTACTTAGTGTGGTGTCTTCTCCTTCCTGCCCCAGAGCATCCAATCTGTTACACAGGGGCCCATTGGGAACAGGAGGGAGATTCTTCCTTCTGCTTTGAGCAGAGATAAGAGTCCAGTCTCCCTTGTCCTGCCAATCAGCCAAGTCTGTCAGTATGGTTTTGGAAGCTAACTTACTTTCTGCTTTCCAGAACTTTAGGCAGGACTTTGTGCTGATACTAGTGCTTAATTCTGACTACTTACTATGCATCATCTCCTGCTTAGATCCATGGACAGTACATGCCTGGTGAGACTCTCCATGCAACGTGGCAACCTGGTCAAAAAGCTTATCCAGCTAGGCACACTTGCACCCATGACACCCACATTTTTTGGGAAAGTATTGCTAGTGAGAAAAAAAGACAGTCATATTTTATGGAGTTCAGCAAATCCCTGAGTCTAATTGTGTTTTCTTTGCTTGGAATTTTGTTACTTACAAGCAAGTGTACCAGAGATTTTTTCTTATTACTCTGAAGTTTTCTTTGTTTACACTTCCCTTTAAATTGGAATGATTTTCAGGAATGATCTTGAAAAGTATCATTATTGTTAGTCTGCTTCTTAAAAAATTAGATTTCAGGAGAGTTTCTGAATTATGCAGTATGTACTAACACATATGTAAGAGTAAAGCCAGTGTCTGATTGGCTGAGAAAGCTGGAAAAATTTCCCCATTTGACTTTCCAGTCAAATTGGCATTTGCAGATCTTGGCAAATTACATATCTCCTTGTAGTCTGTGCAGTCACTTTTATTTCTGCATTATGGCAGCTGCTGTTCATGTCTGAGATAAAAGCACTCCAGTTTGCCTTTTCTGCTGCTGTTGTCAGTATCAGCATTTGATGTTTTGTGCTGCATGCAAAAGTTCTTTCAGTGTAGAGACTGCTTGCTATATAACTGTAATTTGTTAAGTAAATTTTACTGCTTCAAACCAATATTTTGACACTTGATAATGTTTCCAAATGTTATTTTCAAGTAATTACTATACTTACTTTGAAACATTTCAACTGGCAAAATTATTTGTGATCTTTGAAACTTGTACATCTATTTTTCTGGGTTTTTATCAATAAAATGCAAATAAATATTTTTAAATATTTAGCACTTTAATTATTTTTCATTCTGCTAATGCATATTTCTTATATGTACATGTGGTAAATTTTACATAGCTGAACATAGTTGAATCAAAAGTCACAGATTTTGGTAAAGAACTTTTTTTGTTGTTGTTGTTACTGATACAATTTAATACATTTAGAATACAGAAAGAAAGTCTAAATCATGTCAGGATTTTAAATAAATGTTAGAGCACTTTCCCACTGTTAAATACTTCTATCTTTATATTTGTTGAATTTTAGACTATTCACTGACATTTTGTGCTTTATATAATTTGGAAGTATAGCTTGCAATGCTCTGTAACACAGTTTGTTGCAAGAATATAGCGCTTCCTTGAAAACTTTATTGGCTCCTTAGGCTAGATTTACTATTTTTTTTTACTTATGATCCTTGTTCATTTCTTATTAGAAAAGATAATAGCTGACATCGCATTATTCATGCTACTGAATATACCTCAATTTCATTTTTTTAATATGAACTTCTATTGCATCTCAACATTTTTGACTATTTAGAACATTAAGAAACATGACCATACTAAGAATGGAGTTGTAAGTAGTAACTTCACAGACCATGAAAAAGGGCTGTAGTCAAAGAATGAGAGCATGTGAGAATTGAAGTCTGTCACCATTCCTACCAGAGGTTTATTTTATTTGAATCTGATTCTTTACTTCTCACAGTGGATTTTTATTTATGAATTACTTTAGGTGACACAGGATGTTTCTTCCTCATGCTGGTTTTTTGGACAAAGAATTGCATAATATCCTGGCAAGCTGAGTTATAAATGCCATTAGTGATTTATTCCATTTTTCTTCAGACCTTTACATGCAGCCTAATTTCCTTCTTCTCCTCAGAAAATAGAGGACATCTGCCTAAGCAGCAAGTGCCAGAGTCCCTACAACATCCAGAAGGAGGCTGTTGCTACCAATGAAAACTGATGGAAAAATGGGAAGCAGCACCTGCTGTCACCACTCTGCTTCTTTATGTTTCCACTCTTCCTTTCATCCTCCAGTTAATCTGCTCATGATAGCAGCAGTAGTGGCAACCTCTTATGTGGTATAATAGAACAGGAATATGTGTTCAGTACTTGCTACAGCATAAAGCTGCAGTTTCAAGGCCTCTCTATAGACCCAAAACCACTGAGCTTTTAACCCTAAAAAGGACTTGTTCTCCAAAGACATTGAATATCTGTATCATCTCTTGTAAGTTATTATCACAGGGCTAAGGCAGGAAATGGACTTATGAAAAAGTAGACTTCAAATAAACTGGAGACATATCCACTACTAACAACAAATTCAGTTTGTCAGAGATAGAGGAGCACTGACTCTGTAATAGCGTTTGATGGAAGAGAGACCTGAGGCATTATCCAAAAAAGGGCAGAGATGAAAGAATTTTATCACAAATATTGGCCAATATCTGTTCTTATACAGCCGAAGCAAATCATCAATGAATAAGCATTTATAAAAAGCACAGTTAGGTGGCCAGTAGGTGTGATGTGTTGCTAGGTCCTTGTAGTATTTTTTTTTTCCCCTGGAGTAAAAATTCAAGAAAAGCCGACAAATTGAGGACATCCAGAATTCCCCGTAGAAGACTTTTGTGGATAATACCTTGTGCTCCTATTCTGTAGGTAGATTAATGCATTTGTGTATCCTTGAACTGTATTCAATCTAGAATTCATTTCACTTTGGTGTTTGAACTTCTGCAGTTCATCCAGTTCTTGACTTACTAAAACACTTTGATACGACAAACTCATATAAGACTTTTTTTCTCTTCATCTAGTCCTAATTTTGTGGGGAACATAAGCATGGAAATAGACAAGCTGAAAAGGCAAGCTAATAGACAGGTAAAAAAAATCACTTTTCCCAAACATAAAATGCTGTTGCAAAATAAAGAGCTATTCACAGGGGACATACAGGATTATATAGTTTCTTTTGACAGTCTTGTGTACTTTCATAACAGAATCCTTTCAAAAAAGAGAAAACTGCAAATACAATAGAGTATGTATGAGGTTAAAGGTAGTTTAGAAAACTGGTGATTGAATACAAATCTAACACTTTTTAAAGTTGGAAGCAGAAAGCCAAATGCAGACAGATAAATTCAAGAAGTAAAAAACTTTTCAAATTTATTCTCTAACAAGTATGTAATTAACATCCACAAATTTATCAAGTGTTCAGCATGAAAAGTCTGTATCCATTCTAATTTCAAAGGAACTTTCTTTAATCTCCCACTAAAGAATCTCAGACTGAGTTTGTGATAACAGTATTGCTTTATAGATTAAAGTAGCTTAATCAAATATAGAATAACTTTTACCTTTGAAACAATTTCCTTTGAAAACATGTTTAATTCCAAATCACTTTACATTTCCCTGTGAAAACATGTTTCTGAGAAAGTTCTCACCTGCCTTTTCAAAAAGGTCTAAGGAAGAAAGAATCACTAAAGTGTATAAAGCATTTGAAAAAAAATTAAAGGGACAGAGAGATGGAGGAAATAGTTTTTCATATATTTATGAAACTTTTTGAACTGTTGTACCTGTTAACAGTGAAACTTCTGCAGTCTGGCTGTACAATCTTTTAAAACAAATACTGAGAGCTGACAATGGGGAAAAAAAGATAAACTATTAAATCTGATGTTCATCAATCAATAAATAAAAACCCTTCCATGTTTTGTATTCTCAGATGCTTAGAAGGTAACTTTGTCTTAATATTTTGCTGCCACAGCTTATGTAAATTGTACATAAAAGCAGAGTTTGCAAATAAGAGTTTGCAGAGTTTGCAGAGCTTGAAACATATGAATGAAAATAAAGCAACCAACAAGAATTACAGAATCATATGGAGGATACAATTTTCTGAGTACCCTTCCTACTTCATGGCCTGTGAGAAAAATGAGTTATCTGAGAAACAGGTAGGCTAAGAGGGTACTTGGGATTGAATTAGAAGCTTTTGCATGCTTATAAGTACCTGTTGTATCGCGGTCCGGGAGGGTGGCACAGGCCGGCTCCCCCCGGACCGGGTCCCTGGTTCTTGTAAATCCCACCGGATCCAGGGCGAGCGGCCCCCGAGGTTCTGCGGCATGGCGGCAGTCTTCTAACCGCGTCAATTCAGCAGGAATATCGTGAGACGAAGGAAGAACTGGACTCCATCTCTGTTCTACTAGGGATGTTTATTTGGGGTAACGGGAAAAGGGGTGCAGGGAAGGAGAAGGGGGAAGGGACACAAGGCAGGGAGGGGATGCTAGCAGCCCAGAGATGCAAAGACGTCGAGCTGGTCCAGGCTCTGCCTTTTAAGGGGAAGGAGAGGGGGCAGGGGCTGGCTCTCTCTGAGCCAGTCCCAGGAGGACAAAGGGAAGATTGGCAGGAGGGTACACACCAATAGGTTTTGAGGTACAGCACAGCGTATTTCAAAATGAACCAATGGTATACAAAGCAGAGGAACAAAAGAGCACATGGAATCCTGAAACTCCACGTTGCTACAAGTACCATTATATTTTTTTTGGAGCAAGCCATTGCATTGTATATTTTGAATCTTTGACACATCATAATGTCTAAATATATGGTTTAAGCTGTATATCAGGAAAAGGTTCTTCACCCAGAGAGTGGCTGGGCACTGGAACAGAAACCCGAGGGATGTGGTCACAGAACCAGCCAGCCAGACTTCAAGAAGTGTTAGGACAATGCTCCCAGGAACATGGTGTGATTCTCAGGGTCAGGAACAAGAGTTAATGATCCTGATCGCTCCCTTCCAACTCATGTTATTCTATGATACTATGCTACTTAGCAGTTATTTACCTTGAATATAGGTTTCTATATTGCTTATTTACATATTGAGAAAAATGTACTTCTATTAGTTAGATGTTCAAGGGCAGAATGGAGGGAGTCTAAACCAACTACAGACAAATTAGTGGAGCAAGAGGTGTAAGACATAAACTGCAACTACATGTGATATACTGTTCCCTAAATCTGGGCAGGTGGGAGATTTTTATGTTAGACCAATCACTATTTATGAATAAACTCTGTCAATATTCCCACTGTAAAATACAATAAGCATCATCTGCAAATTCACTTCTACACGAGGCCTGTGCCCTGATTTCACAGGAGGGGCTGGGACATGTGTCCAACAGAGCATTTGAACCAGCTGAGTTTCAGACACGCAGCGGCACTAGGAGGAAGTGGTGAGTGACAGTAGTGGGAGACTCCCTGTTCAAGGACATGCAGTACATATTTGCTGCTTTGATCAGAAATTTTGCTCTTTGCCAGAGACTTGAACCCAGGACGTAGTGGGGAGGCTGTCAAAACTTGTCTGGCCTTTGGACTGTAATGCCTTGATACTCTGCCATATGGGCACCAACAATAATACCAGGGAAAATATGGAGCATATCAGGATCATTGGCTATGAGGACAAGGAACAAGGATGGTTTCCCACCAAAGTTCATGCAAAGGTCATGAGTTCATGTCAGCAAAAGAGATTTGTTTTTTACTATCATGCCTTTGAGGACAGAGGACTGCTAGGAAGAGACCTAGGATCCACCTGTTAAAGAGGAAAGCATTTTTGGCAGGCAGATAAGACTTAACTAGGAACAAAAGAGAAAGAGGAGGATGCAAAATCAACCAAGGAAGTGGTGGACTGAGTTGGCAAAGAAAGGGTTTAGGGTACTGTGGGCAACAGTGACCTGCTATTCAACAAAAGAGTGCTTCACCTCATGCTGTCACCAGAGCTGCTCACTTCAGCCACAGAGGATTCACTCATTCTGAAAGAAATGTATGTTCAGAACCTTCTAGAGACTGCTAGGATTTTTTTGTGTGTGTGTGTTGGGGTTTTTTTAACGTTTTGAGGGCTGCTTTACTCTTGAAGTAATAAAGTGCTGGGTATGCATTTGCGGAAAAAAATGTTATCATGAGAAATAAGAGCAATTCCTCACTGATTGTGTTATTTCTATGAACTGCACAGTAATTGTTCTGTGAAGAGAGTACAAACAAGCTGACCTTGAGTCTGCATTACAGAAATCACTGGAAAATATTTCTACCAACCTGAGGTTATATGAATCAAAACAGAATATGAGTATATAAAATCATAAATAAGTTGTGATTTTTTTCTCTGAGTTATGTGGAAAATTTTTTAAGAAGAGTTAAGCGAGAACTCAGTAAACTTCAACACTTGTGTCTTGTCTTCACATATTCACAAGTAGATTGAGACAGTCAAAATGACACACATTACTTAAAAATTATTTATAAATTCTGAAAAATCCATAAACAATCTGATTAAAATGCTGGCTCAAATTGTACTGTGCTTTTCTTTGGATTTTTTTTCTTTTTTCTTCTGTAGAGGTGAACTACTGATCGACTTTAATGAAAATTCTGTGAAAAATCTGCCCACACAGACTTAATTTTGTGAAAGAAACTTTTGTTAGATTTTTTTTCTTTATCCTCTGGAGTTTTATTGTGTAATTCAATAGGATCTGGGTTTCAAGTTCTGAATATTACAGGTGAATATGTAGTCAGAATTTACTGCTCAATAAAGTCACGAACAAATTTCATAAATGGGCCTAAGAAATACTTGTTGGAACACTCTTTATTTGTGTTCAGCAAGTCCTATATAAATGGGAAAGGTTCAGAGAAATATTATGAACTGAAAATTTCTTAATGTAAAAGCAATTCTTCCTGAAAATATTTTCTTTTTCTTGATAAAGTTTACACTGTGGCTACTCTGAAGTCACATGGTAATATACAAATATTCAATTTAGATTTTACTGACAGGCTTAGGTACTTGTAGGACTCTCATTTGAATCCTGCTGTTGCTGATTTGTTGCAGAGGTGCTGCTTAATTTTATGAGCAGAGAATTTTTTTACAACTTCCCTGTCTGGCCTCATGTTCTCTTCTTCATTTTTCCCTCTCTCTAGACGTTACAGCTATTTGAAATTTCATTTTCTATACTAATATCTGCCTTCTAAATTGCCATATATCACCTTTTCTCTTTTTTTGACCCAAAGAAATCTCCATTATTTAGCTCTAAGATTAAATTCCTCAGTAAGAGCTATGAATATTGTCTATCTCCTGGTATCATGGTTCATCTGTGTTAGCTAAGTAGGAAAGCCAAAGTCAGACAAAAGAATCACAGAACTGCAGCACCATAAAATGATTTGGAGTTGATCTTTAAAGTTTATGGCCAGTGTCCCTTGCAGTTGGCAGGAACGCCTTCTATGAAATCAACTTGCTGGAAGTCCTGTTCAGCCTCACTTCAAACACTTTCAGCAATGTGACATTCACAGCTTCTCTGGGCAGCCTGCTCCTATGTCTCACTATTTTTTTTTTTCCAAAATACATTTACATTTTAATTCTTTTTATATAGGCCATGAATATTGTGGAAGATTCTGACTATACTGACCAAAAATTTAGAGCACTGACTCAGAAACTGGCATTTCTAGGCTGAATATCCTGTAACTTTAGTGTGACTACACATAGTTTGTATCCAGGAAAAAGAGAAAGGAACAAAAGAGGTAGAGACATGCTAGCAAATTAGCTGCTGTCAAAGAACATAGTTCAAAATTCACATGCCAAAAAGATGGAACACACTCTGTAGCTTAACTGGTAGAGTATCTTTCTAGAAGTGGAGAAAGTGGGTTCTGATTCTTAATTTTAGGCTTATTGCTCTATAGTATTTTAAAAATTCATTGTAGAATCTCAGCCACAGATTTTGAGAAACACTAGACAGTATGTATCAAGACAGGTGTATTAAGACAGGTGCATCTCATCCTTCTGTGGCTCAACAAAAGGGAAAGTTCCTGTGACAGCTCTCTTGCAAGTCACACCTTCTTTGGTTATATGACTTTTAAATACATCTGGGTAACATAAGTGGAAGTCCAGAATTCTTAATTGTCAAATGTATCAATCTTTATCAACCTGGAAGGTTAATATTCTTTCTCTATTGCCTGGTTCATTCTTAGTAGTGTTGCCAAGAGACAAGAAGTTAGTAAAAAATTATCATCTTTAAGATGATTATGCCTATGACACTGGGATGAAAGATAAGGAATTACTCCATCTGAAATTCAAAGAATTGAAAGGAAGAATGGCATTCAACTGTAAGTTGTGATTCATATATATTGTTCATCCATCCTACTTTGTTTCAAACTGTGTCCATAAATAGATGTTCAAGCAAAGCTAAAACCTTGGCATCGCTCTGTGAGACTTTCATCGTAATACTCTCTCAGCTTCTGACTGTTTTCTGTTCTGTTCTCTAACATTTAGTTTTTCTAAATGGATCTCTCTCCCAACCATTGGTGTATCTTCTCCTCGAGCTTATTTAAATTTCCAGCATAAAAAAAGTCCTTTGCAAAGCAGAAAGAGGTCTGTTTTTGTCATCATAAAATGACACCACCTGCTTTTGATCCCAGATTTTGGTTTGGTGGCTATGGTTCTTTTATTGGAAGAGACTGTGAACAGATGTCTCACATGCTTTGATTCCACCACTTAAAAGCTTTTAGACTTATGTTATAACCTTCCTATTATTTTTCCTTCTCAGGCTGAGAAGTTCTAGCCTATTCAACATTCCACACGTAAATCTTAGTTTTATCAATCCTTCTTTCTGTTCTGTGAAACTTTTCCTATTCTAATTTTCCTTTTAGGTAAGAGGATTGGAATTGCTCACAACCTCAGGGTGACTGAAGCACATTTATGCTGTGGGAGCCCTGTGCTTTCTGTGTTTTTCATATACAACATAGGTCTGTTATATATATGTGTGTTTCGTATTCTTTCTTTCCAGCATTTTTGGATTTTTTTAGTCATATAGGGCAGCAGATAAGTCTCAAGACCTAAAGAAAACTACTGACCACCTTCGGAAGCTTAAGGAGGTTAGATTCCCCAGCATAATACAATGAACAGCAAAAGAATTCCAAGTGCATGCCTACATTTATCTGGCTGTCAAGATTTTATTCTGAGATTCACATTGAGTTCAGCTAGGGGCTAAGTGTCTTGTAAGTTTAGGTGTCGAACTCCCAGATGATCTACAGTTGTTTTCATTGTCTTAGAAATTTCTAGTACAGCAGTGTGTCTGTGACGTACCAGACAATGGCATCAGGTAAATATCTACCCTGTTGTGGTGGTGCATCCCAGAAGAAATCTAAATCATCTAAGAAATGCTCATTAGGCCTCAGCCTTGATGAACAGAACCTGGGCTGAGGTCCTCTTGAGCTTATCAGAAACAGTGTCTGCTCCCAGGAACTCATGTTGTCTAACCAGCTCCTGCCTTTTTTTTGCCTGAATATCATCCCATGTGAAACAGCATTTTTGTTATCAAACTTTCAAAGAAAGTTACCCACCTGAATTGCAGCCAGAATGAAAAAATTGTTGTGACTAAAATCCACTCTCTTGCAGCCCCATAAAGAGTAATCCAAAAAGAGACCACTTGAGGTCTCCTGGACCACAGTGGCTGTGACCAGCAAAGTCCCTCTGACTGGGGCCTCTCAGAGCCAGAGAACTCTCAAGTTTGCTGAACTCAGAGGATTGCTGAATGACAATCAACCCTGGACTGACACCCTCACTCCTTCACCTATTGAGAAGAGGCAGAGGCATCTGAAGTGAGTATTTAACTGAATTCAAGCAGAATTTTTCACAGGTATTTTGTACAAACTGTTTATGTCTGTATGCCCGTGAACGTGGAGATGCTATATCACATATACTGGGAATGCTGCTCTCCTCTATTCTTAACCACTTTGGATTTGCAAGTAAGTTAGGCTTGTAAGTCAGTTAATGTTTTCTATAAATTCTGTATGAATCTTTTGCTAATTTTTTTAACTTATTGGTTCAGTTAAGTTAAATTCTGTTGAGTTTAAGTTCAGGTAAGTTAAGTGCCATTGTGCCTTTAAGCCATATTTCTTTTGATCCTTACCCATTCCCATGTTTTTGTATCCCTACCCTCCTCCCCCACCCCAGCCTATGCATAGATAGTTTTTGCTTTATTTTCATTTGGATTGATTGATTCTGAATTTTTGTTTGCTTTTCATCACCGTGCTTTAACCATCTACCTTGACAAGGAACTTTGTCATGCTGTTGCTTTTATAGTAAACCTGTTATTGCTGATACCTTTGCTGGTGAGTCTTTAAGCGACCTTAAAAAGGTCACAATACCAGTATAATTACAACGAGAAATCACTGAAAAGGGCAATGTACTTTAATTTTTTAAGTTAATAAAATAATCTTTGGGGCTAATTGTTCTTTTCACACATCTAAAGATGAAAATTAAAATACCAAAAGACTGACATGCATTAAATGAACTCAATTACAATTTCATTTATTTTTTACAATGGATCTGACTTTTTTTTTGTTATCTTCTTCTAATTTATTGGTTATAGTGTTTGAGATTTTAATTTTTTTTAAATCTCCCTAATCTTAAAGTCAAAATGTTTAAAAATTAGGGAAAAATAAAAATAGCTAAAATCTTTTTAAATTGACCATGGTGACAACGCCTTAAACCTCATTTCTAATTCCATAAATTCTTTGAAAGTGAATATGAGAGTGATTGTCAGATGTCGCTGTTGAGCAGCTAGCAGAGTAATGAAGGCACCAGTTCTCAGTGGCAAGAAGGAATGACCTTTATTGTTTTGATTTCATCACATATATAGAGTTCTCAAAAGTCACCCAGATTGGTCAGTCAGAAGCCTTCCCCCAGGCCTGATTGGCCAGGCCTGCACTGTCCAATTTCTGGGACACTGTTCCAATAACATCCAAACTTTATCTTTATTTATAAAACACAAAAAAATTTCTCATGGGAAAAACCTGTGCTAGCCACAGTCATTCCTATTTACATATTTATTTGTTCATAAATTGTAGTTGTTGGTATATAAAATAATAATTTAACAACAGATTTAAAAAAATTGCATGATGCAACTTAAACACATATTTAAACACACAGTCCTAAGATATTCAGTGTTTGTCATGTTTCAAAATAACTGCAAAGAAAATTTAAGAACTCTAAAACTTTTAAAGAATAAAACAAAATTACATATTAAAGACACAAACAAAACCATTAAAAATGTTTCTTAATTTGAACAAACTGCATGTTTTTGCTTTTTTAAAAACTTTTGGGTTTTCTCACACTTCTGTAAGTGAAAATACTTATTTAGATAGTAATAAAACATTGATTTGATTTTATTTAGACAGACATGAATTATAATGAGCTATATATCCTGGAATTAAACCTTTAGCTTGCATTCACTGGTCCCTAACAAAAACCTTTCAGGCTGGGATTCATCTGAACTGATGTTATCTGTCTAAACCCTAGGCAATTCATAGCTACAGGGGTTCCTCTAATAGTTGTCATGTGACAAAACTCATCTTGTGAAAATTAATTAATCCTAGATGCTGGATGTGTATTTACCTTGATGAGCTGTCTTTCTTTAATCCCACAAAGAATTTAAGCTTGTTTAGACCAAAAATTAAAAAAAAAATAGAATTTAAATATGATCAAAAGTGATATCTAGAACTTGCAGCAAAACCTAAAATATGCATAGTTAAATGTGGGAGGGTATTATTATTATTCACTTCAACAAAATTAGGAACAATGAGATGTGGACTAAATTCCAATTTTCTTAGTACTCTGATGTTCCAAATCAGTGATTAAAAGTGTAATAATTTGCTTGCCAGTAAAATATGAACTGACTACCCCACACATCCCTGACAAAGTCCCATTTTTGTTAGGAACTCTCTAGAGGAAGAATTTAACTGCTTTATTTGGAGCCACATTACTCCCCATAGATCTCAGAATATTTTGAACTGCAATTGCCTTGAGAAGACATGATTAGAGATGATCACCTAATCTTGCAGAAGTTTCTGTAATAATATTTTATGAAGTTAGCTTGTTCTGAACAATTTTTTGGTTTGATTTGGTTTGGGCTTGCTTTTTAGTCTTTGTTTCAGTTATACTCTGTTCTCTTTTTCAACACAATAAATTTAAAATACATAAAGGAAGTTCAATTCAAAAAACCTGAACTATATAATAAATGGAAATAATCTCTTTCTGTATTCTTGTAATGTAAAAATATATCTGGGCAAAGTGCACAGGGTTTTTTGGTAAGGACAGCTGAGTTACATAAAGTTGAAGTAATTTAATAAAGTGAAGTTCAAATATAACTGCGGCTGAAGCTTAATATTAACTTTAAAAAAAAAAGAAACTGAACTTCTGTTTCTGCATTATGTGATCATACAAAAGAATAAAAACTGGCAGTTGTCATTACAAATTGAGAGTAATATAATTTCATCTAACATAACTCAGAAGTCTAGACTGAAATCAGAAAAATTATCAATATAGAAGTGCTTTGTCTCTGTCTAAATTTAAGATCTAATTGATAATTCAAAGTCTGTGCTCTCTCTTGTTTAATTGGCTTTCTTCTTTCGCATCTTAACAGCAAAAATAGAAGACTATAAACTTATAATAATTGATTTGCCAATTTATGCTGGATATTGAAATACAAAATAGTTCTTGAGGATCATAGAAATGAATGGGGGTAGGATGGAATACTGACTAATGTTAGAACTGAATCTGTCAAATGAAATATGTATATTTAAAATATGAATTTCAGGTTTAAAGAATAAATGATATTTTAAAAATATTTTTTCTATTTTTTATATATTAAATTATTCTAATATGTTAACTAAAATGTATATTATCTTACTAATTTTGGCACCTTTTTCGGCTTCATGCATGAAGGATTAGCTGACAGACACACTCAGAAATGGCCAGTGTACATAAAGGGCTTGTTGAAAGCCCCTTGGGTAACACTGCATTGTGTCAACAAAATCCAGAGCAGTTTTTCATTAGAAAACCTGACAGAGTAACACACCTTCAGGCTGATTGGACATCATAGCTGGATGGTAAAAGACAAGCTGAAAAAGTGGCTTTCTGCAAAACATATTTCTCTAGTATGGTATTTAAGGTCACTTTTAAGCCAGTATTATAAAGTTTAAAAACTGTCTCAAAAACAAAAACAAAACACCAAAAAAACCCTCACAAAAAACAAACAAACAAAAGGGGGGGGGGGGGGTGTGAGGAGAAGAAGGGGAGATAAATTAAACTGTGATGCCCAGAAACAAATTGAACTGAGATAATGACTGCAACAATGCCTCTCTGAAGCTATAACATATCAGGATCCAAATATTAATTTGAAAGTTAATTCCACTTAAAATAAAACATCATGTTCTTCAGTATACCAACACTAGATGTTGTCTGAAAATCTATACGTTTCTGCAGACATTGAATATGAACATATGAAAAAAAGTCTGAATATTAAAAAAGGCACTTTGTTTTACTCTCTTTTCAGAGAAAGTTGTAGGAGAAGTGATGCTGCAAATAGTTTAAATAAACCTCAACACAACCAAGATAAAATATGAAAAATATTCTTGCTAAATGCTGAATAAGAATGTGCAAATATGAAGACACAAGTAGCAGATATACACTAAAAAATATTGATGCCAGAATATGACAAAATAAATGTTTTGAAATTTAAAAAAAAAAAAATAAATGGAACAAGATACTGTACTTTTACTGCTAAGTAAAAAAGGACAAGCTCAGTTGCTAGATCACTGCTCATGAACACTATTTGATTTTTTTTTTTTTACCAATTTAGACAGCTTTTAAGACAATTCCAATCTGACACATGGAATGCTATCTATAAGCAAAATAGATCCAAGGCAAGCAGCGTTTTGGATCTCTTTTGTTATCAGTTTAGACATTGAAAGAAAACAAAAGATAAAGGAGGTCTACTGAGGAGACACCATATTTAAATAATGAACAGCTGAGAATTCATGAATTCTGATGGATGCAGGCCAAACACTTCGGCATTCAAAAAAAATGGGAGGGTAGAAAAGACAAACTTTTTTCTTTATTTGTGTTTGTCCTTTCCCTTTTATTTATGTGCCATTGAGGAAGGAAATCAATAAGATCCTAACTATCATACTTTCTTCAGAACAAAAATAGTATGAGAGGAAAAATTTTTATGAAGCAATGAAAAATTACTCCCCTTGCCTGGAAAATTTTGCTCCTTGGCAATTTTGCTCCTTGGCAAGTGTAGATGGAAAGACTGTCAGCCAGTGATATTTTTTTGTAATAAAGGTTAAATAAGGAATCAGACAGTATGTTGAAATTCCTTTATGATCTGACTGGTGAAGGCTGTATTTGACAATAGATGTTTAGATGCCACTTACTTTAAATTATAACAGCAGCCAATGAGCAGTGCTTTTGAGTTAAAAATATATATATGCTTCTTATTTGTAGTGGTTATTGATTTCTAACCAGTTCATCGAGTTAAAACTTGACTAGGAGAAAGGAAAAGCATAAAGAACTCTCAAGACATAAAATACAACAAAAGCTAAGTCTGCTCTAATGGAAGAAGTATACTAGATGGAAGATGATATTACATTATTTTAACAATAACGATGTGGCAGTAAAATTCACAGGGGACAAAATTAATAAAGGAAAGGCAAAGCTGAACTAATATTGAAAATTTGACTGAGTTAATGAAGAAAAACAGGGAGAAATGACAATCACCAACAGAAGTGTAGATTGACCACATATGACAAAATTTCCCCAAATAAAAATCTAGATTAAAACTGAGCTCACTTTTACAGTCAATAGAGAAAACTTTACAATTCTAAAGTAAAATTTACTCTTAGAAATATACCTAGATAGATTACAGAATCATGCTACTGAAAATCCTAATTCTCTCCACCAATTAAAATAAATATCTTGAAAGCATATACTGTCATTTATACTGCAGATTATTTATAAAGATAGCCCATTCTTGGAGATTCGTCTCCTAAAGGAAAATGTCATGTTATTTGTTCACAGCAAATATTCACACAGTTTCATTTCTTAACTTGTTTAAGAAAACTCTATATACCAGCAGTTGTATCTTTTACTCACCTGCAGAGAAAGGGAGCAAGAATGGGTAGTCCCACAAAAGAGAACATTATTGTATAGTTTGAAGCGGAAACTTCCTTTTTCTAAAACTCATTGAAACTGAGTTTTTCAGACTTCACAATACCTATTTGCACTAGCAAATTTTAGTAGGTGAGTGTGTCATTGGGTGATGTTTTTTGTGATAAAGTTGGTCTATAGTCATCTATTCATGCACTATTTTTAATTTAAATTCTCTTATTGTTGGTATCCAGAAGCATTAAAAAACTGAAGTTAGATGAATGAGAGACTCATACAGATGCTGAGTTTCAATATTTCATTTGGCAGAATAATGATTTAGCTGATTATAAATTACCCTTGTGACTATTATACGAAAAGATTTGAAAAATATAAATTGGAGTTCATGAGCCACAAATAAAATGTATATTAATCTTTGAATAGATAGATAGATGAAAACAGTGTTAAGTGCCAACTTGATTTGCGATTACTTATGTAGTTTCCCCTTTCTGTAAAATAAAAGCTCTAATTCCATTCCAATATCAGAAAGCAATGGCGACATACTTTCAGTTAGTTTAGATTTTAAACTTTTTAGGTTTGGTTTAATGTTTTTTGATTCATTTTTACTGTGATGCCATAGAATATGACTGAATGGACATTTTAACTCATTTGGATAGTCATTGACTTAATGAATTACATATTATGTGATTTATTTCCCTATTCCCACACTAATTTGATAACATATTTTGACAGCTTAAATTTTATTTTACTGCATCTCTTTACACCATTATTCACTGGTTAAATTTCCAGTTATAAATTATGCAGTAAAACGAGGTAGATTAAGTCTAACTACAACATGACACTTGTGACACATGTAATCTTTCTGACTCTCAATCTCGTAGGTGTAATTCTCAAATAAATCATTCATTCACAACAGCCAAAGGACATTAGCCCAGAACTCTCTATAACTTTAAGTAGGTGTGCAATAAAGCAGGGCAGTGTACATTTCCAAATACTATCTGTATTACTGTAAAGTAATGATTGTTTCTCCATGCCAGTTTTTAATTTTATGCAGAAACTTGCATATTTTTAATATTATATATTAATCTTAAAATTAATTAATTTAAAAATTAATAAATCAAAAAATAATTTAATCTTAATATTAATCTTAAAAATTATTTTCACTGTAATGCTTTGAAAAGATTTTCAAATGAGCTTAGACCATACAATTTTCAAGGTGTTTTGTATATGGGCCAGGGATCATCGAATCCAATTCCTTTCTTCTTGAAGGACCTCCTAAAACTAAACCATATGACTACGAGCATCATCCAGATGCTCCTTGAACTCTGACATGTTTGGTGGTGTGACCACTTCCCTGGGAAGCCTATTCCAGTGACTGACCACCCTCCTAGTGAAAAACCTTCTTGTTATTTCCAATCTGACCTTCCCTTAGCACAACTTCATGCAATTTCATTGTATGCTGTTGCTGGTCACCAGAGAGAGGAGCTGAGCATCTCCCCATCCAATGTACCCTCAAGCAACTTGAAGACTGATGAGGTTGGACTTCATCAACCTTCTTTTTAATAAGGTGAGCAAGCCCAGTGATGTCATTTGCTCTTCCAAAGAGTTGTCTTTGAGACCTTTCATCATCTGTGTCTCCATCCTCTGGATATACTCTGGACGTACCTGTTATATTGAGGTGCCTGTAACTATATACAATACTCAAGCTGAGGCCACACCAGAGCAGAGGAGAGCAGGACAATCTCCTCCCTTGTCTGGCTGCAATCCTGTGACCAATGCACCCCAGGACATGGTTGGTCCTTTTGGCTGCCAAGGCACACTGCTAACTCATGTTCAACTTTCGGTTGACCAGAAAGTCCAGATCTCTTTCTGGGGGGCTGTTCTTCATCCTCATGTCCCCCAGTTTGTATCTATAACCAGGATTACCCCACCATATTATTGCTTGTTGTCCAGCTCCTTAGAATGCCCAGGTCTCTCTGTAAGGTCTCTCTATCTTCAAGGGACTCCCACAGCTCTTTCTGACTCATTATTAGCAGCAACTCAGCGTACATTCGAATCACACATCCAGAAATTTTATAAAAATATTAAAGAGCACTGGCCCTAAAATGACACAGAGGAGGATGTGCGGAGTGGAATAGCCTCTGCATTTACCAAAAGTGTCTCTGTGGCTGAGAGATCACTTTGGCCAGTACAGCTTGGTACTGTGCAGGCAGACCTTTCTCTCCCCCGTGCCGCTGGAAGGCACACACACACACACTCACCCAGGGAGCTTCAGACAGCTCATGTATTTTACCACAGATAAAGAAATCAGAGGGCTCAGTCGCTTGGAGTTCCAAAGAATAGATTATTCCCAAAGGTGTCCAGCAGCAAAAGAGGACGAATGACCCTGAGTGACCATTGATATAGAGATACAGAGCCAATAGTCTGAGGGCACAGGGGCAGGGAGAAGGCAGGGGCTCCAATGACCAGTGGGGAGAAGGGAGGGGCAGAGTGAGGTATCAGGTTAAGGCAAATCAGCATAGGAGGATTTACACAGTCTAGAGAGGGACCATTCAACACTCAGAGGGGAATTTCAAACCTCAGAGCTTTCTCACCACCGTGTCTCTGCTGCCCTGGGACCCCTCGCCTCCCCGGCAGCCCCCGAGGTGGTCTCATCCACCACAACACTAAAACTGTGCCCTGGAGAACTCCACTGATGACTAGATGGTAGCCTGATGTAAACCCATTTCATTATAACACTTCAATCCTCACCCATATGCCAGTTGTCCACCTAACACCTCACCAGTTATAAACTTCTACTGAAAAAATCTAGCCTCACATGAGGATTCTTGGTATCCAGATATTTAACTTCAGCTCTTTGGAAAATGTAAGTAGCTCTGAATTTGATAGCATAAAGAAGCTAATAAAAATATGACAAAATAAAAGCTGTATCTTACATTTTCAGTTGAAATACTTAATTTATCCCATTTTTTACAAGGATTTGTTATTAGAAATCTAGATGGCTAATTTTACTCATATCATGTTGGAAACTGAAGTCTTATATATATATGTAGCAAGAATGACAAAAGTTTTTGTTTATTTTCATTGCTCATCTCACTTTATGCTTTATTTCTCTTCAGTAACAACATAAGATTCAGGAGTGTGTTCTAAGAATCCCAGCTGCAAAGTTCTTCAGAGAATTTCAATGTTATCTTTGGGATTTAAAGCGTAAAAAATGAACAATCAGCCTCTGAATAAGTCTGCTTTTAAAACAAAATAGACAAAAAGAACAAAAAACAAAGCCCCAAACTAAAACAAACTAAACAAAAAATCCCCCAACATTGCACACCCCCCACTCCAGTGGGATGGGTAGTAGAATCATGAAAAAAAGATCAAATCCATGTGTTGAGATAAGAATAGCCAAATAATTGAAATAATGGAAAACATAATAACAATAATATAAATAATATCACTCACAATCATAATAGGAATCTGAAGGAGAGAGAAAGAGAGGAATAAAACACAATCAAAACAAGTGATGTACAATTCAAGTATTCAGTGCTCACTGGTTTATGGGAAACTGAGATCTCAACTGAGGCCAAGCCAAAATTAAGACAATAATTATAAACATTATTCTCATACTAAATTAAAAATGCAGCACTACACCAGCTACCAGCAAGAAAATTCATCCTACCCCAGACATAACCAGATCTGTGGAAACAAAAGCAAGGAAATCAGATCCTTCTCTGCAGCGTCCAGTGACAGGAGTCTCAATTTAAAACACATGAAAATCCACCTGAATTCAAGGGCAGAAATTCTTACTGCAAGCATGGTCAAACACCTAAACAAGCTGTCCAGAGAAGCTGCAGATTCTGCATCTTTGGAGATATTTAGGATCCAACTGGACAACGTCTTGGGCAACCTGCTCTAGCTGATTGTGCTTGAGCAACTGGGGAAGCAGAAGGGACAAGAAGGTGTATGTGGGCAGGAAAACCTGCAGGAGTGCTTTCCAATCTCAGTCATTCTTGCTGTGAAGCAAGGGCTTAAGCATAGTCATAGCATGTCTGTCAACCATATTCCCTCTCACAAAGCACGTTTTTTGCATCACAGCACACCCAGGGGATCTCCCTGATGCCTGAAAGGGTCTGTGTGACAGCTATGCTGTCAAATGGAGGGCAGGAAAACAAGAACATTATGATTGTCCAGAAACAGTTCTTGCACAAAAATAATTTCCCAGAGTTTGCTTTGCAGCCAGTAATAGAAGTGGATCGAGAGGAAATAAAGGAATCCTTAGTCTTATTATTGTCTGACAGACAAAATTCCCTTTTCCCTTGTTCTTGCAGCTTTTCATTCCCTCTCCTGAGCCAGACTGACTTGCTTTTTCCGATTTAATTGTTGCACTTCTTCTTTTTCGATTTCTATTAATTTCCCCTGTTATTTAGTACCTGTCTGTCTACTATAAATACAATTTTCTCACAATGATTGTGTCTTCCTTTCTTCATTGTTTTTGCGGATTTTTTTTAATCTTCTAAATGTCTTGTAAGTCAGGTAGTATTTCATCCTCTCTGTGTTTCTGTGGCTTTTATTATATACTGCTGTTAAGAAGTAGGATGCAGTGTAAGTCACCTAGAACCTTCACTGACAGAGACTGTGCAGATGAGAGTTTCTGCAGCACAGACAATGAGAAAAGAGGGAAACCTCCACTCTCTTTACATAATTCTTTGAAGCCAGGAGGAGGAATTAAAAAGAAACCCAACTGTCTTCCAGCAGTCTCTTGTGAATTATTTTGGAGCTGATATGAATGAAAATAGTAGAAGAGAAATTCAGATGACTGACATTTTTATTTTTTTCTTTTTATTGCTTCTTCCTCATACCTTGTGGTTACTTTTCATATATTATATCCTATTGCTTCGCTTTCTCACAACGTAAGATACCTCGTTTTTATGCAGCCCTGACTTAAATTTCTTTAACAAAATCTGTTTGGGATTTGAAAGCTGCTTGTATGATCTCGGTTTTATTTATATTTTCTTGAAGATTTCGTCTGTTGGTGACAACACATTATTATTGATACTTCTTGAAGCTAACTTTTCTAAAGTACTTAAAGTACATTTTGCACATGTTTTGATGAATGCTGTGTGAGGAGAGAAAAATTTAAAAGCTTAAAGCAAATTTGTTGATGAAAATTCTAAAAATTGTGTTTGATCACTTCATGGATCATGATTTGGTGCCTTATTATGGAATAAATCTCTTTAGTGAGCCATTTATATCAACAAAAAATAAAGTTACTCGAATGTTGAATATGGTAAATTTCAGGGATTATAGATTTATTTCAGGCTAAAGTCATAAAGGCAAAGGAAATCACTGAAATAGACACAGTAATTTAATGGCAGAAATAAACTACATATAAAATGCATGGATATTTAATGATGAACTGAAACATTGAAGGTTCTGCTACTATTTAATTTTTTTTCAAAGGCATATGAAGACATGGAGGAAATTTATACATACAGTAGTAATCAGGTTAGAATTTTTATTAAGAAGATAACATTTAAATTGTTCAGAACCTAAAATACTTTCTAATTAAATTATCTGTTGAGTTTCAGAATTTGAATTTATTTTGTAAGCCTGGCTAGGTGGTTTTGGTTTTCTTGGTTTTTTTGGGTTTTTTGTTGCTTGTCTGTTTGTTTTGGTTTTGAGTTTGTTTTGTTTGGTTGTTTTGGTTGGTCTGGTTGGTTTGGGGTTTTTGGGGGGTTTTTGTTTGGAGTTTTTGGGGTTTGGGTTTTTGTTTCTTTGGCTGGTTTGGGGTTTTTTTTTCTAATGATGAAATATTGAATATTTGTACAAGAAGTTTGGCATAAAGGAACCTCACCAGAACAAAAACCATCACAGCATTTGCTTGCCTTCTGATACTCTTAAAGAGAAGGAATTAGGAATGGAAGAAATGGAAAATCATTTTCATCCAATAGATTTAAGTATTAATATTGTCCCTTGGTATTCCGATAGATTATTTTGCCAGTCATCAATCCATAGTCAGAGTAGATATAGTGAACTATTATTGAAAAATTCTTAAAATATTTCTGAGGGTAGGAATCAGCTGAGATGCTAAGTCCATGGAACTTCTGTAAATAATATTTGTTCGTAAGCTTGAGAAATATTATAGTAGTCTAATGTATGATTCTGAAGTCAAGGGCTGCCCATCAGGAGCAGCATTCCTTTTTCTGTCCTCTGAAGAAAAATCTGAAGGCTGCAGAACACAGACAGCTGTGTAAGAGAAAAAAGGTATGGATTTTTTTAAATACAAAGAATGTAAAGAAAACCTAGTCTTACCAAGAGCCAAATCTGTGGAGTATAGGATTAATTATTCTTAATAAATAAACTATAGGTTTGTTGTATTTTTAACACTTAGAAATAATTTATCCTTTTTCATAAGATATTGAAAACGTGTGTTATTTCAAGTCTATTACTATTACATTAATACCTTCCTTTTCTTTAACATTCAAGGTATGAAAGGAGAGGAGGTACTTCTGCAGGAAAATTTTTAAGGGAATTCTGTCAACTTCTGAAGTAGGTCTTTGAGTTTCTGAACTAAATTGCTAGAATACAGATGGCAATAACTTTGTTCTTTACTTATACAAGTTAAAAGTTTAAATATATTTTCATTTTCCCACTCTACTAAATATTTATTCTATAGAGCAAAGACACCTATGACACTATTTTTTTTATGTGGTTTTCTTTATTCTCCCCTACCAGCAAGAGAGTGTTTGGTTTCCTCTATCTATTTATGCTGTTAAAAAATGAGATCTCAAAATATTTGTGCTTTATCATTTACTTTTACTGACATAATTTTGAAATCTTATCACTCTTAACCCACAAGATTTTATAGAAAAAGGTTTACAGACACTTAGGGAAGATATTCAGCAATAACAAATGATGTAGATATATAAAAGAAAGAGAAGCAAGTAAATGAAATCATAAAGCAGACTTCACTGATAAATAAGGTGAAAATAAATAGTTGCAAATAAGCTGACTATTGACAGACTGCTTAGTGCATTTATGAAATTTAATGCTTTCTATCTCCGTACTTTTCAGCTCTAGTAAAATAATTTGAATATGGACTTCAGACAAAATGACTCTAGTTCTCCAGGTTATGTTTAATTTAGTGGAGAAATAAATCTTCACAAAACCAAGGTAGTGCCAAATTCCAGAGCAAATGGTGTCTGAACAGCTTGTATTCAATTCCCAGTATACTTGCTTCTTTCACTACTTTTTTCCACTGCCTCACTCTCCATCAGCTTCTATTAAATAGGGAGCTGTGGACAGCTGGCATTTAAATGTCAGACACTAACAGCAAAGATTCCTCCTGGACCACACAGTCTGTTATAGTGGTGTTTTCTAGTTTAGTCTGGTAAAAACTTATCACATCATGGGCAAGCCACTCACCTATTCTCCAGTTCTGTGCCTGTTATTGAAGCAAATAATATCTCTGTTTACTTCAGTGAGAGCTTTGCCTGTATAGGAAAACAGGCTATAAAGCTTTACCACTTCTTTATTTCTGACCCATACACTTACCCATTTTCATACCCTGACTGATACTTTTCAGATTTCATTATTGCTTTATGGAAACTTTATTATTAATCATTTCTGTAGACAATCTATCTTTCCTACTCCATAAAAGATTTTCAAATATCATCTGAGATCACATGCATTTGTCTCTAAATGGTTACAGGCAAGAAATACAATGTCAAAATCTTTACCGAGAGAGTCATTATTTCTGTTTATTTTCTATAACTGCAATTAATTCTTTGGCCTTTCCAGTGCAAATAAGTTTCAAGGGTGTGTGTAAAAGCAGGTATTATCAAGCAAGATTTAAACCTGGAAAATATTTTTACTCATTATTTTCTTTCTCTGAAAATCAGTTGCTTTCTTCTGTTTTATGTTTGAGTTTCTGTTTTTAAAAATTCCGAGATAAGGGGGAAAGAAAAGACCAATAATGAACAGAATTAAGTATTCTCAAAAAAAAAAAAAACCCAACAAAAGCCCCCCACCTCCCCCCCAAAATCCTCTAATTATATCTTTTGAATAAGTTTCACACAACCTCTAAGGTTCTGAGCTACAATTCAATGTCAAGTTTCCTGAAGCAGTCACAGGGTGAGTCTACTACATTCTGCTAATTGTATCACATTAGGCATACTGTTAGTGCTATTAATAAGTGTGTCGAGCAATTCCTCTTGACAGGTTGCACCCAAGGCAGAGAAATGCCAGTGGAAGTTAAAAGAGATCAAGAGAAAATGTTTTTTCATTAGAAAATCACTGAAACATTCTCTATCTCTTAGAAGCAAAATGAAAACCACTGGAATACGATTCTGAGAATGGGTACATTGCAAATATAATCCATAATTTTAATGTATGTGTAGTACAATTAAAACATCCTAATAAATATTAACAATGTTAATAATATTAATAATAATAATAATAATAATAACACTACTACTACTACTACTACTACTACTACTGCTCCTCCTACTATGTTGAAGTCTGGGGCTAGTTCATTACAAAGGTTCATGTTCGTAATACATGTAATATATTCTTTGTAGGTCCAAAAGGTAAGGAAAAACTCCTTACTAGATAGTAAGAAGAAAAAAATAATAAAATAAATAAAACTCAAGGGTGGAATTAAAACTTAGGTTCAGACACATAAATTTAGGTATCAACAATCTTTGTATATGCAAATAAGCTATCTCTAAACTCCTCTTGCAGCAGATGAAGACATGGAAACAGATTCAGTTGATCAAAAGGCAATGCCTTCTGCCACACCATAACAATTTATATCATCTGCATGGAGCTGTAAACTATTACACTGGTCCTCAGGGAGATCATCAATCTTCCACACTGATAATTGGATTCCAGGTAAGATACCCCAGGATATTTCAAACATTGTGAGAGGACTTCATTTGAGCAACTTAATCATATTTTTAATTAAAATAGAGCAAATCACAGAATCACCGAATGGGTAAGATTGGGAGGCACCAAAGTAGGTCATCTGAGCCAACCTCCCTGCTCATCCTAGAGCACATGGCACAGAACTGTGTCCAGATGGCTCTTGAGCATGTCCCGTGAGGGAGACTCCACAGCCTCTCGGGGCAATCTGTTCCAGTAGGTGGTCACTCATACATTAAAATTCATCCTCATGTTCAAGTGCAACTTCCTGTGCCTCAGTTTCTGCCCATTGCCTCTTGTCTTGTTTCTTGGAACCACCAAGAAGATCCCAGGTGCTTCCCCTTGACACCCTCCCTTCAGATACTTATATAGACATTGCTGAGGTCCCTCCACAATCATATCTTCTTGAGGCTGAACAGGCCCAGCTCCCTCAGCCTTCCTTCAAGATAAGATGCTGATAAGAGAGATGTTCTAGTCTTTTAATCATCTTTGTTGCCCTCCACAGGACCTGCACCAGGATCTCCGTGTCTCTCTTGCACTGAGGAGCCCAGATCTGGACACAGCACTCCAGATGTGGCCTCGCTAGGGCTGAGCAGAGTGGCAGAATCACCTCTCCTGACCCGCTGGCAATGCTCTTCCGAATGCACCCCAGGACACCATTGGTCTTCTTGGCCACAAGGTCACACTGCTGGCTCATGGACAGCTTGTTATTCACAAGCACCCCTAGGTCCTTTTCTGTAGAGCTGTTTTCCAGCAGGTCAGCCCCTAGCCTATGCTGGTGCATGGGGTTATTCTTCCCCTGGTACAGGACCTTGAATTTGCCTTTGTTGAATTTCAGTTCTTTTCTGCTCATCTCTCAAAAATGTTGAGGCCCCTCTGAAGGACTGCGTAGCCCTCTGAGGTATATGCTACTCCTTGTGGGTTTGTGTCACCAAAGACCTTGCTAAGGAGACACCTGTCCCTTCACCCAAGTCATTTATGGATAAGTTAAATTATACTAGACACCGCTACCGACAGGCCTCCAACACTGTGACACTGATTACAACCTCCTGGGACCTGCCAGCTCTCAATTCACCTCACTGTCCACTTGTGAGGCGTTCTCCCCTCCCCTGACCCCGCCCCCCTGACCCCTCCTGACTGGATGATGTGAGTCAGGACCGCCTCCCAGTCCAGGGATAAAAACCCCAGCAGGAGCCAGAAGGAGCTCTCTTTTGTTCCAGCCTCGATGGAGCTTAACCTATTCCTATCTCCCCTTCCCCCTCCATAGTTTCTCTATCACTTCCCCTGTTACCCTAAAATAAAATCACCATGGAGACCGGGAACAAGACAGCTGCCTTTTTAAACCTGCGACACTTCTGCAAGAACCGAGTCTGACCAGCTTCACAGCCCGCTGCCATGAAGAGCTTTCCCTGTGTGTTCCAGCTTCTGGGCAGCCCTGCCCCCGCAGCAGGGAGGAGGCTGCCCGAGAGTTTACACTGCTGCATTCACTCATCTGGTTCATCAGATGTATGGGGTGCCTGTGCTTTTGTAGAGTGGAAATTGGATGTCAGGTGGGTCATTATAAGATGGTGTCTACCCTGTAGACACATTATTATTATGAATGATAAAGTTCTAGGACAACTCAGTTCTGTAAATACAGGAGAGCAGTTCCATTTAATTTTCTATACCTACTCACATCTCCTTCAGCTGCTGATTCAGAAGGTCTCCGTAATTGCTGTCAATACTGAAAGCCTCATGCAGATTTCTCAGGTAACCAAGAGATTTTCAGATTACACTACAAACCTCTGTTTGACAAGTGAATTGATCTCATAGTCAGTAAATTCAATGGAGAGCTACACATTTGTTTTAAAATAGCTGTTTATTTTAGGGTGAGATGAGTCAATTGAGTGCATTGATTATCTCATCCCTGTGGGAGCTGACACAGCTAACTCACTTGTAGTCACACTGTATACACCAAGAGCGTATAGTTGCCTATACATAGGTTCTTGGTGTGTCCTAGGATACACTTTTTGTGTTCAGCTGTGGCTTCTGGAAGGCAAGAGTCTGTCATAGATCCTGTGTCACATCTTTCATACCTACACTGGTGCTCTAGATGTCTGGGGTTATTTGAACTGTCATTAGATGCTTATGTGTGGATGAGTGAAACAAATACTTTAAGCCCATTAAAGATAACTCCCATACAATATGTCTGCTATTTTTGGTCTCTAGATTCTCTTTTATGAAAAGTTCTTCTGTCGCTGTTGAGCCGCTAGCAGAGAGAAGGAGACCAGTCCTCAGTGTGGCATAAAGATCTGTATTTTATTAATTAATTCCAACTTATATAGACTTTCAAAGGTCACCCAGATTGGTCAGTTCGAAACCTCCACCTAGGCCGATTGGCCAGGCCTGAACTGTCCACATCCGAGAAAACTGTTTTAATAACATCCAAACTTTATCTTTGTTTATAAAAACACAGGAAGAAGAGAGAAAGAATTCTCACGGAAAAGGTCTGTGCTAGCCCCAGTTTTCTTTTTTTTTTTTTTTTTTTTCCCTTCACATTTGAAAAGCTCTCCTTTCTTTCTTTTAGAATCTTTTGAAATGCTTTCACTTAATTGTCCTCCATTGGGAGGTTCTGCTTAACTGAAAGGGAACAGCAAGAGCAGGGTTGCTCCATGAAATGAGCCAGAGCCAAGTCTTGTCACAACACAGCCGTGAACAGCAATCTTACCAACAGAGATACAGTCCCTGAGTTCAAAAGAAGCTCTAGGTCTTCCAGGCAAAAGGGATTTTCAAGTGAGGTTTATCACAGCATGTAAGGCCTGTATAGGTAAGGTGAGGCCTGTGTAGGTGGACAAAAGAATCAGAAGCTCCTGACAGCAACAATGAATAAGCATTGCTCTATCCAGAGTACACAAAATTTACAAAAATTTAGAGGTCTTACAGATGAGAATTTAAAAGAATAGTGTAAGTGGAGCAAATTATATTTTCACATGTTTAGATTAAAATTTGTTGATCCGTTAAGCTGAGTACTATCTTTGGAAAAAACAGATCTGATATTCAGATTTTGAAATAATGACCCATAATCTACTTTATCATTTCCTGATAGCATTTTGTGACTTGCAAGTAATTACAGTCACCATGTCATCTTTCAACTGAATAGTTTTGTAAGTTCTTCTTCTGTACTGACCGAGAGACCAGGCAGACTATCCCATACCAGCAAAAATGGCACTACATGTATGTACTTAGGCAACTACTTCATTAATTGAATGCATGACCATATAGTAAAATTGCCCCTCAGGTAAGTTTCATATTCACATCCATTGTTTCATACCTCTAAATTGAAATCTATGTTAATATGGAGCTAAAGTCACTCCCCAGAATCTTACTAATCCTCACTGATAACAGCTACATTCATTTTTGGTTCCTGTAATCCTATTGCATTTTCTATGAAAGTCTCATTTCCTTATGAATTGTGCCATGCTTCATTTTCTCTTAAAAGAAACAAGAACTTGGAGGGGTATAGAAGCAGTAATACTCCGTGAGAAACTACCTTTGTGGTTGAAAAATTTGTTATCTAGAGATTTAATGGTCATTTTTATGTATTTTTCTGAAACAAAAAGAGAGAGAAAAGCGGGTAAGGAGAAAGTTTATGAGAGTCAGTTCAATGAAAATCTATTCTCTATGGGTATAATCAAGCCATGGAAGATTCCTTGCAGCCTCCATTCTTGAAAATTATCAAGACCTAGGTACACAAAATTCTGAGAAATCTGATCTGCTCTGATCTGAGAGCTGACTACTCAAGTTTTTCCTTCAAATCTGATACGTATCCAATTTTAAATGTTTCAGGCTTGATTTTTTTTTTGCTGTTTTGTTAGGGTTTTTTTAATAAAATTATTTCTCATGGCTGTCAGCCCATATTTAATTTGTAGAAGTTTTATGTTTTCTATATGTAATTTTTCTTTCATTCATATATATAAAGCAATATTAAGCCTCCATTAGTCTTGCTGGTTTTGTATTATACAAAAGCTAGAAATTTTTAATTCATCTCTGCACTTCAACTATTATGTGCATTTCATATGCAACAGTAAAAACTTTCCACAGTAATGACCTTTACTTTACATTTCTTCCAGATATGAAACCAAAAACATTTGAAATCAAATTTAATATGAAAGAGTATTGGATTCAGTTAAGTTGTTTGAGAGTGATATACACTCTGTGACACATTTAAGTCAGAGTACAGATGTGAAATACCTAGTGGTGGCTCTGAAGCATATTTCTGAACTATTTTATTACTTCTACAAACACAGAAAGAGTTCTCTCAAGTTTAATTATAAGGATATGTTGTAGATAAAGGACTACATGAATGGAGGTATGACCATGTTTCTAACAGTTATCTAAAAATGAAATTTGTATTAAAAACACAGGCTGTATTCTCTTTATAATAAAATATCATCACTAAAAAACTGCCAGCAACCCTTCTTATCAAAGACATGGAGAAGATAGGAATAAGATTACTGAAAATGTAAAAACTAAATTAGCCCTTTAACTATAATAGCAATCTTTAGCCCATTTGCCTTTTGCTTTCAAAGCAATAATAAGTGTACTGCATCTGGCTGGGATGGAGTTAACTTTGCTTCATGGCAGCCTCTATATTTCTCTGGTTTTGGACTTGTGTCTACAAAACTGAAAGTCTCGCTATTGTTGCATTATTCTTGCTCAAGGTTTTATCTTTTTCTCAGAGAGAAGGCTGGGGATGGGCAAATTAGGAGGGGACAGAGCTGGGACTGCAACCTGAATTATCCAAAGGAATGTTCTGTGACATATAATATCCTGCTCAGCAATAAGACCTAAAGAAGAAGAAAAGGAAGTGGAGAGCAGGATGTTGTGTCCCAAAGTAGGCCATTGCTCAGAGACTGTGTGGGCATCAATCTACTGGCGTGGTTGGCAAGGAATTTCCTTCTTCTTCTTCTGTCATTTCCTTTGTCTTCTTTTTTTTTTTTTTTTTTTTTTACTTCATCCTTTAACTGTCTTTGCATCAAGTGAAAAGTTTTCCCACATGTCCTGCAGGATGCAGTGAGCAAGCAGCTGTGTGGCTGCTTGGCTGTTGGCTTGTTTCAACCTATCACAATGAAGATAAAATTTTACAATAAATAATTATTCAAAGTTTTACTAATTATTTTCCATTCTGAAAAAAAATCTCGCAACATGCATATGTGTTGACATATATCTCTGTGTATGTACATATAAATATATATTTATTCCACTTACTGCTTTCTAGAAATTGTTTCCTTTTATTATTTCCCACAAAACTTAGAAAACCAAATGCTGTTTCAAATTTTGGAATGTGCTTCTCTTTCATAATTGATGAATCCTGATACAAAACACAGACTGATGATTTTTACACTGAATCTGACCTCTGATTTAGAAACTGATAACTGATAACCTGTACAAGAGTCAGACTGTGCATAAACTTTCTGTGAAGTATCTCCCCCATAAGAGATAAATTTGGCTGGTAAAGATTGATTAATGGCAAGCTGTGCTGGGTTGGGCAGTAGAGTTAATTTTATTCGCAACGGCTAGAAAGGGTTGTGGTTTTGATTTGTGCTGAGCATGGGGTTAACAATACAGAGATTTTTAGTTATTGCTGAGCAGGGCTTGCACAGAATCAAGACCTTTTCTGCTTTCTGTATTGCCACTCTGGAGAGGAAGTTGGGGTTTTGTGGGATGTTGGGAGTAAACACAGACTGGACAGGTGATCCAAACTAATCAAAGGGATATTCCAGATGATAGGACATTGTGCTTAATACATAAATCTGGGGGGAAGAAGGAGGAAATGGGTGGGACCTTTGGAGCGATGGTGTTGGTTTTCCCAAGTCACCGTTACACGTGATGGGGCCCTGCTGTCCTGGAGATGGCTGAGCCCCTGGGACTTGAGGTGTGTTTAGTCACGCTCATCCTCATCTTGGAGAACAGCAGTGAATAAAGGCATCTCTGATTCCAGTGAGACTGGAATTTCAGTCCTGTCATTTCAGCTGGTGTTTTACATTCAGGTAGAGATATTAGAAGTCTTTTGTGTTTTCCTAATAAAACAGTAATAAAATCTTTACAGTTAAATTACAAGACCTTATATTTTATTGAATGTGAGTTGACCCACTGACATTTGAAGGACTTCTTTCATGTTTATATGCTGTTTTAAACAAAGTAAAATTCTTTAGATCCTGATTTACACATGCTGTGCTTCTACCTATTCTTTTTGAGAATTTCTGAAAACAGACCATCTGTGGTTTCTGCCTATATCTTTTCTGCTTCGAACTGTCTTGTTGCCATGGAATCTCTGCTCTGCCTTAGGAAAATAAGTTATTGTTTAAAAGAGAAGGTGTTTGTCCAAGTACACAGCAAAATTAGCCATATATCCAATATCATTAGATCAGAAAACTTTAAAGCAAAACAGAGGGTTTTTAAAAATGATTTATGATGTTTATCTAAAACCTGGACTGTGTCATTAACTAAATAGTGTCATTCAAATGGTTCTACCCATACTGGATACCTGGGCAGCCTCTGCAATAATACAAACATTCTCAGGCTTTGGTATTAATGACCAGTGGAATAAGGTTCTGCAATTCCATGTGTGTGATCTGCATTGACAATATGGGTGTATCAACCACCAATCAGAGAGAATGAAATACATGTTCTTCAGAGAAAAACTTTGTACAGCAACATACATGACCAAGATGAGACAAATTATTTCTGTAATTGACTGAGAAATTTGAAGATAAATGCTTTAGAGTGCCTCAGATGAGTTCAGATCTCTGGAGAACAGCAGACGACAACTGAAAATGGTAGTTCTGGAATCTGTAAGCCATATTTCAAATGCCCAAGCAGTTCATTTTAAAGTCCACCACTCTCCAAAGTGGCAGAGTCAAAGTTAATTTAGGTCACATGTATGCAGATAATCTCACATGGACTGAAAACAGCTACAAGTCTGTAGCAAAGGGATAGCAATATCTCAGTTTACAGAACAAATAGTGGTTTCATGGGATACCTTCAAGGGAGTAACGCTAAGGGTTGATTTAGCTAATGGAAATGATATCATATCCTTAATTTTGAGAAGCTGAGGGCAGTAGTTAGAACAAAATGCTAACTCAGATTAAAAAAAAGAGATTTATTATACTGGACAACAACTCTAGTGAAGTTACAAAGTAAATAAAATTTCAGGGCATTAGTTTGGGTTGCTTTTGTTTCTTTTTTTAATTAAAGGTTATGAAAATTACTAATGACAGCAGCAGGTATTAAACAGATATAAACCTAAAATTAAATTTGTTGTAGTTAAAAATCACATTTTTAAACTTCTATAAAACAAAGATCATCAAATTTGATCTACAGTAACTTTCCTTTATTATACTAAATTGACTGGCTTATTTTGTTGCTTTCATCAACTGCCTTTTATTAAATATTTACATTTCAACTGTTCTTCTCTATAAAGCTCAAATATAGCTACAGTTGCAGATGAAGATTCCTTTCCTGAATAAAATTTAATCAGCTTATCATAAATAAGAAATATTTAAAAGAAAGAGCAGAAGGCACTGTTATTTAGATGTTAATGATGTCCCCAAGTTACTTGAGTCAGGTAAAATTTTAAGGGAAGGAAACTAATAATTATCTGAAATTTTAACAAAAAAGTCATTCCTCATCTTGAACTAATTTAGTATTACACAAATTAGAATGAAAAAAAATCTAAAGACCAGCGAAACAAATGAGAAGGAATGCAAAGTAAGGGTGGACTCTACTAGATATGATGAAGTCCTTGACAAGATATAAGAAAATATTTTTAGTATGATATTTGGAAAAAAAATTAATGAAAAAGGAGATTATCACCTAAACATTGAAGAAAAAGTATCAGGATCTTGCATAGATTAAACTTAATATACAGAAAAATTAGCTAAATAGTATGGTATGCTTATCTATTTTACTTTATATTAAATGCATTGCTCTTTGAAATCTGTTACTTGCCTTGTCCTGTTCTATTGGTAAATGAAATCAGAAATTGCTGTACACTTCTTTGTAAAACATAGATAGTATTTTGGTATTTTTAGAGAAAAACACATAGCATAGCTGATTAATATTCATGTTTACATTTACAGCTGCACAGAGAATGAACATCAGAAGAGAGAAAAAGAGAGACTACAACTGAGCAAACCAGCATCGTATTATTCTTTCTCAGTGACTAAGTATATACCACTAAACTTATGACTGTAGTACCAGAGCAAAAGGATAAGTGATTCAAAATTCAAGTTGTAATTGAGTTTTAAGGGATTTTTTACCATGTAGAATTCAAAGCAGTTTCACATACTATATGACACTCCAGAAAAGTTAAAATTTTGTCATCTATCAGATCAGCCTGGTAATTAAGATTCAATTTGAGCTCTACATTCGGGAATCTCATGGAGTTTATTGACTAAAATGAAACTGCTTCAAGGCAGAACAAAATTAGAATTTCTCAAATCACTGGTAAAGATTGAAAATGTAAATTGTGAAATATCATTATAATTAAGAGGTTCTGGTTACATGCTTTCTGGTGCATCCACCAATTCCATTTCCTCATGACTGACTTAGTATATTCACTAAATTGCAGATCCTGCTTTTTTTTTTTTTTAATTTTTTTACTTCCTAGAGGCACTATGAAGACATGAAGCATTAAGGAAATACCAGTAGTATTAAGCATTCAAAAAAGTCTTTATTTGTGGTTTTTTGAAGTAACCTTTCATTGGAAGACATCTTTCCAAAACTGGGAAAGGTATGGACTGTAACTCAGTTTTTTATTGGTTTGATTCTTCTACTTATTGTTTTATGTGTCAAAGCAAGTATTCTCAGTATTATCAATATTATGGCAGTACCTTTCAGTTTGTTTATGATTGATATCCTTTGAATTGATTATAGAAAACAGTATCTCCTATGAATCAATTAGAAAAATTCTTGTTTAAACTTAATCTGGTAATTAATATTCACAGTCTACTGAGATAATGGAAGAAGTAGCCTTCAGAAGTAGCCTTCAGAGAAAGGTATCTTGTCCTTGTAGGACAAACAGACTGTTACGATTCTGAAAAACATCTTCTTTCCTCTAACTATTTGACTGCAAAACATTCAGCATGTAAAAACAGGATAGCATAAAAACCAAGCTGCAGCCTTTGTGTTGCAGAAAGCACTATTAAAAATATTTTTAAACCTCCAATATTTTTAAACTTCCTTATTCCATCTCGAAAATAAAAGTTTTACATTGTACTTTGCAAAAAGCAGATCACCCCCACACACAAAAACCCCAAACCAAAACCAAAATCTACTGAAAACTTAAAGAATCACTGCAGGTGTTTCTGTCTAGCTGGCAACCCATACAGTTCTAATCTGCATGTTTATAATGATGTTAACACATAGTCTAGTCCTCCCATTTTAATAAAATAGTCTTAGTAAATAACTAAAAATCAAAATAAGTAATTAATTTTTTTTTTATGAAATGGAAATACAATTTAAAAAATCTTAAATCAGTATGAGGCATATTTTTTCTTCAAAATTTGGGTTTGAAATCTTTGTAATTTTTGGACTGTGAAATTTTGCATTTCCAAATGCTTCGCAATTACAATTCCTAAAATTTTGTGATACTCTGCACTTGTACTGTACTTAGTATCCATGAAATGTCAGAATTAAACTCATGTAAATTAGTTTGGTGCCCTCTGACATTTACATTATCTTTCAGTTTTTAATTGCATGACTCCATACTCATTTTTATGCATACCCAAGCTACAGTCATTGAATGAAAATTCTTTTGCATTTTCCTTTTTTCTTCTCAGAGGTCTCCAAGGGTTATTCCTTAGATGTGGTCCAAATTATTCATTAAATGTAAAATTATTAATCTTCAAATAATTAATTAATATGTCTTTGAGAATGTTACTGAGGTGCTCTGACCACAGCATCTGAATGCTGAATTGATCTCAGCAAACATTTTTGTGAAACTAAGTAACACTACAGTCTTCATCTGTACAGATAAGAGGTTCGGAGAGTGTGAAGTAAAAGGTACTAAAAACCCACTTATCTCGGTGCCAAATTCAAAGCAGAGAAGCTCTGTTGTTTTTCTTGGTTGTGTAGAATTTTCACACAGAAATTCACATGTTCAAAATATATCACTAAATAAATTTAGTGACAGTTGTGAGCCATCACCATATCTGTAAATTTAAGTCTTGGTGTCTTCTACTGGATATTCTCAACGCAAAGAATATAAAATTAGTGAGTATTTATGAAGGTGTTGTTTCACCCTCAGAAAACAACTATTTAAAATCGGTTTATATTACATTCTTCAGAATCTGATTCAGTCTCCTTAAACAGAAGGATAGTTTTCTTTCTCTAATTGAAGTTAGAGTTCCAATCCAAAAGAGAAAGACTCAGTCTCTCTGTTGTCATTTGTTAGTGCAAAATGTTCTTAATTGAATGAATCTTGATCCACCAATTTTTTGACCTGAAGTTACAGTAATATCCAGATAATTGTGATGTATGGGTGTTGCGGTTTTTAGTTTCTGTGATGGTATAGCAAGCTGCAGTCCTTACTGGAGAGCATCTCTGCCCAGCCCGGGTAAGCACCTCAGTGCCCCAAACTTCTGGTCACTGTGCTCTCACCAGCCGGGGAGCCGATGGCTACCGCTGGTTTCGTCTGCTGATCACAACGCAGCGACCATGGGAGTTGTTTATTCACATGGTCCACCAGAGGACAAAGACCTCCCAGAGGCCAACACACCTCATGGGAAAGACCTCATGTGCAAAGACATCATCATGGCGAAGGGTCAGGGGTTTTCTAAGGTGACAGGGGGGTGGGGAAAGTACATTGGCCCAGTGATCTCAGGGCACAGGGACAGTACATGGGCAGACTTAGGGTACAGGAACCAATAGGGAAAACCTGAGGAAGTGGTCAGGGCCAGGGGCGGGAAGGGATCTTAGGAAATATTTTTTAAAATTTATTTGCATGTGCTTATGCATGATAGTGAGTGCTTCTCAGTATCGTAAGGCAGTATCTGCCAGAACCATTTCACTGGGATAAATTTTAGTAAGGTTGTCTTGTCAATTACAATTAAAGGTGCTCCAATCCTGCTCCGAGTAACAAATAGCCCATACCTAGTTTTCTGTAACATAATGGAAATTAGGACTTGTTCTGCCAATTACAATTAGAGGGATGAATACCATGGTGAAAGGTCACTCAGCCTTTGGGTGAATTGAATGATTTTCAAGAAGATGCTTTCAACATGTAATATCTTTTAACTACATAATATTAATGTAACAAAACAGTAGACTTTCTGGGGTCAAAGTACTAATGGTGTCCATTAGTGCCTTGAATTCTATTCTTTGTTATCTTTTTCTTCAGAAAAAGTTGATTGTAACAAACATAAACACTAAACTGAAAATTTCCAATTCAGTTCCCATAAGCCACTGAAAAAAAATTAAGGTGGCAGACTCAATATTCATTCAAATGTTCAGTTACAAGTACTCAGATTAATAAAAATTAAAAACCTCTCAACCATATATTTTGCTGTATCTTGACTGCTAATGCATTTTAACAACAGAAAAAATAAGTCTAAATTTTTATTAAAAATAATAATGGGTTAGATAAATGATCACAGAAAAAGCCCCACATGAAACATCATCATGACCAGAAATTAGGTGAAACATTCATACATATTAAATAAATTAATTCTCTGATCTGAGAAACACTTTTTCCTTCCAAAATGGCATAAACATGAGTATTTACATATGCACTGGAACATTTAGGATTCAGGCAGGCATTAGAGAATGGCAAAGACAGTGACAAATGCATTAAAATAAAAAGCAAATGCCACAATATTCAATTCACTGCACCACAGTTTTGAAAAAAATAAACTGTTATTTTATATCTTTAATCCACTTTTACTGCATTCATTGCAGACAGACGAATATGAAAATAAACAGACTGGGGCTTTAGAAACTGTTGTTTTATGTTTAGGTTGTTGATTACTATAACAAGGTATTTTTTGAATTATCTTTAGCATTTTTTCCCCAAAGAATTCCTTTTGTATTTAGTACATTTTGTTCTTTCTATTAGCACAATAGATTGATACAAAGACCTTCAAAATTACATCTTTCACAATATTCATAGAATCATAGACTGGTTACATTTGGAAGGAATCTTAAAGATCATCCTATTCCAACCCCATCCCTGTCATGGGCAGGGATGACATCTACTAGACCAGGTGACTCAAAGCCCCCTCCAACCTGTCCTTGAAGATCCACAGCTTCTCTGGGCAACTTGTTCCACTGCCTCACCACTCTCATAGTAAAAGATTTCTTCACAATACCTGACCTAAACCTGCTGTCTTTCTGTTTAAAGGCATTCTTCCTCATCCTGTCATTACATGCCATGGCCTTGCCAAAAATCCCTCTCTAGATCACCTGTAGACTGCCTTTAGGTACTGGAAGGCTGCTAGAAGTTCTCCCCAGAGCGTTGTTCAGGCTGCACTATCCCAAACCTCTCAGCCTGTCTTCACAGGACAGGTGTTCCAGCCCTGTGACCACCTTAGTGACCCTCCTCTGGACTTGGTCCAACAGTTCTTCTTGTGTTGGGTCTGTATGTAGTACTTTAGGTGGGGTCTCACAAGGACAGAGTAAAGGTCAGCTCCCTTGACCTTCTGGCCATGCTTCTTTCAATGGAGTCCATGATATGGTTAATTTTGATGAACTTTTAGAACCAAAAAATTATAGAAATGTAATTTTCCCTTAAATAAAAAAGGCATTTAGTTTGAAAATCTCTGCTAAGTTTTATGAGGCAGGTTAATGCCAATGTTTTTTCTCTAGAGACAAGTTGCAATAGAAAGAGATAAGGTATCTTACATATCTGAATTTTTACAACACTAATAGAGTTGTAAAAAACAGCTCACATAGGCCAATGAAAAAATCACACAGGTCTGGAAGAAAGTCTTTCAATAATACTGATATTTTCATGTTGATAATTTCTAATAAAACTTTTTTTTACATATGCCTTATGATTTACTTAGTAGTTTCACTGTAACTAATGAAGAAACCTTAAAGAACAAGAATAAAAGGTGTCTTTATTCACTTTTCCAAACTAATTCACAATTCAGAAAATACTATTTTATTTCACAATCTGGCTAGATAATAACTCTAAATATCATTATGCAGTTGGATCTATTCTAGCTATATTCTATTTGAAAACTGCTGGATTCTTGTCCAACAAAGTTTCTTTAATTTTTTCTTTATATTTTTGTAACTCAGTCATTAAAAAAAAAAAGTGTGAAAGAACACCTTATCCATCAGCAATATGTGCAGATCTAACAGGATAATAGAGAACCTGTGTAACCTATGGGTTTAAAAATTTTATTCATTCTGTACATAAGCTCTCATTAGCTAAAATTATTATGTTGGTTATTAGTTCAGCCCTGCTCACCTTTTCAATTCTTACTAGAGTAGTTACAAGTCTGGAAAAGTATTATTTTATGGCAGAGGTCTTTGATGGGTCAGATATTAATTAGAGAAGTAAAGAAATTCATACTGAAATACTCTGTGCCATTTTGACCCATCTTCATTGTACTGCAACACCAAGGTGGTCTTTGAGACATGTTCAGTACTATACTTGCCAGAAATTAGTGAACCTTCAGTTTAAGAGAAGATCTAGTGAGATATAAATATCTCTCTCTTTTTTTTTTTTGTTATGAGTTTCTTGGTATGCCTCCACCCCTGCCTGACCTTTATTTCCCACAACCCTGCACAAATAATGACCATCAGCAGTTGCAATTGGATGCATGTGGTCGTAATAAAGGACTCCAAGTAGATCTGTGTGAGAGAGATAATAATAAAATAGCCAAAGGATACTCTAAGCAATTCACTTAAACCAGAGTGCCAAGTCAAGCCCAGTATGGAATACACTAATATTCCTAGTCAACATGCAAATATGACCATGAGTTAATTATCTAACTCTGTAAATAGTGGACAGCCCAGAACCTGTTGGGTTCTCTGGCACAGAAGTGGGCTGCACACCAGGACCTCCTCTTGAGAAGGGACACATCTCAAAGTTACTCCTTGAGGATGAGAGACTTCTTTTTGTGCGACATTCTAGGTTAGCGAATGGGAAGAAATGCACTCAAATTTTGAAATCTTAGCTAAAAGGATTGATTGTGGCATAAAGAGCTGAACAAGTCTGGGACTAAGTATGGATCCAGACACATCTGAACTCCCCTCTGAGAAGGAGTATAGAATGTAAGGGATGCCTTTCTGAACCTCATGACTCAAAAGGAGGATATCCCTGACTGTTTTGTCTAACCTTGTCCTCTATGCAGTAAATAATCCAGTGTACCTGGTCATCAAATCTTGTTAAATCACTGTCCCATTTACTATCAAACCTTGTTAAATTGCTAATTTATATCAACAAATGTATGGTAACATCCCTGTTACAAGTGAAATGGGTCACTCCGTCCACAACAAACACATGTATTAAAGGCCTGATAGCATAAAGACACTTACCTGTATGTTTTTCAAAGTTGGTGAAAGAACAGAAATCTAGTCAGAGAAGGAACACAGAAAAGAAGGTCCTTAAGGAGAACGGTAAGTGGCTAGTGTTCTGCTTGTTCCTGTGTTTTCATTCCTGACTGTTCCTTTTTTCTTTCTCTGTGTATGAACTTGCACTAGATGACAAAAATTAGTTGTGTATGAGAAAGACAATGGATTATACTCAAAGAGAACCACGATCTCTTTCAGGTGTCTCCACCAGTAAGAGAAAGAAAAAAGTGATGGGTGTTAATGAACAAAAACCCCGAAAAAAAGAAAATCCCATACAGTCTCCTGGGGAGGGGGGGTGGGTTGGGGGGGTGGTTGGGTTATTTTGGAGGTTTTTTTGTTTGGTTGGTTGGTTTGGGTTTTTTCGTGGGATTGTTTTGATTTGTTTTGTTTTATTTAGTTTTTAGGGGGTTTTGTGGTGTTTTTTCTTTGTTTTTTAAGCTATAGATGAATGATATTTTTTAGATTTTAAAAAGATAATTTTAATAAGACAAATTAAGTACTTTTAGTGAGGAGTGTAAATAAATCAAACTACTACCTATGTTCAGTTCACATTTGTAATAAGAAAGTAAATTATACTCAGACAATCTAACTATAAAAACACCCTCGTAATTGAGATAGAAATATTTTGTTTAGTGTTACAGAAATTAGTGAAATAATTTCTATCAACATACTGATAACTCTAAATAGACTTCTGGAGATATACATGTTGGCTAAAAACTAAAAACTGGATGGAGGTGTGACTTTAATTTGGATCAAGACCTCATAAAAAAAGATACTTGTTCACTGAAAACATTATTTAGGTGTATTTCTGGACTGTATCTTCAAATCAAAAACTTCATCTATTACCTTTTGTCTATATCTCTCAAAATGCCCAGTTTCAGAAAACAAAACACATTAAAAAAAACCCCACTCTGTCTCAGGATAACCTTTGTCTTCCTGATCTTTCCTTGTTTCTTTCCCACTGGATTTTAACATTCATCTGGATAAGGAAAATCTCCTCAAGTTTGAGAAGATTCTGTACCTCTCTCAAGGTACAAAAATTCCAGACATATTCAGAAATTAGGAGCTGTTCCTTCTAAACCTTTTGGGATCCTCTGTATGTTAGACATGTACGTGTTTTGAGTACCTTTGAAACAGGTTGTAAAACATTCATTGTGTTGAAGCTATCTATGCCCTATAGATTCAAGGTTCAGAGAATATAAGAAGAACTTCAAAGAGCACTGCAGCTTCAAACCTGAGTTTAATTAGTAATTTATTAACCCAGATTGATGGACGAGCAAAAAAAGGGACAAGACTTGAATTACCTTTCACTGTATCTCCTGTAATGAATTGGAGAACTTCTCCACTCTCACATGACTGTCACTTCCCAGTGGGATCTGCTGCTGATTTGGAAAGCGCTGCCATCCATGCAGGGGCCACTAGAAGGAGCCTCCAAGGCAGCAGACAAACACACTCACTGCATTTCAAGAGGGGCCCCAGCAGAGAGGACAAGAAATTCCCACCACTGTCATCTTCTGCCTTGCAGTGAGAGCCACAGGGTACTAGGAACTTGCTGTAATTGCTGCAGACATGTTCTTCTTGAGGAAGATGGTGCTGTCAGTCCTAGAACACAAAGGGATATTAAAAGGTGAACATAAAAAGCAGAGTTAAAGGATAAATACTAGATTCTAAAACTAGAATAGTCCCTAACTTTCAGGGAGGTTTTTCTGAATCAGATCATTCCAACTATTTAACCTTTAAAACATTAAATGCACTAACTGTTGTTGGCTCTGTATATGCATGTGTATACACAGATATAGCTATACATATATGCATATGGACTTTTTGTCCACAGCAATGGATATAGTGTTTCAACTTCTACGCACAGCTCAGATATGCCAGCTGTGTACAGACAGGCCATCAACATCTCTCTGTGAATAAGTTCCAGGCATTTCCCTTGTCTGTGTACCATTAGTCCCATTATTAGAAGCCTAGACACTTAAATAAGCTGTATAGGAATTTTCAGACAACTAATGGTTCTCTGTCCCCAGGCATATGGCACCTAGCTGCATCCTTCTGTTCAGTTTAGTTCCAAGTTCCTTTTGCAGATATTTTTCATAGACAATGAGAGCACAGCAACAAAGGATGCTGAGGTGAAGTAAGACGAAAGTGATGAATAGCTTGAAAAATTAAAGTAATGTGAATCATTGGGACCAGAATGTACCCATCTGAGAGTTCATACAGAACTAAAATTCAAAGTATCACCATCATGGGTGAACTATGCCTTTTTTTAAAATACAGCTTCTTCTGCATGTAGCCAAGTCCCTAATGGATTTCTGTCTATAAAAGAGAAGCCAAAGAAAGAAATATGAATTAGAGGTTGGACAGTTTCTACACAATTCCCTGGAAACCCAGTGCTTGATTTAAACACTAAGTAAGGTTGCTCCAGTTTTATGTTCAGATTTTTACTTTTATTCAGCCAAGATACTTGGGAACAGAAAGCATAGAATAACTACAAATTAGGTAGCTACATGAAATGTGAAGCGTGTATATGTGATTTTCTGAACTTAGTTGCATGTGCATCTTCGCTAAGTTATTTTTGCTATTGTCAGATTTGTAATGACCATTTTACATCTAGTCCTGACTGCTTCTTCTGTGTCAATTTCCGTGGCAGAAAGTTTTCATTTGAACTTGTCTTTAGCATCAAACTGAGAATTGAATATTGAGCTGTAAGACCTTCATATTTGGAGGTCTTTCCTGAGAAATGACCTCCCATCCCTGATCATTTAGCAATGGAGAAAAATATAATGATGAACTACAGGAACATAGATTAAAAAGGAAGTAGACAGGTGCAAAACACATGCGTAACCTGAAGACACTAGAATTTGTGTAAGCATTCATTTACCTGTAGGCTGTAGAAGATTTAACTAGGGTTGAAAAGCATTTTAATAAACATTTTAATAAACCTAGAGACCTAACATATTTCTATGCCTATAAACTGCGTGAATATACTTTCTAGGTTTTCCACATAATACCTTGACAGAATTCATCATCTAAGAAAAACATCTGGCCACGGCCAGAAAAGAAAAAAAAATACTTAAATCAGGAAACATGGAAGAGAAATGAATAATTCAGGGCCAGGTATAATTTTCTTACATGAGCACAACTTTTTGGACAGCATATATACTTGTCTGGTCCCATTAGCACACAGTGGTTACATTTATTTTTTAAGTGAATAAAATGCAAGTGCATTGTATGAAGTCAGATTTCTTGAAATCTGAATGTTACAATCTAAATGTATACATCTGCATTTGCTGGCAACTACTTTATTTTTAGAGGTTAAAACAGTTTTCAGAACATATGAAAAATCTACTTAATTAGATGTGTGCCGCTTCTGTACCAAATTAATGCTTTTTTAACATATGTATTCCTTGGAGATGTTTAAATACAAGTCACCTGTTGGAAATAATTTATTTGAATTTTTGTTTACCCAATACTGGAACATTAATCTTGTTTTTGTTAAACGACCCAGTGAGATTCATCTTCCCCTACTCCCCTTGTTTTTTTGTTTTTTTTTTTTATTTAAAGCAACCAATCCAAGACAAAGTTATTTAAAATATCTGCTAACAAACAGAAAAAGTTAAGTATTCTAAAGATCAAGAGTTTAAATGAACATTCATTTTCAAGAGTCTTTATTTCCCTTCCATGATTTTCACAGTCTTATGACAAGCATATATTTTTTTCTGGCACAGGAAGAAGAAAGAAATTGAAATGCATGAGAAGATTCATTGACAGTTGGCTTAGGCATATTAAGTGCCTAGTTTCATTAAGTGAAACCGAATTTTGGGCAGATTTGAGGCTAGGAGAAAGAAAAGAGAAGAAAAAGGGAATTAGGAAAGAGGGAAGTGAGAGGAAATAGAGTGCAGGGAAAAGCAGAGGCAGGAAAGAGGCTGTGAAACTCACTGGAGAATGTCTTCACAACTGATAGTAGGCTGAATTCAAAAGGAACTGTCTGCCTTGTCAAAAAGACAGTAACTCATTCTGCCAGGGGCATTGGCTTGTTCTTGCTGGCTCATTTGTATAATAAATTGGCTTGATAATTTATGTCAGCTTTTCCTGCAGATTATAGTCAGAGTGTCTTGAACATGAAAAAAAAAGTGCTCTCCCCAATGGAACACTTCATAAGAAGTGCATTATTCTATAGCACTGACTATTCAATGAATATATATGAATAAGCTCTTCCTCATAGGCTGCAGGTTGTCTGCCTTCAATACTGTTCCTCAAAATCAATTAAAAACGCATTCTTGTATCAAGGTGAGGTGTAAGACCCCAAAAAACTCACTCAACAAGACTTTTAAAGGGGCTTATGGTTCATGTATTCTGAGTTAGACACATGAGAGAAATACCAGCAAGATATTCTCAAGAGGTCAAAACAATAAGAAAAACTTTACTGGCAGCTTTAGAAAAACAGAGAACTTTGGCAAAAGGGTTAGTGCAACACTCAGTCAGCATAAAACACTTTTCAAAGCTTTACCTTGTCCCATTCAACTTTGCAAACTCTAAGTCCTTTCAATTTTAAGTCATTCAAAAATTCTGAGAAGTGGGAATTAGAAAATCAGAGAAAGACAGAAAAGGTGTAGAAAAGGACACATATAGACACCAACTCCTGGATTGCAGGAGTGTTCAGCTGACAGTAAATTACGAAATAACATGCTCACCTCATGTTCATCTTTAAACACCCCTCAGCCTTCCTGGGTCCTTCCCTCAGGAGGGATTTCTGGTAATTTGGCCACTCAGGAGCTGGGTTGGGGCCTCCAGGGGTGGGTGTGGTGTTACCTCCAATCTGATAGGAATTGGCAGCCACTGCCAGGCTGGATTAGTGTTTTTAGGGTCAAGGAGTGTGGGTCAAGTTTTTAGAGTCAAGGTAGGGCGCTGCCTCACCAGAGCAAGGCCTGACCTCCCCCTTTTCCCACACACATGCACTCCAAAATGTCTTGAGACATCAGTTTTTCCGGTGTCTCACATGAGGGAATTTGAATCTACATGTAGTTGCCTAAACAGGAACAGAATCATAGGACTTTTAATTTCTCAGGTGAAGTAAATTAAAACCAACATGTTTGGGAGTGGTCAAACACTTGTATTTTGCCTATCTCCCTATCAGCCTAGGAAAGAAAGTTAAAAAAAAAGGTAATAAAAAATCCTCAGACACATATTTATGCATCAAGGCCAGAAACCTTAGAAAAAAGACTTTAAAAAAATTCTTTTTGTTTATCTCATCAAAATGAGAAAGTAGTTAGAAATGTTAGGGAATTTTTATGGTACTCCTTGAGGGCAATTAAACACATTTGTGCTAAATTTTCTATTTTTTTTATGTGCTTTTAATTAATAAGCAATGCATTTAACAGTCCTACCACTGGAAGTTGTTCTGCAAGGACTCCACAAAGATGTTCCATAAGCTGAATCTTTGTTTACACTTGCACCAGCACAAAGCCTATGATCATCACAGAGAGGCCTTTGCCTGGCTTTGGGTCCATCCCCCAGCCAAGTTCTGCAGCCCAAATATGACCAGAGCATTTTGCTCTAAGGATTGCTACAATACAGTGCTGTGGATGTTCCTTATCTTGTCACCAAGGGAAATACTCCCTTATGCACCATCTTTCTGTCTCCAGCATTCCTGCCTCCAGTCAGTTTACTCATTCTGCAGCTGGGCCTTCTTGCCCTTCATGCTAGATAATTCCCTGGTCATGAACCACTAGTGCTGAGCAGTTGTCAATTGAATTTCCCCTCCAGATGTCTGGAGAAGGACTATCCAAAAGGCTATTAAAGAAGCTTAAATTAAAAAGCCTTTGAACAAATAGTTATTCAGACATCAATTATAACAACCACAGAAGCAACACAGTCCTTTGCATTACAAGAATAAAAGAACTTTTAACCTATTATCTGAAGTACTACCTCTTCTAAGGGTAGTGTTTAAAAAAAAAAACAAACAGTGAGATTTGAAATAATAATAAAAAAATAGTCTTTATTTAAGTGTAATGTACTTCAAGTAACAGATATAAAACCATGGGTGGAAATAATGTCACTAATCTTGAAAAAGAGCTAGAGGGTTTTTTTGCATTTGTTGATTTTTGTTATGAATAGCAAAATAATGATATTAATAAATTAGTTAATAATATAAAATTTGGTCAAAATAGAAATTGCTCTGAAATTAGAGATGAACTAAATGTTGAGAAAAAATTATTTTCTTAGGTCTGTTTACAGACTTTACACATTACAAACTTGTTTAGCTAGCACAGTAAGAGTCAAGGATGGCATAGCTGATCTCTACTCTGCCCTTGACTGCCTATTTTTCATTAGCAACTCAATATCATCTATTACAAATACGATTTTTTTGGGATTTTTTTCTGAAATAATATGAAAGATGATAATCAAATCTAACACTTCAGAAAGCAAACTAATCCCTTGAAGTACTATAGATGAATTACGCTTACTTTACATCCTGGGTCCAAATCAGTTTATTCCTCTATATTTCCCCAGATATACATTTACTCATTCTTCTCTCTGTTTAAAATATTCTATTCAGAGACCAATGTTTCAATAGCCACTGAATTATTTCAAGAAATTTACTGGAGCATTTGTTGTATCGGCTTCTTTTAAGTTTGTAAATAGAAGTTTGGGTCCCCAAAAATCTATTTTTGCTTTAATATATTCCAGACAAAAAAATGAGAAAGAATATTGTTCTGCACCTTTGACTTGCTGGTTTAAATAAAGGATAAATTTATGTCTGTCTTTGAAAGGCTTCATACTGTGGTGTTGGAAAAAGTATTGTGAACCTCTTGAAAACCAGCACACATCTGAGATTACTGTAGGTCACTAGCACCATTTGGGTCACATCAGGATTGAGCTACAGATGTTTTAAATACTGTCACTTTTTCATCATTTATATTTTAATGGTCAGACACTGCTGATGCATTTTGATGCTAGAGGGTGAAAAGTCTATTTTGAAATACCAGCCATGTAAAGTTGAAAAGCCTCCTCCAGCACACTATACACATTCAGACAGCAGGGGACTTTATCAGAGAGGTGTTGAATTAAGCCTGGTTAACTCAGATGAAAGAACCGATCTCTTGGACAGGACGAACACAATTTGTGCTACCAGATTTCCCTCATATACCCCAGCACTCGACTGATTTTAAAAGGATGTTAAATTAAAGCTATAGCAAAGCAGCAGGGAGATGGTTCCAGCAGAGATGGCATTAAAATTAACTTATAGCAAAAGCTGTTGCATAAGAGACTGAGAGGGCAGGGGGGGATGGGGTTGAGGCTGTGTTTAGTTCTATGACATAAGCAGTATCTCTGAAATTTATGAAGACGATAATAATGTTTCAGTAAAGTTTTAATCAGGTATTCAGAGTTAAAATTAGTCAATTTTACTGCTGCTACAATGAATGACGCAGTGTTAGAAAAAGGGAAAAGAAATATGGGGTGTTGAGATTCTGATCTCAATAGCGCCTTTCAGGTTCTTGGTGTCTTTTGCTCTTATGAAAGGCTGTTCCTTCTATTCCTACAGATTTTTCTAAATTGTGATACATTTTTTCTCCAGAGGGAGGTCTATGTGCAAGTCTCCCTCTTAGGCAGGCATCTAAAATTTTTTCTGGAGCATATTTATCCATATTTGAGTGTTTCTTTGTCAGTACTTGAATGTTTCTGTCAGGGCAAAGTAGACTTGTGGAGAATAGTGTGCACACATATTTTGCTCTGGTATGGAACCATCATATAGCCTCATCTGCTCACTCAGTTTCACTCAGCCTCCTCGTTGGTGGGTTGGAGTAAGAATCAGCGTAGACCTTGGCTCTGTGTGAGCACTAAACAGTGACAAAATCATAACTATATTATCAACACAGCAAAAACCCAAAAAATAGCCCCATATCAGCTACTATGAAGAAAATTAACTCTATCCCAACCAAAACCTGCACAGTCCTTCAGTGGAAATATGGGAATATTTGAAAACTGACTCAATGAAAAGTAGGAGATGAGAAAGAAGGAGTAGATAAGGACACAGATTATAAACAAGATTAACTATTTTTTAGAGTGAATATTATCCACAATGCTGTGGAGGATTAAAAAGCCCATGCAGAGTAGAAATTCCCCACAACACCCATGCTGAAAATGTAGATAAAGTTTAAATAATGAAAAGTCAAGATGAGATTAATCTTGTGCTCTGGAGGATAGGTCACTCACTCAATCATTCCGTAGGTCTGCATACAATAGTCCCATGGTCATGACAGCTACCACCAAAACTGATAAACAGCTGGGCTTTTTGTATAATCTTCCCTTACTAGCAAAATTAAAAAAAAACCCCTTAAAATAAAAAGGATGGTAACAAATGCAGTATCAAAGGAGACACATAAAAAAATCAAGTAGATAACTCACTAGATGGAGGAAAAGAAATCAAGATTAACATGAATAAGGAGGGGGAAATTCCCTGAGGAATGGAGGGATAGTACAAGATGACAGTTGTGGTGGGTGGCACACATCCTTACCTACAGTCCCTAAAATGTGTGAATGGCGAATGTGTCTTATGCAGTGTCTCAGTGTCTTTCTAGCATTTTTCTGGAAGCATAAGATATATAAATCTGAAAACATCATTACATCATTACAATTCAATTCCAATTCGACAAATGATCAGCAGAAAAATATATTCGTTATCTCTCTGAGAGTATTACATATATAGTTTGCCATATTTTGAGTAGAGTAATATCCTGGATAGAGATTATTTTACTCTTTTCTGCAGATTTCATAGTGAAATATTACAATCCTGTATTTTCTCCATTATTCACAATGAAATTTTATTTCCCAGATTGTATTTATTCAGACCTTGGATTTGCTAAATTTCAATATGTGTCACAATGCCAGCCTTTTCTTGGAAGCAAGCAGTGAAAGAAGAGACTGAATTGTGTCAATACTTTTTCATGGTGTCAAAGTTCCTAAGTCTCCTAACTGTAGGCTTCCAGATGTCTCTCAGGAGATGGTTAAGTGATGTCTCATACAAGTTACATGGCTTCTATTTTGTATTACCAAAAATAAAGAGTGTGTTGCAACTGTTTATGACGTGCTTACTATTATGTGTTTTCACAAATAGGTTAGATGAACCTAACAGCACTTGGAGTGGAACAGTAAGTGCCTAGTTGCTAAGGAAGTTCATTCCATAGTTCTCAACAACTCCCTCACCCGTAAATGGCAATGTGGCTGGGAGTTGAATCTTCACTTAACAAACAGAAAAGAGAAACAATCGATTACCTTGTTTGCCTTACCTCCTTAAATTAAAAGGTTTGAAATGACTGCAAAATAGGGTTTTTTTACTATTTTTTATAAAAGATTCATAACATTTCCATGATTCAGTGAGATCACTGAAATATTACCTTGTTAAACATTAAAATTTAAGCTGTGTTTTGACATTTCGAAGATGCTTAGGGCTATGAATAAGTTGCTGCACTAAACAGAAAATACGCTGTGCTATGCTTTGCTGAGCGAGTATAAAAGAGCTGTTTCACTTGGTTTCTTTTGTGCAAACTGCAATTCTGAAGCTTTAATTCCCCATTCAACACCTGAAAAGGCTACAAGAGCTAACAGATCCCATTGATCATGATTTAGACTACAACTGGTTCACTTGAAAGTATATCAGTTGCTGTAATTAATATGTTATTTAGGATGTCGAAATATCTGGCATTTTAGGGACTACAGGTTACATTGGTTTTTTAACACTTTAATGAAGATCAAAGTTTTGAAGCACTTCTTTCATGCAATTGTGATACAGATTTTTGTCAAGCATTTGAGCATGTGGTTAGTCAGTCTCTGTAGCTTATGTATAACCAGGAGAAACACATCTGGAATTTAAGAAGATTATTACAGGACAGATTACATCTTTTATCCTTTATTTGAGGGAAAAATATCTTTGAGAAAGAACTGTCCCTTTCTATAGAACTGTTAGCAGGACAGCAAAAGGCCAAAATTTAAAGTAAAATTCATTTCAAAACTGACGTTACTCATCTCTGCAAGCCACATTAAAATTCTGATTCTGTCAAGAGCTTTTTCTAGTAACACAAAATTATTTTTCTGATTGTTGCTTGGTAGTTATATGTGAAATTGTCTAGTGGTGAACAATTACAAGGCAAGATAAGGCAAAAGTTTTTATTTTCTTTGTTTAAATGAGCTTGTCTGAAATGTCAAAATCACAGACCTGTATACACTTCAAACTGAAGGACTGATGGAAGACCTCTATTCTGCATGGACTAATACAGTCTTGAGACTGAACTTACACAGATGATGTTCCAGACTCTAGTAGAGTCCTTTGTCTGATTTAGGCAATATCTTGCCTCTTGTGTGCTCCAGTCCACCAGCAAAGCATTGAATAAATACCCAAGTGACATGAAAGTCTCCTTGATGTATTGATTAATTTTATATATGTCTAGTTTTTATATGAAAACCACAACTTTTTTTTCTTTTCAAATATATTTAAGAATAAGGAAAATTAACTATTTCTTTTCATTAGCAAACAAAAGACATTAGGTAAAAGTCTTTTATTACTGCTACTAAAATACTGAAGTTTTGCACAATTTTACCATCCTGTCAAATATTAAAGTTTTGACAATAAAAAGTAGTAGAAACTAACAAATGAGATAAAGCATATATCTATGTCAATTTTATTTCATATAAAAATTGAAACTAACAATCTTGAACTATCCCATCTCATTAAACAAGCCAGTTCATTAAACATATCAGTACTTTATTAGGATTTTACTAATTACATTTCTTCTGCTTTTGTGAGAGTTAGAGAAAAATGTAAGGAGAGGGTTTAAGGAGACTCTAGACCCAATGAGTCCTATATCTCCAGGGGAAGCTATTCTAAGGAGAAAAGCTACTTTATGCTTCAATGAAGCCTATTCTCCATTATACAAGAACGTTTCCTATTCTCTGGGGTTCATGTTGAAAATGATCTGGTGAATTTCAAAAAATGAGTCCTAGTTTTCCATACAGCTGAGGCAGAAAACATCGTACATATTCCTGTAGCATCTGTTGCATTAATTATTTGAAGAGCATAGTTCATGAATTATCTTGCTTGATAAATTCAGAGAAAACTACTCAAATCAGAAGTTCAATAAAAGTCCAGGCATTGGTTGAGAATGTATTACTATTTCTTTGGAATTTTGTGTACATATACATGTATGTGTATGGGTGTGTGTGTGTATAATAGTTATATAAATATATTAGATATGATTTCATAAGCATATAGAGACAAATTATACATATGTACATATATGTATGAATTTGTCTATGTATGTATATGTATAATATAAAAATACATACATACAATATTTTTTAAAATCACAAAAGAATCCACTTAAGTACCCCATAATACAAAGATTTGAGAGATGATTCCCGTATTTTATAAACTTTCATCTTCATACATGGAATGACACTTATTTAATTCTGTGGATTTAGCCCCTACCAAGGCAGATTCAATTTATCTAATTTTAGCTGCTTTTAAATGTTAGTAGCTAGTGTCAGCTACTTTCTTAGTCTTCCTCTATTAGAAGAGAACAATTTCTGAATTTTATTTAATTCTTTTTATCTTATCCAATTTAGAATGGAATTATCTGTCTTCCCTACAGAAAGTTAAGAGCTTAGGTAAAAAAATCAGTGACTCTAAATTGAAACAAACAAACCCAAAACCAAACAACAAAAGCTCACAACTATATTGAAACAAATCAGCCTTTCTTCTGTTTAGTTCAATTTAGTGAGGTTCTGTTATATTAGGCAATAGCATACCTCCACTGAATTTCTCAAAAATGTAATAAACAACATGATAAACAATATCTTTGGATGTAAAACACAAATCACTTTCCTTTACAAGTTAAAATAATTATTAGGGAAGAGATTGCTTCAATTACAAGTAGATTGTGTTTTGCATAATGAAGAAAAATAGTTCCTTCAAGGCAACAATGAATATGATCTATTTCAAATAGGAAGTTCAACAGCTTTTCATACTTAAAGTACTTGCTTTTTTTATTCAGTAAGTGCAGAGAGAATCTACCCCCTAGTAGAAATAGCTGTAAAAGTATAGGTAGCCAGAGGAATACTGCTACCCAAGCATGAAAAATTTGTTGACCACGGTCAATAATTTAATGAAATAATTATTTTTTAAAATATTAAACATATGTCTTTGCTTCATAATTCAATATTTAACCAGAGCATAAATAAAAATCTGGCTAAAAAGTATGTGTTAAAATAGCAACATAGACAGCATATTTTAATATAGACAGTATGCTTAATGCCTTTCTTTCCCAGCACATGTACACAAATAGGTTATCCACCAGCTCCAAGAGGACAGAACAAACCTTGCTTAATTTTAGAGTGAATTACAAATGGTATTTGTTATATAACTACAGAGGCAGTAAAACATCCATTATTCTAAATGCCCATGTGCTATTAAAGGCGACTATTACTTAGCTTTTGTGAGCTGCTGATAACGGTATTATTTTTAAATGACAATTAACATTAGGTACTTAACATGTCAGACCACACATACTGTTTTTGCTTTTATCCATAGTTTTCAGGCAGAAATTCATTATTGACTAATGACAGTGTTCCAACACTATGAAAATAGCTATTAAATAATCCATTTACTGCAGAATTAATTTAACAGTTTTAGATTGCTCATTTAGATTGATAATAGCAGTTGCTATTAAAAATAGCAGATATAAGTACACTCCTTGCACAAACTAGAAGACTCAGGATATTTACCTTTCAGATTATCTTTTTTCTATACCATGGATGTACTTAGCAATATATGGTCTTGATGTTAAGAACAACTGGGAAATGTTTTTAGCATCCAGCTGCTTTCAGTAACAAGTAGTATCTAATGCTCACATGGAGATTTCATCTTCATAAGATTTATATTTGTATGCCGAGTAGTACCTCATGCTTTTGGTAAAGTACAAAGGTCCTCTTGTGGGATGTCTGATTCTTGGAGTCAAAGTCATAGAACAAAGACGAGCAAAGTTTCTAAGAACGCGCATAAACTGATGTGCAAGAATAATAGAGTGTTATTTCTTAAGTTCTCAAATTTGCTGAAGATCCTTGCAGTTTTTGCTGTGATGTACCTGTTTTGTATTTATTTTCAGTCTCATGGCATTTTTGGGAGACCCAGTGTCTGCTGTTGACCTATCAGATTCATTTCAGGTCCTAGTTTGCTACCAAACCAGACTGCATTGTAGATAAAGCATTGTAATTCAATGCACAGTAAGGTTTAGCAAAATGTCTCCCCACTGCATTCACTCCATAATCTATAATTAATTCTCCATCCACTACCGTTTTAAACCAAGCCTAAATAGAAGGTCAAACATTCACAGAGTAACTGAGACCTTTACTTAAACATTATTGAAAAAAACACTGAAGGAAAAATTACTAGCTGCAAGATGGAAGGAATAGCATCATAGAAATGTAATTTATGAAAATGGTAATAAAAAGCATAGCAACATGATAGTAAAGTAGACAAAAATGAATTGTTTTCTTTTGAAAATGGAGATGTCTGAGAACAAAAAAAGAAAAAGTTTTAGCAAAAAAGTGATGTTTAGAAAGTCATAGATAAAGTATTTGTGACTTGGTGGAATCAAAAATCAGTGTTAATGATTGGTGACATTTGTGTATCTTATTCTTGAGCTGTAAGGTTTGTTGGCATTTGCTTAACAATTGTGATGATTTTTATCCATTTTACACTTAAAAATATAGAAAGGATTATACAATTCCAAACTATTTGTAGGAAATAAAGATATAATAAACTTCCTTCCTTCTAAAGAAAAAAAAATATGAAGAAAATAAAATTCTAACTATTAAACTGCTAACCTTGGTGTGAATTCCAAAGTGTTTGCTTTAATGAAATCATTTCTACAAGCTGAGGTTTTCTGAGGCTCCTCGGCTAGTTATATTGATTTTCAATGATAAGATGCTAGAAGCCAAAGATCATTAAAACGAAAATGTTATAAACTCTGAGTTCTCAACTTCAGCCACAAAGAGCTTTGGGGGGGGTGGTTTGTTTGTGTTTTATTGTTGTTGTTGTTTTGTCTGTCTCTTTGGGTTTTGTTTGATTTTTTTTTTGGTTTTGGCTTTTTGAAACTGTTAATGGAGAAAGTTGATCAGATGGATTTTGTTGGTGTGGAGGGTTGCCGTTGTGATAAACAGGCAAAATATTCAAGTGTTTCTGTTTTGTTTTGTCTTTAAGGCCATTGTTAGAGAAACCTCATTCTGTCCACAGATAGCTGTAAATCAGCCATAATTCCTGTAGCATAATATTATAATGGCTTTAAATTAACATTTAGCTTTCATTTTATAAAGCTAGATTAAGTGATAAATAAAAAAAGAACATAACTTTAAAAATTCACTTCCACTTCACATAGCAAATATGAAAACTTCTAGAAGTATTTAAGGTTTAAGTAATGTCTACTAATGTCTAACTAATTTCTAGTTAAAACCCTTGGAAATTTTATTTATAGAGTGGAATAACTCTACAATAAAGAGTAAAATATATAAATAATAAGATAAAGTAATAATTTTATTTTCTCATCACTGTTAGTTATCCATAATTATATTTTACTTAGTTTATGTTATTTATTCCTAGTTATGGTTTTAGTGATGTGGTGGTATTTGGTCAAAGATTAGCTTTGGTGATCTTGGAGGTGTTTTCCAAATTAATGATTCTATGTTTCTATTCTATGAATTCTCATATATTTAATTACTTACAGAAAAATGAAGTTATATGAAATAGGCAGTCAATCTGCAGGGCTATATACAAAAAGACTATTTCTTTTTAAAGAATTGAAGCAGTAAAGTGTAAGACAAGATTCACATTGATGGTGGCTTCTTCATAATGGCCATAGATAGAACAGGAAAAAGTGAGCCTAACAAACTTATTATTTTTCCTTTTCACACAAATCATAGTCCTTTGGTTGGGGTAATCTCCCAAAACCCAACTGAAATTTGAGTGACTAATTCATAAGGGAAGACTCAGTAAAAATATATTTAGTTTTAGGGGGTTTTCTCCCCCCTCAATTTCTTTAGTTCACAGCAGGATTTTCCTTGAAAAGCCTTCTCAAATCCCAGATGCAACAAGTCAGATTTCATTAATATTTTCAAGTATCTTACTCTAACCGTATGAGTTGAGTAGAAATCGGAGATAACCAGTTTGTTTTATAAAGATTTCATAATTCTGGCTCATTACCTTTCTCTCTCCCTTTAACTGAGGTTATCTTAATTTCTTGGGTCTTTTATAGGACTTCCATTACCCCTTTATGATCTCTCTGAAAATGCATAATGAAATCAATTCAAATCTCTACTGTGTGTCTTTTATGAACTATTTGACTATATCTGTACTATGGGGGGTGGGGTGGGGGAAACCAACCTAAAAAAAGACAAACCAAAACCAAGTTAGCAATACCTTGGTGGTCTTCAGACCCACACTTCATGTCTATGCAACTGAACCTCTTATACTTTCCTTTCACGTAGGAAAAACTCTTCTCATTTAAGGAAAAAACGTTGTCCTCATGAGGTTGTGTTCTGATTTACCTAAGAAAGTCAAAGCAAATTAGAGCATGAGAATGTCAGCTAATTATGCTGTGAACTGAACTTCCAAACTGGGTTTCCATTCAAACTACTAACATAAATTATCAAATTTATATTACCAAATTTCTTGCCTTTTCATTCCCAGACTGTTAAAGCTGACATGTCACAGTTAAAAATCCACTCAAAAGGGAAAATACAGTCAGAGGGAGTAAGAAAAGCTGTCTTTGTGATATATATGGAAAATGTGTCTCAGTAAAATTAAATTACATCTTTAATGAGCTAAGGACTTCTCCTTAAATTCAGGGAACAATTTTTATGTGATTTCCTGTGCCTATGACTTTCAGAATAATTGAAATACTTTCACCTAAATCAATTACTGGCTTCAACTATAATAACAGAAGAAAGCAAAGTTTATTTCTCTTTATAATTTTTTCCAAAATTTAGGTTTAACTACATAATATATTACAGGATTTATTAATTAAATAGGTAAAAAAGTATTATTATGTTCTTTTATGTAAAAAAGCACATTCAGTAGATTTTTAACTTTGCTGTGAATTATTTTCTATTAATACTTCATATGGGTTAGAAGAAATATCCACTATCATTTTTTCAACACTCTGTGTAACTGGAATAGTCAAGTAATCAGGTGTAATCAAGATAAATCTTGACAAAATGACAGGGTACTAAAATATTACTCAAGATCAGCAACAGGGCCCATCTTCTGGCAATTAGTATCTTGTATTTGAAATCCCATTAATATCAAAAGAGTAATCCTGGTAGACAAAACAAACAAACAAACAAACAAAAAAAATTTAAAAAAACATCAGGTGTGATGAAATGGGAAATTTTGTACAAGCCAAGTATAGCAGCATCTCTTAATGTAATTCAGGAGCAATCTTGCACAGGATAAATATTCAGCATTGACCACCACTTCACACTGTAATTGGGGGCTACACTCTTCACCCTCTGTCTTTGTCGAATTATACTTCATTTACTTAAATCAAAACTGTTCATATTTCTGGAAAGATAAATTAGCAGCAACTAAACTATATTTTTCTTTTCACAAATTAGCCCACAATTTATTGATAAAGCACAGTGACTGAGTTGGGTATAATTATCTGTAAAAGTTTCTAGAAATAAGGCTCAGTGTGAAAACTCTTTCTGACTATATCTGGGGTTTTTGTGCATACATTCACTTCTGATAAGAGCCCCAGTTAAATATTACATTAGTGTTAGATTTAATGGTTTCAATGACTGCAACCACTTATGATTATATAGAGTATTCAGAGCCTGCTAGGAAGGTGATACCATTAATGTTATTGCAAGATTTACTTTCTATTCTCATGTGCAGGAAAGAGTATATACCAGAAGGAAACAAACACGTGCTATTTTGTGGCTTCTGTTTAAGACTGTATCATAGTCTTCCAGGAACAGTTGTGCTAGGTTTGGGCTGGGGTAAAGTCAATGTTCTTCATAGTAGCTGCTATGGTTCTATGTTTTGGATTGTGTTGAAAGCAGTGTTGATCACAAAGGGCTGATCTGGTTGCTGCTGCACAGTGATTATGCAGCATCCATGCCTTTTCTGCCTCTCACACTGCCCCACCACCCAGGAGGCTGGAAGGGCAGGAGGATTTGAGAGGGGACACAGACTGGACAGCTGATCCCAACTAAAGGGGTGACCTATACCACACAACATCACGCTCTGCATCTAAGCTGGGGGAAGAAGTAAGAAGAGAGGGATGATTAGAGCATGGCATTTGTCTTCCCTAGCCATTTTCAAGAGTGATGGAGCCCTGCTCTCCTGGAGATGGCCAAATATGTGCCAGCCAATGGGAAGTAGTGAATTAATTCCTTATTATGTTTTGCTTGTGTCCATTGGTTTTGCCTTTGATTTATCTATTACACTGTCTTTGCCTCAACCAATGAGTTCTTTTTCTTTTACTCTTCTGATTCTATCTCCATCCCACTGTGGGGAAAAGCAAGTAATTGACTGCATAGTGTCTAGTTGCCTCTGGGACTAAACATTTATAACAGTTTTTACAGAGTTTTATTTATACATTTCCATTTCTCTGATAAGTAATTATCTTGCTAATAGCTAAAAGCTTTGACTACTTAACTAGAAGTCCACAAATCCCAGCTGGAGTAAAGGCTCTGTGTGTTTGGACAGTTGTTCAATACCCATAGAAGTACCCATTAGGCATGGACAGATCAGCCCTATTGAACATGCTGTAGGTATCCATAATAAGTCTGACATGTTTAACAATGTGGAGTAATTTGTTCATTTTCATTTGCCATCTGTGTTGCACATGTACAGTTACTGTGTGCCCAAACTGAACTGGATTCAGTGAATATGTCCACAGGAGCAAATAATGCAGATAAATAGGACTGGGCTTGCAGAGTGAAACAGCTGGTACAGAGGATGTGATATACACATTAAGTATTTCAAAGCAACTTCACTTTGAACTGTATATCCATCAGTTGTCTGGGTGCCAGGCAAGCACTTGGATTTGTCTTCTCCATAAATTCCATTCAAAGTGCATGCTGAGGACAACATAAAGATTTGCTCCAAAACTCACTTCTAAACAAAACTGAAATTCCCTCACTTGCGACTGTCTGAAACAGACCATTGGAAATTAACAACTAATACCTGAAGATTAAGGAGAAAAGGGTGTATGTTTTTTTGTTGTTTTCTTCTGGGTTTGGCTTTTATGGAAATGTATTAGTCAACTAAATCTTCCGTTGGTAGTAACCCCAGATTATGGATTAACTGTTTCATAGAGGCAAGTACTAGAGCTGACTTTCAATAATGCCACATTCTAAGGGGAAGGAACAATTGGATAAATGCAACTGTACTGCTTCACAAACCATAACAGGCATCAGCTTTTAAAAATTCCACTGTGACTAGGATTCCTGGAAACAACATTTCACATCCAGGGATGAACAGTACACTCTATGAATACCCTTTTTTGTAAATAAACTCTATAACACCAAACAAAACTGTTTCTCATTACAAACACAAACTTGTTAAGAGAGAAAAACATGTTTTAGTGGTCAATTACAGCCTCCCTAGAGAGAATAAGCAGCTTAATTCTTGAATTAAACTGAATATAAAGTACACTATAAAATACTTATTGACTTTTCTCTATAGTATGTCATTGTCTCCCTTGTACTGTGCAACCCAGAATTGGACACAATAAGTGTTTTACCAAAAATGGTTGTGGTGGAGCCAAAGACTGGGAGTTGTCATAATGAGCGTATTTATGGCTCTGAAGTCAGAAGGAAATACAACAGTTCCTTACCCATAGAAAATAATATCAGGTACTTTTAAATTGCTAATAAAAGCTGGTGGAGTGCAAGGTGGTAATCTGCTTCCAACAATATCTTTTATATCTGTGAGACAAAGGTTACCAGAAAATTTCTGTAAGTTCTAGCTTGCCACATATCAAAGCATGCCATCCTAACTGGACTTGCAGAGATGTGGTAGGTTTTAGTAGATGGAAAGCCTAGTACAGATGCAAAAGACTGTTTTAATTTACATAATGCATATGCAGGTAAGGAGCACAGGCCTTTTTTTGCTTGGGGTAAGGGGACAGCTTTTATGTGATTAATTAGACTGGAATCCAGACATGATAAACAACTCTTTGTCATAGTTTTGCTGTTATTGCTACTGGTCCATTGCATTGTTTTGTTTAGCTGTTTTGACTTGCTAGAGGCCTTGCCCAGAGTAAGGATCTGCTGGGCATAAAGATGAAACTTAAGCAATATTTATGCAAACACGCTGTTCTGCAGGTTGGCTGAAGGCATCTCTGCAAAAGTATTGTCCTCATTCTTAGGATGATACAATTAATTTCAACTGTATCAACAAGTAGTTCCCACAAGCACCATCTTTTCCAAAAAGCCCAAGACATTAGGGACTGAGCAAATCTCTTGCTGTGATGTGATGCTTGCTGTGATGATCATGCTGCCTGTGTGACTCTCTTGACTCTCTGCTTGTTCTTCTCCTTCAGCTTCCCACTAGTGCCCAGTACATATTCCCAGCACTGTCAAGATGACATAAAACTGACAGTGGGAAGAAAGGTAGGTGAAAAAATGTCGTGCTCAAGTTTTACCCTATATCCCTCTTCCCTATCTTCTGTCCACTTCTGGCTGCTGGCAAATTCATGGTTCCCTGAATGCCAGAGAGTAGCTCCTGGGACAAGCAGGAAACAAGACAAGCTAGGGAAACAGCAAGACATGGAGTCACCTGTTGCTGGAGTCAGAGAGTACATTGACTCCCTGAACAAAATGCCTATGGCAGTTGAGCAATCCACAGGCACATGTCATCTAATGCATCTCATTTACTCCAACAGCTGCCAAGTTCCTCACTGTTTCTCTCACTTTTCCATGTTTATGCTACTCCATCAACCATCATCCTTATATCTTATTCAACTGCCTCCAGAGCCAACACCTAACTTTGACATGGTGTTGTTTACAAACTTACTTGACAGAAATGAATACAAAATTAGGTTTGTGCCTTAAAAGAAGTTTTCTATATTCTAAAATCTCTCTATCACACAACAGAGTTGAAAATCACACACACACACAAAAGTGACTAATGGTGTTTATATTTCAATTATTTAAAAAATTAAATTATAAATTACCTTTATGTTATCCACAATTAATGGTTGAAAAATTGAAACCAACAGCTGACTTCTTTGAGAATTTTTGCCTTTTTCACTAACTTCACAGGGCATTAATACTTCCCATGTATCCACTGAAAATATTTTACTACTTATATTTTGTACTCCAAAATTACTTAATTTCAAATTATGAGAAAAGATATTAATAATACATGTATGAAACAGGATCCAGAGATTAAAGTTCCCTAAATGCTTTTGCTAACCTGAAAGATTTTTTGTTAAATATATTTATTCAAGAAGGAGAAGGCTAATGTAAATATCTTAAATTACGCTAGAATTTATAATGTTTTTGAGAACATTGTGTCACAGCCTTTCTCATCACTAATAACAGATTCCTTGGCAGCTTCTCAAGCTAACTGGTAATGAGGATCGCTCTGTCATAATAGCATAACAATAGACTAGCATTAGACCATTAAACATTCCAACAAACACATAGAAGAGTATAATTAAAATTAGTTAATCAAAGGAAATGTAGAGTAGCAGTCAAGCAAAGCAGCACATGATATTGGAAAGAACAAAATAGTGTTGTCAATGATTCAAGTAAATTAATATTTAAAAAAAAGAGTAAAATTGATTTTGCCATATCTGGATATGTGAGCAATTGTAAGTATTGTTCTGAAAATGAATAAATTAAGATCAAATATGGTATTCCGGTTTTTTCCATTGCCAAATGCTGTATTCAACTTGTCAGGATTTAACAATTTTCCTGGAGCTCATAGCATTCTAATTTTAAGGGGGAGTAGATTCAAACTTGTACATGGACAAACAGAAACCTCAAGGTCCTTGTAACTACTACCTTTATTATCCTGATCTATCTGAATTTAGAAGGTAAAAAAAGAAAAAAATCACACTAATCAAAAGCTCTGATTTTTATTATATTAACTATTTTTTCCTGTGTAATTTCACTTTTTGTCTCCCTGCAAACAGGAAAAGAATCAACTGTATCTCTCAGCCTGGGCAGGGACTCCAGGTACCAAGTTGGACTTCAGCAGCCAGGGAGAAGTGAGTCTTGGGCTGAAGCTGCTGGAGGAGGCAGACACTTCTAACATGCCTTAACAGCCCAAATCCCAAAATTTTCTGATATAGATGGTTTTGATTTTGAAGCCTGAATACAGTTCTGGCAGAGTTACATTTTGAACACAATATGTTATATTTAGAGTTTTCAAGTAGGAACATTTTGGTTTTCCTTCTCAAGCCTTTATAAATATAGGGAGAATATCACTCTAAAATAATGATTTATAAAGAAGAAAATGAGAAGTCAGCAAAGTGACTATTTCTGTATCTATTTTATACAGGATAAGAAAAACATGAAAGCTGACCTGAAAACTCAAAGATAATGAAGGTTAAATGCACTGAATTGAGATGAGGCACATTACACCATAGTCTTATTTCAGAGCAGAAGGAAAAAAAATATCACTTATTAAAAGATTTACAATCTTCATATATTTATATTTAAATAAAAGACAGAATTCCAAGTATCATAGCATCATGTACACACTCAAAAATATTGAGGCAATAGCAATACATAATAAATGTGTTTCATGCAGAATAGCAAACATATACCTTCATCTCATAAAACTGTATCTTTTAGACATTTTGTGTTAATGCTAATTTTAGGGGTTTTGTGTTAATTTTTTCCAATTCCTCCCCACCACCCTCTGTTTTCCCAAAAAGCCTTGCTTTCCCTGGCAAAACTTGACTTTCATGAGTTTTGCCAGCAGCAAGGATTATTTTCCCACAACTCTCATGGTAAATTAGAAATGGTGAACCTCTAAAGGCTTGGAAGCACAACTGAGACAAGCAATTTATCTGAAACTTTTCTTAGTGGCCTAGGGCCTTTTGTGGGAGTTAAGCACTCCACCACATGTGTGGAGAATTAACACTTTATTGTGCCACATAGGAAGAATCAAAGAGAAGCTGGTTCCAGAAGTCACATTTTCCTGGGGAATGCAAGAAGCATGAACAGTTTGAATTGTATCAGTACAGGAGAGAAAACAATTTGTTGCCCCTTTTTTTTTTTTTTTTAAATGAATTTACTCCCTACTTGAGATCACCCAGTTTTATTACTGACCAAAAAAGGGTGTTGCATTTATCCATGTATGTGTCTATTTCAAATGTCTTAGAGAAGCACTTGAAGATGTTGGGAGCAGGTTCTAGTTCCTCTTACACTGACAGTGCAGCTTTATTCTGCTCATTATTCTCTTTGTATCTGTGTAAGACAAAGGCTCATTACTATCCTCATTTTATTCCAGTTGTGTAATACTAGATCATTTTAGAAAAGGAAAAGTTGTCTGATATTACAGCCTGGGCTGTTGGTGTGTAATCATAGCTCTAACACTCCATTGTTCTGGAGCCTTAGATCTTTTATTTCTCCTCCCTCCATTCTATGTCATTCTTTTCCTCTGTTAACTACAGGCAGAGCCTTTTTCAATTGTTCTGTGGTCATGGACCAGTAATAGAAAAATTGTGGGCATTGCATTTACTCTGGTCCTTATCCCAATTAGTTTTTTTATATCACCACCATTGCTACTGAAAAATGCCACTTGTTTAATACAAACATTCTTAATCCCAGACCTCAAAAGTATTTTATTTTCCTTTGTTCCATTTTATTTATTTTTTCTCAGTCTTTTAAGAGGGGGTCCCTGAAATAGTAATGTATCTTAATTTCTATTTCAGACATGATTGTTATTTTGCCAATGCATTTCAGAATCCCTTTTTTTTTCTTATTTAGAAACAGGGTTAACTCAAGAAGAAAATACTTCAGCTGTAATTGGGGCAATGGAAACATTCTGCTGGTATCACATTAATAAAAGTTTTGTAACTGATTGTAAAGACTACTCCAGGACAGAGACAGGGGGTTTTTTGAGCAGATTTGTTGAAAATAAGCAGAGATCATACTTATAGAATCTTCATTAATGATTGTCCCATTTTAGATACTAGCTCAGTAATGCTGTGATAGATAATGTATAGAAAGCAAAAAGTCAACTCTAAAAATAGATTCTGTGACTATAGGTTTACTAATTTACATTGTTTCGTCAGTGCCACTTTGCAATTACAAAATACATCAGGCTGTGATTTTTCTTCTGTCTACCTAATGGACCATTCATCTCATTGCAGTAGTAACCTGCCAAACTGCCACTGCAATTTTGTAAATTTACAGGGCTTTCACAGACCAGAAAAAAATAAGATCTTGCATTTTAGCTGATTAAACTGTACTCCATATTCCAACAAGTGAATGTAAGCAGAATCTGTATTTCTACCATTCTATCCACTGAGACAGTCCTATCAAAACTCTCCAAGCAGCTGAATCAGACTAATGATTCTCAGAAATATGGATCTATCACTGGTGCCTGCCCTCTTGGGATCAACCTCAATCTTTTATATGGATTTGCTTCTGAGGAAACAACTGACCGTGACTGTTGAGCGCTGTTCCTCTTTCCTGAAGGTAAACTTATAAATACTAGAGGTGAAAGGAAGATATAACACCATTAGTAACTACTGAAAAGCTGAATATAAAGAAAGGAATTCTTCATGACTTGATCATCAGCTGTAGAATAAATATGATCATGGCTAAAAAGATTCTTCAATTGGTTGCAAAAGAAATGCAGGGAAAATATAGACTAAGAAGGGCAATCCCTGTTAAGTACAGTTCTGCACAAAAAAAGGCTTGAGCCTGAAAATTGTGTCATTTTAGTTACTTCTTTTCTCCTTTTTGCCTCATGCATAAAAACTATTTAAGGCAGAGACTTTGTGTTCTTATTTGGACAGTTCTGGGCACAACACGGCTCAATAAAGGAACTGCTGGAACAATAGAATATTGCAAAAGTAACTTTTACAATTAAAAGTTAAGATTAATTTGAAAAGAGGAAACAGTTATGTGTTAGGCTGATTACATGACTAGGTTTTCTGTGTAATTCAGATAAATGTTTTCCTGGTAATGAAACTGAATAAAAGAGTATTAATTATTCACAATGTAATAATTAAGAAATTGGGTAGTGGTAATCACATTGCACAGCCAAATGAAATTAACAGATGTCACCGAGAGGAATAAGATAATAATATATAATTAAAAAGCAGGAAAAAATCAGGATTTAAAAAAAGCATAAAAATCTAGCAATACCACTATTTTTAAGAGGAATGGTATCTTAAAGAGGACCAAAGTGAATAGAATATTATTACTCTGTGTGCCTGTGCACTTACTAAATTGATAAAATTTCTGAACAGCAAGTAGAAGAAATTTAAAAAGTATATCCAGTTTCTATACCCTACTGTGTTTCTTCTCTCACAAATAAGAGGATGTACGTGAATAAAATGTTCAGAGTGATTTTGTAGATTGTTTGACTTCACAAAAGAGATTTGCCATCAACCACCCTCAGGGATTTTCGAAAAATGATATTGCATCTAAAAGCAGCATTTTCTGTCTTTGAACTTGCCATCTTTGAACGACATGCAGATTTAGAGTTCATGCTTCTTCTGAGCACAAAATCACCATTTTCTAGACCCACATCAAAAATATGCAGTGCTAAATGTGTTTGTTAATGGGTATGGGGTGAGGATTACCAGCAAGTATGACTAATTTGACAGTGCAACCTGAGTACTTCAGTAATGCTTTTACTATGAATCAACCTTTGGAAAATTACACATCTCTTTTACTTTGAAATGTTCATCTTTGTGCAAAAAGCATATTGTGGATAGGTACAAAAGAAAAATTATATTCATAACTATTCATGTAAACCCAAATATATACAAAATTTAAATTGCACAGATGTTATTTTGCAGAATTATGTGAATGCTTTGGCTTGAAAATCATAGGACTATTACAAAGTTCTTCAAATATTAGTTCTAACTTAACATATACCTTTATGGTACTTTATACCAACTTTGCTTACTACAGAAAAATGGAAATGTAAAGAAGAGTTCAAGGAGCTTTTTGCAGCTTCCCCTTTTCACCTTTCCTGTCTGAAAAACAGGTAAAGAATAACCATATCTTATGCCATGTCAGACAATACAAAACAGCCCAAACATTTCACTAAATTCATTTTAAATAGACATAAAGCCAAGGAAGAATTTATTATATACCAAGTAAAGATAAGGACATAAGTGATTTTAAAATAAATTTCAGTTATAAAAGCAAATTAAAAAGCTCTAGCTAAAATAAAAACAACATTTTTAGTGAATTGAAGAAAGAGACATGCTTTCAGATTAAATGGAATTATTCTGAAAAAAGGGTTTAATTTATTTTGTACATATAAATTGATTTCAACAGCTAAGAAATGGGAAATTTCAAAATTAAAAGCAAATTTCAAGAAAAAGTGATGCAGAAATCAGAACTTGCCATCATTGAAATTAAGTAAGAAATTACACTTTCATCATAGCTCAATTTCTTGAACTGTGTACTATCACTATTTTAGCCATATTTGCTACATTTCCTTCAACATGATCAATGCTGGCTTTAATAAAATGATAACTTTTTAAATGTAGTAATTTCATAATACTTTGTTTGTTTCACAAGTATAACTTCTGGGTGTCATAGTTCAATACTCTCTGATTATTTTAGTTTTTCTCACATGAAGATTTAATGTATTAATATTAAATTTATTTCTTTGAAGTTAATTGACATTACATGGAATTTTGATTTGTAAAAGTGATACAGCAGTATACTGAATTCCAAACACAAGCACAATACAGCAATTGCAATGTACAGTTGGATCACAGTACAAACATGATTCCCATTGCCAAGCTCACTGTCACAACTGAGCATCCCCAGACATTGGAAAGGACTGCATGGGCTGAAACCAGTTCAAGCTCTTTGCTCTCTTCAAAATTCTCTCTGCTGCTTGCTTATTTTTTAAACTCTCTGCTGGGCTGAAGGACTTTCACGCCTTCTCCATGTTGATCTGCCTGGATTAGGAATATAATGCATTCCATTGATTAATTTTTGAAAACTACTTACATAACTAATTGACCCATTTAACTGACACATATGTGTACTTATAACAAGGTCCACCTTCTGTTCCTCTTGTTGAGGAATTCAGCTTCATTTACAATAGCTGTGATCCCGCCCCTACATTCTATTTTGAGCTTCATGAGCACACCATGCTTGCCTGCTTTCTCTGAGTCTTCTTCCATCACTGGGGTTTGTCAATCACTTACGAAGGGATAGAGATCAATCTCATGGAACTTTTATTAATATTCTTTCCAATTAAGTGTTACAAGCTCTGAAAATCCATGGCTTGCCATTTTAAAAAATGCATATCAGAATGATCCTTCTCCTGGATTCAATAGTTGGAAGTTTTTACATAAGAAAAAGAAAATAAGCCAAAATTAACCATGCTAAATATCAGACAAATAAATGAACAGCTTTGTATTGGTTTTTACATCAGGATGAATTACAGTCAATTCCTTTTTTTTTTGGTCATATTATTTACAAACACAGCTCGTCCTTGTTGAACTGATGCATGCGGCCTTCTCTTCTTTCAAATCCAGTCAGGACACAGTCCTGCCACAAAATTATGTATGAGATTAGACTGAGATGGTATAAGGATATTTTCTGTGTACTGTTTCATTCTTATTTCATGTGGACCTGATTATACATGCTGACTGCTGAGGGAAAAGATTAAAGACAAATTGATTATTATATGTTCCAAGCACTTTTCTGACAATTTGGATTCTTGGTTTCTTTGCCTTCCTTGCCCTCTTCCATTTTTGATTGCTGAGTTAATAATTTAAATAGAAAAAAAAAAAAAAAGAGGAATAAGACGTCAAAAACATTTTGGGCACAGAACCTTACACACATGCTAGGGAAAACTGCATGCTTGTTTTTTAGGATGATTGCTACTGTTTTAACAGTCCCCTCTTGTGCAACTGGTGTGTGTATATCATCTATATCTATATCTATATATCTATATCTATAAATCTATATCTATATCTATATCTATATCTATATGCAACTATATCATTTCACCCCTTACTTAAATAAATTCCAAATTATGCATATATTGATTTACTTGACTAGGTTGATTCCAAAGAAGCCATTGTTGTCAATCAAATAAATTATATGCATTTTCAAAATATTTATGTTTATTGAATCACATAGTTAATGGGAAAAATAAAAAGCATATTTAAAATTATGGATCATTTGAAAGACTATCTGTCACTTCCTTACCCTACATGACCACATATACACATTTTGGCATGCATTTTTTGCTTCAATTAAATCTGACATGAAGACTTATGTAGAATAATCTGGAGAATTTTTTTGATTTATGCTAGAATTTTGCTGCTGTAACTAAGGATGAAAATCCACATTCACCAATTCTGGCTCTCTCTGCACAAAGGTTTAAGGAATGCACAGTGTAAAAGCTGTCGACAGCTTTCAAAGTTCATTGCCTGAACATGGCATTACTAACCGTGTAAAGGAAGCACACAACTGTCCAAAACGTGAGCTTCTCTACCACCTTCTTTCACCTTCAGCTGGGGGCACTCAAGCACTTGACTAGCTAAGAAATAATCATCAACTATTCCAGTCTTCAGTCGCTCTCCATTCTCCACTGCCAGTGGATTCCATTCTTTTACAAAAGAAGAATTCAATGGCAATTAAGGGGAGACAATGGGAACATGACTCTGTGGCTTACTATGTGGGATACTTACATGACAGTGGTGAAATAGGATTCTGACCCTTGTTGCCAGGGCTACTTTTTTAATTTGTTTAGTTAGTTATGTAAAAGCACTGCAGGGGGCAGGGAGAATTACCCATGCAAGCACACTAATCAGTAATTTGATCAGGTATCTTCTCTTGAGAGTGCTCTTGGACTACAGAAGAATTCTTCATTTTCCTATCCCTAAAAAAGTAAGCCTTGAAGTCCTCTCTGATCCACACAGAAGACTTTATCACAAGGGGAGGAGCAAGCTGCCTGATAAACATGAGAGCTTTAAGGATCCCTTACTTCAGGTCCTAACTGAAGTAAGGTCATCTGGTACAGCTCAGCCAGCCCAGGCAGCCAGACACCTTTCTCTTCCCACAACATCCCCTACTCAGGTGGCTGTTGCCACATGGTGGAAGCTAGCAGTTTTATTCAGGCTCAGCTACCAGAGACAAACAAATTCCACTGGAATTACAAAATCCTGGAAGATTACATAAAGTCTCAATTTTCTGGGTTTGTGTTTGTAGTAAGTGGGATTTCTATATATTTTTTAATCAGTTTGACTATTCCCCTAAAATATATGAAGGTGAAAGAATCTTAGAATCACTGAAGTTGGAAAAGACATCTAAGATCAAGTTCAACCATTAGCCCAGCACTATCATGTTCACCACTAAACTATATCCCCAAGCACCACATGTCCTCTCAACACTTCCAGGGATGGTAATTCCACCGCTTTCCTGGTCAGCCTATTTGCAATGTCTGGCCATCACTAGCTTTTTATTGATTGATATCTCATTCAGTGTGGATAATATCACTGGCAGAAATATAAGATTCAACACATGCAAAGCTACATCTTATCCACATGGTCATCAGGATGCTAACTATATCTTTAGAAGTAATAAAATAAAAAACAGGGTTACACTTCTATTAACTCACAGTTGCAATAAAAGAATCCATGGTGCTATGATCTAATGTTCTTTACAAGTTACTATTTCAGTAAAAATACTAGTTGTACTGATGGAGGGTTTTTTTACTGTTTTTAGTGGGTTTTGGTATTGTATTAATATCCAGATATTCAGTGTCTAAGAGCAACCATAACCTAGGATTAGCTCTTTCCCTTGTCCCTCTCTTACAGACCAAAGCAGAAACTCCAAGAGAGTTTTGAAAGTATGCATAAAAATGTAAACTGAAAATATTTTTTATTTTGTTTCTTCTAAATGAAATGCTTGGAATGTAGTTCGATTTTCTGTAATCAAATTTCTCCCCACTAAAAGAATTGTGTCTACAAAAATAAATGCTAGACTAAGTTTGAGTTTACAGATTGTAGCACCTTGAGCTGTGATTGCAATTTAGAGTGATATGTTGCCACTTTGAATTGTTTTGCATTGGCAGCTGTGGGTTTTTTTAGAATTACATGTTAATTTGGCCAACATCCAGAATAAATAAAATGATGCAAAAATGTCCCTACCTTTATTGTACTTGAGTGATTGGAAGTTTTTTTTAGCTTTAATGCTCCAGAATAATTTTATGTAACAGCAGGAGGTGTGTAGACTTCAAACTAAACTACTTTTTTGATGTAACATTTAAGAAAACTACATAAAAGAGATAGTTTGTTTTAATTACTGAGGTAAATGAATGAGTTAAGGGGATCAGTGAAAACCCTGTAAAACGGACTTACTTAAAGCTAGAGGCCAGACAATTATTATTAGAATATCTACTTAAGGCTTTAGTTTGATTTAGTTCTTCAGTTTCCAAAAAACTTGAAGAGTCAAATAGCATCTGGAGCCTTAGAAGTTCTTTCTCCTACTTCTTCCATTCCAACAAGTGTATTTTACATTAAAGTTCGAATTGGATCATTTGTCTTTCTGCATTGAAAAAAAAAAAAAAGAAAAAAAAGAAGAAATTAAAACTCCAGAAATTCTTCCCTATAATTCACAGATGATTTTCTATAACTTGTAAAATGCCATTGCTTAGACTCTTAGATAGAGATTACTAAGTACCTCATACATTCCTTTCAGTACCATATAATTTACCAATGCCTGAATTGACTGAGTGAATCCAGACGCATGTTTAAAAGTTCACTTTATAATGCTTAAGAAGCCTTAAGCACTTCAGAAATTATTTTGCAAAATCCAGTATATTAACTAATAAACAGTTCCAAAAAGCTGGAGAAAAAGAAGTGTCTGAAACCACATTTTCAGTCTGACCTGCACGTGGTTTGGTGATGGATACTGATATCCTGCTGTCTTACTTCTGTGCCTGAGATTAGTAGTCTGCTTTTGTAATACAGTGTAGGACTTATCAATAAGATTTCTATACTGAACATAATCTGCCATGTGAATTACATCAGTTTAAGAGTAGATGGAGAAGGTTGGAGATTATATGAGATGTCTCTATGGGTTTGGAAATTTTTGTCAACTCTAATCTATTTTTCAAGCGAGTATGTACACAAGCCTCTGCTGAAGCAAAATGCTGTTCTTACCATTCTCCAAGAATTGTCCTTCTTCATCTAAGTAAAGATTTCTGCCTATCAATTATTCTTGACAACATTGTCAATGATAATCATAAAAACAAATATGTTTGCTGTTGTTTTTTGCATAAGATTTCTTATCAAGCTTACAGAGCACTTGTTCACATACAGGTCTCTATTCTACATTATTTGAAAACTGTTTTCTTTCTTAAATAATACTTGCCTTCAATACAGAAAGATAGCTGTAGTATTCCATGTAAGATTTGTAACTGAGGAACAAGTGAGAAAGTAGATTAAAGGGAAGGTTTGTAAGGAATTTGTGAATTGTTCAGTGAGAACAAGTGATGAGAACTGTAAGAGAAATTTCAAGATTCAAACTGTAAATGTACATCAGATGCTTGACTTTTTCTACGTCAAGAATACGTAGAAAAATACGTGCTTTGCAAATATTAATTAATGAATTGATATCAAAATTGAAAGTTTAGTAAATGGTCATCTACAATCTTGATCAAAAAAAAGGTATTATTAGGCTTGAAAAATTCATAGTTAATGATAAATGGTACTGTGGAAATCTCAGTGCTTGGCCTTCTGATATAATAAATAGATTTTATCAGTAACTTAAATCAAACATTAATTTGTAATAGTTGATCTTTAAATGTTGGAAGCATAGTCACCCATTCAAAAATTAGTAGGAAAATTTTCATGTCACTTTTCATGAAAATATTCAGAAAGTTCCAAGGGAGAATTTATCTTTACAGATAGCAAATTATCTTCTTTGATAATTGCAAGATTCTGAAAATCTTTCTTTATTTTGAATACCCGTATAAGGTAATTGCCATGAGTGTTCACTGTTATTGTCATACTTTAGCATGCTTCTCTGAGACTTGTTTAGATAATTTTACATATGGACATGGAGACATATCTACTTTAGAACCCTACTGGACCTAGTGGAAAGTTATCTGATAGTCTGTTAAAAGTATTTTGTTCTGACATTAGAAGACAGTCAAGGCTCAAGACAAAGACAGTGTCTTTTACTGGACCAACAATTATAACAGGAAAGAATTTGGCAAAATTTAGATACAAATTTCATTATTGTGGTCAAAATACAAACAGAGAATAAAATTATCTCTTTAGTTTAATATGCATAAATTGGGAATTCATTGAAAGAATTGGTAGTTGGCATCTGTGTGAAGGGAGGTATTTTAATTGTGAGGAGAGAGAAAGACAGAAAACTGGGGAGAAAAAGGGAGGAGACAGAAGAAGACTTATGTAGCCTAAGAAAAAGAGAATGATTTGTGTCTTGAAGTTTTGCTACACAGGATTCAACAGAGCTTTAAATTTTAGTTTACAATCTCATCTTTGGAAGATGAGCTTTTGATCAATGAAATAAAGTTCTTCCTTACTACGTGCTATGTTTTCACTAGTTTTTAGAGTGTGTTAACTGTTAGACATAAAGTCAGTTGATCAAAAGACAGCTCTTTTTCATCAGGAAAATATAGTTGTTTGTAGTCACCATTTGTTTTATAACTGCAGAAATATATGTCTCAAAATGGAGTGATATATATCACTTTTGGAAATAAGGCTTCATCTCAAGCTAATACATATGTTTTTCCCTGGATAGTGACAATAATTACTATAGCAACTGTTAATGAAATATTTGTATATGCAATTATAACATTTTTCACGCTCTGGAAGGCAAATGTTTTAATATTCATTAGTTTCACTGAGCATAAGATAACAAAAATATTTGATAATATTATATAAGTACATAGGTATGTCTCTGGATACTAATTGTGAAGAATTACGTAAAAAAGCCCCAAAAAAATAACATGTACTTCAGATTAAATTTAAATTTAAAATTATGTTTATCAGCCACAACAGGTATCTGAAATCTATATTGATGAGTTCCAGGCTGTTATTCTTGCCATTTCAGGAATCTATTAGCTCTGAGTTTTAATGTCTATGTGTATTCATGTAAAGTATACATACTGAAAGATTTTCTTTGTTATTATTTGACTTCCGTGTACTACCATTCCTTAAAAAATAGTCCAGCTGGGGATAGATTCCAGATCCTTATATAAATTCTGTCACTTCTGTAATACATTTTGTGTGATTTACCTGTCCCAACACAGTTAGTTTTCTTTTCAGGTCTTCTGCCTCCAGCTGGGGAGAGTTGGAGAGAAACAGTAGAGATCAGGATTTGAAACTCATCAATCAACTGCACAAAAGACTGAAACAACAATTACTACCACCCAGAAATGGGATGATGGCTAGTTATCCATGGGGAAATGAAGACTCTATTAAACTTCCCAGTCTCTCAGTATCCTGATATTCCCTGACAAGCCTAAACTGCCGGTCAGATTCATCTCATTCATCACACAGCGTAAATCTGATGGCTTAGTAAACACATTCCAAGGTTGTGTTTGGCTTGCAGTTAGCCTAAAACAACAGCTTTCTTTTCCTCAAACCAAATTCTACATTTAGATTCCTATTTTCATTTTTTCTAACCTTTGAGTTTTTAATGAGTAAAATTGGTTTAGAAAAGCATATAACAGAAAGCCACCTATGCAAGCATGCACTATGGCAAATTAATAGGAAAAAATAGAAAAACCACTTCCACCTCTGGCTTTTAATTTTGCTGTTTTCCTAGTTTTTCACCTACCATGGCAATGGGTCTGGAGCAGTGTGATCCCAAAACCATTAAAATAAGCAGACACCTTTCCACTGAATGTAGATAATATTCTGTGTGAACTCAAAGAAACAAGATAATTGTGGTGAAAATATCAAGGAAAGAAAGGTGATTTACTTCTTCTTAGGTTGCTTCTGACCATAATATGAACCTGTGGTTCGTGGAATATTTTAGGGTGAAAGGAGTAATACTGAAGATTGGATGATGCACAGATTCTTCAGGCAACCAGATATTTAGGATATTTTAAGAATATTTTTACTTTATTAAAATTTCTCCTTGGGTTACTATTTG